>NC_139217.1:463950837-465150837 GCF_055691185.1 Crinia signifera | reverse complement strand
GTTTCGCCACTCTGGGTGGCTTTATCAAAGGTGGGTGACCCACCATTGATAAAGCCACCCAGAGCGGTGAAACATGTCAGGAAGCTGTTTGGACACACGCCGCACAATAGTGCCCTCAATTTACATTATGGCACCCATTAATGCACATTATTCACATTATGCCACACGGTAGCTGCCCTTATCCGCTATACACCACGCAGTAGTCTGCCTTTTATCAAATTATGCCACGCAAACCCAAATTATGCCAGACAGTAGTGCCACTTATTGACATAACATTACAGAGCATTGCCCACAATTCCCATTATGCCACACAGTAACCCTAATTCTTTCCTCCCGCAGCCTAACCTTAACCCCCCCCAACATCAACGCTAACTCTCAACTAGTGCCTAAACCTCTCACACACACACACATGGCCTAATGCTAAGAAAACAATATTAACAATGACAATAAATATACAACTGGAACTGACCCTGAGGGACAGAGCTGGGTGGCGTTCACCAGGAGTGGAATCACCTGCAGCTGGTTGATAGTGGGGATCGTTAGTCCCGTAGAAAAATTGCAACAACAAAAAATGGTATAGCAGCGCACAATTTTGAGAATAAATGAAAAACTATTTTAGATTGGATGATCTTTAACCAAAATTTTAATAACACACAATATGATTTAAAATAATGCGCATATACAGTAGCATAAAAAAGTAATAAAACAATAGAAGAGCACCCCAATAATATGCTTAGTGCCACCGGAGAGTCCGTTTTTATTATTCCCCTGGGAATAGATGATCTTAGTAGAGATAGTTACCACCCTTAATAGGGTATGTGAGTCCTCCAACAGTCCACCGTACGGTCGGTCCAAGATGGCACAAATTACCGATAGCCGTAGGATTGGTGGTATGTCCAGTCCACAAAACTGTGGGTGTGGGGACTTCTGCAGAGAATTGCTGTAGTAGATGCAATTAGGGTGGTACAAAGGGTGGTACAAAGTTCTCTTTGTAGAAAATGGGGGTGTCCAAACAGCTCTCTAACGTGTTTCGCCACTCTGGGTGGCTTTATCAAAGGTGGGTCACCTACCTTTGATAAAGCCACCCAGAGTGGCGAAAAACGGGTGTGTGACCCATCTTTGATAAAGCCACCCAGAGTGGCGAAACACGGGTGTGTGACCCACCTTTGATAAAGCCACCCAGAGTGGCGAAACACGGGTGTGTGACCCACCTTTGATAAAGCCACCCAGAGTGGCGAAACACGTTAGAGAGGTGTTTGGACACCCCTATTTTGCCCATCTATACCAGATTGAAGTTTGAACCAACCCCAATAGTATGGCATTAAGTATATTATTGGGGTTCACTTCTATTGTTTTATAACTTTTTTATGCTATATGCGCATTATTTTAAATCATACTATGTGTTATTAAAATTTTGGTTAAAGATCATCCAATCTACTGTAAAATTGTTTTTCATTTATTATCAAAATTGTGCGCTGCTATATCGTTGTTTTTTTTTGCAAATTAACAATGACAATGTAATAATCACGGAGGGCTCCAGGCGTCTCAAAGCGTTGGATACATGGCATTCTTGCCTGTACCTACCTGTGCATATCTCAATTGGGATGCTTTTGGTTTCCTGACCGGTTATGCGAAAGTAACCTGCACAGTATGTGACTGCAATCAGTCTGAAGGACACCAGGAAATAATCCAGAACTTCCCAATTCAAGCTTCCTTCTGGTCCTTCCACGAGCTGGACACAGTACAGTTTCATGTACAACACTGTAGTGTATGTTGTATATGGGATTTATCGTTTATCCTGTTATAACCTACAAGGTTGTTGACCACATTTTTATACAGTTAAAAGAACTTTTATCTTGTTTGACCTAATGCACCATGGGCCTGATTCAGACCTGTGCGCTAAGTATATTCACAGCCCAGCGAACATGAGCAGACCCTCTCCATCAAAAGCGGGGCTGAATTCAGACCCAAACAAACGAGCCTGAATCGGCCTCATATTTATGTATATGTTTGTTTGTTTGTTTTATGGGAATAATCATCTGGAATTATCATCTCTCTCCTTCATATCATAAATGGAGCAAAATACTAAAGAGTAACATTTGAGGCGAGATGTACTAAGCCGTTAAAAGTGATAAAGTGGAGAGATAAACTATCAACCAACCAGCTAATAACATCATGTAACATCAAAGTAAGGAGGTGTTTGGCTGGTACTTTGTCACTCTCCACTTTATCACCATTCAAGGCTTAGTACATCTGGCCCTTGGTGACAGGACTGACTGAATGTTTCAAAGGGAAGTGACATATACCAGTGGTTTGCAATACGTTTCCAGATGTGCAGTGCGTAGGTAGAGTAGACACAATCTAACTCTGTGGTTGTTCATTTCTGACTAAAGCTCTGACAAGGAACAGAACCGTATGTAAGCATCTCTTATATATAGCATGGTCACTTCTTATATATGGGTTTCAACAGAGGCCAATAGAGAACCAATGTTTTCTATGTATACAAGATTGATCTGCGACAGCAGGAGAGTACTGGCTGACTAAGAGATGATTTGGGGGAGGAGGCACCATCCTGAAACACTGTGTTTGGGTGGTTTGGAGAATTTCTGCATGAGATATGGTCCGTAGAAGATCAGGAGCGATGGCTCAGTTAGAGAATGAATTAGGCAACTCATCCAGCTTGAAACACCAGGAAAATCTTGGCCTGAGCGTAGTTTCTTCACGATGAAGTCCCCATCAGCTGACCCAAGGGCAGAATGAGACTCAATTGACTTTGTGGCACAATAAGCTACACAGATTTGGTGTCCGTCGCTCAAAATCTGTCTGGGATATTATCAGTGGTGATGGATCCTGGATCTACACCTTCTACCCTAAGACCAAACTACAGTTGGCCTAGTGGACCCCCATTGAAGTAGTGCCACCAAAGAAATTGCGACATGGGGCAAAAAAGACAGTGACTGTTTTTGTGGCTAAGACTGGTCATGAGGTCATGTAGCTACCATACCACTCATTCACCAGCACACCATCACTTAGGGTTGGTATGCCAATTAATGTCTCCACAAGTGCTAAAGCCATTTCCAGACACTGCCCAAGAATGCACTAGTGGCGACCTTCTCCAACACAACAATGCTCCTGCCCAAGTCCAGGAAAGTGATATATTTTCTTGCCCAAGAACGCCTCCAGGAGCTTGGGCATCCACCATACAGTCCAGACCTGGGCATCCACCGTACAGTCGCATATATCAAGCCAAAGAAGCCTGGGATTCATTCGGAGTGAAGCTGCAGTAGAAGACTTCACCCAGCATGTAGAAGACCGACCTACAGTACTCCAAACTGGTTCTGCTGCTTCCCCAAGAGGTTTGAGCTCCTGCAATGTAGCAGATTCCTCTGTGGAATACTTAAAAAATGTAGTGTTCTCTTTGTTGGTATATAAAATAATTTCGCACACCTTTCGCTGTGTGATTAGCAGCGACTTATATGTTTTTTTGCCTTTTTATCATTGCGATGGTCTGCTATATCAGAATCATCTCCAGTTTGTTGTTCAAAAATCATATAGGTTACTCGTTAACATATTTACAGTTCTAAAGTTCAAATGCATCTAGTTTATCTCGTTTAGATGTAAGAAAGTAAAAGATAAGGTGTGGTAGACAAACACAAGACACAATGGTGGGTAGGTGGCTACATTAATGTCTGGAGAAAAATTCTCCTTGACACTGGACCTAATCCCAGGCATTTCCTATAAAAGTTTATGGCAGAAACTACCTTGTGCTGTTGGTTTTATGTAAATAAAAGATGATGTATTTATGAGGGAACATTAGGTTATATAGAAAGAGGTAAAGACTTTGGTGACACTTTCTCAGGGAGCAAGCAAGAACCCCGGCAGGGAATGTGTGTGACCGGATTCTGGAGAACTGGCGACTCTTTGAACACTAATCAGGGCGCTCTGGAGGTACAAGAATAAAGATGCAGTGACTTCTACAGAAGCAATTCTGTCCCCTAACTGAGTAGCAAAACCCAGCAGCTCTGGGAATACCCCTTGTGACAAGGAATCACATACACTGGATACATAGGCGAATCTAGGGGGTGGTCCGGGGGTGCACAGGACCACCCATTAGCTCATTTTGTAGCTGAGGGATGGGGCTTTCCAACGAGCCCAGCCGCGTGTCTCTAGCCCCCTGGGAACCAGAGATACTGCCAGGCAAAGCTGGAACATTTTCCCTATAGGAAAACATGGGACCCGCTAATTTCTACCCCCACCCAGTTCAACGGCTGCCAGTTCCCCCTTCGGCATCACCATACCTCCCAACTTCTGTGTTGGGGAAATAGGGACACTCGCGCGGCGAAGCCGCACGAGCGCCCGAAAAGGGGCGGGGCGTATGCAAATGAGGGCGCGGCTTAGCATAAGCCGCAACCTCATTTTCATACGAGAATAGACGCTGTGTGCATGCGCACAGCGTCTATTCTATTAGATTGGGGGGTCTCCCAACTGCCACCCCCCGCAGCGGGACAATGCCTGCCGCGGGTGGGACAGCGGGACAGGACCCGAAAATCGGGACTGTCCCGCTGTAATCGTGACAGTTGGGAGGTATGCATCACTGAAGCTCGAGGTTGATCTCAGTCAAACCCAAATTTCTGGGCCTTCAATCTGATACAAGGATGGATCCATATGGGTTAATTGGTTTCAGGGATATTGAGGTTAAACCATTTTTTTTTTTTTTTTCATTTCTTAAATGTAATTTCATGACTGTTTATGTTCTTTGAGGGCAGATTTCTCTGGAACCAAACAGCCCAGTTTCACGGGACCAAAATCATTCGAAGCCCACTCAAAAGTTCTTCAATATGATACTGGTCTCATGTAAATGGGTCAGTTGATTCCGAAGTTATAGCTGGATGGTTTAAGGGGGGTAGGGAGTGGGGAGTGGTTGTCTCTCCCCCTCACACCACAAAATGCAGGGACTAGGCTGGTGTATAAGGGGTCAGCCTGGGTATGTCCCTGCATGATCCTGGGACCATATTCCCGGGTAAATCTCTGCATTTTCTGTTGTGAAAGGGGTATTATTTCAAACAGCCGTGACCTGCAGTGCTCTGAATACAGCTGGGCAGCCCCCTGCTCTCTGCCCAGCTGTCAATGACTGTCACCCCTGCAGCTTCCGCTCCAATTCTTCACCCCGCTTTCACCTCAGCCCGCCCCCCCTTTAATCATGTGGTGCTCGCGCCCGGCGTGTTCCCCCGACGTCATGCACAACAACAGCGCGCACAATATTTCAAATGTCCATTCGGCTAGAGGGGACACCAGGAGGGGAGTGGGAGCGTGCTCTGCGCTCCTCTCCACATAGAAGCAGCTGCACCGCTCTCCATCTCTCCCTGCAGCAGCAGCAAAGGCTCATATAAAAATTTACAGTAAGTGGCACTTTTGGGGGCATTGCTAAAGGGAAGCTACAAGTGGCGGTATGTGGGGGCATTATGCATAATGTGTGGATTAATGTGTAAGGGGCATTATGTGTGCAGCATCATGTGTAAGGAGCATTATGTGTGCAGCATCATGTGTAATGGGTACTGTGGTGCGCGGCATCATGTGTAATGGGTACTATGGTGTGCGGCATCATGTGTAATGGGTACTAGCAATTCATCAAGCAAGAACCCCCTAGCAATGAGCATGTAGGTAAGCAGCACTTATGTGGCAAATATGTAATGGGCATTTTGGTTTGTTATATAGTATGTAATGGGCATCATGATGTGTGGCACAATGTGTAATGGGCATTATGGTGTGTTGCCTTATGTGTAATTGGCATTACGGCGTGTGGCTTTATGTGTAATAGGCATTACTGTGTATGCTGTAAAGTGTAATACCACACCCCTTTTTGTGAGGCCACGCCCCCTTTTTGCCGCGCAAAGGTCCCCCTACTGCTGTGTCTAGATCTGGGACCACCCATTACCATAATTCTAGATTCGCCTATGACTGGATAAGATGATGACTTGTTCTTTATTTTGTAGCAGGTAAACAGCATACCAGGTAAACAGCATAGGCAAGCGGGGTTCCAGCATTGCAGCATACAGGTGTCACCGCATAGTACAAACTCCTCAGTATGTTCCAGTGGTCCTTACCGTAGCCCAAACCTCCAGGTATCACCTGGGCAGCTTTTCCACCATCAGGAGCTCTGACCCTCTGCCCTGGAAACACTTATATCAGGAGAGCACAAGTGCTGCTAATCAGCCCTACCTAGATCACATCAGTTTTCCTGCTGCTGCTACTGCTCTAAAACCTGGACCGGGTCCACCACAATACCTTCATGTGGAAGTATGCCGTCCCTGCCACACCCTGTGCTGTGGTGTTTTTTACATTTCCATTGAGGAAGTTGATCTAAGCGTGGGTGGTCCCAGAAATGAAACCTGTAATCTGCAGTTGACTATGTCCACATTATCAAACGCTACAGCTAAATTGTCATAACAACTGATCTTGGTATATTGAGTGTGTCTATTGGATGACCTGTAGAAGGATAAGTTGTCAGTTAAAGGGCTTGCACACATTTGCACATGCACCGCCCCCCCCCCACACACACACACACACACACTTCCTACTGTAAACCTTTCATCCTATGGGTGGGGTATACGAAGCAGCGGCGGTACATCACACAGCCCATCAACATGATGCTCATCGCATATGTATTGACATAGGTGCCGATTCTGTGGATGCTTGAGGGCCCGAGCACCCACAGAAATTGATGAGCACCCACCCGCTCAGCAGCGGCCCATCCGCCCGTGTCCCGCTGCACTCCCTCTCCTTCATCGCTGGCACAGGTACTGTGTGGGCACCTGCACTGTGGGGGCATTTATGTATTTGGCACTGTGGGGGGGATTTTTGTACCTGCACTGTGTGGGCATTTATGTATTTGGCACTGTGGGGGCATTTATGTATTTGGCACTGTGGGGGCATTTATGTATTTGGCACTGTGGGGGGGATTTTTGTACCTGCACTGTGTGGGCATTTATGTATTTGGCACTGTGGGGGCATTTATGTATTTGGCACTGTTGCCATAATTTGAATATTGGAGACAACTGTGCTGCGTAATATAAATCAGTATTATTTTGTGGCCACGCCCCTTTCCCATGAAGCCACTCCCCTATATTTTTGGCTTGAGCACCCACCAGCAAAAACATAAATCAGCGCCTATGTGTACTGATATATGTGATATGTACTGATATATGCGATGAGCCACACAAAGGGCAGCGTTGCCCTTTGCGATCTCTGTTGCTGCCTGGACTTCCGAGTTGGTGACACATGTGTAGAGACTGTAGTGGCTGCGGCAATGCTGGGAGGGATCCGTGTCAGGTTTATTTATCATACCTTCCAACTGTCCCGCTTTCCGCGGGAAGGTCCAGTTTTTTGGGGACGTTCCTTGGTCCCATGACAGTGTCCCACGGCGGGGGGGGGGGGGGGGTGTAGTTGGGACTCCCCCCTGTCACCCATGAATAGACACTGTGCACATGCATCTATTCCTCCAGCCTGAGGGACTGGGGACACAGCCAACAGCTCACAGAGCCGCTATCCATGCCCCCATCGCGTCAAAAATGGGGGGCGTGACCTCGTGGGAATAGGCCATGCCCCCTTACCTTAATTTCAATTTGATTTGCTTTTGATTTCCCCAACTCCACCCCCTTTCGATTTGGCCTTTCACATTCGATTTCACATTCAATCTGCACTTTTGCATTCGATATCGAATTCCATTTACATTCAAGGTACATTGTACACATTTGATTTACCGGATCTAATTCGATATTTCCTGGCCGGCACAGTCTATTTTTCTTTTCGATATATAGAGAAAACGGGAGCGTGTATCGAATCGAATGCAGATCCAAAGCATCTTAAAAACCATTCGATTTCGATTTTCCTTCTATAAGCAAAATCGAATCAAAAACCTGTCAAAATGGAAGCGTGTGTACACCCCTTTACTAAGATGGGAGTTCTATCTCAGATGGGATGTTGCTATAGGCAGCCAATCAGAATCTACTAGACAGGATCTGATTGGTTGCCCATAGCAACAGCACATGTGAAGTAGAATCCACATCTTAGTAAATTTGCCCCAGAATCTGTATCTGTATGCCCATAGCAACTTCCCATCTACAATCTCCCATCTTAGTAAATTTACTATGCAGACTGCATTGTTGCTAGGTGCTAGGAATGTTCACTTACAGCCGAAGGGTGCGCAATCCAGGATGATTTACACAATATATAAAGGTCATTACAACAAACGTATCGGCAATATATGGAAGTGGACTATTTATTTGTTGAAATGTATTACCATCAGTCACCAGCAGATGGCGGTATATATAATTCACAGACTGGGCCTGTCCAACAAGGGAAATTCCTGGTGGGTCCCACTGCCTGAGAGCCCCGCCCACTCCTCTAAAGGTGCCCATACACTAGTAAGATTTATCTTCGGATCTGACTGGTTGGAACAAAAACATGGTTACGGACAGTGCTATTTTTCAGCAGGCTCCAGCAGGAACAGAGGGCCTTATTCTAGTTCACTCTTTCTGACAAAATCCTTCTTAGATGGACAAAACCATGTGCACTGCAGGGGGGCAGATGTAAAATGTGCAGAGAGAGTTAGATTTGGGTGGGTTATTTTGTTTCTGTGCAGGGTAATTACTGACTGCTTTATTTTTACACTGCAATATAGATCTCACTTTGAAGTAAAACCCCACCTAAATCTAATTCTCTCTGCACAAGTTACATCTGCCCCACCTGCAGTGCACATGGTTTTGTCCATCTAAGAAGGATTTTGTCAGAAAGAGTGAACTAGAATAAGGGCCTCAGTTCCTGCTGGAGCCTGCAGAAAAATAGCACTGGTTACGGATGAGTGACAGTTTGTCAGTTTTCCAGCATTTCCAAGCAAATGTTCTGATCCATAACCATGTTTTTGTTCCAACCAGACAGATCTGAAGATAAATCTGCGTGTGTATGGCCACCTTGAGGGTCAGTAACTTGGTGGAGCAGGGTCATGGATGAACTTGTGGGCCGGGTTTGTTACTATGGAAACTACACAAAGACCGGCCCTCCTGAAAATCTTAGAAAAAAAAATTGGTCTCACCATCCTGCCCCATCTCTCCACATGTTTCCTTATATACCCCTTACACATCGCAAATGGCGGTGCAACTGCAGCGCCCAAGGTGGGACTCTGGAAAGGTATTGTACGTGTCCGCCCATCATTTTCTTGGGTGTTGACCCTTTTTACACAGAAAAAATATCCATGTTAATCAGCAAATTACCGGGTACAAATGTTGAACCCGGTAATTTGCTTTTCTGTGTGAAAGGGGGAGTCAGACTAAAGCCCCGTACACACAGTTCAATTTTGACTAACTCTCTATTCGATTTTGCTTATATAGTCAAAATAGAATTGAAATCGAATCCAAACCAAACGGTTTTCAGCTGCATTCGATCTCGATGAGCGACTATAGATCTGTACTATATAGTATAAATCAAATGTGTTCACTGCGATTGAATCGGGATGGAATAGAAAACGATGTGCAGGGCTTAGGACCGGCAAAATGAGCGGGATTTACAGACCAATCTGTCTGAAAAGCGTATAAGTATCTCTCTGTCCCACCTTTCCTTCTGAGCTGATAGTCACCCTGAACCACCACCTGAAGAGAAGGAAGCAATTAATGGTAAGTCTGAGCAGCAGAGGAGAGAACAAGGAGAGAACACTTTACTCTGCAGGTTCCCAAATCTCTGGAGCTCTGAAGTTCTGTGATAACGTCGCAGTGAAGTGAGAGCGCACGCTGCCACCGACCGGTGAGTGTCATCATACCCTGGGGGGAATACTACTGGAAAGAGGCTAGTGTCAAAAATGGAGTTAAACTAGCTTCCTAAGCCATGTACAGTACCTGGTGTGTGTCCTTATTCCCACCCAGGCCACTGTTAGGATGCACACAAGCTGTTATAAGTGTCCTGTAAGCTACACAAGAATTGTACTTGGATGATATACATGTATTGGCATTTCCATGGGTCCCACAGCCCATGTTCTAGGGGTACAACAACAACAACTTAAAAAAAAAAAACTAAATTATTTTTTTATTTTTTATTTTTTTGGGGGGTTTATTTTTGTGATAGTACTTTGCTATCTCCCTTTACCATGTGCATTATGGGAGTGAGCGGCAGCTGTGACACAGATAAGGCGGCCTTGTACAGCCCCTGTGTGCCACTATAAAAACTGTAACAACTTGCCAGAAGCCGTGAGGCTGTATCAGAGGATACAGAGGAGGTTGCCAGTAACTTCCTACTAGACACAACAGACAGAGGGCCTGAGAGTAGCCGCAAGTGTCTCTTCTATGACGCTTACATAGTACGGATTCAAATCATTGATGGGGTTTTCTATATTTGGAAATACTACTGAATTAGCAGAGGAGCTATATTTGGTGGCTACAGGCTGTATTAGTAATCTCTTATACATACCTCCCAACTTTGGAACTACAGCAGGCAGGACGCCTAATTTGGGGGCGTGGCCTATACTCGCGGCTCTTCCGCGAGGTCACGCCCCCATTTTGCCGCTATGGGGGCATGACCCAGAGGCTCTGTGAGCCTCTAGCCATGCCCCCAGCCCCCTGGCTGCAGGAATAGACGCTGTGTGCATGCGCACAGCGTTTATTCCCCGCTGCTTAGCAGCTGACAGGGGGGACTCCCAACAGCCCCCCCTCACCGCGGGACACTGCTGGCCGCGGGTGGGACAGCGGGACAGGCCCTGACAATCGGGACTGTCCCGATAAAATCGGGACTGTTGGGAGGTATGTCTTATATATTTAGCCAGATCCGTCACTCAAAAGCAGTGTAGGTAATGGTGGGCGGGGTTCCACGGGTGATTGACAGGCCCATCCACCGTTATCCACAATGCAGAACCTGCATTACAAGTTCTACACATCCTATGTCCTAAACAAAGCTCCTGTCCCCTACTCTCCCACCACTCCCCATGTCTGGCCAAATACCACCCAAACCCCGCCCCACGGCTGAACACCACCCCCTCCACCCCAGCACACTGACTGTGACCCAGGATGCCTTTAAGTTTGCTGCAGTGGCTCATGTGTACTCTCCTAGTCCTCCTGCCAGCTCCTTCCTCCCTGGCCAGACATCCACAGTGAGTACTTCTGTACTCAGCGTACAGCCCCTGCTGAAGGTGGCATGGCACCCCCCACATGGGGGGGGGGGTGCCCACGATTTTCAGGAGGGGGGGTCGCGGGTGGGGGGAGGGGTGCCCGCGAATTTCGGGAGGGGGGGTCGCAGGTGGGGGGATGGGTGCCCGCGATTTTCGGGAGGGGGGGTCGCGGGTGGGGGGAGGGGTGCCCGCGAATTTCGGGAGGGGGGGTCGCGGGTGGGGGGAGGGGTGCCCGCGAATTTCGGGTGGGGGGAGGGGTGCCCGCGAATTTCGGGAGGGGGGGTGTCGCAGGTGGAGTGCCCGCGATTTTCGGGTGGGGGGAGGGGTGCCCGCGACTTCTCGTGAGGGGGGGTCGCGGGTGGGGGGAGGGGTGCCTGCGAATTTCGGGAGGGGGGGTCGCAGGTGGGGGAGGGGTGCCCACGAATTGGGGGGGGGGAGGTGTCACTGGTGGGGGGAGGGGTGCCCGCAAATTTCGGGAAGGGTGCCCGCGAATTGGGGGGTGTGTGTCGCGGGTGGGGGGAGGGGTGCCCGCGATTTTCGGGGTGGGGGGAGGGGTGCCCGCAAATTGGGGGGGTGTGTGTTGCGGGAGGGGTGCCCGTGAATTGGGGTGTGTGTGTCGCTGGTGGGGAGAGGGGTGCCCGCGAATTTTGGGAGGGGGGGTCTCGGGTGGGGGGAGGGGTGCCCACGAAAGGGATTCTCTCTCTCTCTGCGATCCCTCTATCTCTCTCTGTGATCCCTCTATCTCTCTCTGCGATCCCTACCTCTCTCTCTCTGTGATCCCTCTATCTCTCTGCGATCCCTATTTCTATCTCTCTGCGATCCCTATCTCTCTCTCTCTGCGATCCCTCCCTATCTCTCTCTGCGATCCCTCTCCCTCTCTCCCTCCGATCCCTATCTCAATTACACTAGATCTCACATATATTTCTACTTCTAATGGGGCGTAGCCCCTCACGACGGTGTGAAGAGCGCCCGGAGGGCGCGATGAATCACCTAGTACTATGTATATATGATGTCCGGGCTGTTTATGGGGTGACTTGTCAGTTATGCTGGGGGAAGTAGCGGCACATCTCCCCGCTGCCTGGGGTTGAAGAGTCAACTGGACGTGCGTTATATATTGGATGCTACAACTTGTAAGTTGGCAAACAAACCGTCCAGTGTTATTAAACCTGGTGAGTATGTGTTGGGCACGGGTATTTAAGAAGAAATACTTATCAAAAATGATCACAGTAAACAAAACTTTTTTTGGGTACTCTTTACCTAGAACGGCGCCCATCGCGGGCATTGAATGCACAAAAAAATCGGGTGCGATGCGACCGACGCGATGCCCGCGATTTCCCATAGGGAACAATGTTAAATGTCTCAATTGACCCGATTTTCCTGTTCAATGCCTCAATTGACCAGGCCAAATAGGCACCCTGAAGTGTGAAATGGCCCCGACAATTGTTAACGCCACGATGAACGTGAACCCGAAGCGTGGCGAGGGGACGCGGATACCTGTGAAGGTATCCGCGTCCCCTCGCGGGGCTCGCTGCGCTCGCCTTGCTGCGCTCGCCACACTATTCTATTCTTAACTCCACGCCGACGTGGATAGTGGGGGTATGAAAAGGTCGTATGACGCGTACCGCCGCCCCTCGCGGGCTCGCTGCGCTCGCCACGCTTCCGGTTCACGTTCATCGTGGGGTGGCGTTAACAATTGTGGGGGCCATTTTACACTTCAGGGTGCCTATTTGGCCTCTGTGGGCCATTTAACATTGTTTCCTATGGAAAAATCGGGTCAATTGAGGCATTGAACAGGAAAATCGGGTCAATTGAGACATTTAACATTGTTCCCTATGGGAAATCGCAGGCATCGCGTCGGTCGCATCGCACCCGATTTTTAGTGCATTTAATGCCCGCGATGCCCGCGATTTTTTTACCTGCGATGACCACGATCAAAATCGTGGGCGCCGTGCTAGGTAAAGAGTACCCTTTTTTTGTTTCTAGAACTGGATATTGACATTTAATAAGGTACGGGTCAGTAGGCAACCACTATTGGTTGATGTGGTCAGTAGGTCTACATGGGGAACAAAGGCTTACATGAGTTTTTCTCATTTTTTGGTGTCTTTGTCGACATAGGTTGACTTGGACGCTGCAATAGTGTACCGCAGCCCCTTCGCGTGGCTCGCTGTGCTCAATAGCTTGGTAAGGTATAAACGGGTCGGCTCAAAAAAAACATAAACTCATATTGACCTTTTGACCATGTCAACTTAATGCATGTTGACATTTTTCAGGGGTCGACTTAATGACTGTCAACCTAGATGGTGTTGAACTAATGACCGCACACCATACAATGGTGGTAAACTGTTACCTATACGCATTGGACATTGTATTATTTGTATCGCCAATGTACAGGTCATGATGGTGCTGTTCATAAAGAATGCCGAAAGATGACTACGTATGTATGGTGTAACCATGATTAAAATATGTGGCCGGCTGGGGATGGGACATGGTGCAGGACCATCACAATACAATTAGTGTATGCCATTCCCTGACGGCAAACATCGCAATAACACCATCAAATGGTAAAAGCCGCTGATAACGGAACAAAAACCTTAATGTTTGTGAACCATCCAGTGGCGTAACTACTGTAAGGCAGCCCCAGCAGCCGCTTGGGGGAGCAAGCAGCAGCAGGGCCTGTGTGGGCGCCGGCACCCGCTCGACGCACTGACATGCTGCTGCCTGCTGCTGCCCACTGACTGAGCACTGGAGGCGAGTCAGCCGCAGCGCGGGTGTGGCCATGGCAGAGATGACAAATTCTCCCACTGATTCAATTGACTGTACACAGAGCTGGCTATTGGCTACTGTGTACCGGATGGGCGGGCGGATGGGCATGCTAGGGCGGCCTGGGATGCGTCAGAGCCAGGGGAAGCCGCAGTGCCTGCTGGTCTCTCTTCCTCTATCCTGCTTCAGCTTCTCCATTATGCGTGTGACATCATCACAGCAAACGCTGGGGAAACACGCTGGAGAGGAGCCCAGGGGGGCGCGCCACAAAACTTTTTGGCAAAATTTATAGTTACGCCACTGGAACCATCGCAATGCAGTGTCTATCCCTAGTGTGGGGCAACGGCAGATCTTTCCTCTTTTTCAATCCTACCAGCAGCCAGGGATGGACAGGACCTGTATAACTGCCCTGGCATGTAATCATGGGCGAATCATGGGGGTCTAACTATCTATGCTGCTTGGCCTGCCTCGTTCTCTCTGCGGTGCTGGATCGGCCCACCGGCCTTTCTTGGATGGGCATTCTGGCCCTCCAAAAAGCCCCCGTTTTAAAGATGGCATTTGCCCTATGGGCTAAAGCTGTGCACCAGTTTTAGGGTGACGGGGTCTGAACCCATAAATGACCGTATTAGTCATCGCTCTGCTCTCCGTTATTTGGCGGGACGCGCTCTTATCGGAGTCCGTGTCTCAGCAGGAGAACAATGCAAATATTTGAGCAAAAACTATAAATTTTTGTTTAGAGAAGTTATTTCATCACATCCCAAACGTTTAAGCTGCGGAATGTGCTAATTAGGCTCCGATGTCTGCACAGTACCGTATGTACTGTATAAGTAAATGGGTGCAGTGGCGCCATTCAGAAATCTTAGATAGACCGTCAGTAGGTCGACACCGAAAGGTTGACATTGATGAGGTCAACACAGGAAAAGGTCAACATGAGTTTTTCACAAATTTTTGTTTTTCAGTTTTTGGAATTCTCCATACTTTACCATTCATGTGTGAGGGTACGCGCTACAGTAATTGGGGGCCCGTGTTGACAGGTGCTGACAAAAAAGTGAAAAACTCATGTCGATATGTTCCATGTAAACATTTTGCTTGTGTCAACCTTTTGGCCCTGTCGACCGATTGTGCGTGGACATTTTCTATGTAAAAATTTTGTCTGTGTCCACCTATTGCATGTAGACATTTCAGTCCACACCCCCTGTTACTGATCTGTGCCATTATTATACCGTTACAGTAGGTTGGTAATGGGCTGTCGACAGAATATTGACAGTGGTAGTGTTCATTCTAGCACCCGCCATATTTGATAACCCATGCAGTTCCTCTTCCCTGCTTGGGGTGTCGCTGTCTGCTTTAGTGCTTCTAGCACAGTGTGGTCTGTATATCAGAACTGATATGTAAACCAGAACTGTGCTAGAAACACCACAGCAGACAGCGACACCCCACCCCCAGGAACAGCGAACAGGAACTGCATGGGTTTTCAAAGATGACGGGTGCAAGAATGAACACTAAGCTGCATTCTGACAGTTAGAATTCTGACGAATTTTAGGAAGCTTGTTATTTCTTCTCCTTACCCTCCCCCTATCCCAGTGGTTCCCAAACTGTGCGCCTAGGCTCCCTGGGGTGCCTCGGAGCACTTGCAGGGGTGCCTCAGATTGTTGGTCCAAAACCAATTCAAATTATTTATGTTCAATGTAATAGGCAAAATCAGTGCTTGTGGCTTTCAATTATAAAATATGTGGATAAACAGAAGTGAATCATTTTCTTCACTATATAACTGGACCTAAGGATGACATTTAAGCACAACTTTAATTATTATTTTTATTTTTGGTAACAAACTTTTGGCCTAGGGGTGCCCTGAAAAATATTCTGATACTCTAGGGTGCCGTGAGTCAAAAAAGTTTGGGAACCACTGCCCTATCCCACCCCGGTATACTTATGTTCAAGATGGTGACTGTTGGTATTCAGTGGTTTACGGATTCCTGCGCTGGTCTCCTTACCACCAGCGTCTTGCCCGCCGTGAGGCCAACTACATCCCTGTGTATTCAATTGTGGAATGTATTCAAAATATTTAGGGCAAAGACGGCATAGCTGGTAAATACAGACGAGCACAAATCAAAGCTTTATTGATCTCCTCTGTAGCTGGTTACATATTTCATCTCCTTGTTGAGGACGTCCTGACCGCCCATTGTCACTGAATTATGAGTCTGCAATGAAGAAGAAAAGCTTAAATTGATCTTATATCGTTCTGTTCCTTATCTGAACGTTTCAGTCACCATTTTTTTTAAAAAAACCACCTGGTCCCCAATAGTACACCCATGGTGGCTCTGTGCCCTGGGCCTCTGCTGGCACCACTAACCCATACTTCCCTACAGATACAAAGGTTTTCATTATAAACTCTGCCCTGTGTCATGATGACCACGTAGGTAGCACCAGTGTCTCAAGCTCAGCCCTCAGTTTATGGTCACCAGTGGATCTTGAAAATGTGACAGGTGGTTATACACATGTCGACCTGCCGGGTGACCTGGAAAACAGGACCTGTTGGGGTCCTGAAGACCAAGTTTAAGGACCACTGGAATAGCCCATACAGCCGTCCTGTCAGTGACCACCTGTCAACCATCCTCGGCTGACTGTTATCGTGCAAATCCCAGAATGCTCAGCAGCAGGTACAGGCATTGGCAGGGGCCTGCCGGATACTGTTGTGATTCGCTTTTACTTAAAGGCTGCCACAACAGTGTACGCTGCGCTGTACATGGCAAACCTAGAAACCATTTCACAGTAACCGGCCATTAGTGCAATATACTGTACGGCGGCCTACCCAAGCAGAAGTACTAAGCTATACATCTCACACCCCTGACTGGGTAGGCCACATGACTGGGGTGTCAGGTAGGGAAACCAGCTACAGATGGCAGTGTTATCATTTATCTGCTATTTGTGGCCAATAAATAAGTATATGTTGAAGTTTCCATCTTGTCCTTCAGGTCATGAGGCCGTTCTGTGCGTGATGGTGTTGCCCATAGCAACAGTTTCCTAATACCTGCTGGTTCTGTATCTGTAGTAAATTGAGGAATGTTGGGAGCAAATGTAATTCTATAGGGTAAATTCCTTTTCTATATGTCCCAAAGGATTCCCACTAATGTATTCCAGTGGACAGACCTTGTGTATCTCCTGTTATACAGGAACCGGTGTAGTGTACTGATCCATAGAGTGCAATGTGTGGTAAGGGGATCACAGGTGGGACACGGTCACTAGCTCTCCAGTAACTAGGTCGACATGACTGAAGTTCGACATGGGTTTTTTTTTTTCTTTTTTTTGTGCCGACAGGCGGTATATCATGTCCTACCATGGCGTGGTGGGAGAATAAAATAGTGTGCCGAGTGTAGCGAGGCACCATGCCCGAAGCATGGCGAGCTATGCGTGGGGGCGCGGTGCTACGTTTAAGTGTCCATGTCAACTGTGTTGAGTTTCGGGACCCAAAAAAAAGGTGAAAAACCCCATGTTGACCTAATGACCTGTCGACCTAACCCATGTTGTCCTAGTGGTGTTGACCTAGTTACTGTCTATCCAATAATCCCATTCTGTATGGTTACAATGCTAAGGTCGACAGGGTTCTAGGTGGACATGGGTTTAGGTCGACATGGTTTTTTTTACCTGAATGTCGACATAGTTGGAAGTGAACTGCAGCCCCTCGCTTCGGGCACACTATTTTATTCTCACACCATGTCAACCTAGAACCCCGTCGACCTTGTTGCCTGTCGACCTAATAACTGTCGACCTAAGTCTGGTCAACAATACGACTGTATGCCCTGAGGTGGGGGGTGGGTCCATCGACAGGAACGAAAAGTGGCGGAGCTGAGGTTGAGCCACGGACGGGCCGACCTGTTTGTGGGCATGGCTAGAGTAATTGTGTCATTATGCCACACACCCTCCGCCACGCAATGCCAGTATCGCAGGCTTTGCACTGTGACATGAACACGTCTTTTGACACACGGACCCCCCTGCCGAGGGGCGGTTCATGGGAGATGGAGGGCTGTGCTGGATGGTTGCCCCCCTTTGCGGGGGGGCGGGAGGGGGACCCGATTTCTGGGACCCTCCTGGCCATTCAGGGAGGGTAGGCAACCCTGACATAGACCATTTTGTACCGTTTAATAATTGTGACCAAGTAATTCAGAGCTAGACATTAACCGAATACACAACTGAAGGACAGTCACAAAAAATGTTGATCATTGGTGTAATAGGTTATTGGCGTAAAGTCCTCACCTGCCACGTGATTGTGATGTATCGATTGTTTATGTGGTGTTAATATACTCAATATCCAATGCTTCTTTTCTAGCAATACATGAAAGTACAAACCATGGAGAGTCAAATTCCCATAAATATGGTCCAAACGGAGGAGAAAAAGCCGGTGGCGAGTCCGGGGCGGTGCACCACTAGCTCTGGGATATTGTGTACGGCGGTCTATTACATTTCAGGAGAGATGAAGGAATTTGGAAACTGGCTGAAAGGTAAAGGCGGGTGGATGGGTTGCACGTCTATCGCTCTCTGATAACCCGATCCATTTATTTCCGGTTGACCGTCAATGTGGCAGAAGCGGTCTCGGCTACTCTTGTATTATTTCCACAATATTGGTTTAATTTTGTTGGTAATGACTACACAAAACCTATGTGACCTGTACAGTACATAATGCACAAACAATCTTATCTGTAACAGCTAGTATCGTGTAATATTTCCTTCCGTTCCAGATAAACCCATCCCGTTCCAGTTCATTGACTGGTTCTTGCGTGGAACGTCCCAGGTTATGTTTGTCAACAATCCCATCAGCGGACTTATAATTATTGCTGGACTCTTCCTGCAGAATCCATGGTGGGCGATTGCGGGCTGCCTAGGGACGGCCGTGTCAACTTTGACTGCTCTCCTTCTCAGCCAGGACAGGTATTAACCAAATACTGTAGGTCTTTGTTAGATATCCCATCTGAGTAGCAAACAATGGAGTATAGACGTCCTGAGCGAGTGTTAGGCTGGGGAGTCAATGTGTACGGGAAACTTACAGTACACCCAGCTAATTTGTGGGGTATCAGGATGATCGGTCAACAATCAATAGCTCAAGACCATATGGAAGAGACAAATTAGGTTGGCATGGTGGAGTCGGTGCATATGGTGGACACATTTAGCCAAACCTTTTCTTTCTATTTATACTACACCGGCCATGTGGATTACGACCAGGAATAGTAACTTGCAGAGCACGTACAAAAATGTCTTGATCCTTTTTGTCCTGTCAACCTTTTACATGTTGTCCTAACTACAGTGTAGACCTATTTTTTTTTAAAACCCTGTCGATATTGTTCATACCCATTGGTTTGTACCAGTGGCGGCTCCAGACTAGGGGCTGTAGCACAGTTCCAAAGGGAAGACGCACCAACTGTGAAACGGTTTGGAATGTCGGTGGCAGTTGGTGGCTCTCCAATTTGAATTTTGAACTATGCTGCAGCCCTACCCCGAGAGCCGCCACACGTCCATTACCCATTCTGTGGTGTGCTCTAATTTTCATGAGCACGCGGTCTACGAAGTCGTTATCAGTCGGTGTGCTCAGTAAGGCATGGGGAACATTGCATCATTGATTGGACAGGTCACTGCATCCTTGACTCAGTAATGAGATTAGGACACAATATGCTCACATGCTGCCTCACTAGTACGGGGCAAATTTGTTGAGCTTAGACTCGATAATTAGAATTTGGCGATCCAATATTATGGTTTATGGTATCAGCAAAATGGGCCAATACCCACATGCAGGGGCAGCAATAAGAGCCCATCAATGCTATCAATTCAAAGTAAAGTGATCGCTAATGTAATTAATGTACTTCCTGGTTTGGGGTCTGTTACTGCATCATCGGAATGCGCAAGAGCGAGAAGCCATTGCTGCAGAATCCTCTACCGGTGGATTGTACCGTAAATAGCCCAAAAGCTATATCGTCTAATGCATGACTCCCAACTGTCCCATTTTCATGGGACAGTCATGTCTTTTGGGCCTGTCCCATTTTTCAAACTGCAGGTAGAAGCGTCCTGCGGTTGGGAGACCCTCTGTTATCCGCTGCTCTGCGATAATAGGTATAGTACTGTGCGCACATCATGTATTCAGGGAGAAAGAGGGACATGGGCGCATGTCCATCCGCTCTCAGAGATCTGGGCATGCCCACACAGTGACGTCAAACGGTCACAGTGAACTAAATCGGGTACTCTTTACCTAGAAGGGCGACCATCGCGACCATTGAATGCACTAAAAATCGGGTGCGACACGATGGCCGCGATGGCCGCGATTTCCCATAGGGACCAATGTTAAAAATCAGATTGGACCCAATTTTAGTGTTCAATGCCCGCGATTTTTACATAGGAAACAATGTTAAATGGGCCACAGAGCCCTAATAGTCACCGTGAACTCTGAAATGGCCCCCACAATTGTTAACGCCACCCCACGATCAACGTCAACCCGAAGCGTGGCGAGCGCAGCGAGCCCGCGAGGGGCGGTGGTACGCGTCCTCCGACCTTTTCATGCCCTACTATCCACGTCGGCGTGGAGTTGAGAATAGAATAGTGTGGCGAGCCACCGAGGCCCGAAGCGTGGCGAGCGGACGCGGATACCTTCACAGTTATACGCGTCCCCTCGCGGGCTTCACAGGTGTCCGTGGCGAAAAGCGGACACCTGTGAAGCCCGCGAGGGGACGCGTTTACCTGTAAAGGTATCCGCGTCCCCTCGCGGGGCTCGCTGCGCTCGCCACGCTTCGGGCCTCGGTGGCTCGCTGCGCTCGCCACACTATTCTATTCTCAACTCCACGCCGACGTGGATAGTAGGGCATGAAAAGGTCGGAGGACGCGTACCGCCGCCCCTCGCGGGCTCGCTGCGCTCGCCACGCTTCGGGTTGACGTTGATCGTGGGGTGGCGGTAACAATTGTGGGGGCCATTTCAGAGTTCACGGTGACTATTAGGGCTCTGTGGCCCATTTAACATTGATTCCTATGGCCAAATCGCGGGCATTGAGGCATTTAACATTAAAATCGCGGTCAATCACCGTTTTTAACATTGATCCCTATGGGAAAATCGCTGTCATCGCGGGTACCCGATTTTAATGTACCCGCGATGGCCGCGATTTTTTTACCCCCGATGCCCGCGATTTCAATCGCTGGCGCCCTTCTAGGTAAAGAGTACCGTAAATCGCTGTTGTGGCACGCCCACTTCAGTTGATGCCCTTTTAGGGCACTTATGCGGCTCCCCCAACAACAATGTTGAGAGGTACAGTATGGCTAATGGCATCGTAAATTCGATCACAGCAGATATCGCCAATGCCTGCTGTGGTCCTCCTAAGATACTTCCCACAGATGCATAATACAGTATTTGTGGTGTTTATAATTTCACACAAATATGTATATTTTTTTTTATAAATCTGATCCTTAAATCTGCTTTAATGAGAATCTTCTCCTAATGGTGGAAGTGTCCAAATCCTAATTCATGAATCTGTACTGGACTGGACAATGTCAGACAAGGATGCAATTCTGGTTCCCACACATCAGGGACACTAACTCTGTAAGGAGCAGCAGATTACATGGTGGAATTATTCTTGCACCTTGTCCGTCCTTTCCCTTTTTTTTTTTTCTTTTGTGGTTTAAATCAAGAACCGAACCAAACTCTAGGAATGGATGATGGACTTGTGTAGTAACTTTGCATAATTGATCTTAAATATGTTAGACCTTGGTTCTAGTAACTTGGTAGTCCTCAATAAGTAAATGTCACCTATTTTACTCTAACCATCATGTCTGCCTTAAACCACAGATCGGCAATAGCCGCAGGTCTCCATGGCTACAACGGGATCCTGGTAGGCCTGCTCATGGCAGTGTTTTCTGCTAAAGGAGACTGGTACTGGTGGCTGCTGATTCCTGTGGCCGTGATGTCAATGACTTGGTAAGTTCTACATCACTACTTACTGCTTTAAACGTTTGATGTTATGATGTCATCGCTCTGTCTGGACTCTGTTAGTGATGCAATAATTTTCAGCAGTTCTTTGGGGCATATTTATACATTGTTGAGGAGTACAACCCCTCCCCTGGTATTCGAGATTGCTCAAATATTATATTATTTGCAGATTGGACCCTTTGGTGTCCTTCATATTTGCCTACCTGCCCCTCTCCATGAGGGAGAAAATGCTCTGTTCCTGGACCTCCCTGGTAATGTATGATTGCCATCACCTGTGGGGGGAGCTAGGTAATTGATAAGAAAGGTGTTTCACCACAGGTGATGGCAATCATACATTACCTAGGAACCCAGTGGGTCAGGTAGGCCAGTATGGTGTTCTGACAACAGTACTTTGCATTATCTGCGAGATATTACAGTGCAGAAGATGAAGGCGCACCGTGGTAATCAAGGAACCATAAATTGCACCCCCGTACCCTTCTCCCCTCTTACTGCCGCAGAGATACTGTATAAGCCCCTCATACAGCTGTGATTATTAACTTTTCTATGAAAAACATACAACATTAAATAAACTCCCTATGAAAAATAACGAGAAAAGAAAAAAAGGTTTAATAAAAATGACATATTATAATAAACCTTTGCCTACTGTGAGAATAATTTATTTTAGCAGTCACAGTATTTATTTATTTATTAACAGTTTCTTATATAGCGCAGCATATTCCGTTGCGCTTTACATAGGGGACAGTGATACAACAAAACAGGGTATTTACAGACAGTCAAAATGTAGGAGGGCCCTGCTCGCAAGCTTACAATTTATAGGGAAATAGGCATTGATACATAAGGATAGATACTTTATTCTTTATTGCATTGATTCCACCAGAACGCAAGGTTCTATGACTGGTTCTGGAACTTGATAAGCTTGCCTGAAGAGATGAGTTTAGGGAACGCTTATAGGTTTGGAGACTGGAGGAGAGTCTTATTGTGCTTGGGAGGGCATTCCACAGAGTGGGTGCAGCCCGTAGAAAGTCCTGCAGTCGGGAATGGGAGCGAGTAGTGAGTGTGGATTAGAGACACAGATCTTGGGAGGAGCGTAGAGGTCGTGTTGGATGATATTTTGAGATAAGAGAATATATGTATGTTGGTATAGTTTGGTTTACAGTAGCTCTTTCCCCGATGTATGAGGCGATAGCCTCTCCCTCTTAATGATCTCTTTGTCAGATCTGGACACACATTGGACTATATCGTCATACCCTCCAACATCTGAAGAGCAAAAACCAGTCCAAATTCGGAAAGGGGGTTTGGTCAATGGTAAAGGGTGTGTGGTCACGTCCCCTTTCCTATACTTACAATGGGCAGTTGGGCACCTACAAAAGGCCACAGGCCATACAAAAAGGTACTGTACTTGCCAAAAAGTTACAGTTGGAGGGTATGGACAGACCGTAACAACGATGGTGTGGGGGTGGAGCGTGGACCAAATTGCCCTCATTAATGATGTCCTCCATCATCTGTACTTGCAGTTCGATGGTGGACATTGTTAATGAGTTGCAGGAGTGCTCGTCGTTAACAAGATGCATGAAATTATCGTTATCGTGCATATGATTAGATGTTACGTAATGGCTAAGTATGATCTTCTTGGAGCGGCTATATATATTTAAGATTACCCTAATCTGCTGAATGGATCTCTGATCTGGGAGAATAAAGCGATCTGTCATTGTGTCACCGCATCGTTCTAACCGGTAACTGTCTCTCTCCAGCCCGGTCCTGTCCAGCGCGTTGGCGTCCGTATTCAGTAAATGGGACCTGCCGGTGTTCACGCTACCCTTTAATATTGCCGTGTGCCTGCACTTATCCGCAACTGGGCCGTACAATATATTCTTTCCCACTGTGGATATCGGACCTATAGATGCTGTTCCGAACATCACCTGGTCCGATGTCGAAGTAACTCAGGTAGGTTCGACACTGTTCCGTTGTCATACATTGGGGGGTATATACCAAGATGGGAGTTCTCTTTCAGATGGGATGTTGCTATGGGCAACCACTGAGAATCTACTTATTTATTTAGCATGTTCTTTAAGCTGTCGCTGTCCTTGTTTCTTGTATCTAAATATGATCTTGTTTCCTTAGTGTGTGACTTATATCTACAACTATAAGGGTCATGGGTCATTGGGTCGACCACAGAAGGTCAACAAGGGTCAGGTCAACACCAGAATTAGGCTGACAATGGGAAGGTTTTTTTTTAGTCCCACAGAGAATAGTATAAACTTTGACCTTGAGCTGTACATAATATAGCATGGAGTATTAGGGCCACATTTATCAAACAATATTTTGCGGCAAAATCCCCGAAAACACCAGTTTTCTGGGTTTAGCCGCAAATATTAAGTATCCCCTGCTGCGATGCCCCCCTCACCGCCGCCGGCCGCATCCCCTATAGGTTTCTATGGGGGGATGTGAATCTGCCCGATGTATCATCAGGCAGCCCGGCTTGGCATCCCTGGGCTACTAATACAGTCCACAGCGCAGCGTCCTACCACCCCACCTTACAATGGGCTATTGCCATCTCAGAATGGTGATAGCCCGTTGTAAGGTGGGGTGGTAGGAGGTTGCGCTGTGGACTGTATTGGTGATTGGGCGATATAAAAGATCATCCATTTGAAACCACGGTATAGTAATTATTTCTACCTTACTGAAACCATTTCATGGGCTATCGGGGGAAGGATAGAGGTACACCATACGGTGTCACTCTGCGCTCTCCATCACTAGATGGAGAGCGCAGAGTGACACCGTATGGTGTACCTCTATCCTTCCCCCGATAGCCCATTGTAGCCTATGGCTGTGGGATGATCGCACTGCCACCAGGGCCGGCGGGGAGTCAGCACTAACGGCGCATGCGCAGACCCCCACTGGCTTCCTGCTCCGACCATCACAGGAACGGGCTCTTTTCAGAGCCCTGCCCCTGCACCCTCAGGTATGATACATACATCCGATTGGGATCGCATTGGTAGCATTCCACCCAGATCGCATTGTAACTGCAATCCATGATAAATGGGCCCCTAAGTCAGTGGCGTAGCAATAGCTCCTCCGCCCCCGCAGTCGTTGGAGGCGCTATGGAAGTTTGGGCGCCGCGGGGTCTGCAGAATCTATTGCCGCCGCAGAATCTTGCATCCTAAATAATGGTCTGCTGTAAGGCGGCCATTTTGGATGTGACATTCAGAGAGAGGAGCAGGAGCGCCGGGCCACTGCCCTAAGTAACAGAAAGAAGACCACAACAGAGTACACTGGCACAACAAACAGATTCTCAAGCATATGTGAATCTTCTACCTGTTGCCAGTGCCGAAATTCCCATTGGGCACATGTCTGGGGGTCGGGACTTGGATGCTTGTGATAGTACTGTCATTTTGAAATGTACAATGCAAAATACTTCCACTGTACTGTACTAAGTTCCATATTGAATAGAATGTAAATGGAGAGAACATGCAGATATTGCCCCTGTGCGCTATTCTACTAAGTAAATCTGTATCAATAATAAACAATAAAAAATGTCAGTTAGTGGCATTTTTTAATTATTCTATTATATTGCTATCCTCAAATGAGGGCTTATACCTAATCAATGAAAATAATACAATTAGGCAGGAGGGTCTGCCGTTATTGCTGTGCGTAGGGGCACCTTCATCCCTAAATCCGCCCCGCCTGTTCCTTAAGTATGAGTACTGAATATCTATATGACTGACGTTCTAGCACAAACCGGCAAACCCTACATAATCCATCCTCTCCTGCTATAGCACCATGGTAAATCTAAGAGAATGTGGACATTGGACCTGTATGGAAAAAATGGGTATTTCTAATCTCGCTCAATAAATAATGTGAAGTAAGGATATAGAAACGTATCCAGGTATCATGGATCCAAATGGAAGGGTGCGTACACACTTTGAACTCCGACAAAACATCTTCTAAAAAAAAAAAAAAAAAAAAAATCTACATAATGTAATACTGGAAAGTCTCTTTATATATTGAGAAAAAACATATAACGCGCTGGAAACAATATTTATCAGAATTAATGCAAATATTTAATAGACTAAAAAAAATATTTAAATACACATATAGTATATAACACTTGCCAGTGATAAAAAACACAATTTCATAAAAACACAATTAGTTGCAGACAAAATCCAGTGTGGTTAATTCAACACCAATTGGGTATGGATGTTCTATTTATCCCATATATAGGTGGGGAGAGTTAATATATTGGCCCCAAAATGGAATTTAAGAGACTTTTCTTTACATTATGTAGATTTTTTTTTTGATTTTTTTACATGAGATGTGTCGGAGGAGTTGTGTACGCACCCTTCCATTTGGATCCATAATACCTGGATACGTAAATATATCCTTACTTCACATTATTTATTGAGCATGGTTAGAAATACCCATTTTTTATTATGAAATGTGTATTTTGGAGGAACTGAACTATTCCTCTTTGGTGTTCTTTCTCATTGCTTCACAAGGCGCAGTAAGTTCTGTAGGAAACATTTGGTTCCTTTGGACCTGTGTGGACTGGTGTATAGTAATCCTCTGCGTTCCGTCTTGCAGTTGCTGAAGGCTGTCCCGGTTGGTGTTGGTCAGGTGTACGGCTGTGACAACCCGTGGACTGGGGGAATCTTCTTGGCTGCTCTTTTCATCTCTTCCCCGGTGATTTGCATGCACGCAGGAATTGGATCAGCTTTGGGCATGATTGCAGGTAAATATGTGACTCTCTTATGTACTGTGTATAGCAAAATAAAATCTGTACTGTATACTCTTTGGCTGTCAAGCTACAACCATAAGGAAATATTGTATCCTCTTTTATATTTCTTCAAGATGGAGACTGAATTCCCCGACGTGTGTTTCACTGTGTGTGTCATTATTTTGGTCTCCCTCATTCTCTCATTCCTTTGCCCATATCCGTTTCTCTGCTGCACAAAAGACTGCAGTTAAAGACCGGGCCACCGAGAGAGGGGGGGTACTAATTACCCAGGCCTGGGCTTGCTAGAGGGGCCTGGCAGGGGCCCTGATCTGACCCCCCTCCATTCCTCCCGGGCAGCAGCACACACGTACAGCATGTGGTGTGCTGACAGCAGGCTCAGCATGACTGACCGCGTGAGAGCTCATGCTGAGCCTACTGTTAGCACAGCACATGCTGTAGGTGTGCTGCTGCTGCTGAGGGGGGGGGACAACACTCCCTCCTCCACATTATAGTGGGTTTTTTTTCACCCCCCCCCCTAAACAAGTTGGAGGCGTGATCTAATTATGGAAGGTGGCCATGCCTCTCGCGATTAGTGGGGCCCGGCATGCCTCTCGGCAGCCCTGGTTACAGATCCCTAGCGGAGATGTGAATGCCACCAGGTTGCTATAAGAGCCTCATCTGCTTCTTTATATGCAGCTGCAATATGCAAATGCACAGGAGGTGCCCAAGTAGAGGCCTCCTACCAACTACTCTGATCTGTTGCTGCATTCTGAAGATGCAATATCACATCACCTGCATGAACATGCGCAGATCTGCACACAGCGGAGACTTGCATACATATTACATTTATGTCAATCTTTGAATCAGGACCTCAATAAATATTGGTATTTATATTTGGTGCAAATTTGGTTAGGACATGTTTCCAAGGCGCACAGGCAAAGTGTGTAGATTCGCCAGTTTTATTTTTTCTTGCTGATTTTTTTATTGGCTGATTTTCTCTGACAACGTCTTTCTGTTTTTCAGGGTTAAGCCTCGCAACGCCATTTGAGAAAATCTATTTTGGACTGTGGGGCTACAATTCTGTCCTGGCTTGCATCGCGGTGGGGGGAATGTTCTACGCGCTCACCTGGCAGAGCCACTTGCTCGCTCTTGCATGCGGTACGTACATCGTAGCTTGGACAATCTAGCAGTAGGCAAAGGTGCTGCGATGTCCGCCAACGGGTCCAAATGTCAACCCAATAATTCCATTGGACATATTGATCGATGCAGTATGAAAATGGCCACTATCAAACTTGTGGCTTATCTTCTTCCCATGATAATGGGGCCGGCCACGCTGGAACTGATCTGGTGGTGTGGCCAAATTGCTCTGTAGGGCACTTTCTGTAGAGCAGTGTTTCCCAGCTCCTGTCCTCGGGGACCCCTAGCAGCGCCTGTTTTTTACAGATCTCCTCTAAGGTCAAAGTGTGAGCCCGCAAGATGAAAAACACAAAATACCATACGTGTTGCATATCTAGTACGAACAGATGCCTCCTCCGACCGCAAGGATCTGACCTGTGTCCTAAGACGCACCATCGGATTACTCCGTCACTATCGATTATTACTCCCCTATGAAGTCAGTGACCCGTCACAGAGGCCAGGAAATCTCATTCTACCATGGAGATCACTGACCTCTTCTCACCCCCAAACGGTGCTCACATGTCGCCGTTTTCCCAAGCAGCCCTCTCCCTGCTTCTGAAATGGCAGTAGACTTTCAATCAATGACCTCCGACTTCTGCCCTGCTTCCGACACCGTAGGACCCATTCGTGCACACACCGAATGGGCCCTGTGCAATGGAGGCTGCAGAGGCGGGGCTACAGCACAGTTCAAAATTCAAATCGGGAAGCCACACCCACTGCCAGTTAGGTTGGAATGGCAGTTGCTGTGCCTCCCCTATTTGAATTTTGAACTGTGGTGCAGCAGCTGGTCTCTGTATGTTGGGTGGTATTACATTGTGACGATGAACTGTACACTAAGACCATTATAATGTATTTGTTCTGTCTTGTAGCTCTCTTCTGTGCGTACCTGGGTGCGTCGCTGGGAAACATGATGTCTGTGGTAAGTATCACTTGTATAACAGTATCGCTTATCGTCTGTTGCAGGAATATCGTTATGCTTAGGCCTGCCATTGCTTTAACGATATGAAAATAATGGCGTGCTGTCCACATGTTTGTACCAGTATGATAAATCTAGGGTATTGCCGCCTTCCTGGTATATATTAGTCATTTTGTTGTGATATCCCTAACAGGAGCTGTATTCTGGGAATCCCTACAAAAGCTATGGATCCCCAGGAGTTCAGGAGGATCTAGCTCCCTCCGTTTCCAACTGCAAAGGCTGTAGGGGGAAATTAACTAAGATGGGAGTTCTATTTTACATGGGATGTTGCTTCGGGCAACCAATCAGAATCTACTTTAATTTATTTAGCACCTTCTAGAAGATAATAGAGAGCATCTGATTGGTTGCCCATGTGAAATAGAATTTCCCCTGTAGAATCCTTTAGGGGCTGCTAAAGAACGTGTCAACCCATGGCCCTTATTCAGATCTGGTCGCAGTACAAATTTGTTTGGGAAATAGGCAAAACCTGCGGCACTGTAGGTGGGGCAGATGTAACCTGTGCAGAGAGAGTTAGATTTGGGTGGGGTGTGTTGAACAGGGCAGCCGAGAGGGGGGGGGGGGAGCGGGTACTAATTGCCCAGGCTTACTGGAGGGGCCCCGCAGGGGCCCTGGTCCGACCCCCACCCCTCCCTCTCTGTCCCTCCCGGGTAGCCACAGCATCACACAATTCTACAGCATGTGCTGTGCTGACAGCAGGCTGAGCATGAGTGTCTCACTGACAGCGTGAGAGGTAATGCTGAGCCTGCTGTCAGCACAGCACATGCTGTAGGTGTGTGCTGCTGCTGCTGAGATTACAGTTTAGCGTTTTCTTTCACACTCCTCTAAACATTTTGGGGGCGTGGTCTAAGTGTGGGAGGTGCCCACACCTCCCACACTTAGGCCACGCCCCCAACATTTACCGGGGCCCGGAATTCCTCTCGGCTGCCCTGGTGTTGAAACTGAAATCTAAATTGCAGTGTAAAAATAATGCAGCCCGTATTTACCCTGCACAGAAACAAAATAACTCACACAAATCTAACTCTCTCTATGCACGTTACATCTGCCCCACCTGCAGTGCAGCATGGTTTTGCCCATTTTCCAAACAAATTTGTACTGCGATCAGATCTGAATAAAGGACCATGTGTGTTCCAAATTGAGCCACAGTCCCTACGGTGGAACCCCACAGACATCTTAGTTTATGGGAGGACGGGAATGACGGCACGCCATAGATATACTTTTTCAAATATAATGCTGGAAACAAATGACCTTCTGTTTTATTACACCGGCCTATAACTCCGCCTCTTCCTGTTTTGTAGGTTGGGTTACCGTGTTGCACTTGGCCATTCTGCCTCTCCGCTCTCACTTTCCTCCTGATCACCACGAACAACCCAGCCATTTACAAGCTGCCGCTGTCCAAGGTCACTTACCCGGAGGCGAATAGGACCTATTATCTCAACCTGAAGAATCGGAAAGAGAAAAATCATCTCTGAGCGCCACATGAACTAAAAATTCAAGAGTTTTTGCACTTTTTTACTTTGGTTTAAGAAATCATCCCATCTATAATGGATCATTCTCTCTACAACTTGTTCGCTTCGAGGACCAGTCGTGCTGTTTTGCACCAGATAAACATGCCGCGACGCGGCAAAAGGACTAAGACGGGTATGGTGGAAAAGATGTGCGGTTTGCAAAACCTATATCCTACGAGAAGATTGTTTCAGGCTGTTGTGAATTAAAGGGAAATGTGAATGTAACATTACCGCCGTTAGCTTGTATGTAGATTATTTTGTAACTGCCGATTTCCAGCACCTTTTGATATTTATATACAGCGGATCGATGTTTCATGTAGCGCTTTATTACGAGGGACAATGCCACCGTTCTCACGCGTGTCCCTTGTCGGGATGATTCAGGTTATTGATGAGAACTGTATACCACAAAACGATGGTATGTCAGTGACTTACAGTACTGGCTGTCCTGGTCTTTCTGTGCACCCTGTATCATTGTGAATAAGTAGTGTTTGTATCTCCGCACAATGTGTGACTTAATATTCTATTTTCATTCTGTGTGAAACGCGTTGAATAAAATAATGAAATCGCTGCAACCTATCTGGTTTGTGTCTTTGCAGTACAGGGTTCAAAGCGCTCTCTCTTGGTACAAAAGGAAAAGCACGGTTACACATTCACCACATAGCAGAAGTATAGAGATCGCTATTCAGCGTTCTTGCTTTTCATCGCATGCACGCGCCCTGAAACTGCGATCACCGGAGATCAGCATCAGTGCTAGCCGGGCCTCTGACAACCCCACATATTGTGTGAGCATTCCAGATAAGGCAGGTGTGTCCGGACCATAAGGGGGAGGGCCGCGGCTGCTGGTAAAATGCGAGTGGTGCGCTGTGTAGCGATGCGCTCGCACTTAACGATGTGCCTGAAATTTTTTATGGACACATCACGGGGCAGGACCTGGTGTGCTGTGCTGAATGGCCCCCTCGCAAACCTAATGCTGGCAGTTGTAGTTCAGTAAATCTTCGTTAAACTACACTGAGGCTGAATCAGGCCCCTCATACCAGCCCATCAGCTCCTAACGGCACTTTTTCAAACACCGCCTGTAACATGACAGTCAGGCGCTTGTTGTTTTGTAACTTTGGGGCAGATATATTTAGCTCCTAATCCTCAATTTAATGTCGGAGTCTGTAAAGTGACAATTAGGAGCTGATTGCCCATTGTGAAAAGTACCAGCCACTTTATTACCTCGGGAGCTTAATAAATCTGCCCCTTTATCTCTCTCTAGGCCAGATTCTCTAAACTTCAAAAGTGATAAAATGGAGAGTGATACACATACACAGCCAGCCAATCAGCTCCTACCTGCCATGTCACAGACTGTGTTTGAAAAATGTCAGGTAGGAGCTGGTTGGCTGGATGTTTATCACTTTTGAAGCTGAGAGAATCTGCCCCTTTATCTCTATGCTTTGATAAAAATCCCCCTTTTAAATTTTTCTTTTTTGTTGTTTTTTAAGTGACATTTTGTTTATGTTGCTTTTGTGCTTTTGCACTTTTGCTATCTCCCTTTACCATGTGCATTATGGGAGTGAGCGGCAGCTGTGGCACAGATAAGGCGGCCTTGTACAGCCCCTGTGTGCAACTATAACAACTGTAACAACTTGCCAGAAGCCGTGAGGCTGTATCAGAGGATACAGAGGAGGTTGCCAGTAACTTCCTACTAGACACAACAGAGGGCCTGAGAGTAGCCGCAAGTGTCTCTTCTATGACGCTTACATAGTACGGATTCAAATCATTGATGGGGTTTTCTATATTTGGAAATACTACTGAATTAGCAGAGGAGTGACCGGTGCAGAATGCCAGCAGAGGAGCTATATTTGGTGGCTACAGGCTGTATTATTAATACTATGTATATATGATGTCCGGGCTGTTTATGGGATGACTTGTCAGTCGTGCTGGGGGAAGTAACCGCACATCTCCCCGCTGCCTGGGGTTGGAGAGTCAATTGGATGTGCTTTATATATTGGATGCTACAACTTGTAAGTTGGCAAACAAACCGTCCAGTGTTATTAAACCTGGTGAGTATGTGTCTGGCACTTGTGGGGGGGGGGGGGGGAGTATTTAAGAAGAAATACTTATCAAAAATGATCACAGTAAACAAAACTTTTTTTTGTTTCTAGAACTGGATATTGACATTTAATAAGGTACGGGTCAGTAGGTCTACATGGGGAACAAAGGCTTACATGAGTTTTTCTCATTTTTTGGTGTCTTTGTCGACATAGGTTAACTTGGACGCTGCAATAGTGTACCGCAGCCCCTTCGCGTGTCTCGCTGTGCTCAATAGCTTGGTAAGGTATAAACGGGTCGGCTCAAAAAAAACATAAACTCATATTGACCTTTTGACCATGTCAACTTAATGCATGTTGACATTTTTCAGGGGTCGACTTAATGACTGTCAACCTAGATGGTGTTGAACTAATGACGGCACACCATACAATGGTGGTAAACTGTTACCTATACGCATTGGACATTGTATTATTTGTATCGCCAATGTACAGGTCACGATGGTGCTGTTCATAAAGAATGCCGAAAGATGACTACGTATGTATGGTGTAACCATGATTAAAATATGTGGCCGGCTGGGGATGGGACATGGTGTAGGACCATCGCAATACAATTAGTGTATGCCCATAGGCGAATCTAGAATTAAGGTAATGGGTGGTCCCAGATCTAGACATAAAAGTAGGGGGTCCTTTGCGCGGCGTAGCCGCGCATCAAAAAAGGGGGTGTGGCCTCATGGGAAGGAGGCGTGGCATCACAAAAAGGGGTGTGTTATTACACTTTAGACCATACACAGTAATGCCAATTACACATTTTAGCAAACTCCGTAATACCCATTACACATAAAGCCACACGCCGTAATGCCAATTACACATAAGGCCACACACACCATAATGCCCATTACACATTGTGCCACACATCATGATGCCCATTACATACGATATAACAAACCGTAATGCCCATTACATATTTGCCACATAAGTGCTGCTTACCTACGTGCTCCTTGCTAGGGGGTTCTTGCTTGATGGCACCATAGTACCCATTACACATGATGCCGCACACCATAGTACCCATTACACATGATGCCGCACACTATAGTACCCATTACACATGATGCCGCACACTATAGTACCCATTACACATGATGCCGCACACCATAGTACCCATTACACATGATGCCGCACACCATAGTACCCATTAAACATGATGCCGCACACATAATGCCCCTTACACATGATGCTGCACACACAATGCTCTTACACATGATGCTGCACACATAATGCCCCTTACACATGATGCTGCACACATAATGCTCTTACACATGATGCTGCACGCATAATGTCCCTTACACATGATGCTGCACACATAATGCTCTTACACATGATGCTGCACGCATAATGTCCCTTACACATGATGCTGCACACCGTCATGCCCCTTACACATTAAGCCACACATTATGCGTAATGCCCCCACATACCGCCACTTGTAGCATCCCTTAAGCAATGCCCCCAAAAGTGCCACTTACTGTAAATTTTTATATGAGCCTTCGCTGCTGCTGCAGGGAGAGATGGAGAGCGGTGCAGCTGCTTCTATGGGGAGAGGAGCAGAGCGCAGCGCAGAACACGCTCCCACTCCCCTCCTAGTGTCCCCTCTTGCCGAGTGGACATTTGAAATATTGTGCGCGCTGTTGTTGTGCGTGACGTCGGGGGGCACCGGCACCACATGATTAGGGGGGGGGGGGCGGGCTGAGGAGAAAGCGGGGAGAAGAATTGGAGCGGAAGCTGCAGGGGTGACAGTCATTGACAGCTGGGCAGAGAGCAGGGGGCTGCCTGGCTGTATTCAGAGCACTGCAGGTCACGGCTGTTTGAAATAATACCCCTTTCACAACAGAAAATGCAGGGATTTACCCGGGTATATTGTCTCAGGATCATGCAGGGACATTCCCAGGCTGACCCCTTATACACCAGCCTAGTCCCTGCATTTTCTGGTGTGAGGGGGAGAGACAACCACTCCCCTCTCCCTACCCCCTTTAACCAACCAGCTCTATCTTCGGAACCAAATGACCCATTTACATGAGACCAGTATCATATTGAAGAACTTTTGAGTTGGCTTTGAATGATTTTGGTCCCGTGAATCTGGGCTGTTTGGTTCCAGAGAAATCTGTCCTCAAAGAACATAAACATGTCATGAAATTACATTTAAGAAATGAAAAAAAAAACGGTTTAACCTCAATATCCCTGGAACCAATTAACCCATATGGATCCAGCCTGGTATCAGATTAAAGGCCCAGCGATTTGGGTTTGACTGAGATCAACCTCTAGCTTCAGTGATGCTGAAGGGAGAACTGGCAGCCGTTGAACTGGGTGGGGGGTCGGAATTAGCGGGTCCCATGTTATCCTATAGGGAAAACGTTCCAGCTTTGCCTGGCAGTATCTCCGGTTCCCAGGGGGCTAGAGACACGGGGCTGGGCTTGTTGGAAAGCCCCATCCCTCAGCTACAAAGGGCTAATGGGTGGTCCTGTGCACCCCCGGACCACCCCCTAGATTCGCCTATGTGTATGCCATTCCCTGACGCCAAACATCGCAATACCACCATCGAATGGTAAAAGCCGCTGACAACGGAACAAAAACATCAATGTTTGTGAACCATCCAGTGGCGTAACTACTGTAAGGCAGCCCCAGCAGCCGCTTGGGGGAGCAAGCAGCAGCAGGGCCTGTGTGGGCGCCGGCACCCGCTCGACGCACTGACATGCTGCTGCCTGCCGCTGCCCACTGACTGAGCACTGGAGGCGAGTCAGCCGCATCGCGGGTGTGGCCATGGCAGAGATGACAAATTCTCCCACTGATTCAATTGACTGTACACAGAGCCGGCTATTGGCTACTGTGTACCGGATGAGCCGGCAGATGGAAGTGCTAGGGCGGCCTGGGATGCGTCAGAGCCAGGGGAAGCTGCAGTGTCTGCTGGTCTCTCTTCCTCTATCCTGCTTCAGCTTCTCCATTATGCGTGTGACGTCATCACAGCACACGCTGGGGAAACACGCTGGAGAGGAGCCCGGGGGGGGGGCGCGCCACAAAACTTTTTGGCAGGGGGGAGCAAAATTTATAGTTACGCCACTGGAACCATCGCAATGCAGTGTCTATCCCTAGTGTGGGACAACGGCAGATCTTTCCTCTATTTAAATCCTACCAGCAGCCAGGGATGGACAGGACCTGTATAACTGGCCTGGCATGTAATCATGGGCGAATCATGTGGGGTCTAACTATCTATGCTGCTTGGCCTGCCTCGTTCTCTCTGCGGTGCTGGATCGGCCCACCGGCCTTTCTTGGATGGGCATTCTGGCCCTCCAAAAAGCCCCCGTTTTAAAGAAGGCATTTGCCCTATGGGCTAAAGCTGTGCACCAGTTTTAGGGTGATGGGGTCTGAACCCATAAATTACCGTATTAGTCATCGCTCTGCCCTCCGTTATTTGGCGGGACGCGCTCTTATCGGAGTCCGTGTCTCAGCAGGAGAACAATGCAAATATTTGAGCAAAAAGTATAAATTTTTGTTTAGAGAAGTTATTTCATCACATCCCAAACGTTTAAGCTGCGGAATGTGCTAATTAGGCTCCGATGTCTGCACAATACCGTATGTACTGTATAAGTAATGCGTGCAGTGGCGCCATTCAGATAGACCATCAGTAGGTCGACACCGAAAGGTTGACATTGACGAGGTCAACACAGGAAAAGGTCAACATGAGTTTTTCACAAATTTTTGTTTTTCAGTTTTTGGAATTCTCCATACTTTACCATTCATGTGTGAGGGTACGCGCTACAGTAATTGGGGGCCCGTGTTGACAGGTGCTGACAAAAAAGTGAAAAACTCGTGTCGATATGTTCCATGTAAACATTTTGCTTGTGTCAACCTTTTGGCCCTGTCGACCGATTGTGCGTGGACATTTTCTATGTAAAAATTTTGTCTGTGTCCACCTATTGCATATCGACCTATTAACCTGCAGTAGACATTTCAGTCCACACCCCCTGTTACTGATCTGTGCCATTATTATACGGTTACAGTAGGTTGGGAATGGGCTGTCGACAGAATATTCACAGTGGTAGTGTTCATTCTAGCACCCGCCATATTTGATAACCCATGCAGTTCCTCTTCCCTGCCTGGGGTGTCGCTGTCTGCTTTAGTGCTTCTAGCACAGTGTGGTCTGTATATCAGAACTGATATGCAAACCAGAACTGTGCTAGAAACACCACAGCAGACAGCGACACCCCAGGCAGGGAACAGGAACTGCATGGGTTTTCAAAGATGACGGGTGCAAGAATGAACACTAAGCGGCATTCTGACAGTTAGAATTCTGATGAATTTTAGGAAGCTTGTTATTTCTTCTCCTTACCCTCCCCGGTAAACTTATGTTCAAGATGGTGACTGTTGGTATTCAGTGGTTTACGGATTCCTGCGCTGGTCTCCTTACCGCCAGCGTCTTGCCCGCCGTGAGGCCAACTACATCCCTGTGTATTCAATTGCGGAATGTATTCAAAATATTTAGTGCAAAGACGGCATAGCTGGTAAATACAGACGAGCACAAATCAAAGCTTTATTGATCTCCTCTGTAGCTGGTTACATATTTCATCTCCTTGTTGAGGACGTCCTCACCTCCCATTGTCACTGAATTATGAGTCTGCAATGAAGAAGAAAAACTTAAATTGATCTTATATCGTTCTGTTCCTTATCTGAACGTTTCAGTCACCATTTTTTAAATAAAACCACCTGGTCCCCAATAGTACACCCATGTGCCCTGGGCCTCTGCCGGCACCACTAACCCATACTTCCCTACAGATACAAAGGCTTTCATTATAAACTCTGCCCTGTGTCATGATGACCACGTAGGTAGCACCAGTGTCTCTCAAGCTCAGCCCTCAGTTTATGGTCACCAGTGGATCTTGAAAATGTGACAGGTGGTTATACACATGTCGACCTGCCGGGTGACCTGGAAAACAGGACCTGTTGGGGTCCTGAAGACCACGTTTAAGGACCACTGGAATAGCCCATACAGCCGTCCTGTCAGTGACCACCTGTCAACCATCCTCGGCTGACTGTTATCGTGCAAATCCCAGAATGCTCAGCAGCAGGTACAGGCATTGGCAGGGGCCTGCCGGATACTGTTGTGATTCGCTTTTACTTATAAGCTGCCACAACAGTGTACGCTGCGCTGTACATGGCAAACCTAGAAACCATTTCACAGTCACCGGCCATTAGTGCAATATACTGTACGGCGGCCTACCCAAGCAGAAGTACTAAGCTATACATCTCACACCCCTGACTGGGTAGGCCACATGACTGGGGTGTGGTAGGGAAACCAGCTACAGATGGAAGTGTTATCATTTATCTGCTATTTGTGGCCAATAAATAAGTATATGTTGAAGTTTCCATCTTGTCCTTCAGGTCATGAGGCCGTTCTGTGCGTGATGGGTGTTTGTTTAAAACCAAATCTTCCCAAGGCAACAAGTTAAGGTGTTGCCCATAGCAACAGTATCCTAATACCTGCTGGTTCTGTATCTGTAGTAAATTGAGGAATGTTGGGAGCAAATGTTATTCTTTAGGGTAAATTCCTTTTCTATATGTCCTAAAGGATTCCCACTAATGTATTCCAGTGGACAGACCTTGTGTATCTCCTGTTATACAGGAACCGGTGTAGTGTACTGATCCATAGAGTGCAATGTGTGGTAAGGGGATCACAGGTGGGACACGGTCACTAGCTCCCCAGTAACTAGGTCGACATGACTGAAGGTCGACAGTGAAAAGTTAGACATGGTTTTTGTTTTTTTTTGTGCCGACGGGCGGTATTTCATGCCCTACCATCCACTATGGCGTGGTGGGAGAATAAAATAGTGTTCCGAGTGTAGCGAGGCACCGTGCCCGAAGCAGGGCGAGCTATGCGTGGGGGCGCGGTGCTACGTTTCAGTGTCCATGTCAACTGTGTCGAGTTTCGGGACCCAAAAAAAAGTGAAAAACCCCATGTTGACCTAATGACCTGTCGACCTAACCCATGTTGTCCTAGTGGTGTCGACCTAGTTACTGTCTATCCAATAATCCCATTCTGTATGGTTACAATGCTAAGGTCGACAGGGTTCTAGGTGGACATGGGTTTAGATCGACATGGTTTTTTTTTTACCCGAATGTCGACATAATTGGAAGTGAACTGCAGCCCCTGGCTTCGGGCACACTATTTTATTCTCACACCATGTTGACCTAGAACCCCGTCGACCTTGTTGCCTGTCTACCCAACGGTGTCGACCTATTGACTGTCGACCTAAGTCTGGTTGACAATACGACCGTATGCCGTGAGGCAGGGGGTCGGTCCATCGACAGGAACGAAAAGTGGCGGAGCTGAGGTTGAGCCACGGGCGGGCCGACCTGTTTGTGGGCATGGCTAGAGTAATCGTGTCATTATGCCACACACCCTCTGCCACGCAATGCCAGTATCTCAGGCTTTGCACTGTGGGGGCAGGGCTAAAATGACATGAACACGTCATTTGACACACGGACCCCCCTGCCGAGGGGCGGTTCACGGGAGATGGAGGGCTGTGCTGGAGGGTTGCCCCCCTTTGCGGGGGGGCGGGAGGGGGACCCGATTTCCGTGACCCTCCCGGCCATTCAGGGAGGGTAGGCAACCCTAAAGTAGACCATTTTGTACCGTTTAATAATTGTGATCAAGTAATTCAGAGCTAGACATTAACCGAATACACAACTGAAGGACAGTCACAAAAAATGTTGATCATTGGTGTAGTAGGGTATTGGCGTAAAGTCCTCACCTGCCACGTGATTGTGATGTATCGATTATCTATGTGGTGTTAATATACTCAATATCCAATGCTTCTTTTCTAGCAATACATGAAAGTACAAACCATGGAGAGTCAAATTCCCATAAATATGGTCCAAACGGAGGAGAAAAAGCCGGTGGCGAGTCCGGGGCGGTGCACCACTAGCTCTGGGATATTGTGTACGGCGGTCCATTACATTTCAGGAGAGATGAAGGAATTTGGAAACTGGCTGAAAGGTAAAGGCGGGTGGATGGGTTGCACGTCTATCGCACTCGGATAACCCGATCCATTTATTTCCGGTTGACCGTCAATGTGGCAGAAGCGGTCTCGGCTACTCTTGTATTATTTCCACAATATTGGTTTAATTTTGTTGGTAATGACTACACAAAACCTATGTGACATGTACCGTACATAATGCACAAACAATCTTATCTGTAACAGCTAGTATCATGTAATATTTCCTTCCGTTCCAGATAAACCCATCCCGTTCCAGTTCATTGACTGGTTCTTGCGTGGAACGTCCCAGGTTATGTTTGTCAACAATCCCATCAGCGGACTTATAATTATTGCTGGACTCTTCCTGCAGAATCCATGGTGGGCGATTGCGGGCTGCCTAGGGACGGCCGTGTCAACTTTGACTGCTCTCCTTCTCAGCCAGGACAGGTATTAACCAAATACTGTAGGTCTTTGTTAGATATCCCATCTGAGTAGCAAACAATGGAGTATAGACGTCCTGAGCGAGTGTTAGGCTGGGGAGTCAATGTGTACGGGAAACTTACAGTACACCCAGCTAATTTGTGGGGTATCAGGATGATCGGTCAACAATCAATAGCTCAAGACCATATGGAAGAGACAAATTAGGTTGGCATGGTGGAGTCGGTGCATATGGTGGACACATTTAGCCAAACCTTTTCTTTCTATTTATACTACACCGGCCATGTGGATTACGACCAGGAATAGTAACTTGCAGAGCACGTACAAAAATGTCTTGATCCTTTTTGTCCTGTCAACCTTTTACATGTTGTCCTAACCACAGTGTAGACCTATTTTTTTTTAAAACCCTGTCGATATTGTTCATACCCATTGGTTTGTACCAGTGGCGGCTCCAGACTAGGGGCTGTAGCACAGTTCCAAAGGTAAGACGCACCAACTGTGAAACTGTTTGGAATGTCGGTGGCAGTTGGTGGCTCTCCAATTTGAATTTTGAACTATGCTGCAGCCCTACCCCGAGAGCCGCCACACGTCCATTACCCATTCTGTGGTGTGCTCTAATTTTCATGAGCACGCGGTCTACGAAGTCGTTATCAGTCGGTGTGCTCAGTAAGGCATGGGGAACATTGCATCATTGATTGGACAGGTCGCTGGATCCTTGGCTCAATAATGAGATTAGGACACAATATGCTCACATGCTGCCTCACTAGTACGGGGCAAATTTGTTGAGCTTAGACTCGATAATTAGAATTTGGCGATCCAATATTATGGTTTATGGTATCAGCAAAATGGGCCAATACCCACATGCAGGGGCAGCAATAAGAGCCCATCAATGCTATCAATTCAAAGTAAAGTGATCGCTAATGTAATTAATGTACTTCCTGGTTTGGGGTCTGTTACTGCATCATCGGAATGCGCAAGAGCGAGAAGCCATTGCTGCAGAATCCTCTACCGGTGGATTGTACCGTAAATAGCCCAAAAGCTATATCGTCTAATGCATGACTCCCAACTGTCCCATTTTCATGGGACAGTCATGTCTTTTGGGCCTGTCCCATTTTTCAAACTGCAGGTAGAAGCGTCCTGCGGTTGGGAGACCCTCTGTTATCCGCTGCTCTGCGATAATAGGTATAGTACTGTGCGCACATCATGTATTCAGGGAGAAAGAGGGACATGGGCGCATGTCCATCCGCTCTCAGAGATCTGGGCATGCCCACACAGTGACGTCAAACGGTCACAGTGAACTAAATCGGGTACTCTTTACCTAGAAGGGCGACCATCGCGACCATTGAATGCACTAAAAATCGGGTGCGACGCGATGGCCGCGATGGCCGCGATTTCCCATAGGGACCAATGTTAAAAATCAGATTGGACCCAATTTTAGTGTTCAATGCCCGCGATTTTTACATAGGAAACAATGTTAAATGGGCCACAGAGCCCTAATAGTCACCGTGAACTCTGAAATGGCCCCCACAATTGTTAACGCCACCCCACGATCAACGTCAACCCGAAGCGTGGCGAGCGCAGCGAGCCCGCGAGGGGCGGCGGTACGCGTCCTCCGACCTTTTCATGCCCTACTATCCACGTCGGCGTGGAGTTGAGAATAGAATAGTGTGGCAAGCCACCGAGGCCCGAAGCGTGGCGAGCGGACGCGGATACCTTCACAGTTATACGCGTCCCCTCGCGGGCTTCACAGGTGTCCGTGGCGAAAAGCGGACACCTGTGAAGCCCGCGAGGGGACGCGTTTACCTGTAAAGGTATCCGCGTCCCCTCGCGGGGCTCGCTGCGCTCGCCACGCTTCGGGCCTCGGGGGCTCGCTGCGCTCGCCACACTATTCTATTCTCAACTCCACGCCGACGTGGATAGTAGGGCATGAAAAGGTCGGAGGACGCGTACCGCCGCCCCTCGCGGGCTCGCTGCGCTCGCCACGCTTCGGGTTGACGTTGATCGTGGGGTGGCGGTAACAATTGTGGGGGCCATTTCAGAGTTCACGGTGACTATTAGGGCTCTGTGGCCCATTTAACATTGATTCCTATGGCCAAATCGCGGGCATTGAGGCATTTAACATTAAAATCGCGGTCAATCACCGTTTTTAACATTGATCCCTATGGGAAAATCGCTGTCATCGCGGGTACCCGATTTTAATGTACCCGCGATGGCCGCGATTTTTTTACCCCCGATGCCCGCGATTTCAATCGCTGGCGCCCTTCTAGGTAAAGAGTACCGTAAATCGCTGTTGTGGCACGCCCACTTCAGTTGATGCCCTTTTAGGGCACTTATGCGGCTCCCCCAACAACAATGTTGAGAGGTACAGTATGGCTAATGGCATCGTAAATTCGATCACAGCAGATATCGCCAATGCCTGCTGTGGTCCTCCTAAGATACTTCCCACAGATGCATAATACAGTATTTGTGGTGTTTATAATTTCACACAAATATGTATATTTTTTTTTATAAATCTGATCCTTAAATCTGCTTTAATGAGAATCTTCTCCTAATGGTGGAAGTGTCCAAATCCTAATTCATGAATCTGTACTGGACTGGACAATGTCAGACAAGGATGCAATTCTGGTTCCCACACATCAGGGACACTAACTCTGTAAGGAGCAGCAGATTACATGGTGGAATTATTCTTGCACCTTGTCCGTCCTTTCCCTTTTTTTTTTTTCTTTTGTGGTTTAAATCAAGAACCGAACCAAACTCTAGGAATGGATGATGGACTTGTGTAGTAACTTTGCATAATTGATCTTAAATATGTTAGACCTTGGTTCTAGTAACTTGGTAGTCCTCAATAAGTAAATGTCACCTATTTTACTCTAACCATCATGTCTGCCTTAAACCACAGATCGGCAATAGCCGCAGGTCTCCATGGCTACAACGGGATCCTGGTAGGCCTGCTCATGGCAGTGTTTTCTGCTAAAGGAGACTGGTACTGGTGGCTGCTGATTCCTGTGGCCGTGATGTCAATGACTTGGTAAGTTCTACATCACTACTTACTGCTTTAAACGTTTGATGTTATGATGTCATCGCTCTGTCTGGACTCTGTTAGTGATGCAATAATTTTCAGCAGTTCTTTGGGGCATATTTATACATTGTTGAGGAGTACAACCCCTCCCCTGGTATTCGAGATTGCTCAAATATTATATTATTTGCAGATTGGACCCTTTGGTGTCCTTCATATTTGCCTACCTGCCCCTCTCCATGAGGGAGAAAATGCTCTGTTCCTGGACCTCCCTGGTAATGTATGATTGCCATCACCTGTGGGGGGAGCTAGGTAATTGATAAGAAAGGTGTTTCACCACAGGTGATGGCAATCATACATTACCTAGGAACCCAGTGGGTCAGGTAGGCCAGTATGGTGTTCTGACAACAGTACTTTGCATTATCTGCGAGATATTACAGTGCAGAAGATGAAGGCGCACCGTGGTAATCAAGGAACCATAAATTGCACCCCCGTACCCTTCTCCCCTCTTACTGCCGCAGAGATACTGTATAAGCCCCTCATACAGCTGTGATTATTAACTTTTCTATGAAAAACATACAACATTAAATAAACTCCCTATGAAAAATAACGAGAAAAGAAAAAAAGGTTTAATAAAAATGACATATTATAATAAACCTTTGCCTACTGTGAGAATAATTTATTTTAGCAGTCACAGTATTTATTTATTTATTAACAGTTTCTTATATAGCGCAGCATATTCCGTTGCGCTTTACATAGGGGACAGTGATACAACAAAACAGGGTATTTACAGACAGTCAAAATGTAGGAGGGCCCTGCTCGCAAGCTTACAATTTATAGGGAAATAGGCATTGATACATAAGGATAGATACTTTATTCTTTATTGCATTGATTCCACCAGAACGCAAGGTTCTATGACTGGTTCTGGAACTTGATAAGCTTGCCTGAAGAGATGAGTTTAGGGAACGCTTATAGGTTTGGAGACTGGAGGAGAGTCTTATTGTGCTTGGGAGGGCATTCCACAGAGTGGGTGCAGCCCGTAGAAAGTCCTGCAGTCGGGAATGGGAGCGAGTAGTGAGTGTGGATTAGAGACACAGATCTTGGGAGGAGCGTAGAGGTCGTGTTGGATGATATTTTGAGATAAGAGAATATATGTATGTTGGTATAGTTTGGTTTACAGTAGCTCTTTCCCCGATGTATGAGGCGATAGCCTCTCCCTCTTAATGATCTCTTTGTCAGATCTGGACACACATTGGACTATATCGTCATACCCTCCAACATCTGAAGAGCAAAAACCAGTCCAAATTCGGAAAGGGGGTTTGGTCAATGGTAAAGGGTGTGTGGTCACGTCCCCTTTCCTATACTTACAATGGGCAGTTGGGCACCTACAAAAGGCCACAGGCCATACAAAAAGGTACTGTACTTGCCAAAAAGTTACAGTTGGAGGGTATGGACAGACCGTAACAACGATGGTGTGGGGGTGGAGCGTGGACCAAATTGCCCTCATTAATGATGTCCTCCATCATCTGTACTTGCAGTTCGATGGTGGACATTGTTAATGAGTTGCAGGAGTGCTCGTCGTTAACAAGATGCATGAAATTATCGTTATCGTGCATATGATTAGATGTTACGTAATGGCTAAGTATGATCTTCTTGGAGCGGCTATATATATTTAAGATTACCCTAATCTGCTGAATGGATCTCTGATCTGGGAGAATAAAGCGATCTGTCATTGTGTCACCGCATCGTTCTAACCGGTAACTGTCTCTCTCCAGCCCGGTCCTGTCCAGCGCGTTGGCGTCCGTATTCAGTAAATGGGACCTGCCGGTGTTCACGCTACCCTTTAATATTGCCGTGTGCCTGCACTTATCCGCAACTGGGCCGTACAATATATTCTTTCCCACTGTGGATATCGGACCTATAGATGCTGTTCCGAACATCACCTGGTCCGATGTCGAAGTAACTCAGGTAGGTTCGACACTGTTCCGTTGTCATACATTGGGGGGTATATACCAAGATGGGAGTTCTCTTTCAGATGGGATGTTGCTATGGGCAACCACTGAGAATCTACTTATTTATTTAGCATGTTCTTTAAGCTGTCGCTGTCCTTGTTTCTTGTATCTAAATATGATCTTGTTTCCTTAGTGTGTGACTTATATCTACAACTATAAGGGTCATGGGTCATTGGGTCGACCACAGAAGGTCAACAAGGGTCAGGTCAACACCAGAATTAGGCTGACAATGGGAAGGTTTTTTTTTAGTCCCACAGAGAATAGTATAAACTTTGACCTTGAGCTGTACATAATATAGCATGGAGTATTAGGGCCACATTTATCAAACAATATTTTGCGGCAAAATCCCCGAAAACACCAGTTTTCTGGGTTTAGCCGCAAATATTAAGTATCCCCTGCTGCGATGCCCCCCTCACCGCCGCCGGCCGCATCCCCCATAGGTTTCTATGGGGGGATGTGAATCTGCCCGATGTATCATCAGGCAGCCCGGCTTGGCATCCCTGGGCTACTAATACAGTCCACAGCGCAGCGTCCTACCACCCCACCTTACAATGGGCTATTGCCATCTCAGAATGGTGATAGCCCGTTGTAAGGTGGGGTGGTAGGAGGTTGCGCTGTGGACTGTATTGGTGATTGGGCGATATAAAAGATCATCCATTTGAAACCACGGTATAGTAATTATTTCTACCTTACTGAAACCATTTCATGGGCTATCGGGGGAAGGATAGAGGTACACCATACGGTGTCACTCTGCGCTCTCCATCACTAGATGGAGAGCGCAGAGTGACACCGTATGGTGTACCTCTATCCTTCCCCCGATAGCCCATTGTAGCCTATGGCTGTGGGATGATCGCACTGCCACCAGGGCCGGCGGGGAGTCAGCACTAACGGCGCATGCGCAGACCCCCACTGGCTTCCTGCTCCGACCATCACAGGAACGGGCTCTTTTCAGAGCCCTGCCCCTGCACCCTCAGGTATGATACATACATCCGATTGGGATCGCATTGGTAGCATTCCACCCAGATCGCATTGTAACTGCAATCCATGATAAATGGGCCCCTAAGTCAGTGGCGTAGCAATAGCTCCTCCGCCCCCGCAGTCGTTGGAGGCGCTATGGAAGTTTGGGCGCCGCGGGGTCTGCAGAATCTATTGCCGCCGCAGAATCTTGCATCCTAAATAATGGTCTGCTGTAAGGCGGCCATTTTGGATGTGACATTCAGAGAGAGGAGCAGGAGCGCCGGGCCACTGCCCTAAGTAACAGAAAGAAGACCACAACAGAGTACACTGGCACAACAAACAGATTCTCAAGCATATGTGAATCTTCTACCTGTTGCCAGTGCCGAAATTCCCATTGGGCACATGTCTGGGGGTCGGGACTTGGATGCTTGTGATAGTACTGTCATTTTGAAATGTACAATGCAAAATACTTCCACTGTACTGTACTAAGTTCCATATTGAATAGAATGTAAATGGAGAGAACATGCAGATATTGCCCCTGTGCGCTATTCTACTAAGTAAATCTGTATCAATAATAAACAATAAAAAATGTCAGTTAGTGGCATTTTTTAATTATTCTATTATATTGCTATCCTCAAATGAGGGCTTATACCTAATCAATGAAAATAATACAATTAGGCAGGAGGGTCTGCCGTTATTGCTGTGCGTAGGGGCACCTTCATCCCTAAATCCGCCCCGCCTGTTCCTTAAGTATGAGTACTGAATATCTATATGACTGACGTTCTAGCACAAACCGGCAAACCCTACATAATCCATCCTCTCCTGCTATAGCACCATGGTAAATCTAAGAGAATGTGGACATTGGACCTGTATGGAAAAAATGGGTATTTCTAATCTCGCTCAATAAATAATGTGAAGTAAGGATATAGAAACGTATCCAGGTATCATGGATCCAAATGGAAGGGTGCGTACACACTTTGAACTCCGACAAAACATCTTCTAAAAAAAAAAAAAAAAAAAAAATCTACATAATGTAATACTGGAAAGTCTCTTTATATATTGAGAAAAAACATATAACGCGCTGGAAACAATATTTATCAGAATTAATGCAAATATTTAATAGACTAAAAAAAATATTTAAATACACATATAGTATATAACACTTGCCAGTGATAAAAAACACAATTTCATAAAAACACAATTAGTTGCAGACAAAATCCAGTGTGGTTAATTCAACACCAATTGGGTATGGATGTTCTATTTATCCCATATATAGGTGGGGAGAGTTAATATATTGGCCCCAAAATGGAATTTAAGAGACTTTTCTTTACATTATGTAGATTTTTTTTTTGATTTTTTTACATGAGATGTGTCGGAGGAGTTGTGTACGCACCCTTCCATTTGGATCCATAATACCTGGATACGTAAATATATCCTTACTTCACATTATTTATTGAGCATGGTTAGAAATACCCATTTTTTATTATGAAATGTGTATTTTGGAGGAACTGAACTATTCCTCTTTGGTGTTCTTTCTCATTGCTTCACAAGGCGCAGTAAGTTCTGTAGGAAACATTTGGTTCCTTTGGACCTGTGTGGACTGGTGTATAGTAATCCTCTGCGTTCCGTCTTGCAGTTGCTGAAGGCTGTCCCGGTTGGTGTTGGTCAGGTGTACGGCTGTGACAACCCGTGGACTGGGGGAATCTTCTTGGCTGCTCTTTTCATCTCTTCCCCGGTGATTTGCATGCACGCAGGAATTGGATCAGCTTTGGGCATGATTGCAGGTAAATATGTGACTCTCTTATGTACTGTGTATAGCAAAATAAAATCTGTACTGTATACTCTTTGGCTGTCAAGCTACAACCATAAGGAAATATTGTATCCTCTTTTATATTTCTTCAAGATGGAGACTGAATTCCCCGACGTGTGTTTCACTGTGTGTGTCATTATTTTGGTCTCCCTCATTCTCTCATTCCTTTGCCCATATCCGTTTCTCTGCTGCACAAAAGACTGCAGTTAAAGACCGGGCCACCGAGAGAGGGGGGGTACTAATTACCCAGGCCTGGGCTTGCTAGAGGGGCCTGGCAGGGGCCCTGATCTGACCCCCCTCCATTCCTCCCGGGCAGCAGCACACACGTACAGCATGTGGTGTGCTGACAGCAGGCTCAGCATGACTGACCGCGTGAGAGCTCATGCTGAGCCTACTGTTAGCACAGCACATGCTGTAGGTGTGCTGCTGCTGCTGAGGGGGGGGGACAACACTCCCTCCTCCACATTATAGTGGGTTTTTTTTCACCCCCCCCCCTAAACAAGTTGGAGGCGTGATCTAATTATGGAAGGTGGCCATGCCTCTCGCGATTAGTGGGGCCCGGCATGCCTCTCGGCAGCCCTGGTTACAGATCCCTAGCGGAGATGTGAATGCCACCAGGTTGCTATAAGAGCCTCATCTGCTTCTTTATATGCAGCTGCAATATGCAAATGCACAGGAGGTGCCCAAGTAGAGGCCTCCTACCAACTACTCTGATCTGTTGCTGCATTCTGAAGATGCAATATCACATCACCTGCATGAACATGCGCAGATCTGCACACAGCGGAGACTTGCATACATATTACATTTATGTCAATCTTTGAATCAGGACCTCAATAAATATTGGTATTTATATTTGGTGCAAATTTGGTTAGGACATGTTTCCAAGGCGCACAGGCAAAGTGTGTAGATTCGCCAGTTTTATTTTTTCTTGCTGATTTTTTTATTGGCTGATTTTCTCTGACAACGTCTTTCTGTTTTTCAGGGTTAAGCCTCGCAACGCCATTTGAGAAAATCTATTTTGGACTGTGGGGCTACAATTCTGTCCTGGCTTGCATCGCGGTGGGGGGAATGTTCTACGCGCTCACCTGGCAGAGCCACTTGCTCGCTCTTGCATGCGGTACGTACATCGTAGCTTGGACAATCTAGCAGTAGGCAAAGGTGCTGCGATGTCCGCCAACGGGTCCAAATGTCAACCCAATAATTCCATTGGACATATTGATCGATGCAGTATGAAAATGGCCACTATCAAACTTGTGGCTTATCTTCTTCCCATGATAATGGGGCCGGCCACGCTGGAACTGATCTGGTGGTGTGGCCAAATTGCTCTGTAGGGCACTTTCTGTAGAGCAGTGTTTCCCAGCTCCTGTCCTCGGGGACCCCTAGCAGCGCCTGTTTTTTACAGATCTCCTCTAAGGTCAAAGTGTGAGCCCGCAAGATGAAAAACACAAAATACCATACGTGTTGCATATCTAGTACGAACAGATGCCTCCTCCGACCGCAAGGATCTGACCTGTGTCCTAAGACGCACCATCGGATTACTCCGTCACTATCGATTATTACTCCCCTATGAAGTCAGTGACCCGTCACAGAGGCCAGGAAATCTCATTCTACCATGGAGATCACTGACCTCTTCTCACCCCCAAACGGTGCTCACATGTCGCCGTTTTCCCAAGCAGCCCTCTCCCTGCTTCTGAAATGGCAGTAGACTTTCAATCAATGACCTCCGACTTCTGCCCTGCTTCCGACACCGTAGGACCCATTCGTGCACACACCGAATGGGCCCTGTGCAATGGAGGCTGCAGAGGCGGGGCTACAGCACAGTTCAAAATTCAAATCGGGAAGCCACACCCACTGCCAGTTAGGTTGGAATGGCAGTTGCTGTGCCTCCCCTATTTGAATTTTGAACTGTGGTGCAGCAGCTGGTCTCTGTATGTTGGGTGGTATTACATTGTGACGATGAACTGTACACTAAGACCATTATAATGTATTTGTTCTGTCTTGTAGCTCTCTTCTGTGCGTACCTGGGTGCGTCGCTGGGAAACATGATGTCTGTGGTAAGTATCACTTGTATAACAGTATCGCTTATCGTCTGTTGCAGGAATATCGTTATGCTTAGGCCTGCCATTGCTTTAACGATATGAAAATAATGGCGTGCTGTCCACATGTTTGTACCAGTATGATACATCTAGGGTATTGCCGCCTTCCTGGTATATATTAGTCATTTTGTTGTGATATCCCTAACAGGAGCTGTATTCTGGGAATCCCTACAAAAGCTATGGATCCCCAGGAGTTCAGGAGGATCTAGCTCCCTCCGTTTCCAACTGCAAAGGCTGTAGGGGGAAATTAACTAAGATGGGAGTTCTATTTTACATGGGATGTTGCTTCAGGCAACCAATCAGAATCTACTTTAATTTATTTAGCACCTTCTAGAAGATAATAGAGAGCATCTGATTGGTTGCCCATGTGAAATAGAATTTCCCCTGTAGAATCCTTTAGGGGCTGCTAAAGAACGTGTCAACCCATGGCCCTTATTCAGATCTGGTCGCAGTACAAATTTGTTTGGGAAATAGGCAAAACCTGCGGCACTGTAGGTGGGGCAGATGTAACCTGTGCAGAGAGAGTTAGATTTGGGTGGGGTGTGTTGAACAGGGCAGCCGAGAGGGGGGGGGGGGAGCGGGTACTAATTGCCCAGGCTTACTGGAGGGGCCCCGCAGGGGCCCTGGTCCGACCCCCACCCCTCCCTCTCTGTCCCTCCCGGGTAGCCACAGCATCACACAATTCTACAGCATGTGCTGTGCTGACAGCAGGCTGAGCATGAGTGTCTCACTGACAGCGTGAGAGGTAATGCTGAGCCTGCTGTCAGCACAGCACATGCTGTAGGTGTGTGCTGCTGCTGCTGAGATTACAGTTTAGCGTTTTCTTTCACACTCCTCTAAACATTTTGGGGGCGTGGTCTAAGTGTGGGAGGTGCCCACACTCCCACACTTAGGCCACGCCCCCAACATTTACCGGGGCCCGGAATTCCTCTCGGCTGCCCTGGTGTTGAAACTGAAATCTAAATTGCAGTGTAAAAATAATGCAGCCCGTATTTACCCTGCACAGAAACAAAATAACTCACACAAATCTAACTCTCTCTATGCACGTTACATCTGCCCCACCTGCAGTGCAGCATGGTTTTGCCCATTTTCCAAACAAATTTGTACTGCGATCAGATCTGAATAAAGGACCATGTGTGTTCCAAATTGAGCCACAGTCCCTACGGTGGAACCCCACAGACATCTTAGTTTATGGGAGGACGGGAATGACGGCACGCCATAGATATACTTTTTCAAATATAATGCTGGAAACAAATGACCTTCTGTTTTATTACACCGGCCTATAACTCCGCCTCTTCCTGTTTTGTAGGTTGGGTTACCGTGTTGCACTTGGCCATTCTGCCTCTCCGCTCTCACTTTCCTCCTGATCACCACGAACAACCCAGCCATTTACAAGCTGCCGCTGTCCAAGGTCACTTACCCGGAGGCGAATAGGACCTATTATCTCAACCTGAAGAATCGGAAAGAGAAAAATCATCTCTGAGCGCCACATGAACTAAAAATTCAAGAGTTTTTGCACTTTTTTACTTTGGTTTAAGAAATCATCCCATCTATAATGGATCATTCTCTCTACAACTTGTTCGCTTCGAGGACCAGTCGTGCTGTTTTGCACCAGATAAACATGCCGCGACGCGGCAAAAGGACTAAGACGGGTATGGTGGAAAAGATGTGCGGTTTGCAAAACCTATATCCTACGAGAAGATTGTTTCAGGCTGTTGTGAATTAAAGGGAAATGTGAATGTAACATTACCGCCGTTAGCTTGTATGTAGATTATTTTGTAACTGCCGATTTCCAGCACCTTTTGATATTTATATACAGCGGGTCGATGTTCCATGTAGCGCTTTATTACGAGGGACAATGCCACCGTTCTCACGCGTGTCCCTTGTCGGGATGATTCAGGTTATTGATGAGAACTGTATACCACAAAACGATGGTATGTCAGTGACTTACAGTACTGGCTGTCCTGGTCTTTCTGTGCACCCTGTATCATTGTGAATAAGTAGTGTTTGTATCTCCGCACAATGTGTGACTTAATATTCTATTTTCATTCTGTGTGAAACGCGTTGAATAAAATAATGAAATCGCTGCAACCTATCTGGTTTGTGTCTTTGCAGTACAGGGTTCAAAGCGCTCTCTCTTGGTACAAAAGGAAAAGCACGGTTACACATTCACCACATAGCAGAAGTATAGAGATCGCTATTCAGCGTTCTTGCTTTTCATCGCATGCACGCGCCCTGAAACTGCGATCACCGGAGATCAGCATCAGTGCTAGCCGGGCCTCTGACAACCCCACATATTGTGTGAGCATTCCAGATAAGGCAGGTGTGTCCGGACCATAAGGGGGAGGGCCGCGGCTGCTGGTAAAATGCGAGTGGTGCGCTGTGTAGCGATGCGCTCGCACTTAACGATGTGCCTGAAATTTTTTATGGACACATCACGGGGCAGGACCTGGTGTGCTGTGCTGAATGGCCCCCTCGCAAACCTAATGCTGGCAGTTGTAGTTCAGTAAATCTTCGTTAAACTACACTGAGGCTGAATCAGGCCCCTCATACCAGCCCATCAGCTCCTAACGGCACTTTTTCAAACACCGCCTGTAACATGACAGTCAGGCGCTTGTTGTTTTGTAACTTTGGGGCAGATATATTTAGCTCCTAATCCTCAATTTAATGTCGGAGTCTGTAAAGTGACAATTAGGAGCTGATTGCCCATTGTGAAAAGTACCAGCCACTTTATTACCTCGGGAGCTTAATAAATCTGCCCCTTTATCTCTCTCTAGGCCAGATTCTCTAAACTTCAAAAGTGATAAAATGGAGAGTGATACACATACACAGCCAGCCAATCAGCTCCTACCTGCCATGTCACAGACTGTGTTTGAAAAATGTCAGGTAGGAGCTGGTTGGCTGGATGTTTATCACTTTTGAAGCTGAGAGAATCTGCCCCTTTATCTCTATGCTTTGATAAAAATCCCCCTTTTAAATTTTTCTTTTTTGTTGTTTTTTAAGTGACATTTTGTTTATGTTGCTTTTGTGCTTTTGCACTTTTGCTATCTCCCTTTACCATGTGCATTATGGGAGTGAGCGGCAGCTGTGGCACAGATAAGGCGGCCTTGTACAGCCCCTGTGTGCAACTATAACAACTGTAACAACTTGCCAGAAGCCGTGAGGCTGTATCAGAGGATACAGAGGAGGTTGCCAGTAACTTCCTACTAGACACAACAGAGGGCCTGAGAGTAGCCGCAAGTGTCTCTTCTATGACGCTTACATAGTACGGATTCAAATCATTGATGGGGTTTTCTATATTTGGAAATACTACTGAATTAGCAGAGGAGTGACCGGTGCAGAATGCCAGCAGAGGAGCTATATTTGGTGGCTACAGGCTGTATTATTAATACTATGTATATATGATGTCCGGGCTGTTTATGGGATGACTTGTCAGTCGTGCTGGGGGAAGTAACCGCACATCTCCCCGCTGCCTGGGGTTGGAGAGTCAATTGGATGTGCTTTATATATTGGATGCTACAACTTGTAAGTTGGCAAACAAACCGTCCAGTGTTATTAAACCTGGTGAGTATGTGTCTGGCACTTGTGGGGGGGGGGGGGGGGGAGTATTTAAGAAGAAATACTTATCAAAAATGATCACAGTAAACAAAACTTTTTTTTGTTTCTAGAACTGGATATTGACATTTAATAAGGTACGGGTCAGTAGGTCTACATGGGGAACAAAGGCTTACATGAGTTTTTCTCATTTTTTGGTGTCTTTGTCGACATAGGTTAACTTGGACGCTGCAATAGTGTACCGCAGCCCCTTCGCGTGTCTCGCTGTGCTCAATAGCTTGGTAAGGTATAAACGGGTCGGCTCAAAAAAAACATAAACTCATATTGACCTTTTGACCATGTCAACTTAATGCATGTTGACATTTTTCAGGGGTCGACTTAATGACTGTCAACCTAGATGGTGTTGAACTAATGACGGCACACCATACAATGGTGGTAAACTGTTACCTATACGCATTGGACATTGTATTATTTGTATCGCCAATGTACAGGTCACGATGGTGCTGTTCATAAAGAATGCCGAAAGATGACTACGTATGTATGATGTAACCATGATTAAAATATGTGGCCGGCTGGGGATGGGACATGGTGTAGGACCATCGCAATACAATTAGTGTATGCCCATAGGCGAATCTAGAATTAAGGTAATGGGTGGTCCCAGATCTAGACATAAAAGTAGGGGGTCCTTTGCGCGGCGTAGCCGCGCATCAAAAAAGGGGGTGTGGCCTCATGGGAAGGAGGCGTGGCATCACAAAAAGGGGTGTGTTATTACACTTTAGACCATACACAGTAATGCCAATTACACATTTTAGCAAACTCCGTAATACCCATTACACATAAAGCCACACGCCGTAATGCCAATTACACATAAGGCCACACACACCATAATGCCCATTACACATTGTGCCACACATCATGATGCCCATTACATACGATATAACAAACCGTAATGCCCATTACATATTTGCCACATAAGTGCTGCTTACCTACGTGCTCCTTGCTAGGGGGTTCTTGCTTGATGGCACCATAGTACCCATTACACATGATGCCGCACACCATAGTACCCATTACACATGATGCCGCACACTATAGTACCCATTACACATGATGCCGCACACTATAGTACCCATTACACATGATGCCGCACACCATAGTACCCATTACACATGATGCCGCACACCATAGTACCCATTAAACATGATGCCGCACACATAATGCCCCTTACACATGATGCTGCACACACAATGCTCTTACACATGATGCTGCACACATAATGCCCCTTACACATGATGCTGCACACATAATGCTCTTACACATGATGCTGCACGCATAATGTCCCTTACACATGATGCTGCACACATAATGCTCTTACACATGATGCTGCACGCATAATGTCCCTTACACATGATGCTGCACACCGTCATGCCCCTTACACATTAAGCCACACATTATGCGTAATGCCCCCACATACCGCCACTTGTAGCATCCCTTAAGCAATGCCCCCAAAAGTGCCACTTACTGTAAATTTTTATATGAGCCTTCGCTGCTGCTGCAGGGAGAGATGGAGAGCGGTGCAGCTGCTTCTATGGGGAGAGGAGCAGAGCGCAGCGCAGAACACGCTCCCACTCCCCTCCTAGTGTCCCCTCTTGCCGAGTGGACATTTGAAATATTGTGCGCGCTGTTGTTGTGCGTGACGTCGGGGGGCACCGGCACCACATGATTAGGGGGGGGGGGGCGGGCTGAGGAGAAAGCGGGGAGAAGAATTGGAGCGGAAGCTGCAGGGGTGACAGTCATTGACAGCTGGGCAGAGAGCAGGGGGCTGCCTGGCTGTATTCAGAGCACTGCAGGTCACGGCTGTTTGAAATAATACCCCTTTCACAACAGAAAATGCAGGGATTTACCCGGGTATATTGTCTCAGGATCATGCAGGGACATTCCCAGGCTGACCCCTTATACACCAGCCTAGTCCCTGCATTTTCTGGTGTGAGGGGGAGAGACAACCACTCCCCTCTCCCTACCCCCTTTAACCAACCAGCTCTATCTTCGGAACCAAATGACCCATTTACATGAGACCAGTATCATATTGAAGAACTTTTGAGTTGGCTTTGAATGATTTTGGTCCCGTGAATCTGGGCTGTTTGGTTCCAGAGAAATCTGTCCTCAAAGAACATAAACATGTCATGAAATTACATTTAAGAAATGAAAAAAAAAACGGTTTAACCTCAATATCCCTGGAACCAATTAACCCATATGGATCCAGCCTGGTATCAGATTAAAGGCCCAGCGATTTGGGTTTGACTGAGATCAACCTCTAGCTTCAGTGATGCTGAAGGGAGAACTGGCAGCCGTTGAACTGGGTGGGGGGTCGGAATTAGCGGGTCCCATGTTATCCTATAGGGAAAACGTTCCAGCTTTGCCTGGCAGTATCTCCGGTTCCCAGGGGGCTAGAGACACGGGGCTGGGCTTGTTGGAAAGCCCCATCCCTCAGCTACAAAGGGCTAATGGGTGGTCCTGTGCACCCCCGGACCACCCCCTAGATTCGCCTATGTGTATGCCATTCCCTGACGCCAAACATCGCAATACCACCATCGAATGGTAAAAGCCGCTGACAACGGAACAAAAACATCAATGTTTGTGAACCATCCAGTGGCGTAACTACTGTAAGGCAGCCCCAGCAGCCGCTTGGGGGAGCAAGCAGCAGCAGGGCCTGTGTGGGCGCCGGCACCCGCTCGACGCACTGACATGCTGCTGCCTGCCGCTGCCCACTGACTGAGCACTGGAGGCGAGTCAGCCGCATCGCGGGTGTGGCCATGGCAGAGATGACAAATTCTCCCACTGATTCAATTGACTGTACACAGAGCCGGCTATTGGCTACTGTGTACCGGATGAGCCGGCAGATGGAAGTGCTAGGGCGGCCTGGGATGCGTCAGAGCCAGGGGAAGCTGCAGTGTCTGCTGGTCTCTCTTCCTCTATCCTGCTTCAGCTTCTCCATTATGCGTGTGACGTCATCACAGCACACGCTGGGGAAACACGCTGGAGAGGAGCCCGGGGGGGGGGCGCGCCACAAAACTTTTTGGCAGGGGGGAGCAAAATTTATAGTTACGCCACTGGAACCATCGCAATGCAGTGTCTATCCCTAGTGTGGGACAACGGCAGATCTTTCCTCTATTTAAATCCTACCAGCAGCCAGGGATGGACAGGACCTGTATAACTGCCCTGGCATGTAATCATGGGCGAATCATGTGGGGTCTAACTATCTATGCTGCTTGGCCTGCCTCGTTCTCTCTGCGGTGCTGGATCGGCCCACCGGCCTTTCTTGGATGGGCATTCTGGCCCTCCAAAAAGCCCCCGTTTTAAAGATGGCATTTGCCCTATGGGCTAAAGCTGTGCACCAGTTTTAGGGTGACGGGGTCTGAACCCATAAATGACCGTATTAGTCATCGCTCTGCTCTCCGTTATTTGGCGGGACGCGCTCTTATCGGAGTCCGTGTCTCAGCAGGAGAACAATGCAAATATTTGAGCAAAAAGTATAAATTTTTGTTTAGAGAAGTTATTTCATCACATCCCAAACGTTTAAGCTGCGGAATGTGCTAATTAGGCTCCGATGTCTGCACAGTACCGTATGTACTGTATAAGTAAATGGGTGCAGTGGCGCCATTCAGAAATCTTAGATAGACCGTCAGTAGGTCGACACCGAAAGGTTGACATTGACGAGGTCAACACAGGAAAAGGTCAACATGAGTTTTTCACAAATTTTTGTTTTTCAGTTTTTGGAATTCTCCATACTTTACCATTCATGTGTGAGGGTACGCGCTACAGTAATTGGGGGCCCGTGTTGACAGGTGCTGACAAAAAAGTGAAAAACTCATGTCGATATGTTCCATGTAAACATTTTGCTTGTGTCAACCTTTTGGCCCTGTCGACCGATTGTGCGTGGACATTTTCTATGTAAAAATTTTGTCTGTGTCCACCTATTGCATGTAGACATTTCAGTCCACACCCCCTGTTACTGATCTGTGCCATTATTATACCGTTACAGTAGGTTGGTAATGGGCTGTCGACAGAATATTGACAGTGGTAGTGTTCATTCTAGCACCCGCCATATTTGATAACCCATGCAGTTCCTCTTCCCTGCTTGGGGTGTCGCTGTCTGCTTTAGTGCTTCTAGCACAGTGTGGTCTGTATATCAGAACTGATATGTAAACCAGAACTGTGCTAGAAACACCACAGCAGACAGCGACACCCCACCCCCAGGAACAGCGAACAGGAACTGCATGGGTTTTCAAAGATGACGGGTGCAAGAATGAACACTAAGCTGCATTCTGACAGTTAGAATTCTGACGAATTTTAGGAAGCTTGTTATTTCTTCTCCTTACCCTCCCCCTATCCCAGTGGTTCCCAAACTGTGCGCCTAGGCTCCCTGGGGTGCCTCGGAGCACTTGCAGGGGTGCCTCAGATTGTTGGTCCAAAACCAATTCAAATTATTTATGTTCAATGTAATAGGCAAAATCAGTGCTTGTGGCTTTCAATTATAAAATATGTGGATAAACAGAAGTGAATCATTTTCTTCACTATATAACTGGACCTAAGGATGACATTTAAGCACAACTTTAATTATTATTTTTATTTTTGGTAACAAACTTTTGGCCTAGGGGTGCCCTGAAAAATATTCTGATACTCTAGGGTGCCGTGAGTCAAAAAAGTTTGGGAACCACTGCCCTATCCCACCCCGGTATACTTATGTTCAAGATGGTGACTGTTGGTATTCAGTGGTTTACGGATTCCTGCGCTGGTCTCCTTACCACCAGCGTCTTGCCCGCCGTGAGGCCAACTACATCCCTGTGTATTCAATTGTGGAATGTATTCAAAATATTTAGGGCAAAGACGGCATAGCTGGTAAATACAGACGAGCACAAATCAAAGCTTTATTGATCTCCTCTGTAGCTGGTTACATATTTCATCTCCTTGTTGAGGACGTCCTGACCGCCCATTGTCACTGAATTATGAGTCTGCAATGAAGAAGAAAAGCTTAAATTGATCTTATATCGTTCTGTTCCTTATCTGAACGTTTCAGTCACCATTTTTTTTAAAAAAAACCACCTGGTCCCCAATAGTACACCCATGGTGGCTCTGTGCCCTGGGCCTCTGCTGGCACCACTAACCCATACTTCCCTACAGATACAAAGGTTTTCATTATAAACTCTGCCCTGTGTCATGATGACCACGTAGGTAGCACCAGTGTCTCAAGCTCAGCCCTCAGTTTATGGTCACCAGTGGATCTTGAAAATGTGACAGGTGGTTATACACATGTCGACCTGCCGGGTGACCTGGAAAACAGGACCTGTTGGGGTCCTGAAGACCACGTTTAAGGACCACTGGAATAGCCCATACAGCCGTCCTGTCAGTGACCACCTGTCAACCATCCTCGGCTGACTGTTATCGTGCAAATCCCGGAATGCTCAGCAGCAGGTACAGGCATTGGCAGGGGCCTGCCGGATACTGTTGTGATTCGCTTTTACTTATAAGCTGCCACAACAGTGTACGCTGCGCTGTACATGGCAAACCTAGAAACCATTTCACAGTAACCGGCCATTAGTGCAATATACTGTACGGCGGCCTACCCAAGCAGAAGTACTAAGCTATACATCTCACACCCCTGACTGGGTAGGCCACATGACTGGGGTGTCAGGTAGGGAAACCAGCTACAGATGGCAGTGTTATCATTTATCTGCTATTTGTGGCCAATAAATAAGTATATGTTGAAGTTTCCATCTTGTCCTTCAGGTCATGAGGCCGTTTTGTGCGTGATGGGTGTTTGTTTAATACCAAATCTTCCCAAGGCATCAAGTTAAGGTGTTGCCCATAGCAACAATATCCTAATACCTGCTGGTTCTGTATCTGTAGTAAATTGAGGTATGTTGGGAGCAAATATAATTCTATAGGGTAAATTCCTTTTCTATATGTCCCAAAAGATTCCCACTAATGTATTCCAGTGGACAGACCTTGTGTATCTCCTGTTATACAGGAACCGGTGTAGTGTACTGATCCATAGAGTGCAATGTGTGGTAAGGGGATCACAGGTGGGACACGGTCACTAGCTCTCCAGTAACTAGGTCGACATGACTGAAGGACGACAGTGAAAAGTTCGACATGGGTTTTTTTTTTTCGTTTTTTTTTGTGCCGACGGGCGGTATTTCATGCCCTACCATCCACTATGGCGTGGTGGGAGAATAAAATAGTGTGCCGAGTGTAGTGAGGCACCATGCCCGAAGCATGGCGAGCTATGCGTGGGGGCGCGGTGCTACGTTTCAGTGTCCATGTCAACTGTGTTGAGTTTCGGGACCCAAAAAAAAAGTGAAAAACCCCATGTTGACCTAATGACCTGTCAACCTAACCCATGTTGTCCTAGTGGTGTTGACCTAGTTACTGTCTATCCAATAATCCCATTCTGTATGGTTACAATGCTAAGGTCGACAGGGTTCTAGGTGGACATGGGTTTAGGTCGACATGTTTTTTTTTTTTTACCTGAATGTCGACATAGTTGGAAGTGAACTGCAGCCCCTCGCTTCGGGCACACTATTTTATTCTCACACCATGTTGACCTAGAACCCCGTCGACCTTGTTGCCTGTCTACACAACGGTGTCGACCTAATGACTGTCGACCTAAGTCTGGTCGACAATACGACCGTATGCCCTGAGGTGGGGGGTGGGTCCATCGACAGGAACGAAAAGTGGCGGAGCTGAGGTTGAGCCACGGACGGCCGGCTGACCTGTTTGTGGGCATGGCTAGAGTAATCGTGTCATTATGCCACACACCCTCCGCCACGCAATGCCAGTATCTCAGGCTTTGCACTGTGGGGGCAGGGCTAAAATGACATGAACACGTCATTTGACACACTGACCCCCTTGCCGAGGGGCGGTTCACGGGAGATGGAGGGCTGTGCTGGAGGGTTGCCCACCTTTGCGGGAGGGGGACCCGATTTCTGGGACCCTCCCGGCCATTCAGGGAGGGTAGGCAACCCTAACATAGACCATTTTGTACCGTTTAATAATTGTGATCAAGTAATTCAGAACTAGACATTAACCGAATACACAACTGAAGGACAGTCACAAAAAATGTGGATCATTGGTGTAGTAGGGTATTGGCGTAAAGTCCTCACCTGCCACGTGATTGTGATGTATCGATTATCTACGTGGTGTTAATATACTCAATATCCAATGCTTCTTTTCTAGCAATACATGAAAGTACAAACCATGGAGAGTCAAATTCCCATAAATATGGTCCAAACGGAGGAGAAAAAGCCGGTGGCGAGTCCGGGGCGGTGCACCACTAGCTCTGGGATATTGTGTACGGCGGTCCATTACATTTCAGGAGAGATGAAGGAATTTGGAAACTGGCTGAAAGGTAAAGGCGGGTGGATGGGTTGCACGTCTATCGCACTCGGATAACCCGATCCATTTATTTCCGGTTGACCGTCAATGTGGCAGAAGCGGTCTTGGCTACTCTTGTATTATTTCTACAATATTGGTTAGTTTTGTTGGTAATGACTACAGAATGTGACCTGTACAGTACATAATGCACAAACTATCTTATCTGTAACAGCAAGTATCATGTAATATTTCCTTCCGTTCCAGATAAACCCGTCCCGTTCCAGTTCATTGACTGGTTCTTGCGTGGAACGTCCCAGGTTATGTTTGTCAACAATCCCATCAGCGGACTTATAATTATTGCTGGACTCTTCCTGCAGAATCCATGGTGGGCGATTGCCGGCTGCCTAGGGACGGCCGTGTCAACTTTGACCGCTCTCCTTCTCAGCCAGGACAGGTATTAACCAAATACTGTAGGTCTTTGTTAGATATCCTATCTGAGTAGCAAAGAATGGAGTATATACGTCCAGAGCAAGTGTTAGGCTGGGGAGTCAATGTGTACGGTTACTTACAGTACACCCAGCTAATTTGTGGGGTATCAGGATGATAGGTCAACAATCAATAGCTCAAGACCATATGGAAGAGACAAATTAGGTTGGCATGGTGGAGTCGGTGCATATGGTGGACACATTTAGCCAAACCTTTTCTTTCTTTCTATTTATACTATACCGGCCATGTGGATTACGACCAGGAATAGTAACTTGCAGAGCACGTACATTTCTTCGAAATAAAATTCAAAAATGTCTTGATCCTTTTTGTCCTGTCAACCTTTTACATGTTGTCCTAACCACAGTGTAGACCTTTTTTTTAAACCCTGTCGATATTGTTCATACCCATTGGTTTGTACCAGTGGCTGTAGTGGAGGGGCTGAAGCACAGTTCCAAAGGGGAGACGCACCAACTGCAAGTGAAATGTCGGTGGCAGTTGGTGGCTCTCCTATTTGAATTTTGAACTATGCTGCAGCCCTACCCCGAGAGCCGCCACACGTCCATTACCCATTCTGTGGTGTGCTGTAATTTTCATGAGCACGCGGTCTACGAAGTCGTTATCAGTCGGTGTGCTCAGTAAGGCATGGGGAACATTGCATCATTGATTGGACAGGTCGCTGGATCCTTGGCTCAATAATGAGATTAGGACACAATATACTCCCATGCTGCCTCACTAGTACGGGGCAAATTTGTTGAGCTTAGACTCGATAATTAGAATTTGGCGATCCAATATTATGGTATCAGCAAAATGGGACAGTCATGTCTTTTGGGCCTGTCCCATTTTCCAAACCGCAGGTAGAAGCGTCCTGTGGTTGGGAGACCCTCTGTCATTTGCTGCTCTGCAATGGCACAGCATGTATTCAGGGAGAAAGTGGGACATGGGCGCATGTCCAGCCGCTCTGAGCGACGTCAAACGGTCACAGTGAAGTCAATCGCTGTTGTGGCACGCCCACTTCAGTTGATGCCCTTTTAGGGCACTTATGCTGCTCCCCCAACAACAATGTTGAGAGGTACAGTATGGCTAATGGCATTGTAAATTCGATCACAGCAGATATCGCCAATGCCTGCTGTGGTCCTCCTAAGATACTTCCCACATATGCATAATACAGTATTTGTGGTGTTTATAATTTCACACAAATATGTATATTTTTTTTATAAATCTGATCCTTAAATCTGCTTTAATGAGAATCTTCTCCTAATGGTGGAAGTGTCCAAATCCTAATGCATGAATCTGTACTGGACTGGAAAATGTCAGACAAGGATGCAATTCTGGTTCCCACACATCAGGGACACTAACTCTGTAAGGAGCAGCAGATTACATGGTGGAATTATTCTTGCACCTTGTCCGTCCTTCCACTTTTTTTTTTTTTTCTTTCTTTTTCTGTGGTTCAAATCAAGAACCGAACCAAACTCTAGGAATGGATGATGGACTTGTGTAGTAACTTTGCATAATTGATCTTAAATATGTTAGACCTTGGTTCTAGTAACTTGGTAGTCCTCAATAAGTAAAGGTCACCTATTTTACTCTAACCATCATGTCTGCCTTAAACCACAGATCGGCCATAGCCGCAGGTCTCCATGGCTACAACGGGATCCTGGTAGGCCTGCTCATGGCAGTGTTTTCTGCTAAAGGAGACTGGTACTGGTGGCTGCTGATTCCTGTGGCCGTCATGTCCATGACTTGGTAAGTTCTACATCACTACTTACTGCTTTAAACGTTTGATTTTATGATGTCATCGCTCTGTCTGGACTCTGTTAGTGATGCAATAATTTTCAGCAGTTCTTTGGGGCATATTTATACATTGTTGAGTAGTACAACCCCTCCCCTGGTATTCGAGATTGCTCAAATATTGTATGATTTGCAGATTGGACCCTTTGGTGTCCTTCATTTTTGCCTACCTGCCCCTCTCCATGAGGGAGAAAATGCTCTGTTCCTGGACTTCCCTGGTAATGTATGATTGCCATCACTTGTAGGGGGAGCTAGGTAATTGATAAGAAAGGTGTTTCACCACAGGTGATGGCAATCATACATTACCTAGGAACCCAGTGGGTCAGGTAGGCAAGTATGGTGTTCTGACAACAGTACTTTTTATTATCTGCAAGATATTACAGTCAGTGGCGTAGCTAGAAATCCCCCCCCCCTCCCCCTGGCAAAAAAAATTCCAGCGCCCCCTCAAGAAGGGGTTAGGCGATTGACTATGGACGCCGCTGGCTGAGCTGACAGGTGACCCAGGCAGCAGTGAGCGGGGTCCCCGTCCCATGCATATGTAATGAGCGGGACCCACTCATTACATATGCACGGGGCGGGGACACGCTCATTCAATATGTACTGCACTGCATCCCCGCTCATTAGATATGTACAGGGCGGGACCAGCTCAGTGCTCCCTGCTGCCTTGGTCTTCTGTCAGTTCAGCCAGTGGTGCCCACCACAGACCCCACTGGCCCCGCTCCCCCAAGCCACCGCAGGGTCTGCCACATATGTAGCTACGCCACTGATTACAGTGCAGAAGATGAAGGCACACCGTGGTAATCAAGGAACATACAAATTTAAATAAACCCCCTATGAAAAATAACGGGAAAAGAAAAAAGTTTAATAAAAACAACATATTATAATAAACCATCTCCTACTGTGAGAATTATAAATTTTAGCAGTCACAGTAGCTCTTTCCCCGATGTATAAGGCGATAGCCTCTCCCTCTTAATGATCTGGGCACACATTGGACTATATCGTCATACCCTCCAACATCTGAAGAGCAAAAACCAGTCCAAATTCGGAAAGGGGGCTTGGTCGCAGGTAAAGGGTGTGTGGTCACGCCCTTTTTCCTATACTTAAATTGGGCAGTTGGGCACCTACAAAAGGCTACAGGCCATACAAAAAGGTACTGGTCACGCCAAAAACGTACAGTTGGAGGGTATGGACCGACGGCAACAACGATGGTGTGGGGGTGGAGCGGGGACCAAATTGCCCTCATTAATGATGTCCTCCATCATCTGTACTTGCAGTTCGATGGTGGACATTGTTAATGAGTTGCAGGAGTGCTCGTCGTTAACAAGATGCATGAAATTATCGTTATCGTGCATATCATTAGATGTTACGTAATGGCTAAGTATGATCTTCTTGGAGCGGCTCTCTATATATAACAAGGTTACCGTAATCTGCTGAATGGATCTCTGATCTGGGAGAATAAAGCGATCTGTCATTGTGTCACTGCATCGTTCTAACCGGTAACTGTCTCTCTCTCCAGCCCGGTCCTGTCCAGCGCGTTGGCGTCCGTATTCAGTAAATGGGACCTGCCGGTGTTCACGCTACCCTTTAACATTGCCGTGTGCCTGCACTTATCCGCCACTGGGCCGTACAATATATTCTTTCCCACTGTGGATATCGGACCTATAGATGCTGTTCCGAACATCACCTGGTCCGATGTCCAAGTAACGCAGGTAGGTTCAACACTGTTCCGTTGTCATACATTGGGGGGAATATACCAAGATGGGAGTTCTCTTTCAGATGGGATGTTGCTATGGGAAACCAATGAGACTCTACTTATCTATTTAGCATGTTCTTTAAGCTGTCGCTGTCCTTGTTTCTTGTATCTAAATATGATCTTGTTTTCTTAGTGTGTGACTTATATCTACAACTATAAGGGTCATGGGTCAAACACAGAAGGTCAACAAGGGTTAGGTCAACACCAGAATTAGGCTGACAATGGGATGGTTTTTTTTTAGTGCCACAGAGAATAGGAGGTAGTATAAACTTTAACCTTGAACTGCACATAATATAACATGGAGTATTAGGGCCACATTTATCAAACCATATTTTGCGTCAAAATCCCCGAAAACACCAGTTTTCTGGGTTTAGCCGCAAATATTAAGTATCCCCTGCTGCGATGCCCCCCTCACCGCCGCCGGCCGCATCCTCCATAGGTTTCTATGGGGGGATGCGAATCTGCCCGATGGATCATCACGCAGCCCGGCTTGGCATCCCTGGGCTACTAATACAGTCCACAGCGCAGCGTCCTACCACCCCACCTTACAATGGGCTATTGCCATCTCAGAATGGCGATAGCCCATTGTAAGGTGGGGTGGTAGGAGGTTGCGCTGTGGACTGTATTGGTGATTGGGCGGTGGAGTGTATAATAGGTACACTACAGATCCCTTACAGAATGTGGGGAAGGATAGAGGTACTGTACAATATAAAGATCATCCATTTGAAACCACGGTATAGTAATTTATTTCTACCTTACTGAAACCCTTTCACTAGTGATGGAGAGCGCAGAGTGACACCGTATGGTGTACCTCTATCCTTCCCCCGATAGCCCATTGTAGCCTATGGCTGTGGGATGATCGCACTGCCACCAGGGCCGGCGGGGAGTCTGCACTAACCGCGCATGCGCAGACCCCCACAGGCTTCCTGCTCAGACCATCACAGGAACGGGCTCTTTTCAGAGCCCTGTCCTCAGGTATGATACATACCTCCGATGGGATTGCATTGGTAGCATTCCACAAAGATCGCATTGTAAATCCAATCCATGATAAATGGGCCCCTTAGTCAGTGGCGTAGCAATAGCTCCTCAGCCCCCGCGGTCGCTTGGGGAAGTTTGGGCACCACGGGGTCTGTGGAATCTATAACCGCCGCAGAATCTTGCATCCTAAATAATGGTCTGCTGTAGGGCGGCCATTTTGGATGTGACATTCAGAGAGCGGAGCAGGAGCGCCTTCATCCCTAAATCAGCCCCCGCCTGTTGCTATAATCCATTGTTCCTTAAGTATGAGTAATTAATATCTATGTGACTGACGTTCTAGCAGAAACCAGCGAACCCTACATCAGGCATTCCCAACCACGGTCCTCAAGGCCCACCCACAGTGCAGGTTTTGTAGATATCCAGGCTTGAGCACAGGTGACTTAATTAGTATCTGAGTGATTCTGATTAAACCATCTGTGCTGAAGCCTGGATATCACTAAAACCTGCACTGTTGGTGTGCCTTGAGGACCGTGGTTGGGAATGCCTGCCCTACATCATCCATCCTCTCCTGCTATAGCGGAATAGCACCATGGTAAATCTAAGAGAATGCAGACATTGGACCTGTATGGAAAAATGGGTATTTCTAATCTCGCTCAATAAATAATGTGAAGTAAGGATATATAAACGTATCCAGGTTTTATGGATCCAAATGGAAGGGTGCGTACACAACTCCTCCGGCACATCTCGTATATGTAAAAAATCAAAAAGAAAATCTACATAATGTAATACTGTAAAGAAAAGTCTCTTAATATATTGGCCCCAAAATGGAATTTAAGAGACTTTTCTTTACAGTATTACATTATGTAGATTTTCTTTTTGATTTTTTTTACATATACGAGATGTCGGAGGAGTTGTGTACGCACCCTTCCATTTGGATCCATAATACCTGGATACGTAAATATATCCTTACTTCACATTATTTATTGAGCGAGATTAGAAATACCCATTTTTTTGGGTATGAATTGTGTATTTTGGAGGAACTGAACTATTCCTCTTTGGTGTTCTTTCACATTTCTTCACAAGGCGCAGTAAGTTCTGTAGGAAACATTCGGTTCCTTTGGACCTGTGTGGACTGGTGTATAGTAATCCTCTGCGTTCCGTCTTGCAGTTGCTGAAGGCTGTCCCGGTTGGGGTCGGTCAGGTGTACGGCTGTGACAACCCGTGGACTGGGGGAATCTTCTTGGCTGCTCTTTTCATCTCTTCCCCGGTGATTTGCATGCACGCAGGAATTGGATCAGCTTTGGGCATGATTGCAGGTAAATATGTGACTCTCTTATGTACTGTGTATAGCAAAATAAAATATGTATACTCTTAGGCTGTCAAGCTACAACCATAAGGAAATCTTGTATCCTCTTTTATATTTCTTCAAGTTGGAGCCTGAATTTCCCGACGTGTGTTTCGCTGTGTGTGTCATTATTTTGGTCTCCCTCATTCTCTCATTCCTTTGCCCATATCCGTTTCTCTGCTGCACAAAAGACTGCAGTTAAAGACCGGGCCACCGAGAGAGGGGGGTACTAATTACCCAGGCCTGGGCTTGCTAGAGGGGCCCGGCAGGGGCCCTGATCTGACCCCCCTCCATTCCTCCCGGGCAGCAGCACACACGTACAGCATGTGGTGTGCTGACAGCAGGCTCAGCATGAGCGTCTAAAGGTGGCCATGCACACGCAGATTTATCTTCAGATCTGGGTGGTTAGAAAAAAAACATGGTTATGGATGAGAGCAAATGACAGTTGACCATTTGCTTGGAAATGCTGGAAAACGGACAAACTGTCACTCATCCATAACCATGTTTTTGTTCCAACCAGACAGATCTGAAGATAAATCTTACTAGTGTATGGGCACCTTAACTGACCGCGTGAGAGCTCATGCTGAGCCTACTGTTAGCACAGCACATGCTGTAGGTGTGCTGCTGCTGCTGCTGAGGGGGGGGACAACACTCCCTCCTCCACATTATAGTGTTTTTTTTTTTCACCCCCCCCCCTAAACAAGTTGGAGGCGTGATCTAATTATGGAAGGTGGCCATGCCTCTCGCGATTAGTGGGGCCCGGCATGCCTCTCGGCAGCCCTGGTTACAGATCCCTAGCGGAGATGTGAATGCCACCAGGTTGCTATAAGAGCCTCATCTGCTTCTTTATATGCAGCTGCAATATGCAAATGCACAGGAGGTGCCCAAGTAGAGGCCTCCTACCAACTACTCTGATCTGTTGCTGCATTCTGAAGATGCAATATCACATCACCTGCATGAACATGCGCAGATCTGCACACAGCGGAGACTTGCATACATATTACATTTATGTCAATCTTTGAATCAGGACCTCAATAAATATTGGTATTTATATTTGGTGCAAATTTGGTTAAGACATGTTTCCAAGGCGCACAGGCAAAGAGTGTAGATTCGCCAGTTTTTTTTTTTTTTCTTGCTGATTTTGTATTGGCTGATTTTTCTCTGACAGCGTTTTTCTGTTTTTCAGGGTTAAGCCTCGCAACGCCATTTGAGAAAATCTATTTTGGACTGTGGGGCTACAATTCTGTCCTGGCTTGCATCGCGGTGGGGGGAATGTTCTACGCTCTCACCTGGCAGAGCCACTTGCTCGCTCTTGCATGCGGTACGTACATCGTAGCTTGGACAATCTAGCGCTAGACAAAGGTGCTGCGATGTCCGCCAATGGGTCCAAATGTCAACCCAATAATTCCATTGGACATATTGATCGATGCAGTATGAAAATGGCCACTATCAAACTTGTGGCTCATCTTCTTCCCATGATAATGGGGCCGGCCACGCTGGAACTGATCTGGTGGCGTGGCCAAATTGCTCTGTAGGGCACTTTCTGTAGAGCAGTGTTTCCCAGCTCCTGTCCTCGGGGACCCCTAGCAGTGCCTGTTTTTTACAGATCTCCTCTAAGGTCAAAGTGTGAGCCCGCAAGATGAAAAACACAAAATACCATACGTGTTGCATATCTAGTACGAACAGATGCCTCCTCCGACCGCAAGGATCTGACCTGTGTCCTAAGACGCACCATCGGATTACTCTGTCACTATCGATTATTACTCCCCTATGGAGCCAGTGACCCGTCACAGAGGCCAGGAAATCTCATTCTACCATGGAGATCACTGAACTCTTCTCACCCCCAAACGGTGCTCACATGTCGCCGTTTTCCCAAGCAGCCCTCTCCCTGCTTCTGAAATGGCAGTAGACTTTCAATCAATGACCTCCCACTTCTGCCCTGCTTCCGACACCGTAGGACCCATTCGTGCACACACCGAATGGGTCCTGTGCAATGAAGGCTGCAGAGGCGGGGCTACAGCACAGTTCAAAATTCAAATCGGGAATCCACACCCACTGCCAGTGAGTCAGGTTGGAATGGCAGTTGCTGTGCCTCCCCTATTTGAATTTTGAACTGTGGTGCAGCAGCTGGTCTCTGTATGTTGGGTGGTATTACATTGTGACGATGAACTGTACACTAAGACCATTATAATGTATTTGTTCTGTCTTGTAGCTCTCTTCTGTGCGTACCTGGGTGCGTCGCTGGGAAACATGATGTCTGTGGTAAGTATCACTTCTTGTTGTATAACAGTATCGCTTATCGTCTGTTGCAGGAATATCGTTATGCTTAGGCCTGCCATTGCTTTAACTATATGAAAATAATGGCGTGCTGTCCACATGTTTGTACCAGTATGATAAATCTAGGGTATTGCCGCCTTCCTGGTATATATTAGTCATTTTGTTGTGATATCCCCAACAGGAGCTGTATTCTGGGAATCCCTACAAAAGCTATGGATCCCCAGGAGTTCAGGAGGATCTGGCACCCTCCGTTTCCAACTGCAAAGGCTGTAAGGGGAAATTAACTAAGATGGGAGTTCTATTTTACATGGGATGTTGCTTCGGGCAACCAATCAGAATCTACTTTAATTTAATTAGCACCTTCTAGAAGATAATAGAGAGCATCTGATTGGTTGCCCATGTGAAATAGAATTTCCCCTGTAGAATCCTTTAGGGGCTGCTAAAGAACGTGTCAACCCATGGCCCTTATTCAGATCTGATCGCAGTACAAATTTGTTTGGGAAATAGGCAAAACCATGCGGCACTGCAGGTGGGGCAGATGTAACCTGTGCAGAGAGAGTTAGATTTGGGTGGGGTGTGTTGAACAGGGCAGCCGAGAGGGGGGGGGGAGCGGGTACTAATTGCCCAGGCTTACTGGAGGGGCCCCGCAGGGGCCCTGGTCCGACCCCCACCCCTCCCTCTCTGTCCCTCCCGGGTAGCCACAGCATCACACAATTCTACAGCATGTGCTGTGCTGACAGCAGGCTGAGCATGAGTGTCTCACTGACAGCGTGAGAGGTAATGCTGAGCCTGCTGTCAGCACAGCACATGCTGTAGGTGTGTGCTGCTGCTGCTGAGATTACAGTTTAGCGTTTTCTTTCACACTCCTCTAAACATTTTGGGGGCGTGGTCTAAGTGTGGGAGGTGCCCACACCTCCCACACTTAGGCCACGCCCCCAACATTTACCGGGGCCCGGAATTCCTCTCGGCTGCCCTGGTGTTGAAACTGAAATCTAAATTGCAGTGTTAAAATAATGCAGCTAGTATTTACCCTGCACAGAAACAAAATAACTCACACAAATCTAACTTTCTCTATGCATGTTACATCTGCCCCACCTGTAGTGCAACATGGTTTTGCCCATTTTCCAAACAAATTTGTACTGCGATCAGATCTGAATAAAGGATCATGTGTGTTCCAAATTGAGCCACAGTCCCTACGGTGGAACCCCACAGACATCTTAGTTTATGGGAGGACGGGAATGACGGCACGTCATAGATATCCTTTTTCAAATATAATGCTGGAAACAAATGACCTTCTGTTTTATTACACCGGCCTATAACTCCGCCTCTTCCTGTTTTTCGCTCTCTTTGTAGGTTGGGTTACCGTGTTGCACTTGGCCGTTCTGCCTCTCCGCTCTCACTTTCCTCCTGATCACGACGAACAACCCGGCCATTTACAAGCTGCCGCTGTCCAAGGTCACTTACCCGGAGGCGAATAGGACCTATTATCTCAACCTGAAGAATCGGAAAGAGAAAAATCATCTCTGAGCGCCACATGAACTAAAAATTCAAGAGTTTTTGCACTTTTTTACTTTGGTTTAAGAAATCATCCCATCTATAATGGATCATTCTCTCTACAACTTGTTCGCTTCGAGGACCAGTCATGCTGTTTTGCACCAGTAAAAATCGACGCGGCAAAAGGACTAAGACGGGTATGGTGGAAAAGATGTGTGGTTTGCAAAACCTATATCCTACGAGAAGATTGTTTCCGGCTGTTGTGAATTAAAGGGAAATGTGAATGTAACATTACCGCCATTAGCTTGTATGTAGATTATTTTGTAACTGCCGATTTCCAGCACCTTTTGATATTTATATACAGCGGGTCGATGTTCCATGTAGCGCTTTATTACGAGGGACAATGCCACCGTTCTCACGCGTGTCCCTTGTCGGGATGATTCAGGTTATTGATGAGAACTGTATACCACAAAACTGTGGTATGTCAGTGACTTACAGTACTTGCTGTCCTGGTCTTTCTGTGCACCCTGTATCATTGTGAATAAGTAGTGTTTGTATCTCCGCACAATGTGTGACTTAATATTCTATTTTCATTCTGTGTGAAACGCGTTGAATAAAATAATGAAATCGCTGCAACCTAATATTCTATTTTCATTCTGTGTGAAACGCGTTGAATAAAATAATGAAATCGCTGCAACCTATCTGGTTTGTGTCTTTGCAGTACAGGGTTCAAAGCACTCTCTTGGTACAAAAGGAAAAGCACGGTTACACATTCACCACATAGCAGAAGTATAGAAATCGCTATTCAGCGTTCTTGCTTTTCATCGCAGGCATGCGCCCTGAAACTGCGATCACCGGAGATCAGCATCAGTGCTAGCCGGGCCTCTGACAACCCCGCATATTGTGTGAGCGATCCAGATAAGGCAGGTGTGTCCGGACCATAAGGGGGAGGGCCGCGGCTGCTGGTAAAATGCGAGTGGTGCGCTGTGTAGCGATGCGCTCGCACTTTAGCGATGTGCCTGAAATTTTTTATGGGCACATCACAGGGCAGGACCTGGTGTGCTGTGCTGAACGGCCCCCTCGCAGCCTAATGCTGGCAGTTGTAGTTCAGTAAATCTTCGTTAAACTACACTGAGGCTGAATCAGGCCCCTCATACCAACCCATCAGCTCCTAACTGTACTTTTTCAAACACCGCCTGTAACATGACAGTCAGGAGCTTGTTGTTTTGTAACTTTGGCGCAGATATATTTAGCTCCTAATCCTCAATTTAATGTCTGAGTCTGCAAAGTGACAGTTAGGAGCTGATTGCCCATTGATAAAGTACCAGACACTTTATTACCTCGGGAGCTTAATAAATCTGCCCCTTTATCTCTCTCTAGGCCAGATTCTCTAAGCTTCAAAAATGATAAAATGGAGAGTGATACACAGCCAACCAATCAGCTCCTACCTGTCATGTCACAGACTGTGTTTGAAAAATGTCAGGTAGGAGCTGATTGGCTGAATGTTTATCACTCTCTATTTTATCACTTTTGAAGCTCAGATAATCTGGCCCAATATCTCTCTCTATGCTTTGATAAAAATCCCCCTTTTAAAATTTTTCTTTTTTGTTGTTTTTTAAATCCCATTTTGTTTATGTTGCTTTTGCACTTTTGCTATCTCCCTTTACCATGTGCATTATGGGAGTGAGCGGCAGCTGTGGCACAGATAAGGCGGCCTTGTACAGCCCCTGTGTGCGACTATAACAACTGTAACAACTTGCCAGAAGCCGTGAGGCTGTATCAGAGGATACAGAGGAGGTTGCCAGTAACTTCCTACTAGACACAACAGACAGAGGGCCTGAGAGTAGCCGCAAGTGTCTCTTCTATGACGCTTACATAGTACGGATTCAAATCATTGATGGGGTTTTCGATATTTGGAAATACTACTGAATTAGCAGAGGAGTGACCGGCACAGAATGCCAGCAGAGGAGCTATATTTGGTGGCTACAGGTACAGGCTGTATTAGTAATACTATGTATATATGATGTCCGGGCTGTTTATGGGATGACTTGTCAGTCGTGCTGGGGGAAGTAACCGCACATCTCCCCACTGCCTGGGGTTGGAGAGTCAATGGGACGTGCTTTATATATTGGATGCTACAACTTGGTGCAGGAATACACAAAGTAAACCGATCCAATGGCTGGTCAGAAATTGCATCTGCTTGTTTTAAATTAACCTGCAGAATTCTGGGCTCCTGGGATCTGTAAGGTGTTTTTTTTTTTTTTTATTGGTAATTAGGATAATGCAGGAACAGTGGTAGCAATAAAGGGGATAACTGTAGTGGTAACAAACACGGGGTAATAGCAAGAAGTATCTGGGTGGCAGAAGAGAATACAATACATCGTATGTGGTTCTTTTGCACATGATGTATTGTAATCTTCGACTCTGATCTGACCGCGCATCAGATCTGCGGTAAAACACATGCGATTTGACACATTTCATACGATTTCTCAGCCTGATGAATCGGATGGAAAGGGCCCAAATTGCACTAGAGTATGGGCACCTTTTTAATTTTACACAGTGGAGAAGATGACTGCAGTATCAAATAAGATTAGAGGTTGCAACTCTCCCAGCAGGCTCTGGGTCCAAGTGCCCATCATGTTCTTGTACTAGGGCAGAGGCCGTGCAGCAACATCTTGGACAATAAAAAATGGTGTTAAATTGTGATAAATTAAAATACATGGGATTGGGATATAGTTGCTTTGCTGCAGGAAACCAGAAGGGGTATAGGAGCTTGGCGGCGCATGCGGTTTAACAAACCAAGCACTTCAGCTACAAGGACTGCAACTTTCACGGCTGAAGTGCTGGGTTTGCTTGAACCACCAAAAGGGAAGGGCTGCATCTGATTACTAAATACGATGTTGGTGATGAAGGTGTTGGTGGTGGAAGATGGGATGTTGCTATCGGCAACATCCCATCTTCAATAGAACCTCCATCTTAATGCATTTACCCTGCGTCATCTTGTGTGTGGTGGCTTCCAAATTACTGATCTAATAAAAAAGCATAACCCCAAACGAGCACCATTTATCCATATAAAAATGGTCAACATAGAACAGTGGCAATAGGGTTAAAGTCAGCAGGTTAAAGAGTGCAAACACAATGGGCGGTATTCAATGAGGCTGATTCGCCAGGTTTTTATGGCGATTTTAAGGCGAATTTCTGACTAAAACGGTGAATCGCCCTATTCAATGACCAGATGGCGAATACATTTCAAGGTTTTTTTCGCCATGATTCACCGAGTAGCAATCGCTATCTTTTTATGGTGAAGTGGAAGGTGAACTTTTAAAATAAAGTGTTTTGTGTTTTACAATTGGTGTCAAAAAATCTGGAATTTTATTCTGAGGAGGGGCATGCTATTTTTATTCATGTGCTGTAAGCACATGAATATATATTTAATTAAAAAAAATTTTTTTTTTTTTTTTTTACACAGACCAGCCAGCAGGGGGCCGGAGCCAAGCCGCTCATTAGATATTCATATATTCACTTCACCCGATCATTACATATTCATGATCGGGTGTAGTGAATATACCCGGTCCCCTGAAGGCACCCCCGGGGGGCAGCCTGTGCCACCTCCCCCCCACAAACGTTCTGGGGCAGGCAGGGAGACTTCCATCTCCCTGCCTGCCACCGTCCTCAGGCTCCCTGCGGCGTCCTAAACGGGATTCGCTGCACATCGCCAAAATCCACATTGAATACCGCCCAATGTAATGTATGCTCCTGATGGAGGTATGTTCAATATAATGGTAATGAGCATTTATGGAATTCATCTGTTGGATTATTACAGAACAATTGCCCATAGTAGTAATTATAATTAGATAATGAAGGCATTTAGGGTGACTATAGGGTCAATTTACTAAGCCTCAGTGAGAGATAAGGTAGATGGAGATAAAGTACCAACCCATCCGATTCTGTCATTTTTTTAAACACCGCCTGTAACATGGCAGTTAGAAGCTGGTACTGTATCTCCATATATCTTCTCTCTCCGAGGCTTAGTAAACAGATCCCGTGATGTACAGTAATACAGTGAAATGACTGTCAGAGCATGGAAAAGCTATTTACAATGTACAGTATCTCTGCGGTCCTAAATTCCAGGATACATTAATAGCGCTAATCTACATGAATCACATGGTTTTCAGGTCACATAGAACGTATAAATAGAGACTGTGGTATATAATAATAATAAGGATAAAGGTTAATATTATACAGCTGTGAGTTTTATGAAATAGCAAATATTTAATTTATATAATCTTTGTGGGTTTTTAAAAATCATTTCAACCCTCTGACTTTTATAACTATAGGTTATTATGTTATCAACCTAGAGAGATAGTAGTGATTATACAGGAGGGCTTCAACCCTTATATCATTATACAACACAAGGGGGGGGGATTACTAAAGCGTTGGGTACTTGTTTCCTAGCACGGCACCACCGATTTTAATCTTATGTCACCCGCAATTAATAGCTGATTAGATGCTATAACATGCACCAAAGCTTCTCAAATTTGGTCCTCAGGACCCCACACGGTGCGTATTTTCCAGGTCTCCTCAAAGAATCACAAGTGAAGTAATTAACTCCACCTGTGGATCTTTTAAAATGTGTCAGTGAGTAATGAATGCACCTGTGCACCTGCCGGGTGTCCTGGAAAACGTGAACTGTGTGGGGTCCTGAGGACCGAGTTTGAGAACCCCTGCTCTACACTTACACTACACTCTCTAGTGGAATTTAGGACCCTAGAGATACATTGTAAATACCTTTACCTTTGTAATGTAATAATGTTCCATAATACAGTTGCTCTAAATGCTTTTATTTACTATGTACTATTGGAATATGACTTTGTTGATTAACTATTAACAATGTTTTTGTACTGCTAAGATACATGATTGAGATACATATTCATTATAGCATCATATACTGTATAGATTGGAAATGGGTCTGCCATCGCTTTGATTATTTATCTATAAAATAAAGGGTTACCTAGCTGGTATGTCAGGGGCACACGACAGGTAATTTATGTGCGGGCACAGATTTGTATGTTAAAACAAACCAGGCAAATTTATTCATTGTACATCCCCACCACAAATGCATCACGAGCAACAACGGAAAGGGACACATATGTATGTTGGATGTTAAAAAAGGATATGCACACTTGAACAAACCAAGCACTTCAATGACAGGGATAGCAACTTTCATGGCTAAAGTGTTTGGTTTATTTGAGCCACCACAAAACAAGCTATCAATGGGCTTAAGTCAGCTAACAGTGTTGTTAATACTCTGTACAGTTGAAAGTTGTAATTCTGGGGGGCGTGGCCTGGACGCATACGGGGAAGGACGCGCATCTTGGTGCTCCTGCTCCCCGCACCGAATTTAACCCTTCCTGGGGGCAAACCGGCACTTCTGGAGACTCCCTCCGGCTCCCCTGTGGTACTCGGGGTGGACGGAGAGGTCCCTGGTCCCCGCGCTCCAACCGGCAGCGTTTTGGAAACCGCGGCCTACTCGACAACCGAAGCCGGGGCCTAAATTTATTGCCGCGGCCGCCGCGCGGGCTCCATTGCCGATCGGCGGCTCCGGAAAGCGAAGAAAGAGGCCCCGGGGCCTCCAGCCTCCTCCCTGACACAGTGGCCACCTGCCCAGCCTGGTGGAGACCCCTGGCTTGTGCCTAAACTCCTTGGGAAGCCCAAAACAAGCCACAGCAACCAGCCAGGTATTTCTCCCCTGATGCACAAACAGCCCTGCTTGGGCCTTCCACTTTTCTCTCAAGACCCCTGTGTTTTATGTTGCCTTACCTTATCTGGATCCTACCTGGTGAGGGGCTCATTTCTCACTTAAGCAGTGTGTCCCAGTTCCATTGAACACTTTCCTTTAATTTCCTGAATATAACAAACTACCAATGTGCCTGCTTTATTTCTGCCTCTATAACACTGCCTCAGCAATCCCTTAAACAGGTGCGCCATCTGGAGGTGCTGGATATTGCTGCGTCTTCCAACAGCCTCTATGTTGCTGTAGCTATGTCCTAGGCGGGCATCTATACACCTGGATATGTTTTTTTAATTGATGTAAGACCTGTCACTTTCATCCTTACCGCCTCTATTTACTGGATCCTGATCTTTTCTCATCCCAGCTGAAGGAGGGCTATTGGTTTCTAAAATGCCCAACAAGCGCTGCAAGACGCCCAAACCGGTGTCACAAGTGGACTTCTTTAAGTCTCCCTCTCTGAGCTCAAGTAAAAAAGCGAGTGAGTCAGGCTCAAACTCGCCCAAACTGCACTCCTCCTCCCCGACACAGCCCCCCTCAGCATCAATGGCCACCTCTCCTTCAGACGCTGGTGCCTTAGATGACAACCAAGCACTCACAGTAGGCACAATGAAGCTTCTTTTGTCTCAATTTAAGAAGGATGTGTCAGAGGAGTTTAAGAGTACACTACAAGATTGCCAGAAATCGATTGACGATTTGGGAGACCGTACAGATCACATGGAATCTAAAATGGGTGAATTTGCTGCTTCGCATAATGACCTGATCTCTTCCCATGAAGCTCTACAGGCTGAAGTTGCTGTCCTGCGGGATAAACTCTCCGACCTGGAGGACAGGTCTCGGCGAAATAATATCAAACTACGTGGGGTTCCAGAAACAATTTCTAACAGTAGCTTGAACGACTATGCTACGGCTGTCTTCCGGAAACTCCTCCCAAACAGCTCATCCTCAGATCTACTGATAGATCGGATCCACAGACTTCCCAAAAACAAGGGTGCCCCAGCAGACGCCCCTCGCGACGTTCTCATGAGGATCCACTTCTTCCATATAAAGGAAGCAATCCTGAAGGCGGCCAGACCATCGGAGGATTCAGCGAAAGCTCTCGGCCCCTTACGAATTTTTGGGGATCTATCCCAAGCTACGCTGGCCAAAAGACGGTCCTTGTACCCTATCACTGCTGTCCTCAGAAAAGAACATATCCTCTACAGATGGGGCTACCCAACTAAACTGCTGATTAACAGAGGCGGCTCCACAGTAGTAATCTCGACTGTTGAGGAAGGGAAGCACTTTCTCTCAAGCCTGAACTCTGCTAGCTCTTCTCTGGGTCACCCGTCTGGGAGTGGACTTCAGCTGGACTGGTCTGCCCCGGGCACGGATCACTAGAAGCGGTACCTTTTGTTATATTTTTCCCTAAGATCCTCATGGGTGTGTTACCGCTAGCTATAAAACTTGAATTTATCTAGTAAAGTTAGTTTAATTAGTCTATTTACTTAAAAATGTTGATTAGACCTTCCTGTAGGACAAGATACTGCCGGCAGACATAAAGTCTGTCGATACCTCGCAGTATTTAGTGCTGAAACCTGGGTGGCCCAGAGACTCATTATTTACCATATTTCTTCAATGTTGAAAGTGTCAGACAGGTTATTGTGTTTGTTTTTTTTCTCTTCCATGTCCTCTCTCTCTTCTTTTCTATCCATCTTCTAGACTCTGATCAAATGTCCAGGTGTGGCGGTTCCCCGCCTACTCATCCACTACCCCCCCACCGATGTTCCGAGTTGCCATGGTTTGGCATCCTACCATCCCCCCTGCAGGGGGTTTCAATCCCACCCAACCCCTTTGCTCTCCCTCCCCTCAACCTCGCTCCCCTGTCATTCTCACCACATACCAGCTATTTTCGCCTCTATATCTGACTATGGTATCGTATATTATGTACCCATATTTAGACTATGGTTAACTGTCTCTCTATTAATGCCAAGGGCCTCAATTCACCAAATAAGAGGAGATTAGCACTAGAATACTTCCACAAACAGAGGGCCAATGTTGTGGCTGTACAAGAAACGCATTTTATGGCCTCCGCCCCTCCGATGTTTCATGATAGACACTTCCCTCACTGTTATACAGCCAATGGCCCAGCCAAGAAGGCTGGAGTTGCAATTTTGATCTCCCAACAATGCCCCTTCTCCCTCACTTCCCAATTCTCTGACCCTGAAGGCAGATTTTTGATTTTAACGGGCCTCTTAGACAATAAGGAAGTTACTATAGCATCTTGCTATGCCCCCAACACTAAGCAAATTACATTCTGCAGGAAACTCTTCACCAAGATCCAGCAATTAGCTAAAGGAGCCCTACTACTATTAGGAGACTTTAATTTAGTACCAGACCCATCAATAGATAGCTCTCGTAACCATTCCTCGCCCCGTAGACATTCCCTCCCCCCCTCGAAGAGTATCAAGCAGCTACTCATAGAATACGACCTATATGACCTATGGCGGGTTAAAAATCCAACGGTGAAGGACTACACTTTCTTTTCACATCCCCACAGTACATATTCAAGAATTGACCTTGCTCTCTCGGATAAGTGGTCTATTAACTCTTTTCACCAGGTCAAAATACTCCCTAGATCGTGGTCGGACCACTCTCCGCTGTTTCTGAAGTGGGACATAGCCAATAGGAAAATCACCCCGGGTCCTTGGAGGCTAAGCTCTCAAAGCCTCACCCAGCCAGTGTCCCACAAAGTAATTCAGGAATCCGTAGAGCATTATCTCTCAGAAAACTCCCCAGGGGACACCTCCATATTCACCCACTGGTGTGCCCTTAAGGCGGTGGTAAGAGGATCCGCGATTCAGATAGCGGCAAAGCTTAAAAAAGAATATAGGAAATCCTTAGAACAAGAAGAAGCTGCCCTTGCCTACTTGGAGGCGGCCCATAAGGCCTACCCGACTGACAAATCCCTCTTTAAGCGCCTAAACGAAACCAGAGACAAGGTTAATGGTCACTATCTAGCCACGGTACACCGCAATATTGCTAGGCTGAACCAAAAATACTACCTCCTCGGAGACAGGGCGGGAAGGATGTTGGCTAGGAAGTTGAGGGGCAAGAGAGCCAAAGAAAAGATCCACCTGATATACTCAGACCATGGAGCGAAAGTATATGATCCGAACGAGATAGCCAATGTTTTCTCGACATACTATTCTAAACTCTATAATCTACGGGGGGATCCCACCACCCCCCAGCCTGACGCTGGGGGAATGGAGAGTTTCTTTGACAAAATCTCCCTACCTACTTTGTCCCCGGAGGCCCGTTTATCCCTTAATGCCCCCTGGACTTCGGAGGAAGTCCAGTGCGCCATTGACTCCCTTCCGAATGACAAGGCCCCGGGACCAGATGGCTTCCCATCAAATTTTTATAAAACATTTAAATCCCAACTATCCCCTTTACTTGTCAAAGTTTTCAATGAGGCCTCTGAAACTAAGCGTTTCCCCTCAGAAATGCTTGAATCCCGCATAGTCACTATACCCAAACCAGGTAAACCTCCTACATCGGTCCAAAATTATAGACCCATTGCGCTTCTCAATTCGGACCTGAAGCTCTATGCTAAACTTGTTGCAAATCGAATAAGCCCTCTCCTCCCTTCTCTCATTAAAAATGACCAGGTAGGATTTGTCTTAAATAGGCAGGCCCCAGATAACACGCGCAGGGTAATAGACGTTATTGAACATTGCTCGGCAGAAAAGATCCCCCTATTGGTCCTGTCGTTGGACGCCGAGAAGGCATTTGATAGGCTCCACTGGGGCTTTATGCAATCAGCCCTAGAGAGGTTTGGCTTCCAGGGACGTATATTAGATTCTATTTTGGCCCTTTACTCTCAACCCTCCGCTAAAGTATTCACCAATGGCTGTACATCACGAAGCTTCCAAATCACCAATGGCACTCGCCAAGGGTGTCCCCTATCCCCCTTAATATTCGCTCTCGCAATTGAGCCACTAGCTGAACGCATTAGATGCGAGGACTCCATTCTAGGTCCGATGATCGGCAATCTTTCCCATAAGATCAGTTTATTCGCAGACGATGTTCTATTATGTATCCTAGATCCCATAAACTCCCTTTCTGCCCTACATAAGGTACTGCGAGAATATTGAGAAGTTTCATACTATAAACTCAATACTAGTAAGACGGAGGCCCTACCGTTAGGCCTCCCGCCAGACCTGGTCATTCAGTTGAAAGAAAGCTACAACTACTCCTGGCAGTCCTGTTCTTTAAAATACTTAGGAATTCAATTGGCTCCTGGAAAACATATCATTGATTGTAATTACAACCCCCTATTAAAGGTATTCTCAGAATTAACTAGAGATTGGATGCTGCACGATGTTTCATGGCTGGGGAGAATTGCGGCTGCCAAAATGGTTCTCCTTCCAAAATTAATGTACCTTTTTAGGTCTATCCCAAGACTTCCCTCTAAAGCCGTTCTTCAAAGATTCAACCATCTTGTAACTAAATATGTCTGGAAGGGGGCTAGACCGAAGATAGCAAAGAAAACCCTAATAAAACCCAAAACAGGTGGAGGTGTGGCATTCCCTGATTTAGAGCGCTACCTTGCTTCCTGTATCCTTAATCAAATTAGGGACTGGATGTCACCTCTTGATCAAAAACCCTGGGTAGTCCTGGAAAGCTCCTACCCCCACCCCATCCCATTGGTAGACTTGTTGTGGCTACCCCCTACGATATCGCGTAAACTCGCAGCACAGTGTAAATCTATCCAAGTAACACTTGACACTTGGCATAAAGTGGTAGGATCTACAGATAGGGCAACCCTACCAGCCCCTCCTTTGTCACTTAAGACCCTCAAGTCTCTAATCCCTATACCTCAGCTGAATAGATGGGTTGCTCAGGGCATATCCTCAGTGGGCGATCTCTACATAGGAGGACACCTCCGGTCGTTCACGGATATACAGAACAATTATAATATTCCAAAGCAGGACTTCTTTATATATTTACAATTAAGAAGCTGGCTCCAAGCACACCTACCAGCATCAAGCCAGTCCCCCTTCCTTCCTACATATTTAAAAAATTTAGCGAGTGGCCCTTCCCACAAGGGAGGAATCTCTAGATGGTATACCCAGCTCACCCCAGCCTCGGATGGGCATAAATCACCTTCCCAAACACAGTGGGAAAGAGACCTAAAAATGTCCCTCTCTGAGGAGGATTTGGATGATATCTTCAAGTCGTGTTTTAAGATCTCACGTTGCCTACACCACTCTGAAATGTTTTTTAAACTCATCCACAGAGCCTACTTCACCCCAGGAAAGGTTGCATAGGATCTGGCCATCCACCACGAACCTCTGTTGGAGGGGATGTGGATTGGTTGGAGACCTTATCCATGTCTTCTGGGAGTGCCCGGCTTTGCGGCCTCTCTGGGCTGAGGTATTTCTCCTGATAGGCATTATACTTACCCGCCCCATTGCCCCAGACCCAGCATTTGCACTGCTTCACATTTTTCCACCCTATTTCTCTGCTGCGGACAGATATCGAGTTGGACATGTGCTCATAGCCACCAAAGCTATGATCGCCAAACAGTGGAAATCAGAGGTCATTCCGACAGTAGACTCCATTCGTAAAAAAATTCACAAACATTATACCTTTGAAACCACCGGAGCGAAATACTCCTCTGCATCTAATTCAATCCCGATGAAATGGTTTGGATGGTCCCTCTACTGTGATAAGGTGGGCGCCACAAACCTCTTAAGCGATCCTTCTGAGGCCTGAAATCTAACCTCTTCCTCTGTTGGCTCTTAGCCTCTGACCTATATTATATATTGTTACACTATATACCTCTAGAGTCAGACGGTACACCAACTGTTTGAAATACTGGTATGCTTTTGTTCTTCTAGATCAGAGAAACCTATTTGTACAAATATGACTGTTATTAGATAAGCAATTCAATGCAAATGCTCTCTGTATCTCTCTTCAGTACATGTTCCCTTCCCTCCCTTTTTCCTTTCTGTACCCCCCCCCCCCCCCCCCATATAAAATGTCTTTCAGACGAAATTTCTTGCAATAAAAATTTAATGTTTAAAAAAAAAAGAAAGTTGTAATTCTCCTCATCCAATTCCTCATCCCCACAAGTGCTAATATCATCATTACACAAAATTAGCACATCCTCACTGGAATCCACCACTACATACTGTAAGTCTGTACTTTTTATGTAATTGGCAGGATAGGACTCATTTTTATGGCCATCTTTTCCACACTTGCCTATCTGTGCAGAACACTGTCACACACTGGAAGGTGGACAGCTTAAGTAAAGCAATTCTATTCATCCCCCCCCCCCCCCCCTGGCAGACGTTCAAAAGGACTGTCTGCCACGCTACTTTGTACATTATCATTAAAATAACCCTCCACCATTCTATTCATGGTTACTGTAGCAAATTGAGGTAGAGGTGCCATTAATTTTGGCCAATTATTTTAGGCTTGTATAGATGCCACAATGCTGTTTCATTTTGATGAGTTCACCCATCCCCATCACCAGGCAGCACTTGTAGAGGAAACTAGAGCAGGAGATGTTGCCGTGCCATGTGCCTTTAGCTGACAACTTGCTTGCAAGGATCTCCTTGCATCTCTTAAGATCTGTGTCAGTTCAAAAGATATATATATACAGGGCCGCCGAGAGGGGAGGGGAGCAGGTACATTTTACCTGGGCCCGGGCTTGGCAGGGGGGCCCTGGTCCCGGGCTGGGAACACACATACTTTTTTTTTTTTTTATGATTTTGCCTGTGTGTAGTGGCGGGCGCGCAGATGGGAGAGCGTGGCGGGCGCTGAATGTATACTGGAGGAATAGGAGAGCGGCGGGGTCAGCTGTCACTTACAGTGTGTACAGCGGCAGCTTCAGTGTAGGAGAATTCTCCTGCTCTCCGACTCTTGACTCCTCTGCGCAGCTCAGCTAAGATGTGGCAGGCGGGGCTAACAGAAAATGACTGCCTACATGCCAGGCTCCAAAAAGATGGCCGCCGTTGACCAATGGGGAGCCAGGTTTCCTTTCCAGGAAACACAAGAGTGAAATAGGGGGCGGGGCTTAACGGAGTCTGCTGCAAATTAGGGATGGACATCGGAAGCCAACCATCAAATGATGGCAGTGCTTCCACCATTGAAACTTTCAATGCGATGGTAACTAACCATCGCATCAAAAGTATTCGATGGTAAAAACTAGTTATATGACTAGCGCATGCGCAAAAGCCTGTATTGCCATTTGTAATGTGGTAATTGGGTTTGGTGGCAGGGCCCAGGCTCTGAGCAACATATTACTTTATCACTGGACATTGTGTGTATAATATACATATATAATATTCACACAATGCCCAATGATGAAGTAGTATATTAATTTTGTACACATTATTAACACTTTATCAGCAAGTAATTAAAATGTAATAAAATTAGATAAATTGTAAACTAACTGGCTTTAGGTTTCACTATTTTTCCAGATAGGAAAATGTCTATTTATTAAGGCAAGTGTAACTACACACACACAAATAAGGGAGATGATGGTACAGTGGTCATCACATCATTTTTATGGTGAGATAAATATTGCAAAGAGCAGGGCCGGCTCTACCATTAGGCAGCTGCCTATCGTGCCAGGATCTGTGGGGGCACCACTAATAATGTTACACACTAGGCGATTCTAGCTTCCATCATCAGCTATATGGTCGCTCAGTGACCATATTGCCGGTGATACCTAGTGACCTTCGCCGTGTGTGCGCTCCCACCGCAGCCCAGCGGTCACTAGTCGCAGGAACTTGCTAGAATTGCTGGTCACCAGTAAAATACCAATCGCTAGCGACCAGGTCACGTAATATAAAAAATAGTTCACTATATATAAAAACAGTTAAAGTGCCCCTACACTGAGGCGATTTGGTCCGATTTTGGCCAATTGCGACCAATCGACCCGTTAAATCGGACCAAATCGCCTCTCCCTGACATGCCGTTGGGTCCCGTGCGCATCGGACCCGACCAGGTGGTCGGACCAGCAGGCCGTCCACCCGTTCCTCCTGGTGGTGAGGCGGGCCGGAAGCAGGGACGCATGCAATCCATCACAACGGATCGCATGCGTCCGTGCCTTGCAGGCTGTCCCGTGTCCGTACACTGCGGCGAGGCGTCACAGCAGTGTATGGGCACCTTTAGCTCGGTCCATTCCACTGGTACCCCAGGACTGTGTATATTGTTCCTCACTATATTGACAGAAACAGACAATCTCTGACCAACACTTCACTGATGATCATATAGTGGTTGCTGCCTGGTAATACTAATGCAGTTTATTAATGAGTGTTGTATGTGACTGACATTCACAAATATCTGTAGCTAGTTGTATTGTGTACTTATTATTATTGTAGCTTGCCTGAGCTGGTATAACATTCAGTGACGTCACTGTCTCCTCCTCTCTGATCCTCCAGAGCTATTGTGTCTGTGAAATTTGCTGCTGTTTGAGTGACTGGTGCTGCAGGGTGAGGTTTGTGCTCTGATTGGCTCTCTGAGTCAGTGAGAGCCAATCAGAACTAGCCTGTGGGCCCTGTTGCCTAGCAGCTACAGCAACCATAGAGAGGGAGAGGGAGGGAAGCAGAGAGAAAGCCAGACAGCCTCCAACGAACCTAGGAAGTTTCCCTGACACAGACACAGCAGCCAGGGGAGGCATATCTTATATCGATGGTGACAAACATCAGAAGGTCACCATAATGGTAAAAACACTAACATCGAAAGAAAAACATCGATGTTTCTGAAACATCGACCATCGATGTCCATCCCTACTGCAAATGAAGGAAGAAGAAGAGAAGCTGCATCCTGGTCATGAAGAGAGACCTATGGACTGGAGCAGAGAGACAGAAAGGTAGAGAGAGAGGAGGGGTGCCTGCCTGCCTGCCTGCTACTCTTGCATACACAAAAAACTTATGTACGGTACCTATATTGATGATTGTGTGTCTAACTCTGCTGGGGGGGGGTGTGTTAAAGGTCAACATGAATTAAGGTCGACATGGTCCAAGGTCGACAGTCATTAGGTCGACAGTCATTATGTCGACATGAGTTTTTCACAGTTTTTTTTACCCGAATGTCGACACAGTCGACATGGATGCAGTTGGAGTCGAACCGCAGCCCCTCGCATCGCTCGCTTCGCTCGCGATGCTTCGGACACAGTGCCTCGCTGTGCTCGGCACAGTATTTTATTCTCCCACCACGCCCTAGTGGATGGTAGGGCATGAAATACCACCTGTCGGCACATGTCAGCTCAAAAAAACAGTGAAAAACTCATGTCGACCTAATGACTGTCGACCTAAAACCATGTCAACCTTAAGTCATGTCGACCTTGAGCCATGTCGACCTTTAACCCTGTCGACCTTGGGGACAGTCGACCTTCCGTGGTCGACCTAATGACTGTCGACCTAAGTCTGGTCTGACAGATGACCGTATCCCTATAGTGTGGGGGAGCAGGTGCAGGGTTAGCGGCAGTATAGTGTGTGTGGGGAGCAGGTGCAAGGTTAGCAGTGATAGTATAGTGTGCATGGGGCGCAGGTGCTGGGTTAGCGGTGATAGGATGGTGTGCATGGGGAGTGGGTGCAGGGTTAGCAGTGATATACTATGCAGCGTTGGGGGCGGTGGCACTCAGAAATAAATACAAGACTGCAGGCGGTGTGAGTTACCGTCGCTTCAAAGCCTGTGGGCTTTTTTATCAAGGTGCTGGCAAGAATGTTCCTTTGAAACGTCGGTTTGTATTTATTTCTGAGTGCCACCTACCCCAACGCTGCACCATTGTATTAAACTTTTATTGGCATTGAGATTGGAAGACTGGTGAGTGCTCTTTATATTGGACTTTATATTTGGCTGTACCCCTGGGACTACAAGCCTAAGTTGGCACCCCAGCTGCTGATATTTGAGATTTGTGTGTGCTGGCCCTACCAAAATACATATATATATATATATATATATATATATATATATATATATATATATATATACTGTATAGGAGACACTCACCAGTCTTGTAGCAAAGTCATATAAATTTAATCAGGCAGTATATATATATATATATATATATATATATATATATATATATATATATATATATATATATATAGCAAAATGGGGGTACCCTTTCTGCGCTCGAGAAAGTGGGAGCAGCACCTCTGGGGGGTCCTCTGTTAGACAAGACCCAGAATAGAAATGGGAAAAAGGGGGGTTTTCCAGAGGGCGCTAGCCAATAACAATCAGGTACAGATCGGTTTTTACCGTTTAATATAAAAGTGGAAAAAAACCATTATTGGGGTATCACAAATACATCTAATATACACATATTTGTATGTGTATATTAGATGTATTTGTGATACCCCAATAAGGGTTTTTTTCCACTTTTATATTAAACGGTAAAAACCGATCTGTACCTGATTGTTATTGGCTAGCGCCCTCTGGAAAACCCCCCTTTTTCCCATATATATATATATATATATATATATATATATATATATATATATATATATATATTAGCTGCCACTCAGTAAGCACCCACCTAGGAAGCATTGGCATAGCGAAGGGTCCGCAGACTCTGCGGTGGCTTGGGGGAGTCCGCGCCGGCGGAGTCTGCTGGGAGCGCCCTCCATGGGGGCCCCGGAAAGTTGTTGTACCCGGGCCCATGATTTCTCTTGGCAGCCCTGTATATATATGCCTTAAATCTGTGATCTTGCATTGTTGTGAGAACGGCAATACTGTAGTCCTGGTGAAGCAAATAAAGAACTTGATCTACAAGTGTAATTGGTTTATTTCATCTCCTTTTTCAGTTTCTCTAGCTGCTTTTCCAGTACTTTAATCAGGGGAATCATCTGACAGACTTGCAGTGACTGAACTCACTTCATTGGTACTACTTCAAATGGATTCAGTAGCTTACATAAAATGTCTGTACATACATACATAAAATTTCTGTACCACAAACTTTGGCCCTTATTCTGATCTGTGCGGCCGGAGCCGCATACGTTGCTCCGGCCGCACAAACCAATCCCCGCCTACAATACGGATCGCCACGGCCGTCCGTACGCGGACGGCTGGCGATCCGCATGAAAATGGTGGGGCGTACGCCTCCACCATGGTGGGAGCTGCCCCCTGCATTCGATGGTCGGCGACCATCGAAGGCAGGGCCGCACGCTCCACCAGCTCCCGCAAGCTTAGACCACACGGACAATCGTCCGTGTGAAAGCTTGTATGGGGGCGGAGAGCTGACATCCGGCGATGTCAGCTTTCCGCCCCCATCACTGGCGTCATAGCCTCATTACCATGCATACGCCCCGCGTTTGCATGGGAACGCCCATGAAACGCTGGGCGTATGCATAGGGTAATGAGGCTATTAAGCCCCTCACGCCCCTATACGCCCCCTTTGCGGCGTATACATTTTTTGTGCGGCGATTTCGCCTGCACATGCGCAGAGTGACCTCTGCGCATGTGCAGAGTGAAAACATCGGCGGTACGGCCGCACGCGGGCCGTACCGCCGAGATCAGAATAAGGGCCTTTATTGTGTTTGCAAAACATGGGACATTTCTAAATTCGCCCAGATGTAACGCTCTCGCAATGGGGCAGATGTATTAAGCCTTAACAAGAGATAAATGCAAGGGTGATAAACATCCAACCAATCACCTGCTAACTGCCATGTTACAGGACGTGTTTGAAAAAAGTCAGTTAGCAGCTGATTGGCTGGACAATTATCTCTCTTTATCACCCTTGCATTTATCTCTTGTTAATGCTTAATACATTTGCCCCAATATCAAAAATGACATATCCTGAGGAGAGTCCCATCGGATTGAGCCATATTGCTATATGTTCAGGGTGGTACAGGTTATTGAGTTTCAGGAGTGCAATGGAGTATTACGTGAAAACAAAAGTACACACACTACAACATATAAAATGAAGTAAATATTTAATGTACTTAGCTACAGATTTTGAATCAATGTATTCAGGATACGGTCACTAGGTCTACAAGCATTAGGTCGACATGACTGAAGGTCGACATGCAGGAAGGTCTTCATGACTGAAGGTCGATATGGATTAGGTCAACAGGGTCATTCAGTCGACACAAGCATTAGGACGACATGGGAGAGGTTGACAGTCAAAAGGTCGACATGGGTATTTCATTTTTTTTGTACCAAATGTCGACACAGACACTGAAACATAGCAGCGTGTCCCCTTGCCTGACTCGTTGCACTCTCATCCAAATCATGCATCTTGGGATGAATTGGAATGGAGATTGTAAGCCAGTCTTTCCCGTAAAGTGAACACAAGGTATAGGGAAATCTCTAGTAGTAAATAGTAAAGTAAAATCGTTACGTGTCCAATGATGGTAATGACCCAGGTGTATGTCCTTTTTGTATGTCTCCCGTGTACATATGTTTGCCGTAAACTGCCTGACCCTATAAATGCTTTACACAAATTCCCACAGAAACACTTAAAAATCTTGAGGAAAGCCTTCCAAAAAGAGTAGAAGCTGATTTAGCTCCAAAAGGAGGACAAATAGTAAAGAATATAATAATTTGAATACGTCATTACAGTCCCTGTTGGTGTAATGGTCAGGCGTCTAAATACTTTTGTCCATGTATTGTATCTGTATCATACTGTTGCATTTCCAAAGTAGCATCCTTAATTTCTGTGGCACCATCTCGACTTGTTCTGCATATCCCCACATTTGCAGAGGGTGCAGGAATGCTGGAAGGAGTGTCAGAAATGTCAGATTCACACATAGGTAATGTGGACACCCCTATACTCTCCTCGGGGATTTGTGGGGAGAAAAAAAACAGTTTGTTCTTCAGCCCTAGTTTTTTGGGCACTGATTTGTCTGTTTTAAAGGGGGAACCTCTATTAGGTATAGCAGTACATAGCAACGGTATTTGTCTAGTAGCTAGATTTCCTTATGGGGATACTATTTTATGGATAAATTACTGTGTAATACATATTACATTTTAAACCTTTTTTAACCGTTAACCTTTGATAGTTATACCTTATAGGGAGTAGGATATAACTAATTATGGTTATGGGATTTTAAAGTTTTTTTTTAATACAGTGTATGCTTCCGGACATCCTCTTGTCCACGTCATGCCATTTAGCAGTGGCATCACTATGGGGATGAAAGGGGTTCAGAAGAAGGAGTGACTCCAATATGCCGGCTCCTCCACAGTGAAAGGAGCCAAGTGCTGCTCTGTAACATCATGTTCAGCACAAGGATCCTGTTACAGTGCAGGAGCCGGCAATGCAGGCAGTCTCCAGGGTCAGTCCAATATCTCTGAGACCCCTGGAGTGATGAAAGTGAGGCTTGGGTCATAAGGCCACACACCCTTTTTGGCACAAAACCGTGACAACCGTGCAGTTATCCAGTGTGCACAAACTGCTTTCAACATGGAGACATTTTTCAAAAACAATGATTGTCTCATGGCCGCTCAACATTCATTTCACATTCACTGTAATCTGCGTCACGATCCTGCGCTGTCCGCTCATGCCATTAATACATGGGGGTGTAATTTTGGCCACAGTCGGATTGAACCCATTGCACGTTGCAACTGTCTGATTGGCTACAGCTTAGTTATGTTCTAATGCTCCGATTGGCTACAACTTGGTCTAGACTAAACGCTGGCCAAGCTGCACCCTAAAAAAACTCACTAAGTCCCATCACAACAAACCAGTACCAGCGGTCCATGATCCCCGGTATCCCTCCTTCATAATGTCGCAAACCCCTTCAGCAGTACTGTCTGGCAATATAACAATGTGTATGTAGTCAGGTCACCCATTGTAATTCTATCAAGATGGGTTTTTTTTATATCCATTCTGTCCGAGCGACCCAGGCATCCTGTTTATGTAGAATGGCAATGGTGTATTGTGTTAGCGCTGGGAAACGTGACTTCAGTCTTAAATTACTGCCTCCAACAGCTGTCAGGCAGGTTCCTCGTCCCCATCTGTTTATGTTCATCTGAAGCCAAAAACTTCTCTTTCAAGCCTTTGATAATACAGATTGTCTCCGGCCACATCAGTAATCAGCAGCTCAGTCACACTTGGTATTTACAGCAGGGAGGGTGAAATTGCTTTCCTGTGAGTCTTAATTAGAAATACAGGTCAGTTCTCCGAAAACACGTCCAAGCCCAAAAGGTCAAAAGGATAAAATTTGATGACTTAATTTTCTGTGAATTACATGTTCTGAAATAAAAGGGGATCTGCTTTTATTACCTCTCCTATTTTGAATGCATCCTATACACTATTAACTAGCGCACACAGGGGGGGTTTACGAGTACCCAGAAAACTGCCTCCCCAACAGAGAAGAGACCATGGGCATGACATTGCTAAGTCCCACCCCTCACAACTAATTGTCACAATTTGCGGATCAATGGGGAATCGTGGAGTTTATATGAGTCAATTCCATTAGAATAGTAAAGTAATATTGTCCCCAGGGCCGGTGCAAGGCACCGGAGCGCCCCAGGCGAGTCGGGCTGGGGGCGCCCCGGTGCCGGGGGGGGGGGTACCTGTCGTTCGGCGCTGTCTATTTAAATCTGGCGGCGGAGGCAGCGGGGGTCCCTGCAGTCCATTAAAAATCACGAGCGCTATCCGCCGGGCTATGCGGAAGCGCTTCTAGTGTGAAAACACTGGCAGCACGCTGATTGGCTGAGATCAGCGTGCGCCGTGCTGCCAGAGTTTTCACACTAGAAGCTCTTCCACATAGCCCGGCGGGTAGCGCTCGTGATTTTTAATGGACTGCAGGGACCCCCCGCTGCCTCCGCCGCCAGATTTAAATAGACAGCGCCGTAGGACAGGTACCCGGGCGGCAAAAAATGCCGCCCTCCCAGTGGCCGGCGCCCTAGGCAAATGCCTAGATTTGCCTAGTGGTGGCGCCGGCCCTGATTGTCCCTACTCATCTACAATCATAGGTGAATCTAGGGGGTGGTCCGGGGGTGCACCGGACCACCCATTAGACCGCCGGCCGTCGCATCAAACACAATTTAAAGAAGTGACAGCAAGAGCTGTGCGCTGCCCGGCTGTATAGTTACTGGCAAAGTTAAGCAGTGGCAGTGACTGCGAGACAATTGGAGCTAGCGGTCCGGCAGCAAATAAGGAGCGGCCATCAGTACTATCAATGCCGCTTCTGATTGGCTACCCAGCAGCCCCCTCCGACGCTTGTCGCAGAGCCGGGGGACCATTTACCCGGTTGCGGCCTACCTCATTAACAGAGCCTGGGCCTCGATTTATTTGCCTGGCTGGCTGCTCAGCACTGTGGCAGCTCCCGGCGCCGCATAACTCCCGCAGCCTTGGAGGATCACCTCACTATGGGGGAGCCTGCGGCCGACAGCACCCACTGCCTGCTCTTGATCTCCACTCCTGCAGGGGTTAGCTCATGCAAAGGCCCCTATCCTTCCTCCTGACTGATGATGGCTATCTTGGTGCTCCCTCCCCATTGCTTCCATTCATGCATGTGTATCCCCTGTTTCAACAAGCATGTAATCCCCAGTGGCAACGAGCATTAGATCCCCTTGGCATCGAACAAGAAGCATACCTCCTAACTTTTGATGTGTCGGAGGAGGGACATTGTTGCTGCGCGCCGGGGGTGGTGCCTAATTTCGGGGGCGTGGCCTATACTCGCAGCTCTCCCGTGAGGCCACGCCCCCATTTTGCCGCTATGGGGGCATGACCCAGAGGCTCTGTGAGCCTCTAGCCATGCCCCCAGCCCCCTGGCTGCGGGAATAGACGCTGTGCGCATGCGCAAAGCGTTTATTCCCCGCTGTTTAGCAGCCGACAGGGGGACTCCCAACAGCCCCCCCTAACCGCGGGACACTGCCGGCAGCGGGACAGGCCCTGATAATCGGGACTGTCCCGCTGAAATCGGGACTGTTGGGAGGTATGCATGAAACCCCTGGCATAAAGCATGAAGCCCCTGGCATTGAGAATGAATCTCCTAGCAATGAGCATATGGGTAAATGGCACTTGTATGGGATGGCATAATATGTATTGGCGTCACCGGTGTGGGGCATCATGTGTAATGGGCATTACGGTGTGTGGTCTAATGTGCAATACCACGCCCCTTTTTGTGATTTCATGGCTCCTTTCCACGAGGCCACGCCCCCTTTTTGCCGCCGGGCTTCGCCGCGCAAAGGTCCAACTTGCTTCAGTGTTTGGATCTGGGACCACCCATTACCAAATTTCTAGATTCGCCTGTCTACAACATGCTGCTGTAGGTGTGTGTGTGTGTGTGTATACTGTATGTGTGTACAGTATATGTATGTATACCTCCCAGCTGTCCCGATTTTCACAGGACAATCTAGTTTTTTTCGAACTTTCCCACCTTTTTGCAGCAGTGTCCCACGGTGGGGGGCAGATGGGAATCCCACTGTCAACTATTTCAGTGATCAACCCAATGCATGTCGACCTAAATGGGGTCAACCTAGTGACCGTATTCCACAACAACAACATGTACACAGAACAGCCCTGTTTGTATCATCCTGGATCATGTAGTATCTATAGTGACCACTTGGTGGCAGTGTTGTTGGCTCCAGTTCAGCTTGCAGTCTACTGTAGCTGGCTTAGGGATCCTGTGAGCAGATATTGTCAGGGCAGGGAGCTGAGATGGGAATCAGACTGGAATTCAGGATTTTCCTCTCTCTGTCCAGCGAGAGATTAACATTCTTCTCCCTCAGCTCACTCATAAACAAATTCTTCTGGTACATATTTATTAAAGTAGGCCTGTTTACAATACCCCAGAAAGTCTTAGGGGGAGATGTACTAAGCCTCGGTGAGGGAAACAGTGGGGAGAGATAAACTACCAACCAGTTGGCACTTAGGAGCTGGTACTTTATCTCTCCCCACTTTATCACTGTTAAAGGCTTAGTAAATCTCCCTCTAAATACAATTCTCATACAAGTGTGTGACCGATTAAAGATATATGGGGGTATCGTATTAGCCCTGATACTGGCGTCCCTTCTGATACCCACTGTTATAAGGTAGGTACTGTACTTGGCGGGGCACGTGCTGCATTATCACCGATATGAAGCTGCCGGCACCTACCATAACACCGGGAACGGATGTGTTTTCGCCCAAACGCAGCTCCATTTTCAGACAATAAAAATGGCCACTAATTAGATCATTGGTCATTAATCACGATATCCGGCCATTTTTATTGGCCGGAGACATAAGGGATAATAGTATTTTGCAGAGAAGAGGATTTTTAAATGATCCTTTGGACTCTCAGGGTTTTGTGTTTCGTTACGTTCCGTTTGGCCCAATTATTAATTTTTTCTCATTATTAAAAGGCTCAAATCTGTCTTTTGCTAGTTGACCAGATACACCGATATCCTGACACCCTGACACCCTCACAGCATGATATCCTGACACCCTGACACCATGATACCCTGATACCCTCACATCATGATACCCTGATACCCTCACACCATGATACCCTGACACCCTGACATCATGATACCTTGATACTCTCACACCCTGATACCCTCACAGCATGATACCCTGATACCCTCACAGCATGATACCCTGATACCCTCACAGCATGATACCCTGATACCCTCACAGCATGATACCCTGATACCCTCACAGCATGATACCCTGATACCCTCACACCATGATACCCTGATACCCTCACAGCATGATACCCTGATACCCTCACAGCATGATACCCTGATACCCTCACACCATGATACCCTGATACCCTCACAGCATGATACCCTGATACCCTCACAGCATGATACCCTGATACCCTCACAGCATGATACCCTGATACCCTCACACCCTGATATCCTGATGGGTATGAATCATTAGGTCACCAGCATGTTGGTCGATAGTTATTATGTTGACACCATTAGGTCAACATGCATTTAGGTCGACATAAGTCTAGGTCAACATGCAGGAAGGTCGACATGAATCTAGGTAGACATGGGTTAGGTCGACAGGGTTATTAGGTTGGCATGGGTTAGGTCGACAGTCAAAAGGTTGACATGGATTTTTTTTGTCCTGAATGTCGACACAGTCAACATGGAGACTAAAACGCAGCACCGCATCCCCTCACATGGCTTGCTGTGCTCGCCATGCTCCGGGTGCGGTGCCTCACTACACTCGGCACGGTATTTTGTTCTCCCACCACGCCCTAGTGGATGGTAGAGCATGAAATACCGCCTGTCGGCACATGTCGGCTCAAAATGTTTTGAAAAACCCCATGTCGACCTTTTGACTGTCAACCTAACCCATGTCGACCTAGACTCATGTCGACTTAGACTCATGTTGACCTAAATGGTGTCAACCTAATGACTGTCGACCAATATGCCGGTGACCCAATGACCGTATCCCACCTAATAAGTGGGGCATACCCTTCCCGAGTGCCGGGAGGCTGATGAAAATCAGATGGCCCTCCCAACCACGTAGAACAGTGGGCAAAGTCTCTTGCTTCCCCCACTAGATCCCCCAGACCACCCTTAAGGTCCCCCATACACTAGTCTGATTTGACCCAATTCTGACGGATCCAGCCGAGAAAGGTCCTGGACGGCTAAAGGGGGGTCGGATGGCCATTTACTGCTGCGGTACATTTTAGTAGTGTACGGCCAGCAATAGTCTGCCCACTTACAAAGCACAAGTGTGTGGACTGGTGGGACCCGGATATTGGAAGCCTGGAATTGAATAGTTTATGGTTCTACAAACACCAAATTACACAATGCAATGGCTACTAGCCATGACATTAAAGGTATAGCCAGCGATGGTTGCACTGCATGCATGTGCAGAATCGGTCCCAGCTTTGCGTGTGCCCATATAAACTGAGCTGCGAACACTACTTCTGCACCACCAGCTATGGAATGGGCATCAGATGGCGAGCAACCATCCAATACCTGCAATTTGATGGACCAGAAGCACTTCCATCGCATAAGGAACATCACTGGCTACTAAGCATCGGTTTCCAAGGTCCAGGCGCTACTAAGAAGACCTTGTACCCATGAAAGAGAAGAGATAGAGAACATTAGTATGAAGCGTAGAGGTGAAGCCGTAGGAGGGTCATAGGTTAATAGAGAATTTTGCTGGTGTTTGATTGTCTGCATCTTGTGGGCACTACCTATATTTATTGGATGTGCTGTTTTCCTTACCATTATAGCATTAGCCAAATCAGTATGGGAAACAGATACTCTAATTAAACAAATGTGTTTAACTAAACAAAGAGCAAAAAATTAATATCCTAAGTCACTCACTAGCAGCAGCGCACTATGGATGAGTGCACACCAGCTCAGATAAGAAGACCCTGTGTGATCATGTGCTGTCAGGGGTTCCCACAAGGGGAGCTCATGAGCAGCTACAGCAAATCACAGTTTTTACAGCAAATCCCTATCTTTGCAAAGAAACTCCTTTGTAGCAACCCTGGCAGAATCTGAAGAATTCGGGAAATTAGGAGTACAATGTTGGGCAGCAGGAGATTTTTTACCGAAACGGGAGACTCCTGTAGGATGCGGAGGGTAGGCAACTATGTGTTTTGTATAACTGGTGTTCGGATGACAAATTACAAAGGTGTTGCCATGACTCATAAATCTTCATTGTGCATTACAGGCAAAATACAATTGTTTTTCCATAAACTCACTTTGGGTGTCTAAAGGTGCGTACCCACGGTACGATTCATGTTTCGTCCGATATCGTATGCGATTTCACGGGAACGCAGTATAGGCTAAAAACCATCAGATTTGGACTGAAAATAATGTACGATCTGCAAACGATATGGTATACGATCTGACGTCACAGCTTTTTGGCTAGATCCTGAACGATCACAGTGTTTGCATAATGGGCAGGGATTTGAAAAAATAACAAAGCCCTCATTGGCAGGCTGTACAAGTGGGTGTTTGCAGGGTTGTATAAAGGCTCAGCAGCCATTTTAAAATCATTGCATTTCTGCAGAGTGACTAGTTTGTATTTCCTCATCAGGTTATTGCAGCTAGTGTGCTAATTAACATTTTCCAAGCTCAATAATGGATACTTTCCATTGCAATATGCTGGCAGCATATGCAGGAGCTGCTGTGATAGCAGAAAGGGAGAGCTCTAATGTTGAGAGACGAAAAGGCCCCAATAGGGCAAAGCGATCCTGCTGGACCAAGCATTGGCTTCTACAGAGGGAAACTCTCTCTCATATGCCACTACTTGTCCAGATTTGTGAAAACAACCCTGCAGACTACCGTAACTACCTGCGGATGGATGACAGTACATTCCAGGAACTGCTGGGACTGGTGAGGCCCTATATCCAAAGACAGGATACCACCATGCGGAGGGCAATACCTGCAGAGGACAGGCTGATCGTCACTCTGCGTTTCCTGGCAACAGGTAGATCCCTAGCGGATCTGAAGTTTGGGTCCTTGATTTCTCCTCAGGCTTTGGGCCGTATAATTCCAGAAACCTGCAGGGCCCTATATGCTGTCCTCAAGCCACAATACTTGAAGGTAAGGACAATGTAAAAGTCACATTAGATGTAAATATGTATTCACAGCATTAGGGTTACCACCCGTCCGGGATTACTCCGGACAGTCCGGTAATTAGACCGGGTGTCCGGAGTCCGGACGGGTGCCGTTCCCGGACTATACAATGTCCGGGAACTGGAGACCTGACTGGTGATCCTGCACAGCGCTGCCGGGGACAGCCAGATCGAGACCGGCAGCGCTGCGACAGTGTGTGGAGGAGCCTGCCCTACTCTTGGTCAGCCAGCCAATTGGGTGCGGCGGCACCTGATTGACAGCTGGACCATGAGCAGGGGCATTGTTAATACCACAACAGCCTCTCTTAGCCCGCAGGGCGTGTCACTGCCAGCCACGCCCCACGCCGACGGCCGCAGGACGGAGCTTCTCCGCTGTTCCGACCTGCTCTGATTATCAGGGAGAAGTCACATGTTTACTCAGCCAATAATCTGTTTTCTCAGCTCACCACAACAACACCCGTGAGGGAAAGGAAAAGGAAGCAAATGAGGAGGTGAGTGTGTGTGAGGGGGCGCGTGAGTGTGTGTGAGGAAGTGTGTGCATGTGTGTGTGTGAGGGAGTGTGTGTTAGTGTGTATGAGGGAATGTGTGTTAGTGTGTATGAGGGAGTGTGTGTTAGTGTGTATGAGGGAATGTGTGTTAGTGTGTATGAGGGAATGTGTGTTAGGGTGTATGAGGGAGTGTGTGTTAGGGTGTATAAGGGAGTGTGTATGAGGGAGTGTGTGTTAGGGTGTATGAGGGAGTGTGTGTTAGGGTGTATGAGGGAGTGTGTGTTAGGGTGTATGAGGGAGTGTGTATGAGGGAGTGTGTGTTAGGGTGTATGAGGGAGTGTGTATGAGGGAGTGTGTGTTAGGGTGTTTGAGGGAGTGTGTATGAGGGAGTGTGTGTTAGGGTGTATGAGGGAGTGTGTATGAGGGAGTGTGTGTTAGGGTGTATGAGGGAGTGTGTATGAGGGAGTGTGTGTTAGGGTGTTTGAGGGAGTGTGTATGAGGGAGTGTGTGTTAGGGTGTATGAGGGAGTGTGTATGAGGGAGTGTGTGTTAGGGTGTATGAGGGAGTGTGTATGAGGGAGTGTGTGTTAGGGTGTTTGAGGGAGTGTGTATGAGGGAGTGTGTGTTAGGGTGTTTGAGGGAGTGTGTGTTAGTGTGTATGAGTTAGTGTGTATGAGGGAGTGTGCGTATGTATGAGGTATTATGTATCATCGATTGTGGATTGCCATCCCTAGTGTGATCATTAATACAACCAAACATGCGTATGAATTGCAATGTGATCAGGCGTTAATTTGACCTGGGGTTGGAACCCGATCATTTCGCTTTTTAGGCTTTTTCAGAATAGGTCCTTTTTCTTTTTGCCCGTGTACTGGCATCTCAGCCCCCCCCCCCCCCCCCCCCCCCACACACCTCCTGACATCCTGACGCTTTTATCTATAAAAATTAATGTCCGTTGGTCACATCTAAAGAGCTGGACTATACCCAAGACACATTCTGTACGTCTCCAGTGACACTGGAAAATAACACATTATGTTGCAAAATAATAATGGTGTACTATGGCATTTTTGTACACTATGTAATGGGTGTGTGATGTTTAATTGCCATTATGTTGAAAATTTTTGGCGCGCACTGTCTATTTTGTTCCTCCTTTACAAAACACGTTTTCAGTCCTAGCATATTGTAATGAGCATTGCCGTGTATGGCGTAACATGTAATGGGCATCGCGCTGTGTGACGTGTAATGGGCATTATGGCATGTGGTATACTACGGCATTTTGTACACTATTTAATGGGTGTGTGACATGTAATTAGCATTATGTAGAATTTTTTTGACGCGCGCCTGCGGCGCGCACTGTCTGTGTTATTCCTCCTTACCAAAAAACTTTTACAGTTCTGGCATATCGTGTAATGAGCATTACTGTGTATGATGTAACATGTAACTGGCATTATGGTATGCAAAATCAAGAATGAAATTAAAGCAAAGGTTAAAAAAAAGCAACATAAGGCGGGTCAAAGGGCGGAGCTGGGGGAGGGGCATGGGTGGGGCAGTGGGTGTGTCAAAGGGGCGGGCCACTGTCCGGGAATCTCTCAACTAAAAGGTGGTAACCCTACACAGCATCCTCTGTACAGTATATGCTAATGCACATGGTCCCATTGTGTTCCCACTTAATTGCTTTATTTGAAGTGTCTTTTGTTCTCTATGTGTGCTCCCCGCATGCTCTGAAAGCAGCAGCAGACATATACCTAGAGAAATGAGCACACACCGAATACATTGTTTAATGTTGTAAAATCTGTAATAATCCAGACGCCGCTTAACATTGCTGACCACCCCAGCGGCAAGGCTTACGGAGACGAGGAGGGGGAGAGTTGGGGTGGGGTGGCCCGTAACTGTGTGGTGGTTTTTTTTTGGGGCAGGAGAAATGTGGCCAGGTTGGTTTGTTGTACCCTAGTAAAACACAACAAGCATGGGCTTAATACAGGCCTGCCCAACCGCTGCCTCTCAAGATGTTGTGCAACTACAAATCACATCATGCCTTGCCACAGTTCAACAATAAAGAAAGGTAGTGTTTAAACTGTGGCAAGGCATGGTTGCATTTGTAGTTTGCCAACATGTGTCCATCCTTAATATATATCATACATGGTTTAATTATGTGTAGAAGTGTGTTCTGCCAATCAAATGTCCTCCTTGGAAAGGCTCAATAGTGAGCATCAACAATGAAATATGCTATAAAGTTATGTAAATATAAACCTCAAATGAAATTCATTTTTCTTCAAACTTCTTTTCTAGTTTCCTACTACCCGTGAGGAATGGCAGGGTATTGCGGCTGATTTCGAGACCAGATGGAACTTTCCAAACTGCGGAGGGGCCATCGATGGGAAGCATGTCCGCATTACACAGCCACCCAAATCTGGTTCCTTGTACTATAACTATAAAGGGTTTTTTAGCGTAGTACTGCTGGCGATAGTGGATGCCAATTATGAATTTGTTTATGTGGATGTGGGTAAAAATGGCAGGGCATCAGATGGAGGTTCACTGAAAGACACTCTATTTTACCAGCACCTTGCCACAAAGCGCCTAAACCTCCCTTCCAGTGAGGAATGCAAAAATGGACTAAATTTTGTATTCCTAGCTGACGAGGCATTCGCACTCCATGAGCACATCATGCGGCCCTATCCTCAGAGAGTGCTTAATCAGGAGCGTCGTATTTTCAATTACAGGCTTTGCAGGGCGCGACGCACTGTGGAAAATGCCTTCGGCATAATGAGCAATAAGTTCAGGATTTTCCACAGTGCAATCAATATGCGCATTGACAAAATCCAATGGATAGTGCTTGCAAGTTGTGCCCTGCATAATTTTTTGAGGCGCAAATCAAGACACGAATTACCTGTAGTGTCAGAACCGGAACCAGCACAGCAGTCACAGGACATCGATGGGTGGACCTCCCTTAATGCAAACCCACTGGCACATGGGTCATCACAGCGTGCAAAGCAGGTCAGAGACCAATACCTGGCCTACTTCAATGGAGAGGGTGCATTGGACTGGCAGCTTCAAGCAATTGCCTGATACAGAACCTGCTATTTGTACATATTTGTTCATGATACATTACTTTGACTGAAATGTCCACAAAAGTTGCGTGTGTTGTATTTTTTGAACAAATGCTATGTTTCAAGTATTAAATAAGTTTCGCTTTGTATTTTATGAAGTTTGTTGTATGTTACCCAAATGTACATTGTTTTTATTGTAAACCCAACTGTGATAGCTGAATGCTAGTGTACACAGATTATCTCGTAGTTATGAATACCTTTGAGGAAAGCACTAATTTATGAGAACAACAAAATTTTGCAGAAAACAATATTTATTGCCCTTTCCACATAAAATTGCAACCAGGCAATGTAGATTTTTTCTTTACAAAATAAAATTAGGTCCTTTGCACAAAAAATTGCAGCCAGGCAATGTAGATTATTTCTTAACAAAATAAAATGAGGTATGATTTGTTTACGGATCATAAAAACAAAGCTTCAAAGTGAACTTTCCATCAATCCACATATCACTACTTTTTAACCGCTCAGTATTAACTTCAAGATATCAGGAACAGAGATATCTTAACTACCCAAAGGGACTGCATATATTATAACATTTACAACTTGAACAGATCAGGCTCACAAAGGAGAGTGGCCTGTGCACCCACCCATACAGAGGGGGTACCACTCGGGCCGGGAGTGGAAGTTTGATATTGGGGCTGTGATGAGGTAGCACTGGGGCTACAATACAAGGGTGGGCTTGTATGTTCAGTAAAACTTGGTGGTGGGTATGATGTGCGAGATGGGTATTGGTTAGGGGGAGGACGTTGGGCTTGCTGCGTTGTATATGATGCTGATGATGCAAGGTTAATATCACGCCTTAATTCGCCACTGCGTCCCCGTATCATCAGATCATATACAATCCTCTTGAAATGGATGCGCTGGTCTGGTACCATTGCCTCCAATTCCTGTGCAACATGTGTACCAAAAGCATTGAATTCATTGGGTAACTTATGCAGAACCTCCTCTGCACTTTGGAGAAACCGCTCGGCACGGTTTGGTGCTGAACTTGAGGAAGCTCTAGACTTGATTGTGGTGAGGGTCCTCTTGGGTCTTGACGGAGGTGTGCTTTCCAACACCACAGCAGTCTGCTCGGCTTCGGTTTGTTGGGTGTTGGGTAGCTCTGTCTCCGCATCCGAAAGAGTGACCTTGAATGTGCACAAAATTAAACTGTCAATAACAAATTATAATCAAGCTAAATAACACAGTAAATAATATTATGTATAAACTCACCACGTTGCTATTATCTGTTTCCTCCTCTGGCAATAGCCCTGGAGAGACTTCCATCATTGAACACTGTGACTGACTTAGGGGGTCTTGATCCTGTAGGAAATGGAGCTGATCATAGTACCATAAAGATGGTTTTTCAATCTCCTCTACCCCGGCTCCAGAGCGTTTGGAATCCTCATATTTCTTGCGTTCTTTTAAGTATACTGTACGGAAATTTTGAATCTTCTTTTTCACAAACTTTATGTCGGCAGAAGCATTTATGCCTTTGACGTATGTCAGCATTTCCTGCAGTGCCTTGTTGCGTTTCTCCTTATTAGCATAATTTTTGTCCTTGACCCGCCACAGACACTCATTCGCCTCATACATGTCCAGAAATCCTGTCCAAAATTCCTGGTTTGGGGTTGCCATTTCTTAAACAAAAAAAAAAAAAAATTAATATAAACACAACACTGACATCACATATACTGTAATAAAGCACTTTCTTCACGCAGCTCTCCATCCCCTGTGATAATGCAGCCTCAGCCTCCATCCTCTGTGATAATGCAGCCTCACCCTTCATCCCCTGCGATAATGCAGCCTCAGCCTCCATCCCCTGTGATAATGCAGCCTCAGCCTCCATCCCCTTCATGCAGCCAGGTCTCCCATCCCCAACCAAGCACCATTTTCATGCAGGCACCCCCACCTGCCCCTTGATGTATGCAGGCGACCCCTCCCAAACAAGCACCATTTTCATGCAGGCACCCCCACCTGCCCCTTGATGTATGCAGGCGACCCCTCACAAACAAGCACCATTTTCTTGCAGGCACCCCCACCTGCCCCTTGATGTATGCAGGCGACCCCTCACAAACAAGCACCATTTTCTTGCAGGCACCCCCACCTGCCCCTTGATGTATGCAGGCGACCCCTCACAAACAAGCACCATTTTCATGCAGGCACCCCCACCTGCCCCTTGATGTATGCAGGCGACCCCTCACAAACAAGCACCATTTTCATGCAGGCACCCCCACCTGCCCCTTGATGTATGCAGGCGACCCCTCCCAAACAAGCACCATTTTCTTGCAGGCACCCCCACCTGCCCCTTGATGTATGCAGGCGACCCCTCACAAACAAGCACCATTTTCATGCAGGCACCCCCACCTGCCCCTTGATGTATGCAGGCGACCACTCCCAAACAAGCACCATTTTCATGCAGGCACCCCCACCTGCCCCTTGATGTATGCAGGCGACCCCTCCCAAACGAGCACCATTTTGTTGCACGCACCCACACCGCAGCTGAAACACCCATGACAAAATGTACTTGCTTTTTTCCGTGTCTCCAGCTCCTCGTGCCTCCTCTGGGTGTGCGTGCGCCGTGCTTTTTTCCCTGTCTCCAGCTCCTCGGGCCTCCTGTGGGTGCGTGTGCGCCGCGGAATGGCTGATGGGGAGTGTCTGGGCAGTGTCCAGGAAGTGGCCAGGGCGTGGCGCTGATGACGCGCTTGTTTGCTAGAAAGCATACGATACAGTGTGCCGTACGATATGCACTGTATCTTATGCTTTCTAGCCAAAATTCAGTTGCATGTTCACCCGACCAGCTCCCTCCCAGACGACCGGCGGGAGCGCGCATCGTACGTCGGATAGTGCGTACACACGGTAAGATATAGTGCACTATCTAGCATGCAATTCGAAACTAGCTAGATAGTGTGCTAGATTTTGCACTATATCTTACCGTGGGTACGCACCTTAACAAATGTTTATTTATTTATTTATTTATTTTAAACAATAAACTGATGAAAATTACGGCATCCACCTTCTTTCAATTAAGTAAAAAAGAGCATGTACAGAAGTAGACAAATTTGATGGTACCATTCAGTGGTGTCTCTGTGGTCGGTGACACCCAGTGTGCTAAACTGCCCCCCCCAAACCCGTGAGTGCCTTTGGTGTGTGGAATAGAAAGGAGGTGTGGCCTCATGGGAAGGGGGCATGGCCTTGTATTCCAGGAGATGATGGGCTGGCCCCAGTGACTCATCCTGCACTGCCTGGCAGGGCCATCGTAAGAGCAGGGCCGCCAATAGAGGGGTGCTGTGGGAACAGCTGTCCTGGCCCCGGCCTCTGGAAGGGCTCGGACAGCTCATTTTGCCCACCGCAACCCCCCCTGACTATCTCTATTCACTGAGCAAAGCAGATCCTGGAACGCAGGCTTATTCACCCAAGGATGCCGGCGGCCAATTAAAATGCTGCAACGGCTTTTGAGCCAATCAGAGCAGCTGATGGTATGCAAGCTCTGATTGGCTCACCAGCCGGTGCTGCATTTTAATTGGCCGCTGGCATTGTGAGTTGAAGAAGCCTGCGCTCCGGGACCTCCGGGCTGCAGCTCAGTGGAAAAGGAAATGGGGGAGCAGGAACCGGGATACGGTAAGTCAAGTGAGGAGGGGGGGGGGGCCTGGGGCCCAGACTGGAAATGAGTCCCGGGCCCCAAAATTCCTGATGGCAACCCTGCGTAAGAGTATTTCAGGCAAAGCAATGCTCTGGCATCATAGCTTAACAAGCGCCATCTAGTGGTCGCCGGGGCACACACCACTTGAATTCCCCCCGTAGATGTGAGGATTATTTGCCTTTTATCATATAGAAAATTAACTTTATTAACCATGCTATACGAAGGGATGCGGTCATTCGTCAGACTGCATTTAGGTCTACAGTCATTAGGTCGACCCCACTAGGTCGACTGGCAGGAAGGTCGACCTGACTTAAGGTCGACATGGGCCAAGGTCGACATGACTTAAGGTCGAATTTGCATAAAGGTCGACATGAGGAAGGTCGACTGGTCATAAGGTCGACATGGGTTTTTCACTGTTTTTTGAGCCGACATGTGCCGACAGGCGGTATTTCATGCCCTACCATCCACTAGGGCGTGGTGGGAGAATAAAATAGTGTGCCGAGCGCAGCGAGGCACCGTGCCCGAAGCATTGCGAGCGATGCGAGGGTCCGATTCTCATTGCCAACTGTGTCCATGTCGACTGTGTCGACATTCGGATCAAAAAACAGTGAAAAACCCATGTCGACCTTATGACCAGTCGACCTTCCTCATGTCGACCTTTATGCAAATTCGACCTTAAGTCATGTCGACCTTAAGTCATGTCGACCTTGGCCCATGTCGACCTTAAGTCAGGTCGACCTTCCTGCCAGTCGACCTAGTGGGGTCGACCTAATGACTGTAGACCTAAATGCAGTCTGACGAATGATCCCATTCCCATACGAATATGTAAGATTCTTAATAAACAGATGTGACTATAAATCTGGTTTCTGTGTAATTCAGGGCCTAATTCACCCTAACTCTGCGTGCAGTAAATTCACTGCGGGGACCAATGGTGCGGCTCTGCGCATGTGTATTGGAGAATAATATACGCATGTACAGGGCCGCTGTGCGAATGCAAAGAGGGAGGTAGGCAGTGGGGGCGGACCGGGTTGCCCAGCGTTTTCTTGGCGTGTCCCCATGCAAATGCAGGATGGTGAAAGCCTGCACAGCGCGGGGGCGGCTGACATCACATGACGTCAGCCCCCGCCCCATTCTCTGCCATTTACGAGCCAAATACGTTAGTTTAAACTTTATTTGCGACGGCCTAAAAAAATCATCTGAGGGTCGCTGGCCATCAAATAATTTTTCAGACGTACGCTCGCATGTGCGAGCATACACATCCATCCGCACGCCGCCACGTATATCCACGGGGAGGCGGAAGCGGGCATTCGTTCACCCGGCAGGCAGCGTCATCCTGCTCAATAAGCAGCGATAGACCGCTGCATAGCGAGCCAACATGAATTAGGCCCTTAATGGAAAACACAGAATTATGTAATCCGTCCGAAATGTCTCTACAAGGTTCTACAAGACGCTCAGAACAGACACAATGTTCAGATCCTTTTATGTAATAATATTATCAGACCTGTAATCTGCCATCTTTACATCACCTCCGCTAATCCCGTCATTACTTGTTATGCCAACAAGACACAGAGAACATGTTGTAGACCGTCAGTGTAGACTGAGGAACAAAGGGCCAATGTGCTGTCTGGGCTGCTATCTTACAGTACATCATTTACCTAAACCAGGGGGACAAGGAATGTCTCAGACCTGTTCTATAAAGCATTCATGAAAATGATACAGCTGAAAGAGGGTCAATGAAATAGTCAGAATGGGGCTCTGGGGCCAGGGCCGGCGCCACCACTAGGCAGGACTAGGCATTTGCCTAGGGCGCCGGCCACTGGAGGGCGGTACTGAGCCGCCAAGGTACCATAGAGAGGTACCAGAAAGCAGGGAGCGGGGAGCAGGTAAGACTGTCATCCTCCCTCTCCCCTCCCCGACCCCCATCCCGCCCGTTAATCAACGCTGCCCGCTCCCTGCTTGGGGGATTTCAGCGCTGCAGTATCGCCCGCACCTCCCCCCCCCCCCCCCCGTGCCGCATCACAGTGTTATCGCACTCTCCCCCCGTGCCGCATCACAGTATTATAGCAACCCCCCCACCCCCATGCCGCATCGCGGGCGGCGGGCAGTGCGGGGGGGGCTTTGCCTGGGGGCGGGCGGGGAGATTTGCCTGGGGCGGGCGGGGGGCTTGCACCGGCCCTGTCTGGGGCTATGGGGAGACGCCTGACTCATGTTATACCCGGTGTGCCGGACACAGCATATTTTTAACATGAGGATAAATGTGGAACATCCAGACCAGGTTTTATTAGATCCAGTCCATGTTTCCTAACTGATGTGATCTAGGTTGGGCTGATTAGCAGCACCTGTGATCTCCTGATATAAGTGTTCCCAGGGCAGGAGGTCATTGTTCCTGATGGTGGAACAGCTGTCCAGGTGATAGGCTGGGGTGTGGGCTACGGTAGGGACCACTGGAGATTTCTGAAGTGTTTGTACTATGCTGTGATTATCTGTATGCTGCAGTCTGATCCAGTGTATGTGCTTCCTTGTCACGTACGTTATCTGTTTCCTATACATATGGAGCTTATTTATTCATATCAGTCATGGAGAACTTGGAGGAAGGTGTCCCCTATATTACTGCTGCCTGATTTGGTGGCAAAATTATTTATTTCACTCATGGGGATCTGAGGATGAGTCCCAATACTGGCATACATTAAGGCCTGGTGGCATTTTGATATGGGGCGTTGTTCTTATCCTCTCTCATCTTTAGGTGACATTCCTTTGGTCGGTTTTGTGCACTTGTCAACGGTCCTACCTGGCATCAGACATTCCATACATACTTGCCTACCCTCCCGGAATGGCCGGGAGGGTCCCGCAAATCGGGTCCCCCTCCCGGTCCCCCGGGAAGGGGGGCAAGTCTCCCGCATTTCCCTACAGCCCCGGCTCCCCCTCTCCCCGCGGTCTAAAAACTATGACTTTCGCGGGTCCGCGGGGAGGGGGCGGGGCTAAATGACGAAATTCGCGGCATTTCTCTGCATTTTTAGCCCCTCCCCCCACCCACGGACCCGCAAATTGAGGCTTCAGCCCGTCATGGGGGCGGGGCTTGATGACATCACCCGTGCCCCGCCCCCAAAACGAAGCCTCTACCCGCCCCCTTTCCCTCCTCTCCGGGCTTCTCCCGGAAAGGAGTATGCCAAAGTCGGCAAGTATGATTCCATATCTTAGGATCATGCTTTCTACGAAGATCTGTTGATCCACATTCCCAGCTGACATTTTCCCATGAATTACGCATCGCACTGAAGCCCTATTATCTTCCTCTCTCTCTGTATCATCTGTGTTTGGACTGTCACCAGGATCTACTGTGTGTCCAGGGTGATGGTTTGGCAAAGTTAATGTAAACCCCAGCAACAAATGTGATTGACCCAAGGTTAAGTCCAGTGTAGTTTTATTAGGCTGTGTATATTATTGAGCGAGTGAAGGTATGGCTGTTCTCCGCATTGATTATTGCAATAGCGTCCTTACCGGTCTTCCTAAGAAGAGACAGTACTTATGTATTATCTGGGCGCCCGATTTTTTCATTGCATGCCGCTACTTAAGGCATGCGATGCAATGCAATTTTTCATTGTAAAGACCCAATTTTTAATTGTATAGTCAACCATGGGTGATTTCATACCCCCACTCTCCAACTACGCATGGAGTTGATTTTATATAGTGTGGCGAGCGCAGTGAGCCACCGAGCCCGAAGCGTGGCGAGCGGACGCAGAATACATGTAAAGTAATCCGCTGCGCTCGCCACGCTTCGGGCTCGGTGGCTCGCTGCCCTCGCCACACTATATAAAATCAACTCCATGCGTAGTTGGAGAGTGGGGGTATGAAATCACCCATGGGTGACTATACAATGAAAAATCGGGTCTTTACAATGAAAAATCGCATCGCATGAATTGTATGCCACCATATTGCATGCGATGCGATGCGATGAAAAAATCGAGCGCCCAGATATTACATAAGTACCGAAGAGACTCTCACCACTACAATCCGTATTGAATGCAGCTGGGAGTCTGAGACTTCCTGGCTGGACATTCATCGTCTGCTGATCCGTTCTGTCAGTCCCTCCATTGGTTGACTGTATATTCCCGCATTCAAAATAAAATACTTTTACTCACATACAAAGCCATTACTCTGACTACACCGACTTATATCTCTTTGCTTATCTCAAAATATATCCCCACCCGACCTCTCCGCTCTGCACAAGATCTCTCATCCCCACTCATTACTTGCTCCCACTTACACTTGCAGGATATTTGTCGGGCAGCACCCACCCTATGGAATGCCCTTCCACGCACATTAAGACTTTACTCTAGCCCCCAAACTTTCAAACTCACCTCTTCAGGCAGCCTATCATATTCAGGAACCCAACACAATCTCCGGTAGCTTTCATATCTAATTGCATCCCATCAGGACTGTCTTGTAATCTGGTGGGACTGCCATGCTATGGAATCCTATCCTTATGTATCCCTCCTATTATCCCTATAGATTGTAGTAGTAGTAGTACGTTTATTTATAAGGTTCCGCAAAGTGTCCGCAGCGCCGTACATAGCAAACAAAAAAACAAATGACAAGGTAACGTACAGGGTGTGTTGAAAAATACAGTATAAATAGGGGTATAGCTGGTAGAAATAAAATCAGCATCAGTTCAGAAGTAGGTGTGGAAATTGTCGAGGAGACTGAAGATGAAGTAGAGGAAGGGAAGAACAGGCCAGGAGCACAGGTGAGGTAATGAGGTAGGGTGAGTACGTGAGGAAGGAGGACCCTACTCATAAGAGTTAACATACTAAAAATAGGTGGGTGGACGAACGAAAAACAATAGGATAAGTAGGAACGGAGGGGAACGGAGGCAGGATAGGAGGATCAAAAGAGATGAAGAGGAGGGATAAACTTTATAAAATTTTAAACTTGCGAGCAGGGCCCTCCTACCTTCATGTCGGTTTGTATCTACCCAGTTTGTTTAATCACTTTTGTCTCCAATTGTAAAGCGCAACGGTATATGCTGCCCTATATAAGACTCTGTAGATAAATAAATACTCACTGTTATAGAGGGTACACACGGTGAGATATGCGCTATATTTCTATTTGATTTTGCTTATAGAAGCAAAATCGAATTGAACTTGAATGCACATTAAATACTTTTATTAGCATTCGATGCAGATCCGATCCCGATGCGCGCTCCCATGTAGTGGAAATCGAATAGTAAAAAAGTCTAATAGTAATATCTAAGACTAATAATAGTTAGTGCAAATCTAATGGGTTCAATGCTGCATTCAATTTGATCCTGATTCAATTTCAACCTCCTGCCTGAAGGATCAGGAACACTGTGGGATCGAACTGAAATCAAATAGGAGTAGAAAAAACATCAGTAGAGGAGTTGAAGAATACTTGAACCAGTGAAATAAGGGCGCTAAACAAAATGGTGTGAGGGAAGAATATTCTTAGAAAAAAGAGACTAATACTCCCCTGTTTTTGACCTCCTTTTGTCCTCCTTTTCAAAGTCTCCTTCCACGTATGTATATATAAGGAAAAAGACAAGAAAGGGAGAGAGAGGGCAACTTCCCTCTTGAATCCTGTTGTGACTTGTTTACAGAATTCAAAACAGAGTGCTCATATATTACAATATGTATTGAAAAAGTGTATATATGATGGAGGTTATGTCCCCCCTTTCCAATGCACTCACAGGGTAACAAATCACAAATTGCTCTTCATAAACCTTAAAATATGGTCACACAGAATTTCTTAAGCCAAATAAGTATATGGGGTGGATCCCCCCTACCCGGTGTACTCATTTAGAGTCAGGCAAAGATTCGCGTATCTCACAGATCTTTGATCCCCGATGTTCTCTGTTTCTGGATACTATGATGTCATAGGCATTCCAGGGTAGAAGAAAAGAAATGACACTGCGAGATACTGTATATTTAAAACAGATATCTCTTTATTAGTGAATTACAGCGTCATTAAAAACATATATATTCCTGAAAAAACAATTTCCACTTTGGAGCCACTGGAACTATTGTGGACCGGTGCAACCTGAAGTTCTTAGATGTTATGAAGGTGGGCAGGGTACGTGGGGCCCCGTTATTTACCTGACCACTAGAGACTTCCAGGTGTTCCCGTCCAATAGACCACAGGCGTCCAAGAGGAAGAAAAGTTTGGTGTGTTTAAGAGAGGATCATCCACCGACGCGTTTCGATCCAAACCGGATCTTTTTCAAGGTACAGTGTCATTTCTTTTCTTCTACCCTGGAATGCCTATGACATCATAGTATCCAGAAACAGAGAACATCGGGGATCAAAGATCTGTGAGATACGCGAATCTTTGCCTGACTCTGAGTGAGTACACCGGGTAGGGGGGATCCACCCCTAATACTTATTTGGCTTAAGAAATTCTGTGTGACCATATTTTAAGGTTTATGAAGAGCGGTTTGTGATTTGTTACCCTGTGAGTGCATTGGAAAGGGGGGACATAACCTCCATCATATATACACTTTTTCAATACATATTGTAATATATGAGCACTCTGTTTTGAATTCTGTAAACAAGACACAACAGGATTACACGAGGGAAGTTGCCCTCTCTCTCCCTTTCTTGTCTTTTTCCTTATATATACATACGTGGAAGGAGACTTTGAAAAGGAGGACAAAAGGAGGTCAAAAACAGGGGAGTATTAGTCTCTTTTTTCTAAGAATATTCTTCCCTCACACCATTTTGTTTAGTGCCCTTATTTCACTGGTTCAAGTATTCTTCAACTCCTCTACAGTTTTCACAAATGGTCTGGGTGGGTCCTTTTTTCACTTGAACCCGAAATATAGGCAGCTTTAACTGCGCAGATTAGTGTAGACCCCATTCTTTCACTTTTCAAGAAAAAACATCAGAACAGGTCGAATAGGCCAAATCTACTCGAAATCAAATTGAATACGGAATCAAACCATGTGCACCCACTATTACACTGGTTGATGAGAATAAAGTAGAGCTTGGAGAGGCCTAGCGCCCTCACAGATTGCCAGCCGAGGACTGTCCCTTAGGGTAAACAAATTCCCCTCCCCCCACCACCCCCGTGCAGCCGTTACCTCAGCCGCGATTGTGCTGCCAGTCAGTGTAGGGAAGCCGGGGAGTGCGGAGGGGAGCCGGGGTGCGGGGGGTGTTGTGCGGCGGCAGGGGGGGATTTACCTCCTGCCGCATCCGACCGTGTGCGCCTAGTCCCGGTTCTCCCGGCTGCTGCTGCTAGTACTGAGAAGTGACACTTGGAAAATGGCTGCCCCCATACAGCAGACAAAAAACTGTCTGCAGTATGGGGGCAGCCATTTTCCGAGTGTCTCTTTTTGTATTAGCAGCGCTGCAGCAGTAGCCGGGAGAGCTGGGACCCGGCACAGGCGCTGGCAGCAGAACTTGGCAGTGAGTAACTAATAATAGTCCCGCAGCCCCCCCCCCCCCCCGGCGCCCACACCTCCTCAGCGCCTCCCCGCCACCACGGGGGCTGCGGGCCTATAGTTACGCCACTGATCTTGATAAGGAAATGACGCATATTTAAAAACTATGCAGTAGTGAAAGGGTTTATGTGTATATCAAATATAAGAAACAATGTTGAGCCTTAAACTCAGCACTCATATCTCTGCCCCCACGCATCTGACCCATGTTTGTTCCTGTGGAAGATGCAAGAATTCGTCCTGCACCCAAAGCAGGAATTTATGAGAACAGCATCGGTTACAAGGAACAAGCTTGTTATTTTATTTATTTTATAAAAAAAAAAAAAAGACAATAAAAACCATCTCGAAAAGAAAAAGGTGTGCAATTATCATGACATCCAACATATTGTGGAAATGTTATTAGACATGTTATTGACATAATGCCACCAATCTTCATATACAAAAGAGTTAAAGACATTCATATTATAAACAGGCATAATAATACAATGCTGTATGGTAAAGAAAAGAACAAGAAAAGGGAGAAGAAGAAAGAGAAAAAGAGTAAAAGCAGGTCTCTAGCCTGATGTATTAAAGTGGGAATAATCTGGGGATTCCTTGTATTCAAGCCATCCCAACCATGTAGCAGTAAAGACCTGAGGAGACTCCTTCAAAAAGGAAGTCAAATCTTCCATGGTCATATAGAGTTCTATCCTACGGAACCAGTTCGTAATGGGGGGGACTAAGGTGGACCTACAATGACAAGGTAGAATCGCCCTGGCTGCGTTCATTAAGTGTCTAATTAATGACTTTTTAAACTGGGAAATGGGAATGTCCATAAGATTAAGCAACCAAAACTCCGGCTCAAAGGGGAGAGAGGAATTCGTAATCCTCTCTGAGATAGCATGAACCTGACTGCAGTACGTTTGAATAATTGGGCAAGACCACCATATATGTAGTGGCGATCCCGGACGCTGACCACATCTCCAGCAAAGATCAGGTAACAGAAAAAGGTTGGTTGGCGCTAACCCGATTGGGGGAGTGATAACTTACAAGCTGCAGGTCCTCAAAGAGGGGGGGCTGCCCTCTAATAGATAATATGAACAAATGGTTTTTATGAGGTCTTGCGCTCAGTAGGTTTAATTATAACAATATGCAAATGAAGCTGGACGTGATTGCAGGTGAATACAAGCACACTTTTATTGCTGCAGTGGGGAACAGAGTAAATCATGTGTCTTTAAACGCATGTAATAGACAATGTCCAGTGTATGCAGATCAATAAGCAAGTGCTGTGGTGCACAAAATAATGAGCCTGTGGCTCAAGTCTCTGGTGGGTGGGTAGCGGGATGAAAGCACAAGTGGTGGAGAAAGGCAGTCTGGAATGGGGGGGGGGAGGGAAAGTCTGAGTGGCACAGGACTGGTGGTGCGGGGGGCTGGCGTCCCGTCCCGACCGCAGTACACCTCTGACCTGTGTTTGCCGGACTGTGTCCTCCTCTGGTCCCACGTCGCGATCACCTTTCGATGCGCACCTCAGTCGTGCAGCCCGCCGGGCTCCACAGATTGTGTCTGGGGTGAGACTTCCGGGTACCGTTATCGCGAGATCCCGGCACCGGTGCCTCAGTCCCTTCACGCTCCGTGCGCTCTACTCCCAGCCGGGAGGAGACTTGGACTAGGTAGGATGTGGTGTCTCTCCAACGCGTTGCGACCCTTGAAGGGTCTTCTTCAGGGAGTAATGTTTGTGGAGTGGTCTGGACGTGGTTTTTAACTATTTGCCGGTGGGAGGCGCTGAATGTCCGGTGGCCATCTTTGTTGAGGGCAAATAGCCCATTCTTGTTTTGTGCAGTTAAACTCAGGGAACTGTTTGTTTTCAGGTATCAGAACTGCAAATATAACGGCTGGCAAACTTGTATGAAAGCGCAAAAGATTGTAACAGGCTGATAATTTAACTACTAAACGGTGGGAGGCGCTGAATGTCCGGTGGCCATCTTTGTTGAGGGCAAATATCCCATTCTCGCTTTATGTAATTAGGATAAGGGAACTGTGTGTTTTCAGGTAACAGAACTGCAAGTTTATGGCAGGCAAGCTTATATGAACTGGCGAAAGACTGTAACAGGCTGATAGTAATTAAGTTATCATAATCATCTATGTGATGAAATGTGCGGGATTCAATGTGTCCGGTATTTTAAGGGATGGTAAATGTCCCTAATGGTTTTAGTAATTACTTATAGACCTAACCTCATTATCTGCGTTTAGGCCCCTTGGTACCATGGATCTGAGTGTAAAGATCCACTTTAATTCTTCCTTATTGATGGTTTGGATGAAGTCGCCCCCTCGCCAGTTTTTGTGCACTAGTTTAATCCCTATGATAGATAATCCTGTGGAGTTACTGTTATGCACGTCTTTAAAATGCTTTGAGAGGTTATGTGTTTCTGATCCTTTGTTAATATTTCTTATGTGTTCTGACGCTCTTATCTTTAATTTTCTGGTTGTTCTACCTACGTACTGCAGGCCACACGGGCAGGTGGCTAGGTATATGACTCCCGTGTGGTCGCAGGTGATGTGGTCTGCAGTACGTAGGTAGAACAACCAGAAAATTAAAGATAAGAGCGTCAGAACACATAAGAAATATTAACAAAGGATCAGAAACACATAACCTCTCAAAGCATTTTAAAGACGTGCATAACAGTAACTCCACAGGATTATCTATCATAGGGATTAAACTAGTGCACAAAAACTGGCGAGGGGGCGACTTCATCCAAACCATCAATAAGGAAGAATTAAAGTGGATCTTTACACTCAGATCCATGGTACCAAGGGGCCTAAACGCAGATAATGAGGTTAGGTCTATAAGTAATTACTAAAACCATTAGGGACATTTACCATCCCTTAAAATACCGGACACATTGAATCCCGCACATTTCATCACATAGATGATTATGATAACTTAATTACTATCAGCCTGTTACAGTCTTTCGCCAGTTCATATAAGCTTGCCTGCCATAAACTTGCAGTTCTGTTACCTGAAAACACACAGTTCCCTTATCCTAATTACATAAAGCGAGAATGGGATATTTGCCCTCAACAAAGATGGCCACCGGACATTCAGCGCCTCCCACCGTTTAGTAGTTAAATTATCAGCCTGTTACAATCTTTTGCGCTTTCATACAAGTTTGCCAGCCGTTATATTTGCAGTTCTGATACCTGAAAACAAACAGTTCCCTGAGTTTAACTGCACAAAACAAGAATGGGCTATTTGCCCTCAACAAAGATGGCCACCGGACATTCAGCGCCTCCCACCGGCAAATAGTTAAAAACCACGTCCAGACCACTCCACAAACATTACTCCCTGAAGAAGACCCTTCAAGGGTCGCAACGCGTTGGAGAGACACCACATCCTACCTAGTCCAAGTCTCCTCCCGGCTGGGAGTAGAGCGCACGGAGCGTGAAGGGACTGAGGCACCGGTGCCGGGATCTCGCGATAACGGTACCCGGAAGTCTCACCCCAGACACAATCTGTGGAGCCCGGCGGGCTGCACGACTGAGGTGCGCATCGAAAGGTGATCGCGACGTGGGACCAGAGGAGGACACAGTCCGGCAAACACAGGTCAGAGGTGTACTGCGGTCGGGACGGGACGCCAGCCCCCCGCACCACCAGTCCTGTGCCACTCAGACTTTCCCTCCCCCCCCCCATTCCAGACTGCCTTTCTCCACCACTTGTGCTTTCATCCCGCTACCCACCCACCAGAGACTTGAGCCACAGGCTCATTATTTTGTGCACCACAGCACTTGCTTATTGATCTGCATACACTGGACATTGTCTATTACATGCGTTTAAAGACACATGATTTACTCTGTTCCCCACTGCAGCAATAAAAGTGTGCTTGTATTCACCTGCAATCACGTCCAGCTTCATTTGCATATTGTTATAATTAAACCTACTGAGCGCAAGACCTCATAAAAACCATTTGTTCAAAGATCAGGTAACGCCTGATTCATTTTATGTAATATAGTGGGACATCTATACCATCGGGACAATATTTTATATTGGGTTTCTAGCAAGACACAAAGTCTTGAGAAAGCATGTAGTGAAACTCTTCTTATCCTCCTCCTACTCTACTACCTCCCCTCTTGATCCTATACCTGCACAAGTAAAAATCTATCTCCTGTGCTTATTGCAACCTTAACTAAAATCTGCAATCTCTCTCTTGCTACTTGTAATTTTCCTTCTCTGCTCAAACATGCAGTGATTACTCCCATTCTGAAAAAACACAATTCTTACCCTACCTCTCTCTCTATTGTCCTATCTCTCAGCTCCCATGCCTCTCCAAGCTACTGGAGAGACTTGTCTACTCTCACCTCACAAACTTTCTTAACTCTCACACACTATTAGACCCGCTTCAGTCAGGCTTTCGCTCTCAACACTCCACTGAGACAGCACTGACTAAAGTGGTGAATGATCTGGTAACTGCTAAGTCTAAAGGCCATTACTCACTACTTATTCTTCTACATCTTTCTGCTGCGTTTGACACTGTGGATCATACTCTTCTCTTACAAACACTACACTCCCTAGGTCTTAATGATACAGCCCTTTCCTGATTCACATCTTACCTATCTGATCGCTCTTTCAGTGTTCGCTTCTCTAACTCTACTACTAGCAAAGAGATATAAGCTGGTGCAGTATGGTTAATAGCTTTATATGCGAGTGGAAGTGTTTTATATTGAATACGGTAAGATACAGGCAACCAATGGAGGAACTGGCAGAGCGGAATAGCACACGATGATCTTGCAAGGAAGATCAGCCTAGCAGCAGCATTTAAAATTGATTGTAGTGGTGAGAGTCTGTTCTTGGGAAGACCAGTTAGGAGACTATTGCAATAATCAATGCGGGATATAATGAGTAGATTGTCGAGTTGTCAACAGCGATGGAGATATCAGGATGGTAACTGTTCTTAGTTGGCGGGAATATAAGTAATTCAGTTTTGGAAATATTGAGTTTGATTTGGTGAGAAGACATCCAAGATGAGATGGCGGAGAGACATTCAGTGACTCGGCCCAAAACCACTGGTGACAACATTGGGGTTTATAGATAGATTTGAGTCTCGTCCACATATAAGTGATACTGAAATCCAAAAGAACTGATTAGTTTGCCAAGAGAGGAAGTATAGCTTGAGAAAAGCAGAGGACCTAAGACTGAGCCTTGCAGAACTCTAACTGACAGGTAATAAAGAGGAAGTAGAATCAGAGAAGCGAACACTGAAAGAGCGATCAGATAGGTAAGATGTGAACCAGGAAAGGTTGTATCATTAAGACCTAGGGAGTGTAGTGTTTGTAAGAGAAGAGTGTGATCCACAGTGTCAAACGCAGCAGAAAGATCTAGAAGAATAAGTAGTGAGTAATGGCCTTTAGACTTAGCAGTTACCAGATCATTCACCACTTTAGTCAGTGCTGTCTCAGTGGAGTGTTGAGAGTGAAAGCCTGACTGAAGCGGGTCTAATAGGGTGTGAGAGTTAAGAAAGTTTGTGAGGTGAGAGTAGACAAGTCTCTCCAGTAGCTTGGAGAGGCATGGGAGCTGAGAGATAGGACAATAGAGTGAGTTAGGGTCACAATTGTGTTTTTTTCAGAATGGGAGTAATCACTGCATGTTTGAGCAAAAAAGGAAAAGTACCAGTAGCAAGAGAGAGATTGCAGATTTTAGTAAAGGTTGGAATAATCACAGGAAATAGATTTTTAATGACTTGTGCAGGTATAGGATCAAGAGGAGAGGTAGTAGAGTAGGAGGATAAGAAGAGTGTGGAAACTTTCTTTTCATTTGTGAGCCCAAATGAAGAGAAAGTGCCAGAGGGTTCAGGTGGGGAAGAAAGAGGGTTAGAGGTTGTGGAAGAGCATACCATTTCATCTCGGATGTTATCAATCTTGTCCTTAAAGTAGGAGTCAAGTTCTTGTGCACTGATAGTAGCCAGTGGGTAAGGAGCAGGAGTGTACAGAAGAGACTTACAAGTGTTAAAAAGTCACTTAGAGTTGGTGGCATGAGAAGAGATGAGAGATTGGAAGTATGTTTTTTAGCAGTGGCCAAAGCATTGCAGTAGGAGTGGTATCTAGTCTTATATGTGAGGAAATCAGTCATACTACAAGATTTATGCCAGTGGCGGTCTGCTTTACGTGACTGAGTTCGTAGTTGTCTTGTTATTTTGGAGTGCCACGGTTGGCATCTAAGCCTGCGGGGAGTGTAATGGGTAGCTGGAGCCACGTCATCAAGGGCTGTTTCAAGAGTCTGGTAGAGGTGGGAAACAGCAGAGTCGGGATAGGTAAGTGTAGGAATTAGAGAGCTGTTGTTGCAGAGAGGTGGTAAGTTGTGGAAAATTAATAGCATTAGTATTTGTGCGGGTTAGAGTAGGCTTGCATGATTTCAGTGTCAGTGAGCTTGGGGTGATGGAGGAGAGCGAGAGGGTAATGAGATTGTGATCAGAGAGAGGGAAGGTAGTGTTAGTAAAATCAGAGACTGAGCACAGCCTGGTGAAAACAAGGTCAAGGCAGTGGCCTTCCTCATGAGTAGAGGCGTCAGACCACTGGGAGAGGAGGTTAGAGAGAGGAGTTTGGAAGCCTGCAGAGATTTTTTGACTGTCAATCGCAATATTGAAGTCACTCAGGATGAAGGTGGAGATGTCAGAGGATAAGAAGTTGGGGAGCCAGGCAGAGAAATCTTCCAGAGATTGAGATTTAGGAAGCCCAGACGGGCGATAGATAGCAGCAACACGCAGAGAGAAAGGGGGAAAAAATCCTAATAGAGTGAACTTCAAATGATGCGAAAGTGAGTGAAGGAACTGGTGGTAGAACTGAGTATGTGAAGGATTGTGAAGGATTGTGACAGTAATATACCTACCCCACCTCCTTTGCAGTTACCAGGCCTGGAGTTGTGAGTGAAGTGGAAACCACCATGTGACAGTGCCACAGGCGAGGCCGTGTCTGATTATATGTTTACATCCTTGTCTCCACCCACAGACTGGGGGTTAGGCACGCCCTCCAGCCAATTGTGAGCCAAGAATTCCCAATGCCCGCTTATTTTTGGCTGGTGGGCAGTCTTTGAAGCACAGAAGATGTGAGTATAATTTCTTTCAACAAAGACCCCTAATGGATTCTACATGGAGAAAGGGACTTGAGGGAATCTATAGATGAGTATGAGTGGATTGTAATGATTGTAGTGTGAAATAAAGTTTTACTTTTCATATGTGTCCGTGTTTTATTTAACTATTTGTACGGTTGTGGAACTACAAGTGCCAGCGGACCCTTTATTGCCCTGCATGCTGGGACTTGTGGTTCACCAAGTCTTACAGCACTAGGGACAGCCCTAGGCTTCAGCCTGGGCAGTGTTAATCCTGGTGGGAGACATCCCTTCATTGGGGGGGTCCACACTCTCTGCCCGGGCCGATTGGTCAGGGGCTAAATGCTTTGGCAAGGGGAGCATACGTAAAAAGTTTCCCCTGGCTGTGGTATTACCCTGCTGGCTGGTTGGGCCTGGTGCTGTTTCTCAAAATACGGGGGACTCCTAGTGGTTTTGCCCCCTGTATTTTGTGAACCAGGACTGGCCCTTGAGCCTGGTGCTGGTTTAAAAAATTCTGGGGATCCCTTATGTTGTTTGTCCCATGAATTTTTAAAATCAGGACTGGGTCTTTGAGCCAGGGGCTGATTACGGTTGTGGGGGACCCAGTGCCATTATTTTTTTTATTATTTAATAATTTTTTTACACTGAAGCCTGCACGGACCTGACTTGACTGATCTAAGAATTACAGATGGCGCGGGTCTCTTCTTTGCAGGGGATGGTGATGGCGACGCCAGCCGCCATCACCCGCCACCCACCATCTGTATCTGCGAAAGGGGACGCGCGCACACGAGATGCGTGCGCGTCCCCTTTTGCACGTATCCCCCGGGTCCCCGACGGCTTGTCGGCGGTCACCCGGGGTCCCCACCGCCTCCCCGCACCCCCCCTAACCCTGTCCGTCTCCCTGAATTTAAGACGGACAGGGTTCCCGTCGCCCCGCCGCCCGGAAACTGAGCCTCAAGCGCGTCTCAGTCAGATGAGAGCCGGGCTGCTGGCGGATCACCAGCGGTGACGTTCTGGCGATTCGCCAGCAAGAGGGAGCCGGGCTCCATCTGTAGTTGTATTTTCAGGCGTATTTTCACAGCAATTAGCGGCCATATATTACAAAGGGTTGGGATCATTTGGTCTATTGCATTATGGTCGAAAGTCATTAGGTCGAATCCATTAGGTCGACATGCTAAAAGGTCGACATGACTCTAGGTCGACATGGGAAAAGGTCGACATGATTCTAGGTCGAAAGGTCATTAGTTCGACAGGTCATTAGTTCGACAAGGTCATTAGTTCGACATTGTCTATGTCGACATTCACAAGGTCGACATGGGGTTTTTCACTGTATTTTTACCTGAATGTCAACACAGTCGACATGGACACAGTTTAAAGTGCACTGCATCCCCTCGCATCGCTCGCTGCGCTCGGCACACTATTTTATTCTCCCACCACGCCCTAGTGGATGGTAGGGCATGAAATACCGCCTGTCGGCACATGTTGGCTCAAAAAACAGTGAAAAACTCCATGTCGACCTTGTGAATGTCGACATAGATAATGTCGAACTAATGACCTTGTTGAACTAATGACCTGTCGAACTAATGACCTTTCGAACTAGAATCATGTCGACCTTTTCCCATGTCGACCTAGAGTCATGTCGACCTTTTAGCATGTCGACCTAATGGATTCGACCTAATGACCATAATGCAGTAGACCAAATGACCGCATCCCATTACGAATGGCCACTTAGTAAATTAGTAATCACCATTTGACTGAATGGTGAGTCCTATTCGTATTCTTTCACAAATAAGAATGTGCCATGAATACAAATATGAATGGCCGTATTTTCTGCATAGTAATTGCTAGAAATACGTGTAGGCAGTCGTCTTTGCATACAACTGCCTACGAATATGCCTATTTCAGGCGTATTCAGGTTAGTAAATTCCCCCCAGCATCCCTGATTATCTTCTGCAGTCCCCAGTACATAAATGTAAAGTCACAAAACATCTGCAGTTGTGTAATGTCTCCCTCTGGTGTCTGTTGTAGAACATGATGGTTGTTTTAAAAAAAGATTAATAGTAAATACATCGATACCATATTCATGCTCAAATAAAAAAAAAACTTGGAATGGATAAGGGGCGGCTGTCAGTCACACAGCACTAAAAAGAAAAACAAAAAAATCTGCTCATGCCATTCAATTCTCGGTGATGTCTTCCTGCACACCTCACTGCTACTTACACATACTTGCCTACTTTAAACTTCACCTCTCCGGGAGAAGCCCAGAGAGGCAACACGCCAGGGGGGCGGGGGCAAGGCTGACATCGGCTTGCCCCCCCCCCCCCCTCCGCGTGCCGCGGAGAGTGGGTGGGGCTTAAATGACTCGACATGCTCTAGGTCGACACCTCAAAAAGGTCAACTGGGTCAAAGAGTCCACACAAGCAATATCCACAGGTGTTTTTTCATACTTTTTCATACTTAACTATCCACATGGACATACATGGAGACTATAACAGTGCCCGCAGCATGGCGAGTAAAGCGAGGGGACACGGTACACTGCTAGGAAGTCTGTGTTGAACTACAGATCCCATCATGCCCTGCATCAGTTTTAGCATGGCCAAATAGTAAAACTGCATACCTCCCAACTTCTGAACCCTCTGAAGAGGGACACTTCTTCAGAGGGGGTGCGGCCTATGCAAATGAGGGCTCCGTCTGGCCACGCCCCTGTTTTTCACCCTCTGCGCTGCCGGCCGAGGGCAGGGGAAGGGACCGTCCCAAAAAAGGGACGGTCCCACAAAAAAAACGGGACAGTTGGGAGGTATGAAACTGTAGCAGGGCATGCTGGGATGTGTAGTTCAACAACAGCTGGAGTGTCAACGTTAGCCATCACTGAGTGTTAACCTTATTTGGACCTTATAACCCGGTCCCATACCCTAACGGAGATCCTACCGCCTGCAACTCCGGCAATGTACCTCCATTTGGCGAAACAGCGGCCTCTGTCACTCCCTCCCCACACCCAAATGGCATCAATCATTGGCAGTGCGATGCCGTCCTATTTTCGTCGTCGCTGGACCCGATTGCGCATGTGCAGATCAGGTCCTGCACACGGCACCAACTTTGCTACAGGCGCAGTAATGTCATCCACATGGGAATGACCCCCAGAATCCCCAGGGAGACATTTTGGGCAAAGGGATTTACATCTGTGACCTAGAACCAAAAACAGATTTCCCCAGTAATATAGAAGGGCCAATGTAAGGGCTGACGGTATTTTTAGCACTTGTTCTCCGAGCATCTTCCTCATAGTCATGTGAGCATGTAGGAAAATGCTAGTAGGCATCAGAGTCGCACCAGTGTCACAGAAGCCGCCTCTGTCACCACACTTCCCCTGACCTCCTGTGCGTTCAGTCACTCAGCAATCGGGATCAGCAAAGATGAGGAGGAAATTACTATTGGTATTTGTTTCTTTCACCTGCATCCTTAACACCGGTGAGTCTTAGGGGTATAGGCCCTTATTCTAGTTCACTCTTTCTGACAAAATCCTTCTTAGATGGACAAAACAATGTGCACTGCAGGGGGGCAGATGTAAAATGTGCAGAGAGAATTAGATTTGGGTGAGTTATTTTGTTTCTGTGCAGGGTAAATGCTGGCTGCTTTATTTTTACACTGCAATATAGATCTCACTTTGAAGTAAAACCCCACCCAAATCTAATTCTCTCTGCACATGTTACATCTGCCCCACCTGCAGTGCACATGGTTTTGCCCATCTAAGAAGGATTTTGTCAGAAAGAGTGAACTAGAATAAGGCCCATAGTTACTAAAAGTGCGGGTTTACAAAAGTGGACCTGTTGCCCATAGCAACCAATCAGATTCTACTTATAATTTATCTAGCACCGTCTAGAAGATAATAGCTAGAGCCTGGTTGCTACGTGCAACACCTCCACTTTTATAAACCTGCACTTCAGTAAACAAACCGCTTAGTATCTGTATTCAAAAATTATTCTGTGTTATGTGCTCATAGAATTACGCAGCATTTCTGCCAATCTGCACCAATGCTCGTAGACGGTAGTATCTAGGTGCACAGGTAGGGGGCACTAGCCAACATGGGGTTTGCCAGCTGTAGGCATGCTGGAACTTGTAATCCTGTCACATCAGAATAGGCACAGGTTGGTTTAGACTTTAGAGGCATCTACAGGTAAATTTACTAAAGCTTCTAAAAATGATGATGAAGGTGATGTTACCCCTAGCAACCTAGCAGATTCTGTCATTTCTCTGTTGCATCCTAGAAAATGATAGACAGAATCTGGTTGGTTGCTACGGGCAACATCACCCATTTTTAGAAGCTCCATGGACCCTACCTCCCAACCCTAACACCCCCCTCCCCACACACACACCTATCCTTAGAATCTCCCTCCCAGCCCTAATCCTACCCAAGGTATCCCTAGACCCTCTTCCAAAACTACCCCCCTTCCAATGTATCCATGGACCCTACCTCCCAACCCTATCCTCCCCAACCTATCCCTAGAATCTCCCAACCCTGAACCTACCCAAGGTATCACTAGCCACTCTTCCAATGTATCAATGGTCCCTACCTCACAACCCTAACCCCCAACATATCCATAGACCTTACTTCCCAACCCTAAGCCCCCAACCTATCCCTAGACCCTACTTCCCAACCCTAACCCCCCCCCCCCCAACCTATCCGTAGACACTACTTCCCAACCCTAAACTCACCCAAGGAATCCCTAGACCCTCTTCCAATACTTACCCTCCTTTCCAATGTATCCATGGACCTTACCTCCCAAACCCTAACCCCCAACCTATCCCTAGACCCTAACTTCCAATGCTAAACCTACCAAAGGTATGCCTAGACCCTCTCCCAACACTAAGCCCCCTTTTCCAATGTATCCATGGACCCTACCTCCCAACCTACCCCCAGAACCGACTTCCCAACCATAACCCCCAACCTATCCCTAGACCCTACTTCCCAACCCTAACCCCCCAATGGGATACGGTCATTTGGTCTACAACATGATGGTCGACAAGCATTGGGTCGACCACCATTAGGTCGACATGGGTTTAGGTCGACAGGTCATTAGGTTGCCATAAGCATTAATTCGACAGTGTCTAGGTCGACAGTCAAAGTCGACATGGGGTTTTTCCCTGTTTTTTAAACCAACATGTGCCGGCAGGCGGTTTATCATGCCCTACCATCCACTAGGGCATGGAGGAGAATAAAATAGTGTGCCGAGCGCAGCGAGGCACCGTGGCCGAAGCATCACGAGTGCAGTGAGCGATGCGAGGGGATGTGGTGCACTTCAAACTGTGACCATGTCGACTGTGTCGATATTTGGGTCAAAAAACAGTGAAAAACCCCATGTCAACCTTTTGAATGTTAACTTAGACACTGTAGACCTAATGCTTGTGTTGACCTAATGCGTGTGTTGACCTGATGCCATGTCGACCTAGACCCATGTCGACCTAGTGGAGTTGACCTAGTGGAATTGACCTAATGCTTGTCGACCATCATGCTGTAGACCAGGGGTGTCAAACTCAAATTCAATCAGCAGTTTGGTCACCCTCAAAGGGCCGGTTGTATGTGTAGGTCCCCCTGTATAATTATAATGCCATGACACCACAGGTTGCTCCCCCTGTATAATATAAAATGAATGCCATGACACCACAGGCTGCTCCCCCTGTATAATAATAATGCCATGACACCACAGACTGCTCCCCCTGTATAATATAATAAAAGTAATGCCATGACACATAAATGATTATACAGGAGGAGCAGCCTGTGGTGTCATGGCATTATTATTATTATACACGGGGACACCTCAGGAAACAGCAGATATATATATTTTTTTTATTGTGAGTGTGATCCTCATCCTCACTTACTGTTTCTCCGTCTGTCCTGCAGCTGCTGCGGCTTCCAGCTTTTCTTCACTGCTTGCTGCAGCCACACTGTCCCCGACTCCCGGTCCAGCTTCCCTGCCTGCTCCTACTTCTCTACAGATGCATGGGCGGGCGACGTCATCGTCATGACGTCCCCACCCAGTGTCTGTCACTGCCGGGCATCAGAGGGAACAGGCGGCCGGACCCTCCTCCACGTAGCCGTGGAGGCCGGCGGCCATGTTTCTGTAGCCGCATACATATTTGCCTACAGGAACATGGCCGCCGACAGTGGAGGAACAGGTAAGGCGGCCGCGGTGGGGTGGGTGAGAGGAGGTGGCCTAGGCAGGAGCTGGGACACACTGCCCTGCGTGCTATCTCCTCGCGCGGGCCACATAACGAGGTCTGGCGGGCCGGATTTGGCCGCGGGCCTTGTGTTTGACACACGTGCTGTAGACCAAAGTATCCCAACCCCCCCAAACCGATCCTAGACCCTACTTCCCAACCCTAACCCCCCCCTCCCCCAACTATCCCTAGAATCTTTTTTCCAACCCGAAACCCACCCAAGGTATCCCTTGACTCTCTTCCAACAATAACCACCCCTTCCAATGTATCCATGGACCCTACCTCCCAACCCTAACCCCCCCCCAACCTATATCTAGACCCTACCTTGCAACCTGACCCTAGACCCTACTACCCAACCCTAACCCCCAACCTAACCCTAGACCTTACCTCTCAACCCTAACCCCCCCCCCCCCATCATAACCCTAGACCTTACCTCCCACCCAACCCTAACCTCCCCTCAAAAGTATCCCTAGACCTTCCCTCCCAGCCTCTCCACCCCCCCAACTTGTGGCTAAACCTAACACCCACACACACAGCCTAACAAGGTCGGCATACTTATGATTGGGTCGACGGTTGTCGGCATTTCTAGTGATATCAGGATTCCAGTGCCGATTTTGTGGCTGCCGGACAGGATTTCAGTGCTGGGATTTTCACTGCAACATCCTGATCAGCTACATGCTGGATGCATTCCTTTAATGGCAGAGAGTTTACCAGGCATATTACATGACTACGTACATGATTTCTTACTATGGTGGTTTTCACAAAAGGATGTTTATATTATTTTCCAGGCAGCTGTTTGTTTCCATTGTCCTGTATCTGACACACTTCCCTATTCACGTCTCTGTCATGATGTCATTATTATTATACTGTATGCACCCAGCAGTTTTCTGTTGTAGGCAGAGGCAATGGGAAAATTGCAGAGGAGATGCAAAGACAACTGATGGAAATCAGAAAGATCAATTTATTATTATTATTATTATTATTATAATTTATTTATTTGGCGCCACAAGGGTTCCGCAGCGCCTATCAATATAAAAATGAGGAAATAAAACAAATAATGAATTACATTACGAGGCAATTTAGGACACTGCGACCCATGAGTGGGAGAGGAGGGCTGTCTCACTGAAATCAGGGCGCTTGGGCGGTATCAATGTTTAAAAAAAGGGATTTGTAGAAAACTCAGTGAAAAATCAGTATTTTCATTCATTTCATTGTGCGTGTATCGATAACTGTTCCATAGATCATTTTACACCAGCCGTGCTTCATTACAGGGGTCTGCGGAAACTCCTGGTCCCTCCAAGTATCCAAGGATGTTATCGGTGAGATAGGTAAAGCCGCCACTTTGCCCTGTTTGTTTACCCATCCTCACAAGAACCATAACGGCGGCCTAACGGTCATATGGCGGATCAGGCAACCGTACAACGGTACCGTGGTGTTCAAGTGTGTGAGCAACGGCGGGAACGACCCGTGTAAGATCGCGGTGAACTACATGAACAAGTTCAAACTGATTGGGAACCTCCGTAATAACAACATCTCCATCAGCATCGAGAACCTGACGTGGGAGGACGGTAATAAGTATTATTGCAGGGTGGAGCTGTCCAGTGATCGGCACGACAAGTACGAAACAAAACACGGGACGTGGCTGCACATATCTGGTGAGAACTACATCGATGCAATCGGACGCTACAGCTGGCGAAACGCGTTATTCCACACACACACACAAAAAACAATTGACATTACCACAGGGCCTCGTTTTATTAACCCTGGCATTTTTAGCAGATATTTTGAGGATCTCTGACAGTAACCTTGTCACCTTAAAGGGTTAAATATACTTTCCTCAAAAGATAAAGCTATTTTTTTGCCACTAAGCCCCGATATCGGATCCGATACGATTTCCCGGCGGTCGGGATCCCGGCGGTCGGAATCCCGACACTGGAATCCCGACCGCCGAAATCCCGACAAGGGGGGGACATGGATCGCCCCCCCTTGCGGGCTCACTGCGCTCGCCACGCAGCGGGCCCGGTGCCTCGCTACGCTCGGCACGCTATTTTATTCTCCCTCTATGGGTGTCGTGGACACCCACGGAGGGAGAAAGTTTCGGGATTTCGGCGGTCGGGATTCCAGTGTCGGGATTCCGACCGCCGGGATCCCGACCGCCGGCAAATTAACCGCATCCCCCGATATCAGACTATTATACTGCATTACGTACCTTCCAACTTCACATGTGTCCATTCAGGATTCGCAGCTCCGTAGGCACGGTTGAAGAGAGCGGGCCTAAAGTGGATGGGGGCAGAGCATCAGGTGGAGGAGCGGCCTCACTGCACAAACCCCCGTAATTGTTATTTTGGGGATGCAAAAACCTACTGAAAATTTTTCTCCTGACTGTAAGGTAAATTTGCTGAGATGGGCATTCTATTGAAGATGGGATGTTTCCCATAGCAACCAGTGAGATTCTACTTTTTATTTATTTAGGATCTTCTAGAAGTTAATAGATCGTATCTGACTGGTTACCATAGCAACATCCCATCTTCAATAAATTAGTAAATTTACCCCTGCGAATTGTATTAAAATTGTTATTAAAAAAAAAAGATACTTGTTTAGTTTCACGGTGGAAGCATGGCCGCGCGATACTTCCGGGTCGGCGTCACCTCTCGCTCGCCACACTTTCTAAAATAAACTCCATGCCAAAGTGGATAGTTCATACCCCCACTATCCACATTGACATAGAGTTGATTCTAGATAGTGTGCCGAGCGTAGCGAGCCACCGAGCCCGAAGCGTGGGCGAACGCAGCAAAGCCCGCAAGTGGACACAGACGCTGCCGCCGTGAAACTAAACAAGTACCAAAAATATTTCTCTCACCAAAGTAACTGGTGAGGCAGTGGCCATATGTTTATGTATACACTACTAGATTAATATCATACATTCCTTTACATATAATACAGCCTGTATTAGGGGGTATTTATCAAAGCATTGAGAGAGAGATAAAGCAACACTAACCAATCAGCTCCTAAAGGGTACACATTATACAATTATCTGTCAGATGATCTGTCCAATCTGGCTGGTGCAAATGACAATCTACCATTTGCTCCTAAAATTGGAAAAACAGATAAAACAATTGCTGACCATGATTAAATGGGTTTGAATTGACCAATTTGCTTAAATTACCATTTTGCCTGTTTTCCAGTGTTTGAGATCGAATGGTCGATTGTCATTTGTTTTCATACATTGACAGATTTTTGTTCCAGCCAGCCAGACTGGACAGATCATCCGAGAGATAATTCGGCCTGATTCAGACCTGACCGCACAGGTACGAATTCTGAGCAAATATGTCCAAATCCTGCCGGAAGCCGCTCCCCCTATAGTTATTTTTCCACCAATCACCAGTCATTGCAGCTGCCGTGGAGCCCAGGACTTACTCATTGGCTGCGATGGATGAATACAGGCACATCCGGCCTGCTGCTGACATCACACACCCTCCTCTAACAGGTGGCCACACCCAGCATTTTACTTGCCCTACCCAAAAAAATCCTCTGTAGAACGCAAATCTAATCACAATTTTATTTCTAAAAGACTCTTAGGAATAATTAAAAAAAAGTCATACATAAGAAACAGTTGGTTACAGACTATGAAACGCGTCAGCTTCTGCAGACCATAATATAATGTGTATATTTCGCAGCCCCTCCCAGGATTGTGAATATTACAGTCGGCTTTGATCCCCGCTGGGGATATCATGCCCTCTGTACCACTGAAGGGGAACCTTTGCCCACCCTGGTCTGGATTGACCCCTTCAATAACCACCAAGACAGAATAATTACCGGGCCAATCCTGAGGCACCAGAAAGCAACGGAACTCCATAATCTGCAGCTGGAAGGGAAGTACACGTGTGTCGCTACAAACAGTCATGGAAAAGTGGAGGGATCGGTGTATTTCTTTAAGTTCACACCGGGGGGCGACAGCAGCAGCAGCCTTGTGTATGTTGTACTACTGTCCGCCGTCGGGGCCAAGTTACTGATATTATTCCTGATGATTGGCGCAGTGCGCTATTACAGCAAAGGTGGGTGTGTGCATTTTATTGTAAACTGTTGGTTTTTTATTGTACAGTTGGTTGCCCAATTTGCAGGAGTGGACATAAATGGAAAGGTTGGAATTTTATAAAAATAAATGTAAAAAAAATTGAACAAAAGGGAACAGTAAATACAGTTCAAGGTATCATGGGTGTAAGTTCATAGTATGCACCCATTGACTGTAACAAATCTACATGGTAGAGTGGAGAGAGATTTGTCCTAGTTCAGTGGAATGCTCAGTCTTTCTTTGATGGTTCCCCTCTGGCAGCTGGAGCCCAGCGGCCAATGCCTCCAATGTCTCTGGGAGTTAGGCAATTCTGTAACCATTGGGCCACATTGTAAAAGCGGGCTAGCCCCATGTATCTATACTTCCCATATGCAATTGTCTAATGCAAACATGATTTCATATTCCTTTTAAAATATTGTGTTACTATTACATCCTTCTGCACAGCTCACTTTCAGTAGTCTGTCATTATTAATGGTGGAGGATCATGTGCTAATTAATAGCTATTACCTTTTATTTCTCAGGCGCTATAAAGTTTCTGCAGTGGGTGGAGGGGAGCAGTGACATGAGGGAGATTGCTAGACTAATCAGGGAGAGAGGGAGATTGTTGTTATTTCAGGGAGTCTCCTGCAGAATACAGGAGGGGAGGTAACTATGATATAACAGTGTAATGTGGGTTAGGTGACATGAGGGAGATTGCTAGACTAATGAGGCAGCGAGGGAGATTGCTGCTATTTCAGGGAGTCTCCTGCAGAATGCAGCTGGGGAGGTAACTATGATATAACAGTGTAATGTGGGCTAGGTGACATGAGGGAGATTGCTAGACTAATGAGGGAGAGAGGGAGATTGTTGTTATTTCAGGGAGTAGGGTAGGAAACTATGCATTATCTGTACATGGAATATTATTTCACAGCTAAAGTAAGAACCGTGCATTCATTTCTACGGTTTTCTTTTCCCCATACAGACGATACGCAGACTATAGCTGACCCTGCGCGGTGAGTAACAGCTACATATCACTTCTAACATTAACAGAGAATTGGAAACTGGAACAATCTGGGTCCACAATAACCGATATGCTCAGTCAACGATATTTCCCTTGAACTCCCCGAGCTCCAGAATGAACGATATGGTTTGTTCACACTGAAAGAGTTAACAAATGATAAAGATATATCGTTTATTTTACCAGTGACAATCATATTTTATAAAAAGTATTATCGTTATCATTCATTATCGTACACACAATACCTAGTTGTCAATGACATAGTTTGCGAAAATGAGCTGCATCGGCGATTCGCTGCGAATCCATTGTGTGTGTGTGTGTGTGTGTGTGTGTGTGTGCAGTATGTGCAGGACTTACTCGGCGGCTGCCATAGAATCAGGCTGATCGGACCGGAGCTGATGTCACATGACCTCAATTCACATTCCTGAGTTTTTCCTGACACTCCCAGAAAACGACCGGTTAGTGCCCACAAATGCCGACTTCCTGTCAATCACCCTGTGTACGGCTGGCAATCAAAAGTATCAGGATTTTATCACAGGACGGCCTACTACGGGCCGTACGCATGCGCGATCTGTCGATAATTCGCAGGTCGGGCGATCAGGTCTGAATTAGTCCCACAGTGCTCATAAATATCGCATAATGGGACCGATTCAGGATCACCCCAGCACCGATGATTTCTGCGCATGTGCAAACGCCGGCACCAAATGACTTCAGCGAGGAACACACTCGCCAGGCGGCTCGCTGCGGGGAGGGAGGGCTGGGGAACAGCCAGTGTTTTATAGCAGGGTTGCCGACTTTGAAAGTCTCCTCCCCGGGAGAAGCCCGGAGAGGAGACTGCCAGCAGCACTTCTGGGGGCGGGACCTGATGTGGACGTCATCAAGCCCCGCCCCCAAGTACGGCCAATCCCGCAATTTGTGGGGCTAAATGACCCGGTTTGCATTTTTAGCCCCGCCCCTCCCCCAAAAAGCCACTAATTACGGTAATTTTCCGCTGCAGCCAGGGAGATTCGGGGGGGGGGGGGGGGGTGCCACCGGTAATCAGAAGGGTTGCCCACCTTTCCGGGGGGCAGGGAGGGTGAACCGATTTTCCGGGGGGCCGGGAGGGTAGGCAACCCTGTATTTATAGGCCTCCCCATAAAAATGAGTATTCCCCATCAAGACTTTTGGAGAGAAATAATTTGATGGTCTCCGACCATGGAAATCATTCTCTCCCCTTAGGCCGGATGTGAGGTGATGTGTTCGTGTACTTCATTTTTTGCTTTTGCATGCAGGGTAAATACTGTCTGCTTTTGCATGTAGCCCACACATAATGGCAGCTTTATGTTTACAGTGTAATTCGGATTTGGGGCCTTATTCTGCTTGACCCTGTTGGATGTGTATTCGGATGGGCGGTTGATGGTTTGCGTATACGCTTGTGCGCATGTCTGTACACAGAGACCGTCCAAACTTGGCTAGAATTCTGCTCAGCGAGTGCACGCTCGTGGCCGTCCCAGCAGGGGGTGGAGAGCGGCTCATTACCATATGCGTACACCCCGCGTTTCATGGAGTGGTCTAGAGCGCTAGTGCCTGTGTGAGAGCTTGGGCTGCCGACCTTCGGAGGATGGGGGTGGATCCCACAGGCCAGCGATTGTATGTTCACATGAAACATCCATTCGCTGACCAATCGCTCGGTGCCTGAGCGTATTCAGTGCGCGAATGGGCGGCACAAGTGATCCGTGATTCAGAGTCACGCGGACAATAGACATATAGGTAAACTGTCAAGTGTCTAGGTCGGCAGTCAATAGGTAGACACCAAAAAGGTGACTTGTGCTAGGTCGACATTGACAAAAGGTCTATACAAGCCAAAGGCCAATGTGACATTGGTCGACATATAAAAAGGTTGACATGAGGTTTTTAAAAAAAAATTATTTCTTTGGATTTTTCATGTTTTACGATCCACTTCAACTACAATTGGGACCGGTAACGCGGACTCACTCCCCACATGAAGGCAGGTGTTGACAGGGTCACTAAAAAACGGGAAAAACTTATGTCGAACTTTTCATAAGATTACTTTTTCCCCTGTCAACTCTTTTGTTTGTGTCGACCTATTGGCTGTTGAATCTGGATGTCGTCGACCCTTTCATCCACCCCTGAGAGCACAGAGTGACAGAGCTATGTAACTTGGAGTAGGGCGCGAGAGGGGGCGTTACTGATACAGGAGGGGGCGTTACTGATACAGGAGGGGGCGTTACTGATACAGGAGGGGGCGTTACTGATACAGGAGGGGGCGTTACTGATACAGGAGGGGGCGTTACTGATAGAGGAGGGGGCGTTACTGATACAGGAGGGGGCGTTACTGATACAGGAGGGGGCGTTACTGATACAGGAGGGGGCGTTACTGATACAGGAGGGGGCGTTACTGATACAGGAGAGGGGGCGTTACTGATACAGGAGGGGGCGTTACTGATACAGGAGGGGGCGTTACTGATACAGGAGAGGGGGCGTTACTGATACAGGAGGGGGCGTTACTGATACAGGAGGGGGCGTTACTGATACAGGAGAGGGGGCGTTACTGATACAGGAGGGGGCGTTACTGATACAGGAGGGGGCGTTACTGATACAGGAGGGGGCGTTACTGATACAGGAGGGGGCGTTACTGATACAGGAGAGGGGGCGTTACTGATACAGGAGGGGGCGTTACTGATACAGGAGGGGGAGTTACTGATACAGGAGGGGGCGTTACTGATACAGGAGGGGGCGTTACTGATACAGGAGAGGGGGCGTTACTGATACAGGAGGGGGCGTTACTGATACAGGAGGGGGCGTTACTGATACAGGAGAGGGTGCTACTGATACAGGAGGGGGCGTTACTGATACAGGAGGGGGCGTTACTGATAGAGGAGGGGGCGTTACTGATACAGGAGAGGGGGCGTTACTGATACAGGAGGGGGCGTTACTGATACAGGAGGGGGCGTTACTGATACAGGAGGGGGCGTTACTGATACAGGAGGGGCGTTACTGATAAAGGAGGGGCGTTACTGATACAGGAGGGGGCGTTACTGATACAGGAGGGGGCGTTACTGATACAGGAGGGGGCGTTACTGATAGAGGAGGGGGCGTTACTGATACAGGAGAGGGAGTTACTGATACAGGAGGGGGCGTTACTGATACAGGAGGGGGCGTTGCTGATACAGGAGGGGGCGTTACTGATACAGGAGGGGGCGTTGCTGATACAGGAGGGGGCGTTGCTGATACAGGAGGGGGCGTTACTGATACAGGAGGGGGCGTTACTGATACAGGAGGGGGCGTTGCTGATACAGGAGGGGGCGTTACTGATACAGGAGGGGGCGTTACTGATACAGGAGGGGGCGTTACTGATACAGGAGGGGGCGTTGCTGATACAGGAGGGGGCGTTGCTGATACAGGAGGGGGCGTTACTGATACAGGAGGGGGCGTTGCTGATACAGGAGGGGGCGTTGCTGATACAGGAGGGGGCGTTGCTGATACAGGAGGGGGCGTTGCTGATACAGGAGGGGGCGTTACTGATACAGGAGGGGACGTTACTGATACAGGAGGGGGCGTTACTGATACAGGAGGGGGCGTTACTGATACAGGAGGGGACGTTACTGATACAGGAGGGGGCGTTACTGATACAGGAGGGGGCGTTACTGATACAGGAGGGGGCGTTACTGATACAGGAGGGGGCGTTACTGATACAGGAGGGGGCGTTACTGATACAGGAGGGGCGTTACTGATACAGGAGGGGGCGTTACTGATACAGGAGAGGGGGCGTTACTGATACAGGAGAGGGGGCGTTTCTGATACAGGAGGGGGTGTTACTGATACAGGAGGGGGTGTTACTGATACAGGAGGGGGCGTTACTGATACAGGAGGGGGCGTTACTGATACAGGAGGGGGGCGTTACTGATACAGGAGGGGGCGTTACTGATACAGGAGGGGGCGTTACTGATACAGGAGAGGGGGCGTTACTGATACAGGAGGGGGCGTTACTGATACAGGAGGGGGCGTTACTGATACAGGAGAGGGGGCGTTACTGATACAGGAGGGGGCGTTACTGATACAGGAGGGGGCGTTACTGATAGAGGAGGGGGCGTTACTGATAGAGGAGAGGGGGCGTTACTGATACAGGAGGGGGCGTTACTGATACAGGAGGGGGCGTTACTGATACAGGAGGGGGCGTTACTGATACAGGAGGGGGCGTTACTGATACAGGAGGGGGCGTTACTGATACAGGAGGGGGCGTTACTGATACAGGAGGGGGCGTTACTGATACAGGAGGGGGCGTTACTGATACAGGAGGGGGGCGTTACTGATACAGGAGGGGGCGTTACTGATACAGGAGGGGCGTTACTGATACAGGAGGGGGCGTTACTGATACAGGAGGGGGCGTTACTGATACAGGAGAGGGCGTTACTGATACAGGAGGGGGCGTTACTGATACAGGAGGGGGCGTTACTGATACAGGAGGGGGCGTTACTGATACAGGAGGGGGCGTTACTGACACAGGAGAGGGCGTTACTGATACAGGAGGGGGCGTTACTGATACAGGAGGGGGCGTTACTGATACAGGAGGGGGCGTTACTGATACAGGAGGGGGCGTTACTGATACAGGAGGGGGCGTTACTGATACAGGAGGGGGCGTTACTGATACAGGAGGGGGCGTTACTGATACAGGAGGGGGCGTTACTGACACAGGAGAGGGCGTTACTGATACAGGAGGGGACGTTACTGATACAGGAGGGGGCGTTACTGATACAGGAGGGGACGTTACTGATACAGGAGGGGGCGTTACTGATACAGGAGGGGGCGTTACTGATACAGGAGGGGGCGTTACTGATACAGGAGGGGGCGTTACTGATACAGGAGGGGGCGTTACTGATACAGGAGGGGGCGTTACTGATACAGGAGGGGGCGTTACTGATACAGGAGGGGGCGTTACTGATACAGGAGGGGGCGTTACTGATACAGGAGAGGGGGCGTTACTGATACAGGAGGGGGTGTTACTGATACAGGAGAGGGGGCGTTACTGATACAGGAGGGGACGTTACTGATACAGGAGGGGGCGTTACTGATACAGGAGGGGGCGTTACTGATACAGGAGAGGGGGCGTTACTGATACAGGAGAGGGGGCGTTACTGATACAGGAGAGGGGGCGTTACTGATACAGGAGGGGGCGTTACTGATACAGGAGGGGGCGTTACTGATACAGGAGGGGGCGTTACTGATACAGGAGGGGGCGTTACTGATACAGGAGGGGGCGTTACTGATACAGGAGGGGGCGTTACTGATACAGGAGGGGGCGTTACTGATACAGGAGGGGGCGTTACTGATAGAGGAGGGGGCGTTACTGATACAGGAGAGGGGGCGTTACTGATACAGGAGGGGGCGTTACTGATACAGGAGGGGGCGTTACTGATACAGGAGGGGGCGTTACTGATACAGGAGGGGGCGTTACTGATACAGGAGGGGACGTTACTGATACAGGAGGGGGCGTTACTGATACAGGAGGGGGCGTTACTGATACAGGAGGGGGCGTTACTGATACAGGAGGGGGCGTTACTGATACAGGAGGGGACGTTACTGATACAGGAGGGGGCGTTACTGATACAGGAGGGGGCGTTACTGATACAGGAGGGGACGTTACTGATACAGGAGGGGGCGTTACTGATACAGGAGGGGGCGTTACTGATACAGGAGGGGGCGTTACTGATACAGGAGGGGGCGTTACTGATACAGGAGGGGGCGTTACTGATACAGGAGGGGACGTTACTGATACAGGAGGGGGCGTTACTGATACAGGAGGGGGCGTTACTGATACAGGAGAGGGGGCGCTACTGATACAGGAGGGGGCGCTACTGATACAGGAGGGGGCGTTACTGATACAGGAGGGGGGCGTTACTGATACAGGAGGGGGCGTTACTGATACAGGAGGGGGCGTTACTGATACAGGAGAGGGGGCGTTACTGATACAGGAGAGGGGGCGTTACTGATACAGGAGGGGGCGTTACTGATACAGGAGGGGGCGTTACTGATACAGGAGGGGGCGTTACTGATACAGGAGGGGGCGTTACTGATACAGGAGAGGGGGCGTTACTGATACAGGAGGGGGCGTTACTGATACAGGAGGGGGCGTTACTGATACAGGAGGGGGCGTTACTGATACAGGAGGGGGCGTTACTGATACAGGAGGGGGGCGTTACTGATACAGGAGGGGGCGTTACTGATACAGGAGGGGGCGTTACTGATACAGGAGGGGGCGTTACTGATACAGGAGAGGGGGCGTTACTGATACAGGAGGGGGCGTTACTGATACAGGAGGGGGCGTTACTGATACAGGAGGGGGCGTTACTGATACAGGAGAGGGGGCGTTACTGATACAGGAGGGGGCGTTACTGATACAGGAGGGGGCGTTACTGATACAGGAGGGGGCGTTACTGATACAGGAGGGGGCGTTACTGATACAGGAGGGGGCGTTACTGATACAGGAGAGGGGGCGTTACTGATACAGGAGGGGGTGTTACTGATACAGGAGGGGGCGTTACTGATACAGGAGAGGGGGCGTTACTGATACAGGAGGGGACGTTACTGATACAGGAGGGGGGGCGTTACTGAAACAGGAGGGGGCGTTACTGATACAGGAGAGGGGGCGTTACTGATACAGGAGGGGGCGTTACTGATACAGGAGGGGGGCGTTACTGATACAGGAGGGGGCGTTACTGATACAGGAGGGGGCGTTACTGATACAGGAGGGGGCGTTACTGATACAGGAGGGGGCGTTACTGATACAGGAGGGGGCGTTACTGATACAGGAGGGGGGCGTTACTGATACAGGAGGGGGCGTTACTGATACAGGAGGGGCGTTACTGATACAGGAGAGGGGGCGTTACTGATACAGGAGGGGGCGTTACTGATACAGGAGGGGGCGTTACTGATACAGGAGGGGGCGTTACTGATACAGGAGGGGGTGTTACTGATACAGGAGAGGGGGCGTTACTGATACAGGAGGGGGCGTTACTGATACAGGAGGGGGCGTTACTGATACAGGAGGGGGCGTTACTGATACAGGAGGGGGCGTTACTGATACAGGAGAGGGGGCGTTACTGATACAGGAGGGGGTGTTACTGATACAGGAGAGGGGGCGTTACTGATACAGGAGGGGACATTACTGATACAGGAGGGGGGGCGTTACTGAAACAGGAGGGGGCGTTACTGATACAGGAGGGGGCGTTACTGATACAGGAGAGGGGGCGTTACTGATACAGGAGGGGGCGTTACTGATACAGGAGGGGGGCGTTACTGATACAGGAGGGGGCGTTACTGATACAGGAGGGGGCGTTACTGATACAGGAGGGGGTGTTACTGATACAGGAGAGGGGGCGTTACTGATACAGGAGGGGGCGTTACTGATACAGGAGGGGGCGTTACTGATACAGGAGGGGGCGTTACTGATACAGGAGGGGGCGTTACTGATACAGGAGGGGGCGTTACTGATACAGGAGAGGGGGCGTTACTGATACAGGAGGGGACATTACTGATACAGGAGGGGGCGTTACTGATACAGGAGGGGCGTTACTGATACAGGAGGGGGCGTTACTGAAACAGGAGGGGGCGTTACTGATACAGGAGGGGGCGTTACTGATACAGGAGAGGGGGCGTTACTGATACAGGAGGGGGCGTTACTGATACAGGAGGGGGGCGTTACTGATACAGGAGGGGGCGTTACTGATACAGGAGGGGGCGTTACTGATACAGGAGGGGGCGTTACTGATACAGGAGGGGGCGTTACTGATACAGGAGGGGGCGTTACTGATACAGGAGGGGGGCGTTACTGATACAGGAGGGGGCGTTACTGATACAGGAGGGGCGTTACTGATACAGGAGGGGGGCGTTACTGATACAGGAGGGGGCGTTACTGATACAGGAGGGGGCGTTACTGATACAGGAGGGGGCGTTACTGATACAGGAGGGGCGTTACTGATACAGGAGGGGGCGTTACTGAAACAGGAGGGGGCGTTACTGATACAGGAGGGGGCGTTACTGATACAGGAGAGGGGGCGTTACTGATACAGGAGGGGGCGTTACTGATACAGGAGGGGGGCGTTACTGATACAGGAGGGGGCGTTACTGATACAGGAGGGGGCGTTACTGATACAGGAGGGGGGCGTTACTGATACAGGAGGGGGGCGTTACTGATACAGGAGGGGGCGTTACTGATACAGGAGGGGCGTTACTGATACAGGAGGGGGCGTTACTGATACAGGAGGGGGCGTTACTGATACAGGAGGGGGCGTTACTGATACAGGAGGGGCGTTACTGATACAGAAGGGGGGCGTTACTGATACAGGAGGGGGCGTTACTGATACAGGAGGGGGCGTTACTGATACAGGAGGGGGCGTTACTGATACAGGAGGGGGCGTTACTGATACAGGAGGGGGCGTTACTGATACAGGAGGGGGGCGTTACTGATACAGGAGGGGGCGTTACTGATACAGGAGGGGCGTTACTGATACAGGAGGGGCGTTACTGATACAGGAGAGGGGGCGTTACTGATACAGGAGGGGGCGTTACTGATACAGGAGGGGGGCGTTACTGATACAGGAGGGGGCGTTACTGATACAGGAGGGGGCGTTACTGATACAGGAGGGGCGTTACTGATACAGGAGAGGGGGCGTTACTGATACAGGAGGGGGCGTTACTGATACAGGAGGGGGGCGTTACTGATACAGGAGGGGGCGTTACTGATACAGGAGGGGCGTTACTGATACAGGAGAGGGGGCGTTACTGATACAGGAGGGGGCGTTACTGATACAGGAGGGGGCGTTACTGATACAGGAGGGGGCGTTACTGATACAGGAGGGGGCGTTACTGATACAGGAGGGGGCGTTACTGATACAGGAGGGGGCGTTACTGATAGAGGAGGGGGGCGTTACTGATACAGGAGGGGGCGTTACTGATACAGGAGGGGCGTTACTGATACAGGAGGGGGCGTTACTGATACAGGAGGGGGCGTTACTGATACAGGTTTCCTGTCTTACAGGTGCGCGCAGGACTCCACGTATGAGAACTGCATCCGGAGAGCTCGCTGACGACCAACAACTGGACTGCAAATGTCTCTGGTCTCCCTGTTAGCAGATGTGTAGCAGGGATACAGTACATATATTACCCCCCCCCCATTAGCCTGGGCTGTATTACATTATTACCAATGTGCTTTAAACGTATTCATAACATACAGTACACGAGTGCACAATAGGACAATCTCAACCATAAAGTATAGAAAGTGACGCAGTCTAGTCGGCCGTGGACTGCCCAATATATAGTGTACGCCTCTTATATGCATCAATAGTACAATGGGCCTGATTCATATGTAGTCGCAACGTCAATGGTTTCGTAACTAAGTGCATAGTTACCTTCCCACCTGCATTCTGCAGGAGACTCCCTGACATAGCAGCAATCTCCCTCTATCCCTAATTAGTCTAGCAATCTTCCTCATGTCACCTAGCCCACATTACATTGTTACATCATAGGTACCTCCCCACCTGCATTCTGCAGGAGACTCCCTGACATAGCAGCAATCTCCCGCTCTCCCTCATTAGTCTAACAATCTCCCTCATGTCACCTAGTCCACATTACACTGTTACATCATAGTTACCTCCCCTCCTGCATTCTGCAGGAGACTCCCTGACATAGCAGCAATCTCCCTCTCTCCCTCATTAGTCTAGCAATCTCCCTCATGTCACCTGGCCCACATTACACTGTTACATCATAGTTACCTCCCCTCCTGCATTCTGCAGGAGACTCCCTGACATAGCAGCAATCTCCCTCTCTCCCTCATTAGTCTAGCAATCTCCCTCATGTCACCTAGACCACATTACACTGTTACATCATAGTTGCCTCCCCTCCTGCATTCTGCAGGAGACTCACTGACATAGCAGCAATCTCCCTCTCTCCCTCATTAGTCTAGCAATCTCCCTCATGTCACCTGGCCCACATTACACTGTTACATCATAGTTGCCTCCCCTCCTGCATTCTGCAGGAGACTCACTGACATTGCTAGACTAATGAGGGAGAGAGGGAGATTGCTGCTGTCTCCCTCATGTCACCTAGCCCACATTACACTGTTACATTTTTTGGGGGGAAAAGGAATGAGAGATAGATACATTTACATTGAATCATCAGCACCATTTCCCAGCACAAGTATAGTAGCTCTTAATAACTACCAACTATAATGTCCCTGAAACTAGTTTCCAAAAGTAGGCTAGTATGACTAAGGCTGATTCAGACAGTTCCTTGCATTTGCTGCATGGTTGTGATGGAGTACACGGTTCTTGAGAATGTCGCGATGGCTTCGGTGGGCGTTTCTGTTCACTTCTGAGCGGCTGCTGCACTTGCGATACCTCGCAGTTCCGTCATTGGTAAAAGAAGGCTGATGTGTCGACATTGCGTCTGCGTGTGAATCAGGGCTAATGCGCGGGTACCTCGGACACCAGAGCATGCGCTGCAAGCAGCAGCGGTCTGTGGCCCGGACACTTACATGGATTAAAAGGTTCGTCAGTGCAAGCGTGCTGTGTTCTCAGACTCTTCCAGAGGCGATAACCCTGCACCTGCAAAAGGTGGACTGTCTAGGACCACCAGGGGTGTAACTATACGGAGGGGTGCAGAAAGTGGGCGTCACGCCCAGGCCTACCCTAGTGCAGAAGGCTGAAAGTAGCATTTGCATATCATTACATCAGAGATTTGGGCAGTTGGCGGTAGAGCAGACCACATAGGAATCAGGCCCCTCAGTATTACAGCTGGATTATATGTGGCAGCTACGCCAGGCCATGAATGATTAATAGGCCTTTGACTTAATATATGCGGAGACTGTTTCAGTGTAAGTGCCCAGGGTCTGTAAGCGCTGATTCCGTACAGGACCTCCTTGCAGAACGCAGTGGAAATAGGTTTATAGTAGTCAGCTCAGAGACATACTGTTTATTAAACCTCAGTAATATACGTTCTAGACCCAGAAAATAAGTACTGTACCAATAAAATGATTTGAGATTTTTAACTACATCAAAAAATGATAGTCCATTTTCTATTTGCTATTAGGACTTAGTGATGCTGTAAGAGGAACCTGCTCTCTACACCGCTGCCAGACACCTGTGGATAAGCAGCTTATGCTAGACCATTTATATGCTTATTATCTAACACTACAAGGCTACAGGCGGGGCAATCTGATGTTACGCCCCGCTGCCCACATCTGTGCTTATAAACGGGACATAGCCACCACCGCAAATCCTCAAATGGCCAAATTCTATTTATACCGCGCAGGCCCAAGTCACTGGCAGAATGGCCGAGCGCCAATGTATATGCACCGCACATTGCTAATGATTTAGTGAATATTCACTGCGCGTACCCGGGTTCAATAAAATCTTGGTATTTCAGAAAAGGGCACCATGGGGAATATCCTCTGTATGGGTTAAGGGCCCGATTCAAAACGGATGGCACGGCAGCGAATTTGTAGCAGTCAGTGATCAGATAGACTGCCACGCAATAGTGAAATCCCACCTTGCGAACAGATGTGGACTGTTAGGGAATAATTCACAGGTGCGTAGATATGTCCAAAACCATTTATAAGACGCTCACCATCGATTGATATTTCCACTGGTCACCACTGATCGCAACCGCCGTGTAGCCCTGTACTTACTTACTGATGCCACACCCTTCCCTAAAACACTTGGGCACACCTGCGTATTCTTGGCACACACATTAAACAACCAATCACCACCCCCAGACACCTACTTACTGTCAATCACCTTGCAAATGGCCAGCGAAAGAAAAAAGTAGCAGGCTCGCCAAAAGCCATCGCGCACACGCATTGCGGCCCAGATGCATGAGCAGTGTATCAATAATCGGCCACTGTGCAAACTCTCACAGCAGCGATAAGGTCTGAATTGGCCCTAAGAACGGTAAATGCAGTGTTCGCGTTTTGGTGGCGAATCGCCATCTTGTGGTTAAAAGTGATACTGCACTGGGACTGACTGGCAGGAGGGAATCTAGTAGAGATATAGAAGAGGAATCATTTGGAATATTCGTCTTATGTGTGATTAATTTCTCTGTGATAAAAGTGACAAATCACCAGTTTGTGGTTGACAGGCAAAGGTCGATACAAGTAGAAGGTCGACACATGGCAAAGTTGACATGAGGTTTCTCTTGGGGGGGGGCACGCATCATGGACGGCAGCCATAAGAGACCACTATAGTACAAGGGCGACAAACAACGCCAATCAATTTATACAAGAAAATATAGCAAAATAAAAACACCACAATTCTCACCAAAGTCATGAGATGTAAAACGACTTAACGTACACTCTGTTTATTATTTACAAATAATACACAATATTCAGCTTATAAGACATCTTGTACACCAAGAAATAAAAAGTGCATGAAGGACACAGAGACGGGCACGATGTACCCTAGATCATGGGCGGTAGAAGCTTCCACGCTATGTGCGGCCTATCCTACAGCGGAGCACCAATCAGAGGCGGCCTGGCCGGTGCGCGCTGATCAGCATTTAATGCCAGAGGCACTTAGTGCTAATAAGTTCCGTCTTGCGGTTTCCCAGGGGGCGGGACTGTAGAGCCCCCGCTATCTAGACTGGTATTGTATCAAGGCAGGCCGGTCGGAATCTGGTCTAAGGAAAACACAAATAAGGGAGGAGTAGGGTGTATCCGTCAGCCTGGGTGTACCCTACTTATTCAGGGGTGCTTCAGGAAAAAAAAAACTAGTAAAAGGGCATGTGACGTATTATTAAGCGCACATGAATTAAATAACATTGGCCTGGCTTTTATTGGTTATTACTAAATGATCCTGAAAGGATAGTGGACCAATACGGATATAGGAAACTCTTCTTTCAGAATATATTATCATGGCCTCCAGTAGATGGTGGCTACGAGTCCTGCATTATTGGCCAATGGTACTTAAAGCACTTTAAATGCTACGACAATGCCATGTAATGCCACAGTAGACCACCTAGTGGCTGTAAGATAATACAGGGGTCAAACCCACCTTTGAGGTGTTCTAAATTAAAATGGTAAATCTAGGTTTTGTTAATAATCCTCTTCGGACGCGCGATTCATTTTTAGTGCGGATATTGTGCATATACTGTATACAGTAGGACACGCGCAATGGGAAATGTCTACAGCAAGGAATCCAAACTGTGGCGCACAAGTCCCGCCCAACAGGTCATGTTTTCTGGATTTCTGTAATCATGCACAGGTGAGTTGATCAAATTTGGTTAGTCAGTAATTAACCCACCTGTTTACGCAGACTGAAATCCTGAACTGTTGGGGATACTTCAGGGCTGGAGTTGAGATCGGCCAGTCTACAGCAAAAAAAAATTCTTTTTTTTTCAAAAGATGTTTGAAGGATAGAACTATACAGATCTAAATACGGGCGTGAAGTTAAGAATTTTATAACTGAAGTCTCTGAATGAAATGGATGGGGATGAGGCTAAACAGCTTCACATTAACTTCACATCATATTACGCCATCATCAACGTCTATTCTAACGCCGTATAAAAGGAACGCTCTCGATATTTACTATATTAATCTCTCTTTTTTTGTGACATCTCCTTATTGAATACAATAAACTCTATATATATGTGCCAGCAGTCCCTGAGAATTAGATCTGGGCTCTACTAAGTTTCCTTTCCATCAAAAAATATTCTCTGCACCTGTATAGTATATGGCGGCGTATTATCATTTACAGTGTGTACAGAACCAGCGGGATTCTGGGATTGTTACATAGATGCCATAGGATGTGTCGCGGTCGCTGGCCGACGGAACCGACTCCCTCCGCTGGGCCGCGCACAGCTCTCCTACGTCCTATCAGATCCCGCCACTGTAAGTTGGAGGCTGAGGTGAGATACACAAAATAATGACCAGAGAGCGTTGCGTTAATACAGACCAAGTACGGTTCACTCACATTAAGCAGGGGGGGGGAGGGGGGGACACAAAACGCACAACACAGGTACAGATTTCTTGTTTGGCACATAATCTTCCACGGATACACTGTGGCGATAAGACAAAAAAAAAAAAAAACAGATCCACTTCTTTCCATACGACTCAAAAAATTCCCCTATGGGCTGCAGCGCGTAATCCACTTATCTGTGTTATGATGTCGGGGGCATGGTAGGGCGGTGGCAGAGACGGCGCAGAGGGAATTGCGCCACTTAAACACATTCGCCTGCGATGATGCTTCCATCTCTCTGATGCTTCTGTAGATCATAATTCTATATACACACACATCATTGCGCTGTTCAATGGCTCCTCCAAGAGCTTTGCAGATATACATTAGAATGAGGAGATAGTTTGTGTCATGAATCTGCGGTGTCGGCAGTTTAGTTCGGTATCCCATGAAGCCGCTGTGACAATCGCCTACAACTGCAGCCTCGTAAACCGCACGCGGACCAGAGATTACCAGAAGCCGGACAGAAGGGAGATCACGTGAGCGCCTGCCGTTGTCTCGTTCCGCACAGACAAACACCAACGTAGAATTTAAAAAAGAAAAGCAGGTAATGCGTATGGTAAAAAGCTGCCCACACCCGCTAAATAAAAAGCACAGAAAAGGCCCTGCTATTATCTAATAATATTCAGATAATGCACTTCTGGGTATAGAGAGTTGATGAGGAGGGCTAGCAGCGTGTTGCCGTCCTGGAGGCAGTGTCCTGGGTATCGGATAAACTGCATGGCCTGTGAGATCTGTTCCTGGTAATCCGCGTACTGCTTGCCTGTGGTCATGGTCTCGACAGCAGCTAAAGCCTGCGGAACAGAAGACACGTCAGCATAAACTGTTCGGTGACAAGGGGAAAGGTTTCGGTAGAGGTAGCGCAAGAGATTTCACAGGATGTTTCCGAGTTAATCGAAAAAGCAAAATCTTTCTCAAATGGACAAAAAAAACATGCTGCACGGCAGGTGGGGCAGATGCAACAGGTGCAGACAGAGTTGGGTGGGCTGTGTTGAAACTGAAATATAAATTGCGGTGTAAAAACGGCCAGTATATACTCTGCACAGAAACAAAATGACTCCCCCAAATCTAAAACATGTTACATCTGCCCCACCTGCGTTGCAGCATAGTTTTTGTCCATTTGAGAAAGATTTTGCTTTTGCGATCAACTCTGAATCTGGCCTCAGCTTCTACACCCTGTGAAATCTCCCTACAGAAAATTTCTCAAATGGACAAAAACCATGCTGCACTGCAGGTGAGGCAGATGAAAGATGCAGAGAGAGTTAGATTTGGGTGGGGTGTGTTGAAACGGATATCTAAATTGCAGTGTAAAAATAAAGCAGCCAGTATTTGCCCTGCACAGAAACAAAATGCTTTATTTTTACACTCCAATTTAGATGCCAGTTTCAACACCCCCCCACCCAAATCTAACTCTCTGCACATGTTACATCTGCCCCACCTGCAGTGCACATGGTTTTGTCCATTTGAGAAAGATGTGCCTTTTGCAATCAACTATAAATCAGTCCCTAGAAGCGCAGCAAAAACTCTAGTTAGAACTTTACAACAGTAAGTTACCTGTTGAGCTTTCAGCGATAGGTTCACCCCGGACCCTCCTTTAAGGCGCACTTGATTTTCAGAAGGGATCTGGGCTAAAATGAAGGCTGCAAGACTGCGAGAGATAATCCTGAATCTGAAATAAAAACCACACAACCCTGTGACTCTCTCTACATTGTAGCAATGATAGATTCCAGAGGATCCAAGTTTGCCGGTTATCACAGTAGGGGTATATGGCCAAGACTCATAGGGTGACACATGACCCAACACAAAAAGAGTCACCCAAGACACGCACCTGGCTGACAGCGGAGATTTCCGTCCAAGCCCAAAGGCTCCCAGGAGCCCCGACGTCATCCTCTCCTCTCCCAGGAGGCAGAGCCGGGTCTGGACGGAGAGCAGGATCTGCAGAATGGTCTCGGTGACGACGCTGTCGTTCTGCTCCACCTGTATCAGAGACAGCTGCAGAGCCTTGTGGAACCACAGGAAGAGCTTGGGTTCCTCACTGGCAGAGCTACACAGACCGGGACAGAAGGGGAAAATAAGGAATAAGCTTCTCACATCATCAGTGTAAGAGGGGTGGGAGCCGGCTATTGGTGCCGGGACAGAACACGCCCACATGGGCTCTCACCTTGGCTGCACCTGCTCCAGCCACTTGGAGATTCGCACCAGCACCCTCAGCTCGTTGGCCAGGGTCTGCTCCTGGTTTAGGCACTGCAGGACGTACACGTGGAGCGTCAGGTAGCTGCCCAGCGTCAGGCATTCCTGCAGGAAATCCTCCGTGGTGAGCTCCGGCACCTGTAGGGATGCCAGGATTGGGCCCCAGCCCGGGTTCTGGCTGTGGAGAGTCTCTGTGATACAGGAGAACATGGCGATGTCTATGTGCGGCCATTATGATATCTCAGGGTAGTTCTGCACACAATATACAAGCTACTTATTTACATGACGCTCGCCAGGTAATAATATATATCCAATATACACTGGAGACATGGAGTCTATTCTACATGGTCCTTCTCTCAACTCCAAATGTATATGTGGTCTGTAGTCCCCGCATGCATGTACTGCGGATGTATATGCGGTATGTAGCCCTGCATGCAAGTAATGCGGGTGTATTTGTGGTCTGAACTCCTTGTATGCATGTACTGCGGGTGTATATGTGGTCTGTAGTCCCTTCATGCATGTAATGCGGGCGTTTATGCAGTCTGCAGTCACTGAATGCATGTAATGCGGGCGTTTATGCAGTCTGCAGTCACTGAATGCATGTAATGCGGGAGTATATGCGGTCTGCAGTCACTGCATGCATGTAATGCGGTCGTTTATGCGGTCTGCCGTCACTGCATGCATGTAATGCGGGCGTATTTGCAGTCTGCAGTCACTGCATGCATGTAATGTGGTCGTATTTGTGGTCTGCAGTCACTGCATGCATGTAATGCGGCCGTATATGTGGTCTGCAGTCACTGCATGCATGTAATGCGGCCGTATATGTGGTCTGCAGTCACTGCATGCATGTAATGCTGGCATATATGCGTTCTGCAGTCACGGCATGCATCTTATGCGGGCGTATATGTGGTCTGTATTCACCCAGGGGTGTATAATGCTGGTTCATATGTGGTATGTAGCCCTGCATGCATGTAATGCGGGTGTATATGCGGTCTGAAGTCACTGCATGCATGTAATGCGGGCGTATATGTGGTCTGTAGTCACCCAGGGGTGTATAATGCTGGTGTATATGTGGTATGTAGCCCTGCATGCATGTAATGCGGGCATATGTGCGGTCTGTAGTCACTGCATGCATGTAATGCGGGCATATATGCGGTCTGTAGTCGCCCAGGGGTGTAGAATGCGGGCATATATGCGGTCTGTAGTCACTGCATTCATGTAATGCGGGCGAATATGCAGTCTGTAGTTACGCAGGGTGTATAATGCTGGTGTATATGTGGCCTGCAGTCACCCAGGGTGTATAATGCTGGTGTATATGTGGCCTGTAGTCACCCAGGGTGTATAATGCTGGTGTATATGTGGCCTGTAGTCACCCAGGGTGTATAATGCTGGTGTATATGTGGCCTGCAGTCACCCAGGGTGTATAATGCTGGTGTATATGTGGCCTGCAGTCACCCAGGGTGTATAATGCTGGTGTATATGTGGCATGTAGTCACCCAGGGTGTATAATGCTGGTGTATATGTGGCCTGCAGTCACCCAGGGTGTATAATGCTGGTGTATATGTGGCCTGCAGTCACCCAGGGTGTATAATGCTGTGTATATGTGGCCTGTAGTCACCCAGGGTGTATAATGCTGGTGTATATGTGGCCTGCAGTCACCCAGGGTGTATAATGCTGGTGTATATGTGGCCTGCAGTCACCCAGGGTGTATAATGCTGGTGTATATGTGGCCTGCAGTCACCCAGGGTGTATAATGCTGGTGTATATGTGGCATGTAGTCACCCAGGGTGTATAATGCTGGTGTATATGTGGCCTGCAGTCACCCAGGGTGTATAATGCTGGTGTATATGTGGCCTGCAGTCACCCAGGGTGTATAATGCTGTGTATATGTGGCCTGTAGTCACCCAGGGTGTATAATGCTGGTGTATATGTGGCCTGCAGTCACCCAGGGTGTATAATGCTGGTGTATATGTGGCCTGCAGTCACCCAGGGTGTATAATGCTGGTGTATATGTGGCCTGCAGTCACCCAGGGTGTATAATGCTGGTGTATATGTGGTCTGTAGTCACCCTGGGGTGTATAATGCTGGTGTATATGTGGTCTGTAGTCACCCGGGGTGTATAATGCTGGTGTATATGTGGCCTGCAGTCACCCAGGGTGTATAATGCTGGTGTATATGTGGCCTGCAGTCACCCAGGGTGTATAATGCTGGTGTACATGTGGCCTGCAGTCACCCAGGGTGTATAATGCTGGTGTATATGTGGCCTGTAGTCACCCAGGGTGTATAATGCTGGTGTATATGTGGCCTGCAGTCACCCAGGGTGTATAATGCTGTGTATATGTGGCCTGTAGTCACCCAGGGTGTATAATGCTGGTGTATATGTGGCCTGCAGTCACCCAGGGTGTATAATGCTGGTGTATATGTGGCATGTAGTCACCCAGGGTGTATAATGCTGGTGTATATGTGGCCTGCAGTCACCCAGGGTGTATAATGCTGGTGTATATGTGGCCTGCAGTCACCCAGGGTGTATAATGCTGGTGTATATGTGGCCTGCAGTCACCCAGGGTGTATAATGCTGGTGTATATGTGGTCTGTAGTCACCCAGGGTGTATAATGCTGGTGTATATGTGGCCTGCAGTCACCCAGGGTGTATAATGCTGGTGTATATGTGGCCTGTACTCGCCCAGGGTGTATAATGCTGGTGTACATGTGGCCTGTACTCACCCAGGGTGTATAATGCTGGTGTATATGCAGTCTGTAGTCACCAGGGGGGTATAATGCTGGTGTATATGCGGTCTGTAGTCACTGCATACATGTAATGCTGGTGTATATGTGGCCTGTAGTCACCCAGGGTGTATAATGCTGGTGTATACGTGGCCTGCAGTCACTCAGGGTGTATAATGCTGAGTCACCCAGGGTGTATAATGCTGGTGTACATGTGGCCTGCAGTCACCCAGGGTGTATAATGCTGGTGAATATGTGGCCTGTATTCACCCAGGGTGTATAATGCTGGTGTATATGTGGCCTGCAGTCACCCGGGGTGTATAATGCTGGTGTATATGTGGTCTGTAGTCACCTGGGGTGTATAATGCTGGTGTATATGTGGCCTGTAGTCACCTGGGGTGTATAATGCTGGTGTATATGTGGCCTGCAGTCACCCAGGGTGTATAATGCTGGTGTATATGTGGTCTGCAGTCACCCGGGGTGTATAATGCTGGTGTATATGTGGTCTGTAGTCACCCAGGGTGTATAATGCTGGTGTATATGTGGCCTGTAGTCACCCAGGGTGTATAATGCTGGTGTATATGTGGCCTGTAGTCACCAGGGTGTATAATGCTGGTGTATATGTGGCCTGCAGTCACCCAGGGTGTATAATGCTGGTGTATATGTGGCATGTAGTCACCCAGGGTGTATAATGCTGGTGTATATGTGGCATGTAGTCACCCCGGGGTGTATAATGCTGGTGTATATGTGGTCTGCAGTCACCCAGGGTGTATAATGCTGGTGTATATGTGGCCTGCAGTCACCCAGGGTGTATAATGCTGGTGTAAATGTGGCCTGCAGTCACCCAGGGTGTATAATGCTGGTGTATATGTGGCCTGCAGTCACCCAGGGTGTATAATGCTGGTGTATATGTGGCCTGTAGTCACCCGGGGTGTATAATGCTGGTGTATATGTGGCCTGTAGTCACCCAGGGTGTATAATGCTGGTGTACATGTGGCCTGCAGTCACACGGGGTGTATAATGCTGGTGTATATGTGGCCTGCAGTCACCCAGGGTGTATAATGCTGGTGTAAATGTGGCCTGCAGTCACCCAGGGTGTATAATGCTGGTGTATATGTGGCCTGCAGTCACCCAGGGTGTATAATGCTGGTGTATATGTGGCCTGTAGTCACCCGGGGTGTATAATGCTGGTGTATATGTGGCCTGTACTCACCCAGGGTGTATAATGCTGGTGTATATGTGGCCTGCAGTCACCCAGGGTGTATAATGCTGGTGTATACGTGGCCTGCAGTCACCCAGGGTGTATAATGCTGGTGTATATGTGGCCTGCAGTCACCCAGGGTGTATAATGCTGGTGTATATGTGGTCTGCAGTCACCCAGGGTGTATAATGCTGGGGTATATGTGGTCTGCAGTCACCCAGGGTGTATAATGCTGGTGTATATGTGGCCTGCAGTCACCCTGGGGTGTATAATGCTGGTGTATATGTGGCCTGCAGTCACCCAGGGTGTATAATGCTGGTGTATATGTGGCCTGCAGTCACCCAGGGTGTATAATGCTGGTGTATATGTGGCCTGCAGTCACCCAGGGTGTATAATCCTGGTGTATATGTGGCCTGCAGTCACCCCGGGGTGTATAATGCTTGTTAGGACCAGAAATATGCGGAAGACCAGAGTTGCCATGACAACACCCCAAGCTTAGGCCGGAACTACTGCATGCACTAGAACTTTACCATCCTTGAAGTAGGCCAGTATGCATGCTTCCGTGGCTTCGGCCATGTGCTTGATGGATGCGAGGCTCTGGCAGGCGGCTGTGAGAAGAGGCATGACTAGCAGGCCCTGCACTTTGCTATCGATCCACTTCAGCAGGGCGGAGCGCAGCGACTCGGCGGTGGTCACGCTGGCGTTGTTCATCACCATCAGCAGCTCCATGAACAGACTGCTCAGCGCCATGTGACGCTTCTGCACCTCCAGATCTGGAAAACAGCCAGGGTCATGTGACTTACTTCCCAGGGTCATGTGACTTCCCAGAAACACTCCCAGTAGGTTTGTTCTACATACCACCCAATCAGCTTCTAGCTAACATTTTATACCATATACTAGATAAATGATATCTACAATCTGATTGGCTGCGATGGGCAACTTATCCTCTTGCTCTTTATAGAAGGTGTGATACATCTCCACCCATATTAGACCGGGCAATTCTATGAAAAACAGGTTATGGCGGCTTCTCGCTGCTCTTTTTGAATGTTACACTTTGCTTTACCCCTTTCATCGATCTGTAAATCCGACATGTTCGGAATTAGATAGTAGCAGATAATTGGGAAGAAAGCTCTGCAATATTCTCTGCTTTTTTATTTTCTAGCAGCATCTTTGGCATTTGCTTAGAATGGACTCTTGGGGACGGAGTTTGTCCAGAGGTGCGGATTTCCGGGCGAACTCGGTGATTCTGAATCGGCAATCCATGCCTTGTAAATTATTGCGTGCAAAAAAATAAATGGCTTACAGTCCTTCAGCCGGAAACCTGCCCCTCCGGCCAACTCAGGTATCATTACATTCAGTCCTATTTGTTACTAGGAAACAGCATTGTCGAATATGAAGTGTGGAATGTAATGCAAATTTATTTAGAATTGTTTCATGACCAGCAAACCTACTGTAGCCTTAAAGTTTACTGTAAACCAAAAGTTTACGGTTCCGTAAAGTTTACTGTGCACTGACAGTTTACTGTATCGCTAAAGATTACTGTACACCAAAGATTTACGGTACTTGTGTATTATCTGGGCGCCCGATATTGTTAATTGCATGCCTTAACTTAAGGCATGCAATGCGATGAACGCGATTTTCCATAGGAATCAATGTTAAATGGTCCCCCCAGGCCCCCCCATTGTTTGTATGCCCCCTCATTGTTAACGCCACCCCACCATCAACGCCAACCCGAAGCGTGGCGAGTGCAGCGAGCCCGAGAGGGGCGGCGGTACGCGTCCTCCGACCTTTTCATACAACCACTATCCACGTCGGCGTGGAGTTGATTTTATATAGTGTGGCGAGCACAGCGAGCCACCGAGCCCGAAGCGTGGCGAGCGCAGCGTGCCCCGCAAGGGGACGCGTAATACTTGTGAAGTAATGCGCATCCGATCGCCACGCTTCGGGCTCGGTGGCTCGCTGCGCTCTCCACAATATATGAAATCAACTCCACGTCGACTTGGATAGTGGGGGTATGAAAAGGTCGGAGGACGCCTACCGCTGCGCTCGCCACGCTTCGGGTTGGCGTTGATGGTGGGGTGGCGTTAACAATGAGGGGGCATACAAACAATGGGGGGGCCTGGGGGGCATTTCACATTGACCCTAATGGTCTCAGGGACCATTTGGGACCATTTAACATTGATTCCTATGGAAAAATCGCGTCGATCGCATCGCATGCGATTTACGCGATTTTTCCGACCCAATGAAAAAATCGGGCGCCCAGATAATACGCAAGTACCAGATTTACTGTGTCCCGAAAGTTTACAACACACCAAAGCTTTACTGTACATCAAAGGTTTACTGTGTATGGACGGTTTATGGTTTCCCAAGTGTTAACATTTCAGCTATTGTATACAATATAGTTTAAAATAATAAATGATATCAACTGAATTTAGGGAAGAGAAAAAAAATTGAAAAGCGCTTTGCTGCTATATAACAGCTCAAAGGGTAGACGTGCCACACCCAATACTCCCCCCCCCCCCCCCCCCCACACTAATCTATATATTCTTATTGCACCTCTACATCACACACCCTACAGGACGACACCTAACCATCAAAATCAGCATCGCCATTGTGTTGTCACTCTCACAAAAAATATTCACTTAGCCAAGTAAATATTGACAACCCATTTATCCAATCAGGTGATATATATTTTCTCTAATGACAATTAGCTCTTCAATGTTAAATAACCAGCAGGAGGATAATGATGGGTCTGTGGAGACATACAGTCTCTTGTAACCATAAATATATGGACACAAAAACTTCCAAAACAGAATTTAATGCAGCGCTTATTAGTATTTGAAAAGGCGGATGTATAAGAATAAAGTACCGCTAATTATACTAGTTAAGTAATAATTTATCAAATATATAAACCTCCCAATTTATGACAGAATCTGTTTAACCTTCGTTGTTTCTTTCCTGCGCTCTGAAAAACTCAACATGAATACTGTACTGTACCTGGGGGGCTGAAGATGACGATATCATCCAGCAGTTTGGCCATCTCTTGTTCTAGAGCCGAAATGCTGATTTTACTGTTCTGTTCCAGAGAGCCCAGGAACTGGACAATCTGCTGAACGTATATCCGACATTTGGGGGTGACGTCCTGCAGGGGGGGGAAAGACAGCAGTAATGATAGAGGAACCAGTCTGCAATGGACACGCGCACAGTACATTGCTGGACAGCTGCTTAAATGGCTCATAAGTTAATCATTTCCATGAGATACCGATGTGTCCTCATTCATCTAACCTCCTTTCTCCTTAAACATCCCTTCTAGCCATGCAACTTTTTCCATTAATTGGCATTTTAAGAGGCAAAAGCAGCTTCTTCTGATTAAAATGATACCATTATGCACCTATATTCTGTGTTTGACTGCTGCTGTCTCTGCATCAGAAATGCTAGGTTACATTGTTTTCCAGGAAAACACCAACGTTCCATTTCTCATGCAGATACAGTCGCAATCACACACAGAAAATAGGCATGCTGCATATCATTTTAATCAGCAGAAGCTGCCAGTAGGTCCTCATCACAAATAATATGCTATTTAAAAGGAAATAGTCACAAAAAAGACACCCAGCTGTATCTGCATCCGAAATCAGAAATGCTAGTTTACATTGTTTTCCAGGAAAACACTAACATTGCATTTCTCATGCAGATACAGTGGCAATCACACACACAGAAAATAGGCATGCTGCATATCATTTTAATCAGCAGAAGCTGCTTATGTGTACAAGTTGCAAATAATATACTATTTAAAAGGGAAAAGTCTAAAAAAGACAGCTATAGCTCCGCAACCCCCACGGTGGCGGGGAGGCGCAGGGAACATTTGGGCGCCAGGGGTCTGCGGGGCTATAGTTACCCGCTGCTGTCTTGCCTGCCGTCATGGTCCAGTGTCTCTCCGTGTCCCGGCGCCAGCGGCCAGCTCCTGCTGCTATAATGAAAACTGTCACTTAGAAAATGGCTGCCCCCATACTGCAGACAGTTTTCTGTCTGCAGTATGGGGGCAGCCATTTTCTAAGAGTCAGTTTTCATTATAACAGCAGGAGCCGGCGACGGGACCGTGACCGCAGATTCGGCCGGGCAGGCAGGTACGGGCATGGGGGGGGGGGGGGGGCGCCGAGGGGAGGGAGAGGGCAAGGGGAGGGGGGCGCTGAAAAATTTGCGGCGGGGGGGCGCATAAAAGGTAGTTACGCCACTGAGCTCACTGGTTATGTATAACAACACTTGTATTGAATGGAGGATAGATGTATGTGGACACATCGGAGAATGACAATTGCAGACAAGATCATCTGCGCTGGGCCATCAATGCCTCGCACACTCACCAGGTAGATGCTGCATTCGGGGAAGGAGGTAAGTCCGGCGGACACCCGTAGCAGCTTGAGAAGGAGCTGGTCTGCCAGGTGCTCGCTCAGGATTACAGAGGGCGGGTAGTGGCTGCTAAAATACCCCATGACGTTCTGGTAAGACACGGCATCCACCAAGTGCCAGGACAAGGTGCTGGCCTGTCCTAAGAGATTGATCAGTGGGGCCCCCTGTACAGGTAGAGACAGAAAATCAGCCATTAATGGTCCAGTAAAAGAAATACCCAAGGATAATGCAAAGAAAAAATATATATATATTATGTTTTGGGTGGAGTCTGTTAAGTAAAATAAACCCTGTGGCCCTCCCAACATGGTGGGTGCAAAGATGGCGGAGATCGGGAAACTTGGGAAGAGAAGTGGAGACGTTTGTCCTATCAACCAATCAGATTTGAGGTAGCCTTTATTTTAATTATAATCTCTAAAATGATAGGCAGAAGCTGATTGGATGCAAAGGGCTACATCTCAACTTCTTCATTCTTTACACTGCTTTATATATATCCAATATCTGTATTATGTCTAGCAGGGGCTGGAGCTGGTACAGCACACTGTAACTTACTGGTTCATTTATAAGCTTCTCCTCTTTGGCGAGAAAGACCAGCATATACAGGAGACAGACCAGCATGCGATGCGTCTCTGGGCGAGGGATCGGCCCCCAGGCATCCGCCAAGACGCTCATCCAGTTAACATCACACAGAACGGCTCCAAGGAACAGAAAACAGCTCTTAGGGCTCCCTCGCTCCACCTAGTGGACAATATCGGTCAGTACATGGTCAAGTAATGCTAGCACAGCAAATAAATAAGAAACTAAGACATGATGGGGTCAATTTACTAAGGTTAGAGTCCTATTGAAGATAGGATGTTGTTATTTATTTAGCACCATCTAGAAGATGAGGTCTGAGTGGTTGCTATGGGCAACCAGCCATCTTCAATAGAACTCCCATGTTAGTAAATGTACCCCCATGTGAAGAGGGGAATGGAGGAAGCAGGAAGCCACAGACTGAGAGTTATATAGTGGGAGGAGCAGGGTCCCCAGCAGCACAGAGTATATCAGGAGATGAGTGATGTGTCAGTGAGGACAGGGCTGCATGTGACAGGGGCAGTGACATGATGTGAGGTGAAGAATGGAGGAAGCAGGAAGCCACAGACTGAGAGTTATATAGTGGGAGGAGCAGGGTCCCCAGCAGCACAGAGTATATCAGGAGATGAGTGATGTGTCAGTGAGGACAGGGCTGCATGTGACAGGGGCAGTGACGTAATGTGAGGAGGGGAATGGAGGAAGCAGGAAGCCACAGACTGAGAGTTATATAGTGGGAGGAGCAGGGTCCCCAGCAGCACAGAGTATATCAGGAGATGAGTGATGTCAGTGAGGACAGGGCTGCATGTGACAGGGGCAGTGACATGATGTGAGGTGGGGAATGGAGGCAGCAGGAAGCCACAGAGTGAGAGTTATATAGTAAATGCTGGTTCAAAAAAACATAAAAGGTCAAGCGGATTTCTCCTACCTTGAAGAACTCTTCCATCAGCGTCTGGTCTGGGTACATGTCCTTCCAGGGCAGTTTGCTGTACTCTGTGTGATAGGCATACAAGATGTACTCAGGGAGCATGGGCGCTGTGCAGGACTCGCAGTAGTGCATCAGATGTAGCCATAGCGCCCCCCGCTGGCCTGGCAGAAGGTGATCTGGGGGGATGAACAGGGTTGTTGTTTTTTATAAAACATTTTTGTTACAGTTGCTGTATATATTTTTGATGGAAATAATGTAGAATTTATAAACCTACAGAAGGTGAAACTGTCATTTAAAATAATTTTTTTTGTTCTTAAATTTTCACAGCATCAAAAAGGGAGTGAGAGGGGTAGAAATGGGAGTGCTACATTTTAAACTACCAGAAAGCCTGCTCTCTCTGTCTCCTAAATGATATGTGTATTAAGTGTATAAGTGTATTAGGTAACAAAGGGGAAATATAACAATGGTCACACGTTATTGGAATGAAAACAGCTTTTAATAAACTTCCAGGCCCCGTGTAACAGGTTTAGTGAGGAGGATTATGACAATCCAACAAAATCTATCCAGGAATTTAGGGGGGGGGGGGGGGGGGGGGTGGACAACTCTGTACTCACTCTGAAATTTTTGATGCAATGTCAGAACACAGTTGGAAAACAGTTGGACCATTCCACTAGCGGTGGGGGACTCACTTTCCAGCCAGGGGTAACAATGCTGATTGCTGGAAAAGAAAAAGGGGGAGAAAAGATTAGGCTGTGAAAATTGCCCATACAGATGTGTCCTCTTACATCTAGTGCCCATAACGGGCAATATTACTCGTTGTGTCGCTTGTTGGTGTTCTAAGTCGCCTCATACTGCATTAAGTCGCAACAGAATGTATAGTGGGCAGTACGGATGGTGTAATGGTTAGCATTACTGCCTCAGCACTGAGGTCATGGGTTCTATTCCCACCATGTGTTATATATACGGAGCAGTACGGACGGTGTAATGGTTATATTACTGCCTCACAGCACTGAGGTCCTGGGTTCTATCCCCACCATGTGTTATATATACGGAGCAGTACGGACGGTGTAATGGTTATATTACTGCCTCACAGCACTGAGGTCATGGGTTCTATCCCCACCATGTGTTATATATACGGGGCAGTACGGGTGGTGTAATGGTTAGCATTACTGCCTCACAGCACTGAGGTCATGGGTTCTATCCCCACCATGTGTTATATATACAGGGCAGCACGGACGGTGTAATGGTTAGCATTACTGCCTCAGCACTGAGGTCATGGGTTCTATTCCCACCATGTGTTATATATACGGGGCAGTACGGGTGGTGTAATGGTTAGCATTACTGCCTCACAGCACTGAGGTCATGGGTTCTATCCCCACCATGTGTTATATATACGGGGCAGTACGGGTGGTGTAATGGTTAGCATTACTGCCTCAGCACTGAGGTCATGGGTTCTATTCCCACCATGTGTTATATATAAGGGGCAGTACGGACGGTGTAATGGTTACATTACTGCCTCACAGCACTGAGGTCATGGGTTCTATCCCCACCATGTGTTATATATACGGGGCAGTACGGGTGGTGTAATGGTTAGCATTACTGCCTCAGCACTGAGGTCATGGGTTCTATTCCCACCATGTGTTATATATACGGGGCAGTACGGATGGTGTAATGGTTACATTACTGCCTCAGCACTGAGGTCATGGGTTCTATCCCCACCATGTGTTATATATACGGGGCAGTACGGGTGGTGTAATGGTTAGCATTACTGCCTCAGCACTGAGGTCATGGGTTCTATTCCCACCATGTGTTATATATACGGGGCAGTACGGATGGTGTAATGGTTACATTACTGCCTCAGCACTGAGGTCATGGGTTCTATCCCCACCATGTGTTATATATACGGGGCAGTACGGACGGTGTAATGGTTACATTACTGCCTCAGCACTGAGGTCATGGGTTCTATCCCCACCATGTGTTATATATACGGAGCAGTACGGATGGTGTAATGGTTACATTACTGCCTCACAGCGCTGAGGTCATGGGTTCTATCCCCACCATGTGTTATATATACGGGGCAGTACGGACGGTGTAATGGTTACATTACTGCCTCACAGCACTGAGGTCATGGGTTCTATCCCCACCATGTGTTATATATACGGGGCAGTACGGACGGTGTAATGGTTAGCATTACTGCCTCACAGCACTGAGGTCATGGGTTCTATCCCCACCATGTGTTATATATACGGGGCAGTATGGACGGTGTAATGGTTAGTATTACTGCCTCACAGCACTGAGGTCATGGGTTCTATCCCCACCATGTGTTATATATACGGGGCAGTACGGATGGTGTAATGGTTAGCATTACTGCCTCACAGCACTGAGGTCATGGGTTCTATCCCCACCATGTGTTATATATACGGGGCAGTACGGATGGTGTAATGGTTAGCATTACTGCCTCACAGCACTGAGGTCATGGGTTCTATCCCCACCATGTGTTATATATACAGGGCAGTACGGACGGTGTAATGGTTACATTACTGCCTCACAGCACTGAGGTCATGGGTTCTATCCCCACCATGTGTTATATATACGGGGCAGTACGGACGGTGTAATGGTTAGCATTACTGCCTCACAGCACTGAGGTCATGGGTTCTATCCCCACCATGTGTTATATATACGGGGCAGTACGGATGGTGTAATGGTTAGCATTACTGCCTCACAGCACTGAGGTCATGGGTTCTATCCCCACCATGTGTTATATATACAGGGCAGTACGGACGGTGTAATGGTTAGCAGTACTGCCTCACAGCGCTGAGGTCATGGGTTCTATTCCCACCATGTGTATATATACAGGGCAGTACGGATGGTGTAATGGTTAGCATTACTGCCTCACAGCACTGAGGTCATGGGTTCTATCCCCACCATGTGTTATGTATACGGGGCAGTACAGATGGTGTAATGGTTAGCATTACTGCCTCACAGCGCTGAGGTCATGGGTTCTATCCCCACCATGTGTTATATATACGGGGCAGTACGGACGGTGTAATGGTTATAGCATTACTGCCTCACAGCGCTGAGGTCATGGGTTCTATCCCCACCATGTGTTATATATACGGGGCAGTACGGACGGTGTAATGGTTAGCATTACTGCCTCACTGCACTGAGGTCATGGGTTCTATCCCCACCATGTGTTATATATACGGGGCAGTACGGATGGTGTAATGGTTACATTACTGCCTCACAGCACTGAGGTCATGGGTTCTATCCCCACCATGTGTTATATATACGGGGCAGTACAGATGGTGTAATGGTTACATTACTGCCTCACAGCACTGAGGCAATGGGTTCTATCCCCACCATGTGTTATATATACGGGGCAGTACGGACGGTGTAATGGTTAGCATTACTGCCTCACAGCGCTGAGGTCATGGGTTCTATCCCCACCATGTGTTATATATATATATATATATACAGGGCAGTACGGATGGTGTAATGGTTACATTACTGCGTCACAGCACTGAGGTCATGGGTTCTATCCCCACCATGTGTTATATATACGGGGCAGTACGGACGGTGTAATGGTTAGCATTACTGCCTCACAGCGCTGAGGTCATGGGTTCTATCCCCACCATGTGTTATATATACGGGGCAGTACGGACGGTGTAATGGTTATATTACTGCCTCACAGCACTGAGGTCATGGGTTCTATCCCCACCATGTGTTATATATACGGGGCAGTACGGATGGTGTAGTGGTTATATTACTGCCTCACAGCACTGAGGTCATGGGTTCCATTCCCACCATGGCTCTAACTGTGCGGAGTTTGTATATTGTCCTCGTCAGTGTTCCCTCTAAGCTGTGCGCACGTGCGCGCGCACACAACTCGACAAGCGTGCGCACAGACATTACAACAGAGCGCACAAAGCAGCAATGGTCCCTTTTTGCATTTGTGGACTCAATTAATGTGTGTTTCACCCATTAACTACTTTGTTTGCTGTGTTTTGAATGTTTAAATGTTTAATATCATTTTGAAGTAAAGTTAACACAAATGCTGGACATCATTTTCCAGTTATATATAATTGACGCACAAAAATTTAAATTTCCTTCCAAAGTTGCACAGCCAAAATCTTTTGCCGCACACAGCCTTCGTAAAATTAGAGGGAACATTGGTCCTCGTGCTTGCGTTTCCTCCCACAATCCAAAAATATACTATACATGTGGTAGGGAATTGTAAGCTCCACTGGGGCAGGAATGTTCAAATATTCTCTGTAAAGCGCTGCAAAATATGTGTGCGCTATACAAATGTTAATAATAAAATAAAACAAAATTGTGGTGCTGGAAAAGCCAGAGAGTGTGATACCACTTTCTGCCCACTAGATGTCACTTTTCCTAAACTGTACTGCGCACGCATCAAATAGCCAAGGAAGTTTCTGACACGGAACTGGTCGTTCAGTACACAGCGGAACTGGACAGTCACCCTGGGGTTTGAATCCCGCATGTGAGCAATGGCGTTTGCAATTTATCATTTTATCTTCAATACATTATGATGCGTTTTGGGAATTTTAGTGATGCAAACTGGCACACAATTTTATGATATTTTGAAAACACCATTGCTCCTTAGCAGGATTCGAACCCGGGGGGATGACTATGTAAGGTGTTGAGCCGAGTGATCAGGGATCACCGACCACTGACAATATTCAGTACTGTCGTTTTCATCTGTGGAGCATTCGCCACCCAGTGGTAAGACTGGGTATTGCATGGCGTAGATTCTGCTGTGACTGAGACACCAAGCAGCAAATAAGAGGCTCGAATACCACGCTGCGAGCAATGATGCAAGAGGACTCATCTGTAGCTGTACCTATTGTACCACTTGGTGGCTTAAAAAATGCAAATAACCTTTTTGACGTTGGACATACCTGCTGTCAGGCTTCTCCAGCACTAGCACCCATGGCTTAAAGAGCTCCGTGATTACTGAATGTAGAGACTTCAACACTAAGAAAGAATAGGGAGGAGGAAAGCATCACTACGTGTTACTGGTCATTCCCTATAAAACCACGGTATGTTACATATATCCGGCAATAAACGGTGCATGGATCTGATTATTGTACACGCTAAATACAGAAACCGTAAATGCCAGCGCAATACATGAGAAGGCGGAACGTCGCCATTTCTCTGCACAGACAATGTCACATCAAGACAATGGAACCCGTAAATTATTTTAAGGCACATCTGCATGGGGGATGGTCGGGGTAAGCGCCATCAGACCAGCCCGGGAACCTTGGCAGGACTAAACCAACACAGCCACCATATAAGGGCATTACAACATCAACAACATAAGAGAGAACGGAAGGAGCGAGATCCAGCGCTGTGGGACACGTCGTGTTCATTACCTGCCTGGATTCGGTGGCTCCCCATGGGCTCCTGCTTGATGCTGATGATCTCATAGTCAATGAGGCTCTTCATCAGGTACTCCAGGAAGGTCTGCACCTCTGCGATATATGGGCTCCACTTGGACAGAAGACCGAAGCTCTGGAAGTCCGCCTTGGACAGTCGCAGCTTGTGGAAGAAGTCCGACAGCCACTTGATGGTCTCCAATACCTGTCAATAACAATCACATTAGAACATTTCACAGCCATGTCCCAGACATATAACAGTGGAGGAGGCCCTTCAGCCTATGCATCCAGTAGGACCTATGGGGTAGATGTATGAAGCAGGGCCGTCTTAACTTCAGCGCGGGCCCCTGGGCAAAATAATTCGCTGCCCTCCCCCCCCCACCCCATCTATATGCAGCAGCGGCATCCAGGCAGCGACGGCTGGGAGCTTGTAGCGCTATTTGCCAGGCAACAGGGCAGGAAGTGCTGCTGAATTTGAAAACATTTTCAAAAGACTGGCCGGTCACTGATTGGCTGAGAGAATGCCGTCTTTCCCATTGGGGTGGGCCCCTAGAATCCTTAGGCTCCTGGGCAACTTCCCATTAAGCCCAATGGGAAAGACGGCACTGGTATGAAGCACTGATGTGAGCCAGAGGAGAAGTGGCCCATGGAAACCAATCAGCATGCAACATCTATAATTTGCATAATATAAAATTATACAGAGCAGCTGATTGGTTGCCCTGGGCCACTTCTCCTCTGGCTCCATTCTCCTCCCCTATCACTGCTTCATACATCTGCCTCATTTCTAGTACTGTGTGGAGTCATCCAATCAGGAGCAATCTCTCATTTCTAGTACTGTGTGGGGTCATCCAATAAGGAGGCAGCTCTCATTCTCAGTATGCTGTAAATTACTAAACAAGCCATCCAACCAGGAACATATGTAATTTCTAGCAGCGAGTAGAGGGATACCACAAACATCCAATCAAGAGTCATCTCTCATTTCTAGAAGTGCGTGGAGAAGGGCTCAAAATAACACCCCAAAACAGTTCTATAAAGCGCATTTCCAAGCATCATGAATTAGGGGGGGCAGTACGAGTTCATGAGTTCGATTCCCAGCATGTCATTAATTGTGTGGAGTTTGTATGTTCTCTCCATGCTTGAATGGGTTTCTTGGATTCTAATCCCCCTATTATCACATAGACATATTGGCATGACTGAGGCACGAGGCACTTACCAGTCTATATACGGAGAAGCTTACCTGCTCGGCTGACAGAATCATTTTGCTGGTGCAGTTTGGAAACGCGAGCAGGTCCTTGGAGTCCATGTCGATGGCGTTTGGTGGCACTCTGGGGGCGTAACATCCCACAGCCTTCAGTGAGGTCCTCCAGCACTCGGGGCTCAGCAGCTGCTCTGAGGAACCTTCAATGGGACAAACAGTAGATGTGCAAATACAGAATAGTTACAATGTATCAGGACTCAACGCCACCAATAGTTTCCCAAATGGATTCTATATAACACAACACAATACAGGTCTCTTGTTATCTTCAGATTATTCCATTAATGTTCTGCGTTGTATTGTTCAGCAGGGCCTGCCTTACCTACACCTCTCCTATACTCATTCATTGTTTATGTCACACACAATCACATTACAGCTGTACACTGTGTATAGTAGCTTACACCCTATCGCCACCTACTGGCCGCAGGAATTAATGCCAGGTGTGTTGAGGTGATAAAGGCACCAGTCAGCTCTTCTGTCAAGTCCCATCACACGATGACATGTCCAACTGAGCTAATTGGCAATTGTAAGCAGGACAGAGACTTTCTCCGCAGCACAGGACATGGCAATTCTCTGGCATCCACAGAAATATCAGAACTTAACTCCCTCCCCAAATAGTGTACGTTACCTCCCTGTCGCACACCCAGCAATACATCTGTGCAATGTGACAGTGATGACTACACCTGTGCATCTACAGAATGTCAGTTAGTAATGACTACACCTGTGGAATGTGACAGTTAGTAATGACGACACCTGTGGAATATGACAGTTAGTAATGACTACACCTGTGGAATGTGACAGTTAGTAATGACTGCACCTGTGGAATGTGACATTTAGTAATGACTGCACCTGTGGAATGTGAGTTAGTAATGACTACACCTGTGGAATGTGACAGTAATGACCGCACCTGTGCAATGTGACAGTTAGTAATGGCTGTACCTGTGGAATGTGACAGTTAGTAATGGCTGCACCCGTGGAATGTGACAGTTAGTAATGGCTGCACCCGTGGAATGTGACAGTTAGTAATGGCTGCACCTGTGGAATGTGACAGTTAAGGCCCCCATACATTAGGCCGACTTGTCCTAGGGACAAGTCGGACCCAATTTACCTGCGAGCCGCCCGGCAGCTCCCCGGGAGGCTCACATACAATTTGGCACTTGATGTGCCATTTTTACATGGGATAAATCGCATGCGATTTATCCCATGTAAAAAAAAACCCCGGGGAGCTGCAGGGCGGTGAGCAGTAGTGGGGACGGGCAGCGGTAGTGGGGACGGGCAGCGGTAGTGGGGACGGGCAGCGGTGGTGGGGGCGGGCAGCGGCGGTAGTTGGGGCGGGCAGCGGGCGGCGTTTGCGGTGAGCGCAGTGTACTTACACATAGCAGCAGCGGCGGGGACGGGACGCGCAGTGGCGGCTATTATATTTTTAAAATACTTGTCAAATGACCAGCCGCTCTCTGATTGGCTGAGAGCTCTCCGGCCAATCAGAGAGCGGCCAGTCATTTGACAAGTATTTTAAAAATATAATAGCCGCCACTGCGCGTCCCGTCCCCGCCGCTGCTGCTATGTGTAAGTACACTGCGCTCACCGCACACGCCGCCCGTCCCCACCGCCGCTGGCCGCCCCCACTACTCCCCCGGTGTCTGTATGCATATGCCTGTCAGGTGGCAGGCATATGCATACAGGGAGGTCGGACGTGATCGTATGTACAGACCGTCCGACCTCCCTGATCCGGTCCGATGCGCACGGGACCGCGCATCGGATCGGATCAAATGTCACATACCTACGATTTTGGGCCGATTTCATCCGATTATCGGCACAAAGTGCCGAAATCGGATGAAATCGTCCCAAAATCGCATAGTGTATGGGGGCCTTTAGTAATGGCTGCACCTGTGGAATGTGACAGTTCGTAATGGCTGCACCTGTGGAATGTGACAGTTAGTAATGACTGCACCTGTGGAATGCGACAGTTTGTAATGACTACACCTGTGGAATGTGACAGTTTGTAATGACTACACCTGTGGAATGCGACAGTTAGTAATGACTGCACCTGTGGAATGTGACAGTTAGTAATGACTACACCTGTGGAATGTGACAGTTACGACTACACCTGTGGAATGTGACAGTTAGTAATGACTACACCTGTGGAATGTGACAGTTAGTAATGACTGCACCTGTGGAATGTGACAGTTAGTAACGACTACACCTGAATTCTGCTAAAGTCAGTTGGGAGCGGTGGGGTTGTGTGTACACCTCCCTCCCCCAGTCTTGTCCCCGCTGATAGTGACTTACTCTGCATGAGCAGCCTCAGGCAGTCACTGTAGTGGTCCGGGAACTGGTAGCGCAGGATGGAGTTCCAGTGCTTGCAGAAGATATTAAATGGCATCAGCAGATCCTCCTCGGGCATCAGCCCGCACAGGGACAGCGCCAGGTGTACTGACTCCAGCAGCTTGCTCCGCTCCGACATGGAAGGTTTCGCAGAGTTCAGCCAGTGGTTCAGATCAAACTGCAGAGGAAGCGATAGGGTCAGGCAGCCGGACATCACTGCGACTGCCGGGGGAGTCAGGCTAGGCTGACTTATATTTGCAAATGGGTGGCACAATCGTTCGCTGGTTGGCAGAGAGATATGCACGGCGGCTGGGGGCGGGTATTTGCTCACCAGGTGGTTTGCGTTAGATGGCTCGCTAAGCAGCGAATATACCCTGCTTAGCGAGTCAAACAGAATCAGGCCCATTACGAGGAAGATAAGGCAGCCGGACATCACCGGAACACTAGGAGGCAGTGATAAGATAAGGCAGCCGGACATCACCGGAACACTAGGAGGCAGTGATAAGATAAGGCAGCCGGACATCACCGGAACACTAGGAGGCAGTGATAAGATAAGGCAGCCGGACATCACCAGAACACTAGGAGGCAGTGATAAGATAAGGCACCCAAATCACTGAGACACTATGACAAGGATTAGACACTAGGGGGAGGCTCTAGGATGTAGCACTAGGGGAGGGTTAGGATGTGGGGGGGGGGGGGGGTAGAGAGGGTTAGGATGCAGGGGGAGGGGTTAGGGCTAGGCTGCAGGGAGAGAGGGTTAGGCTGCAGGGGGAAGGGATAGGGTTAGGCTGCAGAGGAGGAGGGTTAGGCTGCAGGGGGAAGGGATAGGGTTAGGCTGCAGAGGAGGAGGGTTAGGATGCAGGGAGGAGGGTTAGGCTGCAGAGGAGGAGGGTTAGGATGCAGGTGGGGAGGGTTAGTGCTGGGCTGCAGGGGGGAGGGATAGGGTTAAGCTGCAGGGAGGTGGGTTAGGATGCAGGGGGGATGGTTAGGGTTAGGCTGCAGGGGGGAGGGATAGGGTTAGGCTGCAGGGAGGAGGGTTAGGCTGCAGGGGGGAGGGATAGGGTTAGGCTGCAGGGGGGAGGGATAGGCTACAGGGGGAGGATTAGGGTTAGGCTGCAGTGGGGAGGGATAGGCTGCAGGGGGAGGGATAAGGCTAGGCTGCAGAGGGAGGATTAGGGTTAGGCTGCAGTGGAGATGGATAAGGCTAGGCTGAAGGGGGAGGGTTAGGGTTAGGCTACATGGGGAGGGATAAGGCTAGGCTGCAGAGGGAGGATTAGGGTTAGGCTGCAGCGGGGAAGGTTAGGATGCAGGGGGGGGTAGGATTAAGATGTAGGGGGGGGTTAGGATTAGGATGCAGGGGGAGAGTTACGCTGCAGTGGGGAGGGTTAGGCTGCAGTGGGGAGGGTTAGGATGCAGGGGGGGGGGGTTAGGCTGCAGGGGGGGGGGTTAGGGTTAGGTTGCGGGGGAGTTAGGCTGCAGGGGGTAGAATTAGGGTTAGGTTGCAAGGGGAGGGTTAGGCTGCAGGGGGGGGGGGGGTTAGGCTGCAGGGGGAGGATTAGGCTGCAGGGGGGAGGGTTAGGCTGCAGGGGGGGGGTTAGGATGCAGGGGGGGATTAGGGTTAGGCTACATGGGGGGGGTTAGGCTGCAGGGGGAGGATTAGGCTGCAGGGGGGAGGATTAGGCTGCAGGGGGGAGGGTTAGGCTGCAGGGGGGGGGGGATTAGGGTTAGGCTACATGGGGGGGGGGGGGGGTCAGCCTGGAGGGGGAGGCTAGGATTAGGCACTTGGGGACGGTTTGGCATACTCGCTGCCAGAAGTCATTATCTAACCAACATAACATGTAAGTCACCTCCAGACCACGACGGGCGTTGAATCAGTGTCCGCATGCTGAATGTCATCATGGTCAATGTTGTCATTGCGCGCACGTTAACATGCCGAATGTCGACATAATGACCAAGTCGACATTCTCATGCCTGCATTATGAATGTGGACACCACACTCTGATCAATAGGTGTAAATCGGGCTGGGAACATTTGTTTTAAGGGCGCTTCATGTTTTGCCGGAGACGGAGACCCTTTATCACCCCACAAAACAACTGTCACTACTGCGTCCTGAGAGGCGGCCGACACCCCGCAGTGGCCTGGACCATGTGCACATTATATGCTATGGGTCTGGGGGATTACGGTTCCAAATTCTTTGAGAAAAAAGTGAAATAAGCCTTATAGTGCCCAAATGTAAACGTTAACCCAGAAATCCCGGAGTTTGGCCTCATCCCTTATGTAAGAGGGAACCGGCCACAGCATGACGCCCCCTTAACCCCACAGACCCATCAGATATACCATAACATCCAATACATCTGGGCGCCAGAAGTGCCGTTACGGAACCTGCCTTCGTTAGCAGCATGAAGATGACGTCATTGTTGTCCTCCGATATGGCCTCCACCACCTTCTCGTACAGGTGCACAAAGTCCCCGGGAGAGGCGGCCGGGGTGAAGTAAGGCGACAGCAGGTTGCACAGCCTCCGATTCTGCAGGATGGTCTGAAGTATTGGCCGGCACTCGGATTGCGTTCCGCTTATAAACACCTACGGTGACGGAGAAGCAAGAGGACATTATAGACTGGTGAAGAATAGAACATTTACCAGCATCTCCATTACAACCATCAGCTCTTCTCCAGCAAGGACACAATATGGTTATGTTTTGGTTGTTTTGGCTGTCATTGTTAATACAAACCTATTTTTATTTTTTGTCATACACCCAGCTTATACACCAGCCCAATGCCTCCCCGCAGGCCAGTTGACCTTGTGAATGGCGTTCCCGTTGATCCAATGCTTGTGTCTAACTTTAGTTATCGATGATTTAGACGCTGTCGACTATCTTTAGGCATCTAACTAGACGCGTTTGACCAAGAGTGGTCGGCCACATAATTATCAATCTAGAAGCGGTCTATCGGATACATATACCTGGTGCCACCTGGTTGCTTTGCTTTTAATGGGCAGCCAGATGCAGGCCGACCATTTTTAGGGTTGCAGGGATGCGTGTGACGCCTCGCAGCCGCCATGGCGTCCCCGCCCCAAAAAAGTCCAGACTCGACTGCATTGTCCGGACCACAGCGCCACCGACCCTGCAACAGACCATCATCTCCCCCCTCATCACCACGTCAACGCACAATGGAACTTGGTGTGAGAATAAGCAAAGGCTGCTGCATGGTAGCGCTGTGTGTACAGATTCAGTCAGTTCCACCCACATGTTCAAATGCCACAGTCACAGTGCAGACTAAAGGTGGCCATACACACACAGATTTATCTTCAGATCTGGCTGGTAGGAACAAAAACATGGTTATGGATGAGAGCAAATGACAGTTGACCATTTGTTTGGAAATGCTGGAAAACTGACAAACTGTCACTCATCCATAACCATGTTTTTGTTCCAACCAGCCAGATCTGAAGATAAATCTTGCTAGTGTATGGGCACCTTAAAAGGGGCATACACACAGGGAGATTTTAGCCAGTGTTCTAAGCCATCTGACTAGCTCATTTAGAATTTAAGCATGGATCGCTCCATATGTATGCCCCCAAGCGGCATCACCTGACTAGATCTTGACTACATATAGTGTGTGTATGTATGTGTGTGTATATATATATATATATATATATATATATATATATATATATATATATATATATATATATATATATATATATATATATATATATATATATATTACACACATCTAGACCGCTCTAGAACATCTCAGCATGTGTATGCAAATTAACAATCTAGTTTTGTCACCTTCAGTTGTTTTATTTGTGCAAATTAGATGCACATTTTGAGCGAAAAAGATGCTCTTGGTGCCACTTAGATGGGTGGAGAAGCGTACTTTTCCCTAAATATTGCGTCTCAGTCACATTATGGCCACATACATAGCAGTTTGCAGTGTACTGGAACTGGCAGAACATGTATTGTATGAAGACACGAATTAGGCATATAGAAACATAGCGGGGTTAATGGCAGTAGCCACATGTTTTTCACACGGATTTGCGACTAATTCGCACACACATGTTCAAGTACTGGCAGCTCCAGTGGTCAGTGCATTTTTGTCACTTTAGAAGTGCAAACAAGATGCAACATATGAAGAACCAAGATGCTTGGCGCAGCTGAATCGTAAGGCCTGCGGCTACTTGGCGAGATTAGAGAAAAGGAGTTTGAGGCCCAATCTCACTTGTATACAACATGACTTGGGAACACTTAAAAGGTGGATGTGACCTTCTCAGAGTAGACAGCTTCTCCAAGAGGCGTCTACACCCTTAGATGCAGATTACATTAAGAGCAGTATGAGCGGAATCACCCTACCATAACGGTAAGCCCGTGTTGCATTAAATCTGCTACTTTCTATAACAACTTGCTATAACTTTAACTAGAGATGTGCAGGCTCTGATTTTACTCTGATTTCAAAGCAGGATCTTATTGGCTATCCTAAATCACATGACAGTTGTTGACAGTTGATAGCCAATAAGATCCTGCTTTGAAATCAGAGTAAAATCAGAGCCTGCACATCTCTAATTTTAACCAGGGGAAGTCCTGAATATCTACCATCAGTTCCTGTGTCTCAGGCCACCTGTGGATCTATAGTAGGAATGGATGCACAGGTTTGAAAATGTGACAGTTAGTAATGACTACAGCTGTGCACCAACTAGGTGATCTGGGTCATGTGACAGTTAGTAATATCTACAGCTGTGCACCAGCTAGGTGATCTGGGACATGTGACAGTTAGTAATGACTACAGCTGTGCACCAGCTAGGTGATCTGTGACATGTAACAGTTAGTAATGACTACAGCTGTGCACCAGCTAGGTGATCTGGGACATGTGACAGTTAGTAATGACTACAGCTGTGCACAGCTAGGTGATCTGGGACATGTGACAGTTAGTAATGACTACAGCTGTGCACCAGCTAGGGGATCTGGGACATGTGACAGTTAGTAATATCTACAGCTGTGCACCAGCTAGGTGATCTGGGACATGTGACAGTTAGTAATGACTACAGCTGTGCACCAGCTAGGTGATCTGTGACATGTAACAGTAATGAAAACTGATTCCTAGTATACGCAAGTATACCTGACCAATAAAGCTGATTCTGATGAGACAGTTAGTAATTACTACAGCTGTGAACCAGCTAGGCGATATGTGGACCGGGTTTGGCCACCCCTGATATAGACCAGTGACACCCTTTGCGGTTCCTGTATTTTGGAGCCTTTTGGATGTGCATGACATTTACAGTTACAAACAAACTGACCCACCTGCCCCAATATTTCGATGCATGAGGTGAAGAACTGCCGGGAAGGGGGGTGACGCTGGGTTTCGTCGCACACAAACTCCACAATGGCAAAGAAGGTCCCGATCCCAATTTTCTGTATCTCCAGCGGGGACTGAACTTTATAGGCGTTCACCAGAGCCCTGTGTGCGAAGCCCAAACAGCAACAGGTTACATCAACTATAAAGGTCTCATACAGAACTCAGTCCTTGCACGTCCGAGTTACCCCAGATGAGGAACTTCCTGCATGGGAATTATTTAGCAGAGTACTGGGAACCTAGATCTGGAAACTCGCACATTATTGCTGCAGTCGCACCAAACAGCCCTTTTTGGCTTGCCAGGTCTCATGAGACTCCCTTGGGCGTCTTTCCTGCGTCTATTTTACCCAAAAATTTGACTAGGGTGCACCAGGAGACCATGATGTAGAAGTGGTAGATATTTGTTGGCATTCGTACGCTAGCCGGTGGCTTTAGAAGGCTCTATAAACAGTGAAATACCGTTACGTAGCGAGCCATCCAGAATGACCCCCACAGACTGAGATGCACACAATATACAAGTGTGATATAACATTACTCAGCAGAGTCCTCTTGTGCGTCCTAGTTACGGCTAAGACACAATTTCAGCAAAAAACAAAACACCCAACGTAGCAGAGTTGCACGGGCCCTGGCGGATCACTTGAGCTGGGAATCTTGAGCTGCATGGAGTTTTGAGACTTGGTTATGAAGCTTATGACGCTATAGTCATACTTAGGGTGACTGCAACAAAGTGGGACAAAAAGGGGTTGCTGAAGGGTACCATAGGAACAGGCCCCCCCCCCCCGAGAAGCCAGTGAACTTTTGGTGCCCTTAGAAGATGGGTAATTTTGTTGGGGCAGCTATCCTGGGCACGGACCACTGCCCTAAGGCAGATGCGGGGAGCTGGAGGGGTGGATTCAATACAAAACTCACAGCCAGGTCCTCTCCATAAATTAAATGTTGTAATCTAATAATTCTATGATAGCCTTGCAATACAGGGCTTTGTTGATGGACAGAAAACTGCCACAAGAATCATCTCCTGAAATATCTGTGCTGCTGTGAGCATTCAAATGGTCTGACTGTTCCTCTATCTCCGCTTACCAGTTTATGCAAATATTCCCACTGAACAATATAAACTTGATCAGCCGCATAGATTTAGAATACATGAAACGACAATACAAATCTTCCTGACGGATTTTGTGCTCATTGATCGGATATGACATTGTGTACAATGATAACTCACGTTATAAAGTTCTCCAGGTGGACGGCAGTTTCTATAATGTTTAGCTGGGTTGGTTGAGTGGACTCAGCCTGTAACTGCTTCATCTCTCTGCGCAGAATGTGAAGCTGCTGGCTCACGGATTCATCCATCTGCATGCCTTCAAACTACAGGAACACGTCTCATTAATAGATCGTTCAAAAAAGATGTTACAGTATCTGTACCCGAAAAACCATGACCTTTCTCCATAAAACACAAATTACTGTATAGAGAAAAGGGAGCACTAAGGCCTCCATACATTAGTCCGACCTGATTGTCCCGGCAGCTCCCCAGGAGGGATCACAAATGCGATGGCACTTCATGTGCCAAGTTTTGCATGTGATAAAAAAATTTTTTGGGGCCATTTCGCAACCATCCGGCTCTGGTAGCTCCCCCGCACGGCTCCTCACATCATGTCACTGCCCTGTCACATGCAGCCCTGTCCTCACTGACACATCACTCATCTCCTGATATACTCTGTGCTGCTGGGGACCCTGCTTCTCCCACTATATAACTCTCAGTCTGTGGCTTCCTGCTGCATCCATTCTCCTCCTCACATGATGTCACTGCCCCTGTCACATGCAGCCCTATCCTCACTGACACATCACTCATCTCCTGATATACTCTGTGCTGCTGGGGACCCTGCTCCTCTCACTATATAACTCTCAGTCTGTGGCTTCCTGCTGCCCCCATTCCCCCCTCACATCATGTCACTGCCCCTGTCACATGCAGCCCTGTCTTCACTGACACATCACTCATCTCCTGATATACTCTGTGCTGCTGGGGACCCTGCTCCTCCCACTATATAACTCTCAGTCTGTGGCTTCCTGCTGCCTCCATTCCCCTCCTCACATCATGTCACTGCCCCTGTCACATGCAGCCCTGTCCTCACTGACACATCACTCATCTCCTGATATACTCTGTGCTGCCGGGGACCCTGCTTCTCCCACTATATAACTCTCAGTCTGTGGCTTCCTGCTGCCTCCATTCTCCTCCTCACATCATGTCACTGCCCCTGTCACATGCAGCCCTGTCCTCACTGACACATCACTCATCTCCTGATATACTCTGTGCTGCAGAGGACCCTGCTCCTCCCACTATATAACTCTCAGTCTGTGGCTTCCTGCTGCCTCCATTCCCCTCCTCACATCATGTCCCTGCCCCTGTCACATGCAGCCCTGTCCTCACTGACACATCACTCATCTCCTGATATACTCTGTGCTGCTGGTGGAGTACAGACTTCCTCATTTGCCCGTCACCGATAGCAATACATGGCCAGAGGTACACGGACCGCTCACCTTGACCATCACCACGGCCGGTCCGCTGCAGGACTTATTTAGGTTGCTGCGACATTCCATTTTCATTTCGATCTGCTCCTCCCGGTTGACGTACAGTTTGGGGATTGTATCGAGCATCTCGCCATCTAAGGCCACTTGCTGGGACTCCCGCATGGAGGCCGTTCTGCCGCGGAAGCACAGGGACTGGTTAGCAACAAGGAACCACAAATGCAGTAACACAGTGATACAGTAACAGACGTCTCAGTATGGGGAGAGATGTCGCAACCACACAGTCAGTAATCAGCTTCTACTTGGCATTTTATAGAATGTACTGGATAAATCACACCTCCAATCTGATTGGTTGGTATGAACAACCGCTCTGCTTTTTTCATTGGTTGATACACCACTCCCTATGTGTAAACTTGTTGGCGGAAACAATGACCCCCCCACCACACACACACTCCCCCATCCCTGTGCACGGCGGCGAACGTGGGGTGGAGGACACCGCAGATGATGTCAGCAGCATTCCCTCCTAAAGGCCAGGGAACGCCTGCATTTTATTGGGGATGCCCAGGAAACGCATTACAACTACAAGTCCCAGCATGTCTGGTCAGCCACAGTATCTGTAGTTCTACACAACTGGGAAGCCCCAGACTGTCAAAGTCGGTAAACCATGATCATAAGGAAAACGATAGGTCATATTTGTTATTGTACGCCCAATACAGTAACCGTTGCTGTGGCACTACACATGCCAGCATGCCCAGCTGAGAGTTTACCGTTAGGGCAAGCTATGACAGCGGCAGGGCATGCTGGGATGACGGCAGTGTAGGAGCGTCACTCGTTGCCTACTCCGGATGCATATTACAGATGTAGCCACACCCATCGCGCCCACAGCATGGCCAACATGGCGTGCCGTGCCATGGGTGCAACTTAATACGCCAGGCTGTAACAAGTCACAGCCCTGTGTATTTTCAATGACGGCATGCTTACAACCAATTCCATGGGCACACTTGTCGCGCCAGCTTTGCAGTGACCACTGTACATCAATCGATTACAGAGGCCAGCGCTCTGAGCCGCAGACCAAACCCGTAATCCCTGTACCCGCCATGCCCACATTCACGGCTCTCACTTGGCGTGCTGCTGCAGGATGGTCAGATCTTTGTGTACCAGCTTCATGGCTTCCTGCGTGTTGATATAACAAGAAGAGGGTATGACTGGTACAGGTGGCTTCATGAGTTGCAGGGTGACGCCCGGGCAGGGGGGGTTGTGCTTCTTCAGGTTCTTTAAGATCCTCTCCTTGGCAGCTGGAAACATACAAAGAGTTCAATGAACGAATCTCAGATGGAAGGTTACGGTCAGAGACATCTAGAAGCATCTGTACTACGTGGGTGGTTCAACAATCCGGGCATGTGATAAAGTCTTGTCACTGAACCAGGCTTGGTGCACGGCCTGTGGTGGACGTGCTCGGCTAGCCGGATCGCTGCTCATCTTGGACGTCTGTCCTGCCGCTATCAATGGCCGTGCACCAAACCTGCATCCGTTACACGTTCTACTCTGTACACCGCAGCAAGTTGGCGATGGATTTCCGCTGCTGAAGTGCCCTATAGATACGGATATCTGATCACACTACCCACCTCAGTGTCTGACTATCATTACACCAGCCCGCGCCACTTCTGCAATTAATCCTGAATCAGGCCCACTATTGGGCCACATACATTGGTAGTGGTGCCTCCCTCCTTTCTGGTATGGGTGCCCACTGTGGCGATAGGGTGTGTAGTACGTTATCCATAGCATGCGCTATCACTGCCTGGTGATCACCAGATTATGGGGGTCTATGTACTAAGTCTTCGACTGAGATAAAGGGTTCAAAATAAAGTACCAGCCAATCCGCTCCTAACTGTCATATTTTTTTTTTTTTTTCAAACACAGCCTGTGACATGGCAGCTAGGATCTGATTGGCGGGGGTTCTTCATCTCTCGCCAAGGCTTTGTACATAGAGGTATAGAAGTACCACCACCGCGTCCACTGAGCGCACCGGCTGCTTCTTCCAATGTTGGCACCTCTGGCAGCAGGGAGCCATCGCCGGTCACCTGGACAACATCATTTATTATGGGGGTGCACTACCTGCTGCTGCGGACGTCTGCTCCTCAAAAGTCTTAGGGATACACTTACTAAAGAGCTGTTGCCCATAGCAACCAATCAGATTCTACTTAATATGTATTCCTTCTTGAAAATAAAAGCTAGAATCTGACTGGTTGCTAAGGGCAACACAACTACTTTCGTAAACCCGCACTTTAGTAAATATACCCCAACGTGTGCAGTGTTATAAAAGTCTAGCTGTGTATTGCCAGGGTACAAATCTGATCTCTGCCCCTCGGTAGCGCAGTGCGCTGTGCCCGTACTTGTCACCGGAGTGGGCGTGTCCACAGTGACCGCAGGAGTCAGCAGACTCGTGTCCATCTCCACCTTGATCTGAGTCCAGACATTCACAGTTTCCTGGATTTCATGTATGAGACGCTCCATGTTAATAAACTCCATCCAGAGACCCTACAGTGAGAGACCAGAGAGAGATAAAGTCTGCCCAGGACTGCAATATTGCTCAGTGTACTGATGTTTAATAGGCAGCTTTTAAACACATACTTTGTGCTGCTGAGCACCCTGCTCCTTCCACTACATCACAGTCTATGGCCCCTGTCACATGCAGCCCTGTCCTCACTGACACGTCACTCATCTCCTGATATACTCTGTGCTGCTGGGGAGCCTGCTCCTCCCACTATATAACTCTCAGTCTGTGGCTTCCTGCTGCCTCCATTCCCCTCCTCACATCAGGTCACTGCCCCTGTCACATGCATCCCTATCCTCACTGACACATCACTCATCTCCTGATATACTCTGTGCTGCTGGGGAGCCTGCTCCTCCCACTATATAACTCTCAGTCTGTGGCTTCCTGCTGCCCCCATTCCCCTCCTCACATCAGGTCACTGCCCCTGTCACATGCAGCCCTGTCCTCACTGACACATCCCTCATCTCCTGATATACTCTGTGCTGCTGGGGATCCTGCTCCTCCCACTATATAACTCTGGGGGTTATTCTAGTTCATTCTTTCTGACAAAATCCTTCTTAGATGGACAAAACCATGTGCACTGCAGGGGGGCAGATGTAACTTGTGCAGAGAGAATTAGATTTGGGTGGGGTTTTTCTTCAAAGTGAGATCTATATTGCAGTGTAAAATAAAGCAGTCAGTATTTTCCCTGCACAGAAACAAAATAACTCACCCAAATCTAATTCTATCTGCACATGTTAAATCTGCCCCCCTGCAGTGCACATGGTTTTGTCCATCTAAGAAGGATTTTGTCAGAAAGAATGAACTAGAATAAACCCCTCTCAGTCTGTGGCTTCCTGCTGCCTCCATTCCCCTCCTCACATCATGTAACTGCCCCTGTCACATGCAGCCCTATCCTCACTGACACATCACTCATCTCCTGATATACTCTGTGCTGCTGGGGACCCTGCTCCTCCCACTATATAACTCTCAGTCTGTGGCTTCCTGCTGCCTCCATTGCCCTCCTCACATCATGTAACTGCCCCTGTCACATGCAGCCCTGTGACATGCAGCCCTATCCTCACTGACACATCACCCATTTCCTGATATACTCTGTGCTGCTGGGGACCCTGCTCCTCCCACTATATAACTCTCAGTCTGTGGCTACCTGCTGCCTCTATTCCCCTCCTCACATCATGTCACTGCCCCTGTCACATGCAGCCCTCTCCTCACTGACACATCACTCATCTCCTGATATACTCTGTGCTGCTGAGGACCCTGCTCCTCCCACTATATAACTCTAAGTCTGTGATCCAGCTAATAAATATAGTACATAAACAAGCAGAGGATAAAGAGATGAAATGATACACAAACACTGACATAATTGGTCTCACCTGCTCATTGCGCATGATCTTAGCCAGCCGATGGGGGTCGTACTGCTTGGGGAGAGTTGGGATATACACATCTCCCTTCTTTAACTTGTCATCTTCCAGCCACACAATAAAAACATTAAATAACCTATAGGAAAAGACAAAACCTGTTCAGAAATAACTAGAGATGTGCAGGCTCTGATTTACTCTGATTTCAAAGCAGGATCTAATTGGCTATCAACTGTCAACAGCAGTCATGTGATTTGGGATAGCCAATAAGATTCTGCTTTGAAATCAGAGTAAATCAGAACCTGCACATCTCTCGAAATAATACGTAAAAATGGAATTCCCAGGCAGCCAATGGGTGTGGAGGGGGAGGAGCTAGATCATTTTTGCATGTAAATGTAAGTAGTCAATCTCCTGACTCTGCTCCACCACCATACATGTATGAGGGCCGCTCGGGGAGGATCAGGGCTGTGCTCGGCCATTCATGTGTTCGGGCGCCCAAACAAAGGAATGCCCGAACAGACGAACCAGAACAAAACCCACCTTTTGACTGTTGACCTTCCTATTGTCAACCTAATGCTTGTGTCGACCTTTTGTCCCTGCCAATCTTAGGCATGTCAACCTTTTTCATGTGTCGACCTAAGGCCAGACGACCTTAGGGTCGACCCAACGACCCATACCCGTTTTAGGCTCCAGGCCAGATATGCTTTTTTTTCCATTGCATCGTAAGTTCGGGGCTACTTCGAGCCTGCGATGACTGGTGCCCAGTGTAATAATCATACGATCATACGATGGTGAGCCAGTTCCGATGGGTTTTGGACATATTCGCTGGGCCATACACATCCATACGCACAGCGTGCACATTCATTCGCAAAGGTGGGAGCAGTCTGACTGAATGCTGACCGCTGCAAATTTGTGGATGTACAATCAGGTCTGAATTACCCCATTGGTTCACAGGAACAGTTGCATGGCGTGCCAAATGAGGCTACTTGGTGGGGGATAGGTGTAGTGTATGTGGACACATCCGTACTTCCGTCATGTGACAGGGGTTCATCATTCCACACTGATATGTCTAAGGTAGAAAGATGTGTTCACCTAGATCAGGCATGTCCAACGTTGGCCCTCCAGATGTTGTGAAACTACACATCCCAGCATGCTTTGCAACAGTTTTGCTATTAAAAAATGCTAAAACTATTGCAAAGCATGCTGGGATGTGTAGTTTTACAACATCTGGAGGGCCAACGTTGGACATGCCTGACCTAGATGAACAAACACAGGCGCTAGAGGAATGGGATGTGGAGCCACACCTGGGGGGGGGGGGGTGTCAGTCCAATATTAACAAATCGAAAAGAAAAAAGATGGTGGAGCGCTTATACTATATATATATAACACACATTAATCAATTGGGTATCACATTAAAATAAATACAAATTTATTAAATAAATATATGCTAACGACAATTAATTACCATTAATTATTCCTCTGTCCTTAGCAATAATTTTTATTCTGTGCATATTTTAATTGTCGTTAGCATATATTTATATTTATTTAATAAATTTGTATTTATTTTAATGTGATACCCAATTGATTAATGTGTGTTATCTCCTATATATTTGGCTACATCTGTCACTCAAAGTGGGTGTCTGTGTCTATAACGCTCTGTTCCTGGACTTTCCTCTTAATGTGTGATTGCCTTCATCTGTGCTGAACACCTTTCTGAGAAATTAACCTGTTTAAAACAGGTGATGGCAATCATACATTAAGGGGAAGTCTAGAAACAGAGCATTGTGTCCCTCCTGGAGAGGGTCATGTTGGGAGGTATGTGACAGAGAACCAGCCCAGTGAGCCCACAGACAGTGCCAGACACCCACTGCCTTCCCATGTTGCCCAGCACTGCTAATCCACAGCCACCAGGTGAGCGCCCCCCTCCCGCGATTTGCGGCAAAACCTCCCCCCCCGCGCGCCCCCCCCTCCCGCGATTCGCGGCAAAAACACCCGCTCCCCCGCGAACCCCCCTTACCGCGATTCGCAGCAAAAACACCCCTGCGACCCCCCCTCCCGCGATTCGCTGCAAAAAGAAACCCCCCACGACCCCTCCCGCAATTCGCGGCATAACCACCACCCTGCGACCCCCCCCTCCCGCGAATCGCGGCAAACCCTCCCCCGTGACCCCCCCCCCCCCGATTTGCGGAAAAAACACCCCCCCGCGACCTCCCTCCCGCGATTCGCGGCAAAAAGAACCCCCCCCGCGACCCCCCCTTGCACGATTGGCGGCACCCCCCTGCGACCCCCCTCCCGCGATTCGCGGCACCCCCCCCCCGCAATTCGCAGCAGCCCCAGGATTAAATGGCACATGCAAAACACTGACATGGCTATGGTCGACAATGAAAAAGGTTGACATGAGTTTTTGAAGATTTATTTTTAATTTTTTTAATTTTTTCATATTTATTGTCATCTGTCAACATGGACACCAATGAAGTGGCACACTTATGTCAACATTTACATGTGTTGACCTTTCTGTGTTGATTTTTTCTTGTGGCGATTCGCGTCACACCCCCCCGCAACCCCCCCTCCCGCGATTCGCGGCACCCCCCGCGCCCCCCCCCCTCCCGCAATTCACGGCAACCCCCCACCGGAACCACTGTGAACCCCGCCCTTCCCGCGATTCGCGGCACCCACCCCCGCGACCCCCCCTCCCGCAAATTGCGGCACCCCCCGCGATTCGCGGCAGCCCCAGGATTAAATGGCACATGCAAAACACTGGCACGGCTATGGTCGACAATGAAAAAGGTTGACATGAGTTTTTGAAGATTTATTTCATTTTTTTAATGTTTTCATATTCATTGTCATGTGTCAATGAAGTGGCACACTTATGTCAACATTTACATGTGTTGACCTTTCTGTGTTGATTTTTTCTTGTGGCGATTCGCGTCACACCCCCCGCAACCCCCCCTCCCGCGATTCGCGGCACCCCCCGTGACCCCCCACCTCCCGCAATTCGCGGCAACCCCCCACCGGAACCCCTGTGAACCCCACCCTCCCGCGATTCGCGGCACCCAACCCCGCGCCCCCCCCCCTCCCGCAATTCGCGGCACCCCCCGTGATTCGCGGCAGCTCCAGAATTAAATTGCACATGGAAAACACTGACATGGCTATGGTCGACAATGAAAAAGGTTGACATGAGTTTTTGAAGGTTTTTTTTTCATTTTTTGAATATTTTCATATTCATTCTCATGTGTCGACATGGACACCAATGAAGTGCCACACTTATGTCAACATTTATATGTGTTGACCTTTCTGTGTTGATTTTTTCTTGTGGCGATTTGCGTCACACCCCCCCCCCCCCCACAACCCCCCCCTCCCGTGATTCACGGCACACCCCCGCGACCCCCCCTCCCATGATTCGCCGCAACCCCCGCCCCGTAACCCCCCCTCCCGCGATTCGCGGCACCCAACCCCGCGACCCCCCCTCCCGCAATTCGCGGCACCCCCCCGCGATTCGCAGCAGCTCCAGAATTAAATTGCACATGGAAAACACTGACATGGCTATGGTCGACAATGAAAAAGGTTGACATGAGTTCTTGAAGTTTTTTTTTTCATTTTTTGAATGTTTTCATATTCATTCTCATGTGTCGACATGGACACCAATGAAGTGCCACACTTATGTCAACATTTACATGTGTTGACCTTTCTGTGTTGATTTTTTCTTGTGGCGATTCGCGTCACACTCCCCCCCCCCCCCCCCCCCCCGCAACCCCCACTCCCGCGATTCACGGCACACACACACACCCCCGCAATTCTCGGCACCCCACCCCGTGACCCCCCCTCCCGTGATTCACGGCACACCCCCGCGACCCCCCCTACCATGATTCGCCGCAACCCCCGCCCCCGTAACCCCCCTCCCGCGATTTGCGGCAACCCACCCCGCGACCCCCCTCCCGCGATTCTCTGCAATCCCTCCCCTCCCGCGATTCGCAGCATCTACCCCCCCACAACCCCCCCTCCTGCAATTCGCGGCACCCCCCGCAACCCCCCCTCCTGCAATTCGCGGCACCCTCCGCGACCCCCCCTCCCGCGATTCGCGGACACCTAAGTTGCAATACAAGGCATCTTTCATACAATTCTAACCATATTTCTCATATACAAACGTTCACAAATTAAGGGGGCGCAGCCCCTTACGACGGTGTGAAGAGCGCCCGTAGGGCGCGATGAATCACCTAGTCTCATATATATTTGGCTACATCTGTCACTCAAAGTGTGCCTGAAGCTGTAACGCTGGGTGGAGCCTCTGACTCACATGACTGACTCACACGACAGAGAACCAGCCCAGTGAGCCCACAGTGCCAGACTGCCAGGGTCTGCCTCTCTATGTTACACAGCAAAGACACAGCTACTCACCAGACACACCAGGTGAGCGCCCCACACCTCCATACCTCCCAACATGACCCTCTCCAGGAGGGACAGAATGCTCTGTTTGTGGACTTCCATCTTAATTTATGATTGTCATCACCTGTTTTAAACAGGGTAATTGATAAGAAAGGTGTTTAAGCACAGGTGATGTTAATCCATAAATTAAGAAGAAAGTCCAGAAACACACTAATGTGTCCCTCCTCCCCCCCCATTCACGGCAACCCCACGATTAAATGGCACATGCAAAACACTGACATGGCTATGGTCGACAATGAAAAAGGTTGACATGAGTTTTTGAAGATTTATTTTTCACTTTTTCAGTGTTTTCATATTCATTCTCATGTGTCGACATGGGCACCAATGAAGTGCCACACTTATGTCAACATTTACATGTGTTGACCTTTCTGTGTTGATTTTTTCTTGTGGCGATTCGCGGCACCCCCCAGCGACTCCCCTCCCGCGATTCACAGCACACCCCCCCAATTCGCGGCGACTCCCGCGATTTGCGGCCCCACCCCGTGACACACCACCTCCTGCGATTCGTGGCACCCCGCGACCCCCCCTCCCACGATTTGTGCCAACCCCCTAGGCCCCCCCTTCCTCGCGGTACCCCCCACCCCCCGCGACCCCCCCTACCGCGATTCCTCCCCCCTGTCATTGCAGCAACCCCCCGCCCCTGCGACCCACCCTCCCACGATTCACTGCAAACCCCCGCACCCCCTCTCCCACGATTCGCGGCACCCACGCACACCCCCCCCCCCCGCGACCCCCCCTCCCGCAATTCACGGCATCCACCCACGACCCCTCCTCCCGTGATTCGCGGACACACCTCACCTCCTCCCCCCCCCCTCCCCCGCTCGCGATTCACGGCAACCCCAGGATTAAATGGCACATGCAAAACACTGACACGGCTATGGTCGACAATGAAAAAGGTTGACATGAGTTTTTGAAGATTTATTTTTCTTTTTTGAATGTTTTCATATTCATTCTCATGTGTCGACATGGACACCAATGAAGTGTCACACTTATGTCAACATTTACATGTGTTGACCTTTCTGTGTTGATTTTTTCTTGTAGCAATTTTTTTACAGTGACAATTATGTGCACGTCAACCTACACATCATCAACCAATTCTTTGTATAATATATAACACCTGTTCTGTTTTACTGTAGGTGTTTTAAGTCAGATCTTTTACTGCTACTATTACTGTTTATGTAAATGCATTCTGAATGACAGCAACATCCTACCATCCTTCTACAAGAATATATAACCAACTAGGTGATTTATCGCGCCCCGTGCCCCCCCCCCCCCGCAATTCATGGACCCCCCGCGCACCCCCCCCCACGATTCACGCCCCCTCCCACGATTCACGTCACCCCCCGCACACACCCCCCTCCCGCAATTCGCAACCCCCCCTCCCGCAATTCACGCCCCCTCCCACGCTTTGCAGACCCCCGCCCTCTCCCGCGATCCGCGGACACCTGCGCCCCCTCCCTCCCTTGATTCACGAAACCCCCCACGCCCCTCCCACAATTCACGGCACCCCTAAGCCCCTCTTTAGTCCCCCGTATACTCACACACCCCTATCACTACCCAGCTTCCTGCTCTCCTGAACCGTAACTTCCACCACTGGGGAGTCGCTGACGCTGTTTTGCCCACATGCCCCTATCATGCCTCATAGCCCAGCCTCCTGCTCTCATGTACCCTAACTCTCACCCAGTAGGAGGAGACACTGACTAAGGGCCACCATCCTGTACTGCAACGCTGGACCCTCACCCACTGGCAGAAGCTGCACAGTGTCCCCCACCCTCCTCTTTAGTCCCCCTTATGCCCACACACCCCTATCACTACCCAGCCTCCTGTTTTCCTGTGTCGTGACCTCCACCAGTGGGGAGCCGCTGACTCAGAAACTATACTATTGCACACACACACCTAAACAAAACGCACACACAGCCCCTCCCCCCCCCCACACCCACAAATGTCACTGTACCATCCACACTATCAATGTACACCTTACTCTGTAACCGCTTTTTAATTAAACAAAACAATACACCCCCATTCCACATCATATGCTCTCTATGTAACACATTTCACCTATAACTCAAGTTGCAATACAGGCCATCTTTCATACAATTCTAACCATCTTTCTCATATACAAATGTTCACAAATTAAGGGGGCGCAGCCCCTTACGCCGGTGTGAAGAGGCCCGTAGGGCGGGATGAATCATCTAGTTGTATAGTATAAGCGCTCCACCATCTTTTTTCTTTTACTTTGTGATATGTCTAAGGTCCATGATTAGTCATTTTTTATTCCCCCCAAAAAAGTGCTGCTCTCCTACTACTAGCTGCCTGGAATATAATGTTAAAGTTAAAATTAGGGCTTGCACGCAAATTTACCTAAGTGGACTGAGTGCTGCAACAGTGTAGGAGACGTCCACTCCCCTAGGACAAATCTACAATACAAATAACGCACCTTGCACTCGCTTATCTAGCTTAATAATTCATTCATTCATTCATTCATAAAAAATGAGAATCAGAATTTTTGGATAAGGGTTTAGGGTTATCTTTTAGGGACTCCCTCACCTGGAACCTATGGTCAGCCACGGGAGACTGAAGCGGACCAAATGGGAAACACAATGGGGTAAACTTACTAAGCCAAATACGGCAAAAATATTGGTATTCATAAAACAAATATTTTAAGCGTATTCGTATTTTTGGCATCAGACAGTCAAGACTCATACACCCTTAAGGACATTTCCAGCAAACAATTGTTCAGTTTAAAGACTTTCTTGCACAGACTTTTTAGGCATACCCCCCTTTCCCCCATATGCATCATTACCCTTTATCACCCATTGTGTTTCCCATTTGGTCCACTCCAGTTTCCTGTGGCTGACTATAGGTTCCAGGTGAGGGAGTCCCTAAAAGATAACCCTAAACCCTTACCATCGGGTCAGCACAGAGTGATACTGCGCAGGACCAGTCTTAAGATCTTCGAATTAGTAAAAAGCTAGCACTTACAATCAATTAACAATAATAAAATAGCTGTTTTATCCAAAAATTCTGATTTTCATTCTTTATTAATTATTAAGCAACATAAGAGAGCGCAAGGTGTGTTATTTGTATTGCCTGGAATATAAGCCTGCAAGACCCTCTGGAAATCATCCTGGGGCTATGACAACAAAGCACATGACATACAGGCAGAGACATCAGGGGACCGGTGGTAGTCCATCAGAGGCCAGGCGCTGCACATAGGAATGTGTATAACCTGGTGCTCAATAACTGTGCAGAAAGCTGCTGTAACCATAGCAACATTAAGGATTCTAGTATTAACGATTGATTGTGTCGAATTGGTTGCTAGGGGTTACAGCACACAGCTTGCGGCAGGCACTGAACTATGGTGGCCACGTTCTGGAGGACACCTTGAGTCCAGCTGCTCAGTGTTCACCACCGAAAGTTACATCAATATATCAGAGAGTCCTTACTTGACCAGCTCTTTGTGCAGATCCGGGCAGGTCATACCATCGTGGGTACTGCCCCCCGAGTCGGAGAACACCGGGGACCCGTCCATGGGGAGCAGGACTCTCATGGCTTTGCTGGCCGAGTGGTGGAAATCGGCCACTTCCATCAGGCGACGCTTCATCTGTTTCAGCAGGTGTGTGTTGGCCGAGCTGCTGAAGAACCTCTTCCCGATACAGCCATCGACCGGCAACCTGGGCACCGAACAAACATAACGAGATGTTCTAGACGGTACGCAGAGCAAAGCCATCAGCGTTACATCAGCGGCTACTAAGCCGTCTTACCCGTACTGTGGTCCCGGCCGGTTGAGGTAAAGGAGGAAAAACTTCTGCCAGAAAAAGGGTAACAGGGGGTGATCTGCGGGCGTTGCCATGGCTTGGTGAGCCCAGCGGTAGATCATCAGCCTCTGTACAGAGGGCACGATGGGCAACTTCAGCTGCTGCTGTGCTTTCTGCAAGGGGTAGAGCGACCACGGTGACATACAAGCAAGGAAACACACACACCGTAATATCCCAGACAGACAGTATGGGCCATCTAATAACCAATACAAGCATGAGTTACCTATGATGCCAAACAATGTAGTCTAAGATACAGGACAAGGGAGCCCCTCTCTGATACAGGACAAGGCAGCCCCTCTCTGATACAGGACAAGGTAGCCCCTCTCTAAGATACAGGACAAGGTAGCCCCTCTCTAAGATACAGGACAAGGTAGCCCCTCTCTAAGATACAGGACAAGGTAGCCCCTCTCTAAGATACAGGACAAGGTAGATCCTCTCTGATACAGGACAAGGGAGCCCCTCTCTAAGATACAAGACAAGGGAGCCCCTCTCTAAGATACAGGACAAGGGAGCCCCTCTCTAAGATACAGGACAAGGTAGCCCCTCTCTAAGATACAGGACAAGGTAGCCCCTCTCTAAGATACAGGACAAGGTAGATCCTCTCTGATACAGGACAAGGGAGCCCCTCTCTAAGATACAAGACAAGGGAGCCCCTCTCTAAGATACAGGACAAGGGAGCCCCTCTCTAAGATACAGGACAAGGGAGCCCCTCTCTAAGATACAAGACAAGGGAGCCCCTCTCTAAGATACAGGACAAGGGAGCCCCTCTCTAAGATACAAGACAAGGGAGCCCCTCTCTAAGATACAGGACAAGGGAGCCCCTCTCTAAGATACAGGACAAGGGAGCCCCTCTCTAAGATACAGGACAAGGGAGCCCCTCTCTAAGATACAAGACAAGGGAGCCCCTCTCTAAGATACAGGACAAGGGAGCCCCTCTCTAAGATACAAGACAAGGGAGCCCCTCTCTAAGATACAAGACAAGGGAGCCCCTCTCTAAGATACAGGACAAGGGAGCCCCTCTCTAAGATACAAGACAAGGGAGCCCCTCTCTAAGATACAGGACAAGGGAGCCCCTCTCTAAGATACAAGACAAGGGAGCCCCTCTCTAAGATACAAGACAAGGGAGCCCCTCTCTAAGATACAGGACAAGGGAGCCCCTCTCTAAGATACAAGACAAGGGAGCCCCTCTCTAAGATACAGGACAAGGGAGCCCCTCTCTAAGATACAGGACAAGGGAGCCCCTCTCTAAGATACAGGACAAGGGAGCCCCTCTCTAAGATACAGGACAAGGGAGCCCCTCTCTAAGATACAGGACAAGGGAGCCCCTCTCTAAGATACAGGACAAGGGAGCCCCTCTCTAAGATACAGGACAAGGGAGCCCCTCTCTAAGATACAGGACAAGGGAGCCCCTCTCTAAGATACAAGACAAGGGAGCCCCTCTCTAAGATACAAGACAAGGGAGCCCCTCTCTAAGATACAAGACAAGGGAGCCCCTCTCTAAGATACAGGACAAGGGAGCCCCTCTCTAAGATACAAGACAAGGGAGCCCCTCTCTAAGATACAAGACAAGGGAGCCCCTCTCTAAGATACAGGACAAGGGAGCCCCTCTCTAAGATACAGGACAAGGGAGCCCCTCTCTAAGATACAAGACAAGGGAGCCCCTCTCTAAGATACAAGACAAGGGAGCCCCTCTCTAAGATACAAGACAAGGGAGCCCCTCTCTAAGATACAGGACAAGGGAGCCCCTCTCTAAGATACAAGACAAGGGAGCCCCTCTCTAAGATACAAGACAAGGGAGCCCCTCTCTAAGATACAAGACAAGGGAGCCCCTCTCTAAGATACAGGACAAGGGAGCCCCTCTCTAAGACAAGACTTTAACCCAAAGGCAACGGGTGCCGGACGGGGTCCAGACAGTCGGGATCCCGACAGGCATTCACCCGACGTCGGGATCCCGACTGTCAAAACAACGACAGCTACCCGCTATTTTCCCTCGTGGGGGTCCACGACCCTCATAGAGGGAGAATAGAATAGGTGGCTCGCATAGCGAGCCACCGTGCCCGCAGCGTGGCGAGCGCAGCAAGCTCGCAAGGGGCTTAGTTGTGCTCACCATGCTGTCTTGGTCCAGCCAGTCGGGGTCCGGATAATGACTGTCGGGATCCGGACTGTCGGACCCCTGTACCACACCCAAGGCAACCAAATATATTACAAAGTCCTCCTAATGTGCATAAAAGGAGATCCCTTATGCTGTGTACACACGGTCCGATTTCCTTTCCGATGTTGACGATATAGTCAACATCGGATCGGCATCGGATGCAGATCGCAAGGGTTTTAACCCTTGCGATCCCGATCCGATCCCGATGCGCGTTCACATATCGGAAGCCGGAAAGTCTTGGCTGCCTTGTCTATATAGTGCAGATCTGCACTATATAGTCAAGATAGGATGCAAATCGGATGTGCCTTAAGATCCTATCCACGATCCTATCTGATCAGATCGTGGATAGACACATCTAACGTGTGTACACACCATAAGTTACATATAAAATGATATTGATAATATAATATACAAGAGTAAACAGTATACAAGACAGACCCTACATCATGCAAGTGTCAACTAAAGATAGACGACAAAATAGAATTACTAAAAATACAAGACACATAACCAAAGAGAAAGGCCAAGAGATAACCTACTCCTAACACAAAATCCCTCTCACTAAAACCCCTTCCAGATCAGTGTGTAAATGTGGGTACTGCGGTGATCCTATCAACACCTTCCACCATGACTGTGAAGTATGCTGAGATACCTTCAGCGCCTGATCCGGACTGATGGACGAATTGTTGAGCAGCTCATATTCCACTACTCGGCGCAGCTGGGAATCTTCCTCAAACAGAGACTCGGTCATCAGCACAGTCCAGGAGAACCAGATCTGGGGGAGAGATGGGTGACAGGAGAGGAAGGAACGCTTTACCTATAGAAGCAGCAGCAGGCTAGCAAGCTAGAGATGAGAACTTCATGCTAAATAACAAGCCCAGGTGTCTGAGAGAGGGCTCTGATAACCTACCTTGTACCAGGACGAGGTGGACACAAGAAGCACTTACCACTGGGGTCTAGGTCTCCTGGATTTGAGCTATTGACAATACTGTATTGCCTTCAGCTCCCTATGGCTCTTCCATAAAGCAGAAAGAGCACACAGTGGCCAGATTCTACAATATTTACAGGACTACTTCCAACACAGAATTACTCCACCAGTACCTGAGAGGGGTTGTAGTTGTTATCGATGAAAGATGGAGTCACATTGCCAGCCACGAACCAGCCGACAAAGGAGGAGAGAATACCACGATCGCAGTGATAACCCAGCGCGTCCTGCAAGAGGAAAGTTCACATATTGTGTATTGCAGTGAGGTGACTCCGCCCTCTCCCACCCCACTGTATTGCACTGGGGTGACTCCACCCTCTCCCACCCGCTGTATTGCACTGGAGTGGCTCCGCCCCCTCCCGTCCCGCTGTATTGCACTGGAGTGGCTCCGCCCCCTCCCGTCCCGCTGTATTGCACTGGGGTGACTCCACCCCGCTGTATTGGACTGGAGTGGCTCCACCCCCTGCTGTCTCGCTGTATTGCACTGGAGTGGCTGCGCCCCCTCACGTCCCCATGTATTGCACTGGGATGACTCCACCCCGCTGTATTGGACTGGAGTGGCTCCTCCCCCTCCCGTCCCGATGTATTGCACTGGGGTGACTCTGCCCCCTCCAGCCCCGCTGTATTGCACTGGGGTGACTCCACCCCCCTCTCACCCGCTGTATTGCACTGGAGTTACTCCGCCCCCCTCCCGCCCCACTGTATTGCACTGGAGTGCCTCCGCCCCCTCCCATCCCGATGTATTGCACTGGGGTGACTCCGCCCCCTCCCGATGTACTGCACTGGGGTGACTCAGCCCCCCTCCCGCCCCACTGTATTGCACTGGGGTGACTCCGCCCCCTCCCACCCTCTGTATTGCACTGGGGTGACTCCTCCCCCCTCCCGCCCCACTGTATTGCACTGGGGTGACTCCGCCCCCTTACGTCCCAATGTATTGCACTGGGGTGAGTCCGCCCCCTCCCGCCCGCTGTATTGCACTGGGATGACTCCACCCCGCTGTACTGGCTCCGCCCCAATGTATTGCACTGGGGTAACTCTGCCCCCTGCAGCCCCGCTGTATTGCACTGGGGTGACTCCGCCCCCTCCCACCCTCTGTATTGCACTGGGGTGACTCCTCCCCCCTCCCGCCCCACTGTATTACACTGGGGTGACTCCGCCCCCCTCCCTGTTTTACCTTGTGTTGCTGGTAGATCAGTTTCTGCATGCATTCCTCTTGTGCGTATCTGAACGCTGACTTGCACAGCTGGTCCATGAGGAGGAGGCTGCTCTTATCCCTGTTCCAGTGCTGCTGGCTTATGAGAACCTGCGTCCAGAACTCCAGCACCGCCGCTGGGCCCACATCGTTAGGACTGGTGCTAGAGGCAATATGGGCCTGTGGAACAAGCGAAGAAGCACTGGTCAGGTCTCCGAAGTCTAGACAGGTCCATGACACAATCATCCCATTCCCTGTGCACCCCGTGTCCTGGGCCATCTGTCCGTTATCTCCCCAGCACTAACCATCTCCTGTACACTTAGGGCCTTATTCAGAACTGCGATTATCAAATGACTGCGCATGCACAAACCGTGCATGCGTGAGCCTGAATAGCCACAGAAAGTGCGTATGGATCCTAAACGCAAAGCAGAAGGCGGTTGGCTGACAGAAAGAAGGCGTTAGGGGGTATTTTCTGGGAGTGGCAGGAAAAAACTGAGGCGTGGCAAAGTGGTTTAAGGGAGGGTCTGTGACGTCAGCACCGGTCACAATCAGATGGATTCTGACGCAGAGTTGTGGAAGCGCCAGAGATACGCACATTTGTGCAGACTGGGAAAATCATTAATAGGTTTGGAAATTGCGTATGGATTTTCAGGTCGACTAAGGGCCTGATTCAGAAACGCCACCTTGCAGATGAAGGGCCTGATTCAGAAACGCCCCCTGCTGACGGAATGCCCCCCCCCCCTAGATAGCTGCGGTGTAAGGTTTCCTCAAGGCGCCCCGACAGAACTAAGAATTATCCATGTACAGTATATTCACAGATGGTAGAACCAAACCGTGTATTAAGCTTATTCTGACGTTTATGTTCATTGTTTTCTTCTAAACTAAACTTCACCCGGAAAGGCGCAGGTTCAGTGAAATCTGTGTCTTTTGTTAGAAGCAGCCACGTATTAGGCTGACGGAGGCTCGAGGCAGCTTATTGGAACTCATTTAATTCTTCCACCAGCAACACAATTATCTCCGACCAATGATCGCGGCTAATTGAATATCGGCCTAAATCTCTGTATTGTGTTTTTGATGTTTGTAAAGAGAATTCTGCTAAATAAATCACTATATAAAGAAAATTAAATTATTGTTATTAGAATTATTAAATTAACTGTGGTACTTATTCACCGGTCACCTGTGCTTAAGCATTGATATGGTGAAAACCTGATTGCTAGGCTACCTTGGATTGGGAAACACTGTCCTGTGTCCAAGCATCATCCCATTGCCCTGATTATCATCCTCTGAATCACCTGGGGGTCCTTGTGCATTTCATCCCTTGAACTACACCAGCCCTTGAATCATCGCTCCCGTTGTACATCTCCAAACCCTGCATTACCAAATTATATCACCCACTGAGCTAAGTCACGTAATGATTTAATGCCCCTGGATCAGATCATTTCCTGCGCGTTTTGCCCCGGGCCTAGAGCAACACTCTCTGTGCCGGACATTTCACCTGAATCATGTTTGTAAGAAGTTTGACGTTTTCTCCGTAGTTTATAGAGGTGAGGTGCTGGGTTACTCTGTGAGTCACCTGCATGGTCATCCCCTGGGGCACACCGCTGTCCAGCTGCAGGAAGAGGTGGATGTAGGACAGAAACCTGCAATAAAGCAAGTACATGCATCACTGTAACAAGGTGTGGGGGGTACTGTATACATATCAACACACGTTGTTTGCCTGTGTCTTTTATATTATTATACCCGTTTAAGAGCTAATTCAGCGAATCTGCAAATCAAGCGAATGTTGAATGACTGCGTACAGTACAGCATTGCGCATGAGCGAGGGTGAGTAGCAAAAAAAAAAATGTGTATGGACTAAAAAACGCAAAAGCAGTGGAGATTGATTGACAGGAAGCTGGTGTTCACTGGCAGATTAAGGATCCATGATGAATTAGGCCCCTATATACAGAAGGTTCTGGGGTTCCCGGGTCCTGGACATCTCGTACATGAAAAAGGGATTTGTGTACTTACTGTTAAATCCTTTTCTCCGATTCCACAGGTGGCACTGGAGATCTACAGTGGGGAATAGAGGGCGACCACTAGGAGCTTGGGCACTATAATAATTATAACAGTGTGGCTAGCTCCTCCCCTCTACTTCCCCCTGCCTGGCAGTCTAAAGAATTGTGCCCGGAGGAGGCTGGAAGATGCAACATACTTCCGAGAGGAGGGTAACCATCACACTTAAAACATGCACACTAGAAACTGTAGGACAGAAGAAATAGAAATTACTTTCAAACAGAGTCAACCAAACAACTGAAGTGACCAGGGGTTTTCACTAACAACCTGAATTACCCTGTAATAACTGTCCTGTATATCTGAACTGAAGGAAGAGCAGCGCCGGGAGGGCGTCCAGTGCCACCTGTGGAATCGGAGAAAAGGATTTAACAGTAAGTACACAAATCCCTTTTTCTCCTTCATCCACTAGGTGGCACTGGAGATCTACAGTGGGGACGTCCCAGAGCTCCCATTACGGGCGGGACGGCGCTGAGATCCTTCCAACACTGCGCGGCCAAACTGTGAAGCTTGGGCCGCAAAAGTATCAAATCTATAAAATTTGATAAAGGTTCTTTGTCCGGACCAAGTGGCGGCCCTACACAATTGCAGAACCGAGACCCCTCGGGCAGCCGCCCATGAAGGACCTACTGAGCGTGTGGAGTGTGCCGTAATAGGCGAAGGAGGCGCTTGTGATGCCGTCACATATGCCTGTCTGATTGTAAGGCGAATCCATCTGGTTAAAGCCTGTTTGGAGGCAGGCCAACCTCTTTTTGAGATGTCATAAAGTACAAATAGAGAATCGGTCTTTCTCACAGAAGCGGTTCTGGAAATGTAGATTCTGAGGGCCCGTACCACGTCCAGGTATTTAGAATCACTGGAATCCTCTGTAAACGCAGGAACCACAATGGGCTGGTTTATGTGGAACGAGGACACCACTTTTGGTAAGAAAGACGCCTTTGTCCGTAACTCTGCTCTGTCTTCGTGAAAAATAAGAAATGGTGGGCGACATGATAATGCGCTCAAATCTGAAACCCGCCTAGCTGAGGCTAAGGCCAGCAGAAGAACTGTCTTCCATGTTAGGTATTTTAATTCCACTACCTCTAACGGTTCAAACAGCGGAGACTGTAGAAACGAGAGGACTAGATCGAGATCCCATGGTGATGTAGGAGTCTGGAAGGGAGGTTGAATTCTCAACACTCCCTGAAAGAAAGTTTGCACCTGTGGCAGCAGGGCTAATTTTCTCTGAAAATAAATGGAAAGAGCAGAGACTTGGACTTTCAGGGTTCCCAGGCGTAAACCTGCAGTAAGGCCCGCCTGGAGGAAGAGTAGAAGACGCGCCAATTTGAAAAATCTTGGTGATACGCTACGACTCTCACACCATGAAATGTACGCCCTCCATATGCGATGGTAATGAATGGAGGTGACTTCCTTCCTAGCTCGTAACATAGTAGGAATCACTGCTGAAGGAATCCCAGCTCTTCTTAGGATTGTCCTCTCAGTAGCCAGGCCGTAAAATGAAGCCGCTGTAAGTCCGGATGGACGAAGGGACCTTGTGACAGCAGGTCGTGCTGCAGCGGTAGAGGCCATGGTTCGTCTACTAGTAGAGCTGTGAGCGTGGTGTACCACGACCTGCGAGGCCAGTCCGGTGCTATTAGAAGCACTGTGACTGATTCTCTGCGAATGCGTTGCAGAATTCGTGGTAACATTGGAAATGGCGGGAAGATGTAAACAAACTGGTAACGCCAGGGCATCGTCAGCGCATCTATCCCTTCCGCTGCTGGATCCCGCGTCCGTGCACAATATCTCGGAAGCTGGTGGTTGTTGCGGGAGGCCATCAGGTCGATCTGAGGGCATCCCCACCGATGTATGAGTCTCTGGAAGACCTGTTGATGAAGCTTCCATTCTCCCTGGTGAATGTCGTGTCGACTGAGATAGTCGGCTTCCCAGTTCTCTACTCCTGGGATGAATACCGCTGAGATTGCTTGGAGGTGATCCTGCGCCCAGAGTAATATTCGGCTGACCTCCTTCATTGCGGCGTGACCGTGTTCCTCCCTGTTTGTTTACATATGCTACTGCTGTAGCATTGTCGGATTGTACTCTGACTGCTTTGCTCCGAAGAAGATCCGAGGCTTCCAGCAGAGCATTGTATATTGCTCTGAGTTCCAGAATGTTTATCGGGAGTAAGGCTTCCAGTGGGGACCACAGACCTTGGAATTGATGTTCGAGCACGACTGCTCCCCAACCGCGGAGACTGGCATCCATGGTGAGAACCGTCCAGTCCCATATTCCAAATCGCTTCCCCTGAAGAAGATTTCGGGAGGTGAGCCACCACGTCAATGAGAGGCGCGCCCGAGGAGATAGAGTGATTCTCCGATGGAGTGTGAGATGAGAACCTGACCACTGACGGAGTAGGCAGAGCTGGAATGGTCTTGAACGGAACCGACCGTACTGGACCGCTTCGAATGTCGCTACCATTTTTCCCAACAGGCGGATGCACAGAAACACTGTGACCTGTCTGTGTTGTAGCACTGACCGAACCAAGAGTTGAAGAGAAGTAATCTTGTCCTCTGGTAAGTAGATCTTCTGTTGTACCGTATCCAGTATCATTCCTAGGAACAGTAACCTCTGTGAGGGTTGGAGTTGAGATTTTTGATAGTTGAGCATCCAGCCGTGCTGTATCAGTATCTCCTGTGTGCGACTGATGTTGGATAGAAGGATGTCTGCAGATGGCGCCTTCAGAAGAAGGTCGTCGAGATATGGCACTACCGTGATCCCTTGGGATCTGAGGAGCTGCATCATAACGGCCATGATCTTTGTGAAGATCCGGGGTGCCGATGACAGCCCGAACGGTAGCGCTTGAAATTGGAAGTGGTTGTCTCTGATGGCGAATCTTAGAAACGCCTGATGAGGCGGCCAAATTGGTATGTGCAGGTAAGCGTCCTTGATGTCTAGAGACACCAAGAACTCTTCCTGCTCCAAACCTGCTATGACTGATTGTAAAGATTCCATTCTGAACTTTACCACTCTCAGGTAGGGGTTGAGATGTTTTAGGTTCAGAATGGGTCGTGTGGAGCCGTCCGGCTTCGGCACGAGGAAAAGGGTAGAATAAAAGCCCTGTGTTCTTTGTTCCAAGGGAACCGGGATAATTACTCCCATCCGACAGAGCTTTTGAACTGCCTTCAAAAGGGCTGCACCTTTGTCGAGAGAAGCTGCCAAACCGGTTGTGAAAAAACGGTTTGGAGGCTTCTTTTGAAAATCTATCTTGCATCCGTAGGTCACAGATTCTGTGACCCAAGCATCCTGACTGGAGAGACACCAGACCTGATGATAGAGGCGCAGCCGCGCCCCCACCCTGGTGTCCCCTAAGTGGGGCTGAGGTGTGTCATGAAGAGGGTTTTGGGGCCGGTTTGGCGTCCTGGTGTGCTGTGGAAGCGACACCTCTTCCCCGACCTCTGTATCCTCTGCCACCAGAAAGGCCAACTCTCGCACGCCCCCGGAATCTTGCCGTAGGGCGAAAGGATCGAAAGGACGGTCCCTGAAAGGGCCTCCTAGGAGGAGGAGGAGGGGCTGCAGAAGGTAAGAAAGATGATTTCCCCCCCGTGGCCTGGGAAATCATCTTGTCTAGCTCCGGCCCAAACAAACACTCCCCCTGAAAGGGCAGAGCCTCCACTGCTCTTTTAGATTCCGCATCTGCCTGCCATTGGCGTAGCCAGAGGGCTCTGCGAGCCGAAATGGACAGAGCGGAGATCTATTTGCCCTTAGAGGGCAAAACGTTGCACCCAGCTCCCCGGGCACATTCTAAGACTGCCAGGCAGGGGGAAGTAGAGGGGAGGAGCTAGCCACACTGTTATAATTATTATAGTGCCCAAGCTCCTAGTGGTCGCCCTCTATTCACCACTGTAGATCTCCAGTGCCACCTAGTGGATGAAGGAGAAACAAGCATTTTTTTTTTTAGTAAACACATATTTTAGTTATACCCCCTTCACCCCTGCAGCTAAACCCCAGGTTCATACACATGATCGCGCATCAACCCAGGATATCTGCATATATGTTAGGAAGCAACCCGGGACTAAAGGGGCCGATTCGGAATTCTCTATCAGACCCCCGGAGCGAACGCCTTCGGCGAGTTTCACACACGCCAGGGAGTTTGCTCAATGGTGGGCGGTAAGGGGGCGGGCAGGGGGTGAATGCAGGGGACCACCCAGCTTTTTTAGGTGCATCCCTACAAAAACGGTGGGCGCACCCACAGAAACGCTGGGCGAACACGTGTGTGTCCATGCATTCTCGGGTTGGGCAGCTGACAGATAGCGGTCACCCAGAGTGAAGGCTGAAAAAAAACCATTGGATGGTGAGCATCACATGCTAGTGTGGGTATTGCCTCGGCAGGAGGGCGGAAGGGATTTGCTCTCGACAAAGGTCATGGAGCGGAGGCCTGGGAATGTGCGGGGTCTAGCAAGCCGGTCTGAAATCGGCATTACACGTCTCAAACACTGTTATGCAATGGTTGCCAGCCATTGGATGCTGCGTTCCGATGTCCATCCGATGGCTAACTGCTTGCTGACCCCTAGACGTCTTGCGACGCCTGCGAAAATCCATTCGCTTCTGCACATGGTCTGCGGCTCGCAAAGATTAGAAAATAACCTAAAAGAAAACTTATAGACTGAGAGCGGGCGCGGGGAGCGTGAGCTCCGTGAACATCCTACTTAACCCCTTCCTGACGGAGCCTGTTTTTGCCTTCCTGACAGAGCCCTTTTTTTCAAATCTGGCATGTATCACTTAAGTGGGGATAACTTTTTTTTGCTTTTACTTATCCCAGTGATTTTGAGATTGTTTTCTCGTGACACATTGTACTTCAAGTTAGTGGTAAATTTTGGTCGATACAGTCTGTGTTTTTTTGTGAAAAATTCCAAAATGTCGTAAAAAAATGGAAAATTTTGCGATTTGCAAAATGTTAAATTTTCTGCTTTTGAGACAAATAATCATACCACTCAAAATAGTTAATAACTAACATAGACCATATGTATACTTTATGTTGCCATCATTATTTCAACCTCATTTTCATTTTTTTGGACACTAGGAGGCTTAAAATATGAATAGCAAATTCTCAAATTTTCAAGAAAATTTCAAACTCTGATTTTTTTAGGGACCAGTTCAGTTCTGATGTGACTTTGAGGGACTTGTATGTGAGACACCCCCATAAATGATGCCATTTCAAAAAGTGCACCCCTCACAGTATTCAAAACAGCATTTTGGAAGTTTGTTAACCCTTTAGGTGTTTCACAAGAATTAAAACAAAGTGTAGGTGAAATTTCAAAATTTCATTTTTTTGGCAGATTTTCAATTTTAATACATTTTTCTAAGGAACACAGTAGATTTTACTAGAGAAATGTGACTAAAAATTGATTCCCCCAATTCTTTTGTTTTCATAAATATCTTATATGTGGCCCTAGTGTGCACGGTGACCAAACCACAGGCTTCATAATAGAAGGAGCACCTACTTGATTTTGGAGCCTCCTTTTTATGAGATTATTTTTTAGGCACCATGTAGGTTTATAGGCACCATAAGATGCTAAAAGTTAGGAACCTCCCCCACAAGTGACCCCATTTTGCAAACTACACCCTTCAGGGAATTCATCTAGGGGTATAGTGTACATTTCAAACCCCCAGGGGTTTCACCAATTTTGATACAACTGGGCTGTGCAAATGAAAAAATGTAATTTTTCATTTTCACAGCTCAGTTGTATCAAAATTGGTGAAACCCCTGGGGGTTTGAAATGTACACTATACCCCTTGTTGAATTCCCTTAAGGGTGTAGTTTGCAAAATGGGGTCACTTGTGGGGGGGTTCCACTGTATGGGTGCTTCAGGGGTCATTCAACCAGAATCTGTGCTGCAAAATCCAAATATCACTCCTTCCCTTCTGAGTCCTGCCATGCACCCAACTGATATTTTTTGGTCACATGTGAGGCATTGCCATACTCGGGAGAAATTGGGGCACAGATTTTGGGGTGCTTTGTCTCCTTCATTCCTTGTGAAAATGAAAAATTTTGAGCCAGAACTGCATTTTTGTGTAAAAAAATGTAATTTTTTACACAAAAATGCATTTCTGGCTCAAAATTTTTCATTTTCACAAGGAATGAAGGAGACAAAGCACCCCAAAATCTGTGCCCCAATTTCTCCCGAGTACGGCAATGCCTCACATGTGACCAAAAAATACCATTTGGGTGCATGGCAGGACTCAGAAGGGAAGGAGTGATATTTGGTGGTGGAATGAATGGTGGGTGCTATGTCGCATTAGCAAGACCCCCGAAGCACCAATACAGTGGAACCCCCCCACATGTGACCCCATTTTGCTCACCAGCTTTGGGAGGGGGGCTGGCGCTGCGGCTGGTGGGGGGGGTGGGAGGGGTGCTGGCACTGCGGCAGCCGGGTGGGTGGGAGGGGGGGCTGCCGGGTGGGAGGGGGGGGGGGACTGGCGATCGGTGGTGATCGGTGCTGTACTTAACAGCACCGATCACCACCGATCACTGTGTTACCGAGCGGCTTAGCCGCCGGTAACACAGAAAACACTGTGATTGGCTGTTCACATTTGAACAGCCAATAACAGCGATCGCTGATTGGGAATCAGGGACAGCAGACATCTCCAAACTGTCACCGCGTCTATAGACGCGGTGACAGTTAAAACCATGACGTATATATACGTCTCCGGTCGGGAAGTACCTCCCGACCATGACGTATATATACGTCATATGTCGGGAATATCTTTCTATCTATCTATATATATATATATATATATATATATATATATATATATATATATATATATATATATATATATATATATATACACATATATACACACACACACACACACACACACACACACACATATATAATTCAGTGTGTCTTTTTTTTTTACTTTTACAGCAGCTCATGCTGCTGCTGCTGCTGCTGCTGAGCCTGGCGGGGGGGGGCGGGAGGGGGGAGCGCTGCGTGCGCTCAGCGCTTCCCCTACTGAGGACCTGCCGGGCTGCCGGGTGAGTGGGTGGGGGGGCTCCTGCTCATCGGTGGTGATCGGTGCTGTATTTAACAGCACCGATCACCGCCGTTTTCTGTGTTACCGAGCGGCTTAGCCGCCGGTAACACAGGAAACGCTGTGAATGGCTGTTCAGATTTGAACAGCCAATCACAGCGATCGCCGACCGGGGGGGGCATCCCTGCCCCCCCTGGGCGGCGAGGGGGGATGTCTGCTGTCAGGGACAGCAGACATCTCCTAACTGTCACCGCGTCTATAGACGCGGTGACAGTTAGAAGCCATGACGTATATATACGTCATGTGTCGGGAAGTACATCCCGGCCATGACGTATATATACGTCAAATGTCGGGAAGGGGTTAAATATCCTGCCCCGGGACCTGTGGACGGTGTATGCATGCCCCCACTGTCTCCATAGATGCTTCTTTGCCATCTGTGCTCCCCGCAGCTCTCCTCGACGGCTTGTGGAGTCGCCGATCGGTGGGGCCTGCTGTGCCTCGCGCATCTACTTCAGGCGTCGGCGCCATCTTGGATCCTCCGGCAGCTCCGACTACACGTGGGAGCCTTTGGTGTGCTGCTCCGGTGCCCGACTGCGCTGCTGCTGTTGGCTGGGTGAAAAGGCGGGTGGGGGCGGCCGGTGACTCTCCGGAGGATAAGCGGGAGAGAGTGGGAGCTGTCTCCTTTGAGGCACGCCGCTCGGCCGCACGGAGAGGCTGGCACCATCCTGCTTGTCTGTCCCCAGAGCTGCGGTACATATATAGATCTGATCCTGCGCTGGGCTTGGCGGGTACCTCTCACCTATACCTGCTGGAACCTGTAAGTCTCACACCATCTGGACTGTACTACGCTAATGTGTTACCAGTGACACTGATTTCCCCTTAAGTTGTTGCCCTTCATAATCCTGACAACGTGCTGGCCGTCGCCTTTCTACAGCTAAGGGTCGACTTTATTGTAGATTACACTTCTACTGCCTACTGTGTGGTGTGTGCTGCCCTGTTTGAGACCTTGGTGCAGACTTTTTGTCCTCCAATTAACTATTTCGTCGAAATGGAGATGGCGCTGTGTCGGATCCTGCAAGCTATTGCCTCTTCTACAGATAGGCTTATCAACCAACTCAATACTTTGCAGCAGGCTACGGTCTCTACTCCCTACAATAATGCAGCACCTGCTGAAGCACCAGAAGTCACTATATCCACGCGTTGTGTCAGCGCATCTTATAGGACTTCTACTTCTCTAGAAATCCGTGATATGCAACCACAAGATCCTGGCTCAATAATTGAAAATTTGCCTACAGCTCTGCTTCACTGCTCTATATTCGCTGATGCCCGCCCGGGATCGTCCCACTCTCCTATAATGTATCAGACATCATCTTGGAATTGCTTGTACTCCTATTGTGGAACTTATCCTACTTTTCCACCTGCCGCTGACGAAGACCCGGACCCTATGGATGCCTGCCTGGGACCGTCCCACTCTCCTAAACTGTATCCGACACCATTCTGGAATTGCTTGTACTCCTTTGGTGGAACTTATCCTACTTTTCCAGTTGCTGCTGACGAAGACCCGGACCCTATGGACCTCTCTTCCCCTGGTTTTGAAAAATGGCCAGATTGAGAATACACACCACATTATAACCTGAGAGATCTCTTGCTGTTTAATACATATTTCGTAATTTTTTGTTATTTGCCAGATGATATCCTCCTCAGTTTTTTTTTAGGGACGTAAGCTTATATTCGATTACATTTCTATGTCTTTCGCTGCGGGGGGGCATGGGGGGTGTGTACGCTTAGTTTAGTTTACTTAAGTTGCCTCTATATTCAAAAAAGTATCCTATTTTCTTTGCCCCTGCTAGTCATTGGTCAATATCATTTTCATTGGATGGGTGGGATGGGTGGGGGGGAATATTTTTAGAAGCATAGTTAGGAGGGTAGGGGTTATGTTAATGGAATCCGGGTATACCTAGGTTGGGGGTAGGTCATACAGGGTGGGGGGTTATGGGGAGGTTTGTTTTGGGTTTTTGCTTTAGTTTAGTTAGTTGGGGGGTCGTTTTCAGGGATCCAGGTACGCCGAGTTGGGGGTGGGTTGTACAGGGTGGGGGGTTATAGGGGTGGTTTGCTTTGGGTTTTTGGATGGGTTATGTTAATTTTCTATTTCTCCTGCTAGACCAGACATTTGACTTTATAATGTCACATGTAGTATACTGATCCTTCTTAATGGGTACTATATTGCCAAGCCAAACTACGTTAGTCACAAGGTTGATATTTGGCTACACTCTAGTGTGGTATTTTACTGTGGACGCGTACGCATACACCTGCTATTCCTGGAACCCAGATGGCGCCTTTGGGTAACGGGGACTTCTATATCCTGTGATGAAACGACTTCATTTAATTTTCTCCACACATAATACCCTTGATCTACTGCGATCTGCAAACACTACTTTTTATTACTGTTGACACTCTGTGTATCATATGTTTTATACGCACCGTTTCTTTATTTCAGTATATGTGGAATTTTTTCTGTGTCTACTACTACACCCTATGCTTACTGTGTGTTGGGTGTTCTGTTTGTTTATTCAAAAAATCACAATAAAAATTACCAAAAAAAAAAAACTTATAGGCCATAAATACTGTAGCTCTCGTGATGCGGAAGTGGCCGGGGAACACAAACGTAGAGAAGCTAGAGTAGCCCACAGATGTATCCCTACAGGATCTGCGCCCCCTACCTCCAATATTCCATCCTGTTACCAGCGTGATCTTTGTGAATTGGGAATGATATAAAAGACTCACAGCTCGTTCTTCAGGAGATAACTCTGACACGGATAAAACATGGGCAGGACTTTATCCAGAATATGGACCACAGCTCGGAGATGTTTGGCCTGTACCAGTTCTCCCAGTAAGGTGACGCCTTCCACACAGAACTTGTCCACACTGCGGGGAACACGAGACAGGCATTGTGTTACTGCATTAAACATCACATAGCCTATACACGAGATCGCACACTATAACATAAACACAATTATACACAGATCAAAAAGGACAGAAAACATTCTATGTACGAATTCTGATTCCCGTCATTGTTGTAGGTGTACACAGAGCCGGAATGTGGCCGAAACTTGTAAAGAGGAGGTCGTGACGGAAAGCTAAAAACATTCCTAAATTAATACACGTCAAGTAATCCGCATGTGTTCGACGCGCTTCGGGCTCGGTTTACGCGTCCGCTCACCGCGATTAAGGCTCAGTGGATCGCTGTGCTTGCCACACTTTATAGAATCAAGTCAACGCTGACGTGGATAGTGGGAGTATGAACAGGTCGGGAGGACGCGTACCGCCGCCGCTCGCAGAGCTCGCTGCACTCACCACGCTTCGGGCAGACATGGATAGTGGGGGTGTTTGAGGAACACATTCACACCTGTCAGGCAGGTTAAAAATGGTCACTGGTTCCCACACAATGTAATAAGCGCTGACACAGCGTTGACTGACTACGCTAACTGCATAACGCTGACTGACTACGCTAACTGCGTAACGCTGACTGACTACGCTAACTGCGTAACGCTGACTGACTACGCTAACTGCGTAACGCTGACTGACTACGCTAACTGCGTAACGCTGACTGACTACGCTAACTGCGTAGCGCTGACTGCGTAACGCTGACTGACTACGCTAACTGCGTAACGCTGACTGACTACGCTAACTGCGTAACGCTGACTGACTACGCTAACTGCGTAACGCTGACTGACTACGCTAACTGCGTAACGCTGACTGACTACGCTAACTGCGTAACGCTGACTGACTACGCTAACTGCGTAACACTGACTGACTACGCTAACTGCGTAACGCTGACTGACTACGCTAACTGCGTAACGCTGACTGACTACGCTAACTGCGTAACGCTGACTGACTACGCTAACTGTGTAACGCTGACTGACTACGCTAACTGCGTAACGCTGACTGACTACGCTATAACTGCAACGCTGACTGACTACGCTATAACTGCAACGCTGACTGACTTTGCTAACTGCGTAAAGCTGACTGACTACGCTAACTGCGTAACACTTACTGACTACGCTAACTGCGTAACACTGACTGACTACGCTAACTGCGTAACTCTGACTGATTACGCTAACTGCGTAACTCTGACTGACTACGCTAACTGCGTAACTCTGACTGACTACGCTATAACTGCGTAACGCTGACTGACTACGCTAACGGCGTAACGCTGACTGACTACGCTAACTGCGTAACGCTGACTGACTACGCTAACTGCGTAACTCTGACTGACTACGCTATAACTGCGTAACGCTGACCGACTACGCTAACGGCGTAACGCTGACTGACTACGCTAACTGCGTAACGCTGACCGACTACACTAACTGCGTAATGCTGACTGACTACGCTAACGGCGTAACGCTGACCGACTACACTAACTGCGTAATGCTGACTACACTAACTGCGCAACGCTGACTGACTACACTAACTGACTACACTAACTGCGTAAGCTCCGGTTAGGCATGAACGTACACACAGTCGCAGAAACAAGCTGACTACGCGCTGATTACACTGGCCGCGGGAACACTACGCTGATTCTGACAGAGACACTAAGCTGACTATGTAACTGCTGCCATGAAACACAAGTACCCAACTCTCTCTGCCATTGTTACATCTGCCCCATCTGCAGCGCAACATGCATTTGTCCATTTGCATGCTTTTTTGCTTTACTAACGATGTTGATTCAGGCCCTATAATTGGGAAATGTCCTTGGCCGAAATGCGAGGGGACATGGTTCATTAACTGGTTGTGGCTGGAAAGTTTGCCTGCATATCGGAGAATTAATGGAGGGGGATCTGTGAGCCAAGGTCACTTACCTGTGTCCCACCGAGGCCGCTGCCAGACCAATGTAACAGCCGATAGGAACCCCGAACTTCACCGCCTTCAGCACAGGGTGGAGTATATTAGCCTCGGTTAGATCCGGCACGGCGTCACACAGCTGCTCCCGTCGGTCATTCCTGTGCAATTTAAGCCTCAATACCAAATCCCAGGCCCACTGGTTAAAGCACGCCTCCGGGGTCTGCCCTGTCCGGACTATGCTGGCCAAATAGGACACCTACCAAGAACACGTCAATCAGCAAACAAAATGATCACTCCAAAATAACACGCAGCACTCTTACATGCAACAAGAGTATCGCAGCCCACTAAACGAAACATGCAGCACATAAACAGTTAAGAAACATGAAGACAATAATATCTGCAGAAGTCTGAAAAGGTAGTTAACCCTTTATGCTGCAAGACAGGATTGCACGCACAGCTACTTTCAGGCTGACCATTGCACCCAGCGCGGGCGGTGGGCACATTTCCAAATACTAATATCGGGGCAGATGTATGAAGCCTGGTGAAAAGACCACACACCAGCCAATCAATGCCCAACTGTCATTTTTCAAACGGATGATTGGCCGGTGCGGTACCTTCCACTTTATCTCTTCACCAGGCTTCATACATCTGCCCCAACGACGGCTGCAGCCCTAAAACCAACGGGCGGGATAGGCTTCCACATTCAGACACCGGATGAAAGGAGGGTTGCCGCGGGCGTACGGAAAAGCTGGTGCGAATCAGGCCCTAGGGGAGAACAAGGTTAAAGTTACCTGCTTTATGCTCTCCGAGATCAGACCGGTGTAGGGTTTGTCGGAGATAAACTTCTGATATGCCTCTAGGACCATGAGGGCAACCTCCACGTGAACGGCGTGATCCAGGTGCAGGGTGTTCTGTGGGCACAAGGGTGACATTAGGCATTGGTACAGTGTATAGACCAATCCCATCCGTACCCGATGCACAGGTCACTATTACCAGCTATGACGACGGTTGGTTGGTTGGTAGTAAGGAGGCGACATATAGTACATATGACTATTGTAATCTCTATACCAGCGATTTTCAACCACTGTGCCTGTGGAGCACTCGTGTGACAGAGATGTCCATACGAGTCAACAGCCACCTCCCACAGTTCAACTGTTATTCACTGGTCTCTTGTTTTCATGTGAGGGCCAATGATTTTTGTTACCTGCAGGGATTTTAATCATAAGAGGACCAACGGGTTATTTTTTTTTCCTGTGGGGGCCAATGTGTTTTTCCACATGGAGGTCGGATGGTGTGCCCTGGCAATTTAAAAATCTTGTTGGGTGTGCCGCGAGTTAAAAAGGGTAGAAAATCACTGGTCAATACAGTAGTCTACATGCCCCAGATAAAGTCCTGCAATCACTGGCTAGCAGCTGCTGGCTCTTGGTTCCGTACCGTATCATTGAAGCCCCAGTTGAGCCCCTCGAGGATGACGCAGGCCAGCTTGTTCTCCACCTCTGAGAGGTTATGATTGATCAGCCATTCCCGGATGATGCCAATCTCCGTGCTGCTCGGCTGCCAGCGGTGTAAGGGCAATTCTTTAAATAAGTATAAGGAGACCTGACGAGAGAAATAAGACAAGTGACCAGGTATCAAACCCGGAGCTCAGTAGGAGCAGCAGCAGGTCACAACATGCTGGGTAAAGGGCTATACAGGTATCGGAATATAAAGAGGACGGTAAGGGGCATATTTCTCTACAAGGTCTATACCTCAGTGTTCACACAATACGTAGTTATTCTAGGATGTAGAATATGCACCCCATTTGCTGCAGGGTACACTGGTCCTCAGAGAATGACATCTGCAGTGCCCCCCCAGCCCCCAGAGGACAAGGTCTGCAGTGCTCCCCCAGCCCCCAGAGGACAAGGCCTGCAGTGCCCCCCCAGCCCCCAGAGGACAAGGTCTGCACTGCTTACCAGCCCCCAGAGAACAAGGCCTGCAGTGCCCACCAGCCCCCAGAGAACAAGATCTGCAGTGCCCACCAGCCCCCAGAGAACAAGATCTGCAGTGCCCACCAGCCCCCAGAGGACAAGGTCTGCGATGCCCACCAGCCCCCAGAGGACAAGATCTGCGATGCCCACCAGCCCCCAGAGGACAAGGTCTGCGGTGCCCACCAGCCCCATAGGACAAGGCATGCAGTGCCCAACAGCCCCCAGAGAACAAGGCCTGTAGTGCCCACCAGCCCCCAGAGAACAAGGCCTGCAGTGCCCACCAGCCCCCAGAGGACAAGGCCTGCAGTGCCCACCAGCCCCCAGAGGACAAGGCCTGCAGTGCCCACCAGCCCCCAGAGGACAAGGTCTGTAGTGCCCACCAGCCCCCAGAGGACAGGGCCTGCAGTGCCCACCAGCCCCCAGAGAACAAGGCCTGCAGTGGCCAACAGCCCCCAGAGGACAAGGCCTGCAGTGCCCACCAGCCCCCAGAGAATAAGGCCTGCAGTACCCACCAGCCCCCAGAGAACAAGGCTTATATTGTATACTAGCACCCTGAGTACAGAATCTTTCATGCCCAATGACAATGGGTCTGTACAGCACACTGCTCCCTGGGGAAATGGTCCTGTATCATACACAGTCTATAACATGGGAATGTTAGAAAATAACCAAGGATTCTCCTTTCCCCAGGAAACGGCCTAGGTAAGGTCACAGAGAATATAGAACAAGCTCTCACCATCCCCACTTTCTCTATGGTCTCCCGGACGCGCTGCAGGAGGACTGATATGATGACGCTGTGCGCACTAGTAATGGTGGCAAGTAGCTCACGGCCCACTTTAGAGAAGGCTTCTCTTGTAGACAGACTGACGTAGGACACCTGGGGAGGAACACAGAAGAGCTGCCATTAGCACACATAGCATAGGACCATAATACAGCTAAACCCCATGAAAGAAAGCAATAACCAGCTATATCAGCCAGGGCTAGCCGGGTCCAAATACAACATGTATAAACCTTACGCGATTCCTAACACATATCATTGTAGAGGAGATGTATAACTGAACTATATGTATCCATGTATACCGGTTGGTCTTACAGGATACTATCAGTATGTGCCTCATGCCTCACTGATGATACCTGGGTGACATTATGGCAGTGCCAGGGGGCTATTTAAGTGCCGGTGACCATGGCAACTGCACATTTCTTTATGTTACTCACAGACGGCCTCTATGTGCCACACAGAACACGGCCTGGGCCACACCAGCGGGCGTACCTCATAGATCTCCAGAGCGATGCTCTTCACCAGCTCCTCGTCCACATCCATCTGCTTGGTCTGTGCCATCTGAGCGAACGTGGTGAGGAGGCAAATGCCCTCCGAGCTGTTCATGGTGGAGAAATACTGCTCAAACTTCTCCCGGTTTACAGGGTCTTAAGGGAACACACGAGTAAATGATAAGTGACCCGCATAGACTGCCGCAGACGGGCAAATATACCACTAACTGGCAGCATCTTCCACAATTACAGTTATTGGGTCAGAGACAAAAATCATCTGTATGTGTGCCCACAATGGAATAACAAATGGGTATATTCGCCAGTTTACAGAATGTGCGCATCTCGGTGCAGAGCCGGCCCGCTGCAACGGGAAGATTCAACGAAGCGCGAGTTGGCATTGGCCGGTACCTCCATAGTCTGCGAGCAGGAGTCCGCTATGGAGGATTAGTGCGCGTAGCCACCTGGAACCTGCTGTACCGCGCTTAATTGATTCTGCCCCTACACCAGCCGCTCACTTACAGGGACGCCCATAAAATGATAGGAGTTCCCCTGGTCCGGGACTGTGTCTGCCCCTTACTCAGCTTTGCCCATGTTCGTCCTGCTACTAAGTGGAGATGCAATCCAGTCGCACATTACTCTGGATCCCCCTTCAGGCTACTGTATCGTCCATGTTTCCAGACTCTTAAAGGCCCCCATAGACTTTGGACACTTTTCACACAATTCCAAAGCATCGAGCTGAGAAAATCAGGTGAAAATGTACAAATCGTAGGTGCCTAAGGGACTGATTCAGCCCTGTTCCCGTTATCGGGAAACCGTGCGTGAACAAAGCCAGCAATGACTTGTCATCGCTGGCCATTAGCAACAAGATTGACAAGTGGACGGAGTTTTTTTGTGAGCGACACCCCAGCGTTTTCTGGGAGTGCGGCTGAAAAATGCAGATGGTTTCCGGCCGTTGAGGGGGAGGGCCACTGACATCAGCAGCGGCCCCGTTCTCCCCAGGGCCATCGCAGCATTGAGTAAGTCTAGGCTTAGGTGGTGATGCACATGGGGGGAGGTGGGGGGAGCTTCATTCGATGGTGAGTGATTACAAATGGATCTCGCTGGGATGCCATTCGCATCTATGCACAGGGGCGGGATTTCACTCTGCCGGGGAGGCGACTAACTGATCGCTGGGCTGCAAAAACTTGTCTGAATCGGGCACAAAAATTCATTTGACCGGTCCTGTTCCCATCGGATCAAACGCACTTAGATAAATATACCCCTTAGTTCATACAGTGACTGCAGAACACTGCTCCGTACCCGCGACTCCCTGTCGCATACACACATACATTTTGCAGAACACTGCTCCGTACCCGCGACTCCCTGCCGCATACACACACATACATTTTGCAGAACACTGCTCCGTACCCGCGACTCCCTGCCGCATACACACACATACATTTTGCAGAGCACTGCTCCGTACCCGCGACTCCCTGCCGCATACACACACACACACATTTTGCAGAACACTGCTCCGTATCCGCGACTCCCTGCCGCATACACACACATACATTTTGCAGAACACTGCTCCGTACCCGCGACTCCCTGCCACATACACACACATACATTTTGCAGAACTCTCTTCTGCTTTGAAAACACTGATTTCACACTGATTTAAAAGGAACACATTTTGCCCCTTGAAGTCAATATTCACCAAATGAGGTCTCACATCACCTTCTCTAATGCTACTTAAACCTCCTGCTGAGATTCCCCTAACAAGTTCTGAACATGAAATACCATTTAATGTGGATCTGCAGGTAGCCACGTCCAAGGTGGAATACAGGTCCTCCACGTTCTCACTCTCCGCGTGGTGCAAGAGGTAGAAGATCTTCCAAAGCATTACGTTGGACAGGGTCCCGAACGGCATCTCAGACATAAACAGCCAAATCCCCAACCTGCAGAGAATTGGAGGAAGACAATTTTCTCAATTCTTAATAAAATAGGAGCAACCTTCTGAAAATAAGCGCGCCTGCTAAAAAGGGCCAGTCGGCCTATGTCATTTCCACGGTGAGCCAGATTCCCGATGACAAAACGCGTTAGCATAGTGCTGCTTACATGAGGACCTGCGTCCTAGATGACGGTGTCAGATAGGAACAAGCTTCTCAATATCAGAACTCTCAAACTTAAAAACGCCAGCTTCTGTAATTCCCGCTCTGATCCAGGGTCGGCGGATGAAGAAACGCGTTGGTCATACCTACTGCATAACATATACATTCCCGAGTCGAAGCTGTCTAGATCGACAGTTATGGGATCGACCACTCGTAACCATCGATCCTGTAACAGTGATGGGAGTGAAAGTGCCCATACATGGTGTGAAGATCGCACCCGTTATGAGCTGGATCGCATCGTAACGCATGCGTTTTGCGTGCGATGCGAGGGCAGTACAAAAAGTATGTGCAGCACATACTTTTTGTACAATGCGATGAGGTGCCACATTGCATTGCAAGGTGAAAACGCACTGTGTATGGGCACCGTTAGACACAAGCTGGAGATCCACAAGTTTTTCAGATTTTTTTTTGGTGCAGCCCAACTTGGTTCGTAATTTTCTATCCAGGTGGACATGGAGTTAGATTAGCGGGCACAGCAAGCCATGCGAGGGGACACTATGCACATTCCACGGGGGCCCCTGTGACATTCCGCACAAAAAAAAACCCTGTGTTGATGTGGTGACTATCGACCTCATCTCCATCGATCTCCCGCTTGCGCCTAACTCCCCCCGTTGTCGCGCTATAGTCCATCGACTTGCTTTAGGTGTCTAACCAGACGCCTTCGACCAAGATCTCCATCGCCTATCCCGTAACCACTGCATAATGGAGGAAGGTATAATGGAACCAGTATTAACGCATTGAGAAGGCGCCACACTGTAATCCTGGACAGCACCAGGCAAGTGCACGGGATTTATATTATGTGTACATGCATGACTTGTATTATTTTGGGATGCGGTCATTTGGTCTACTGCATTATGGTAGAAAGTCATTAGGTCGAATCCATTAGGTCGACATGCTAAAAGGTCGACATGACTCTAGGTCGACATGGGAAAAGGTCGACATGATTCTAGTTCGAAAGGTCATTAGGGTACTTCTTTACTTTCACGGCGCCACTAGATAGGACAGATAGGACAGATAGGACAGATAGGATAGGATACGATTTGTATGCGATTTGACATAAGATATCGCATAAGATATAGGATAAGATTTACTATCCATTTCATTACCCCACTATCCACTAGGGCGTGGAGTGAGAATAGAATAGTGTGGCGAGCGCAGCGAGCCACCGAGCCCGAAGCGTGGCGAGTGCAGCGAGCCCCGCGAGGGGACACGGAATGTATTTTATGGAATTGCATGCAAATGGCATGCGATATTGGGGACTTGCTTTCAAACAACATCCGTGTCCCCTCGCGGGGCTCGCTGCGCTCGCCACGCTTCGGGCTCGGTGGCTCGCTGCGCTCGCCACACTATTCTATTCTCACTCCACGCCCTAGTGGATAGTGGGGTAATGAAATGGATAGTAAATCTTATCCTATATCTTATGCGATATCTTATGTCAAATCGCATACAAATCGTATCCTATCTAGTATCCTATCTGTCCTATCCTATATCTTATGCGATATCTTATGTCAAATCGCATACAAATCGTATCCTATCTAGTATCCTATCTGTCCTATCTAGAGTGGCGCCGTGAAAGTAAAGAAGTACCGTCATTAGTTCGACAGGTCATTAGTTCGACAAGGTCATTAGTTTGACATTGTCTATGTCGACATTCACAAGGTCGACATGGAGTTTTTCACTGTTTTTTGAGCCAACATGTGCCGACAGGCGGTATTTCATGCCCTACCATCCACTAGGGCGTGGTGGGAGAATAAAATAGTGTGCCGAGCGTAGCGAGGCACCGTGCCCGACGCATAGCGAGCGCAGCGAGCGATGCGAGGGGATGCAGTGCACTTTAAACTGTGTCCATGTCGACTGTGTTGACATTCAGGTAAAAAAACAGTGAAAAACCCCATGTCGACCTTGTGAAGGTCGACATAGACAATGTCGAACTAATGACCTTGTCGAACTAATGACCTGTCGAACTAATGACCTTTCGACCTAGAATCATGTCGACCTTTTCCCATGTCGACCTAGAATCATGTCGACCTTTTAGCATGTCGACCTAATGGATTCGACCTAATGACTTTCTACCATAATGCAATAGACCAAATGATCCCAACCCATTATTTTATACATTAGAGATACCATGAATAAAACGCCACTGTATACATTCTCTCTACTTCATATGAATATAAATGAGACACACAGCCACCAAGAAGGGGTATTCGGATCATTCTGACCCCTATCAGCTGCACATGGTTATATGGTCACTTTGCACTTCTTTATATTATAAACATTAAATTACTGAATGTTCCAATCATATCTGCCCGATGACATACATATAATTAGAGACGATGATTAAAGGACGACGTGAGGATGTATGACAGAGGAGGCGATAATAGTCACATGTCTCACCTCTTAGCCCTGAGGACATGCAGAACCGCTGTCAGGAAGAGCTCGTCGTACACCGCCTGCAGCTTCCCCAGCGAGTAGATCTCGGAAACCTTCTCACTGTCGCGGTTGCTGCTCAGGTACATGGCCCAGTGATCACTCAGGTAACACAGCGTCATCCTACGAGAACACAACACCCATATGAGACCTGGGACAGAAACTCACTCAGTGCCAGGACGAGCACAGGATCAGCGGATATATGTTCTGTGAGCGGACGTGTCTAGGAAACCGTTACATCCAAATAAAACAGAGCGAAACAGGTGCAAGTGGGTCCTCCGTGCCGGGGCATTCTGACATTTGTGGTTCTACAAGTGTCAGCATGCCCTACAACCCTTAAAAACAGAGAGAGAGACAGAGAGAAAGAGGGAGAGAAAGAGGGAGAGAGAGAGGGAGAGCGAGAGCCAGAGAGAAAGAGAGAGAGAGAAAGAGGGAGAGAAAGAGGGAGAGCGAGAGCCAGAGAGAAAGGAGAGGGAGCGACAGAGAGAAAGAGGGAGAGAGACAGAGAGAAAGAGGGAGAGAGAAAGAGGGAGCGACAGAGAGAAAGAGGGAGCGACAGAGAGAAAGAGGGAGAGAGACAGAGAGGGAGAGAGAAAGAGGGAGAAGGAGAGAGAGGGGGAGAGAGAGGGGGAGAGAGAAAGCGGAAGAGACAGAGAGGGATAGATAGAGGGAGAGATAGAGGGAGAGAGAGAGAGAGAGAGAGAGAGAGAGAGAGAGAGAGAGAGAGAGAGAGAGAGAGAGAGAGAGAGAGAGAGAGAGAGAGAGAGAGAGAGAGAGAGAGAGAGAGAGAGAGAGAGAGAGAAGGAGAGAGGGAGAGGGTTGTGGGAGAGAGGCAAATTGTTACTGTATACGTGGTGAAGTGGCGAGAATGGATAGTGCAATCAATAAAAGACTACAGCGCAATGGACTATGCTGGTGCTACATAGATAAATGTTACTAAATATAAGTACATGGTGCTGTTCCCCCCCCTCCCAGCTTGAGAGCTGGATTATTTCCAGGCAGAAGTGTTAGTTTTCTGTACTCTGCAGCTCTGCCTGCGGTTCCCTTTAATCGTTGCTAGGCTACTAATGATCTGGTAATGAGCGGGGCCGCAGGGAGCTATAGGAGAGAGGTCACATGCAGCGTGCGCCCCTGCAGCAGCAGGAGAATACGGCCAGGTCTCACATACTGTACAGTATATAGGGGAATCATAGGTGTACATGAGGCAAGGAGCCAAAACAAACACTATACATAGTACTTTCCAATCATGTCTGCACATAGGTGAAAAGTGTAAATCTAACCGTTCCACAAGTGTGCGTAATTCTGACCCTGTCGCACCTCTGCCACAGAGACGGGCTGATTGCCCTCAAACAGCGGCTTCCTGTCAGTCAACTAGCGACTATGGAGATTAAAGTGCGACTAACTGGTGATAAGGATCTTTGTCTCTATTTGCGACTGCGCATGCACTTTGCAGCCGATGTGCAAAAGCTCATTCGATAATCGATAGGATTGCGAATTCGCTGACAGCCTTTATGTCTGAATAAGGTCATACTGTATGTGAGCACTTCGCTGTATAGAGAAGCGCTCGCAGAATAGTGATGCGATAGCATAAATTTGCATTCGCATTGCTGGGCGGGACCTGGCATGCAGGGTAGCTTAGCGCTGTAATGGGCGCCCCCCCCCCCCCAGTATGTTAGTACCGGCAATGTGAAAATTTCGCAAAACTACAACTTTACACTGCCACTCCGCTAATACACGCTGCAACTCCTTCTTACTGATTACCGGTATTTGTGTATTATCACGGCGCCCATCGCCTAGTATACCATTACACTAAATAAGCTATACGAAGGTATGTGATGCAACGCGATATTGTACAATAAAATATCGCATCGTATGCCATTAAATGGCATGCGATGCGATGGTATACGATTTTTAATTGTACAAGCACCCTGATGGGTCCTTACATTGTCAACGCCACCCCCAGTATCAACGCCAACCCGAAGTGTGGCGAGCGAAGCGAGCCCCGCGAGGGGATGCTGAATACATGTAAAGTAATACGTGTGCGCTCGCCATGCTTCGGGCTCGGTGGCTCGCCACACTATCTAAAATCAACTCCACACAGACATGGATAGTGAGGGTATGAAAAGGTCAGAGGATGCGTACCGCCGCCCCTCACGGGTGCGCTGCGCTCACCACGCTTCAGGTTGGCATTGATACTGGGGGTGGCGTTGACAATGGGGGGCCATTTCACATTGTAAGCACCCATCAGGGTGCTTGTACAATTAAATGCATCGCATGCATTGTATGCCGCTATATGGCATGCAATGCGATGCGATGCCCTACGATGCACATTGTGGGCGCCGTGATAATACACAAGTACCTGATTTCCTCCTCCCATTCCTACTGCCAAGACTTTTCACATGCTGCTCCCTTTCTCTGGAACTCTCTACCTCTCTCTGTGAGACTCTCCAGCTCTCTAATAAAACTTCAAATGTGTTCTCGAGACCCACTTATACACCGAACCCAGACAACTCTCACCCTAACCCACTGATCCACACTCACGGTCTCTGCCCCATCTGTGTCACCCGTGTTTGTGTGCCCCTACCCTTTAGAATGTAAGCTCTCCTGAGCAGGGCCCTCTTACCGAATATGCTTATCCTTCTCTTACTTAAACCATCTTTGATGGCACCAAATCCCTTGGGTTCTGCCACCCTGATACTGATGCAGCTCTGGTTATTGTATATTGTATTGTAGTCACCTGTAAGTCACTGTTTTGCTTATTCATTTATGTACTCTGTAATTGGGCGCTGCGGATGCCTTGTGGCACCAAATAAATAAAAGGATAATAATAATCAATAATAATAATATTATTACAGATTAAATGATGAGATCAGTGCCTATTTATTTTCCAGCAGAATCTACGTCCCTCGGTTACACACAAGCAGTAACGACTAAATACCACCTGTATAGGCCAAGTCTCTGTGGTACATGGGCGGCACTCACACTCATCCAGTACCAAACTCAGGTTCCAGGACAGAACCGCATGCAGCTCAGCCATATTGTGAGGAGGCAGGAAACGTGGCAAATGTTGTGGAACTACAAGCGTCAGCAGAACATGGAGATCCAAAGGGTACCTCCCACTGCAACTGGCACTCATTATATTTTTGCAAAGACCTGATAAAAAGCAATAACCTGACATATAGGAAGAGCTTGGGAACCCACCGAATAATGCAGCCAATCCGCTTCACAAACTGCCGATATCGCGCCCTGTTAAAGGTCTCTAACCCCAGGGCCAGGAGCTCGATTAAAGAGTTTGCGAATGCAAATAGCTTCATCATTTCCTGCGGCGTAGTCTTCTCCGGGAGATAGTCACCTGGTGGGATGACGGAGACAAAATAATGTAACATGTAACACGCCAAAACAGCACTGACACCTTGTGGATCCCTACAACAACTCAGACAGAACGGAGATCGTGGATTGGTCAGTATAGGCGTTAGACATAATCAGCCACATTACAATGCCCACACGTGTGGATTAGGGCAAAGTACCAGCTCACCTCTGGAATTAAATCCAAGAACATTTTTGAAAAGATCTTTAAATGGAAACTGCCCCAACAAGGAAATTAAGTCATCCTCGGACAGCAGCATCCAGCTCGTCTCTGGATCCTCATCCTGCGGACAAAAAGACAAAGCGAGTTAGAAGTGTGTTTATGGGATATTAGCGTTCCATAATCCTGTTATAGCCCTCAGGCCTAAACGCAGCGAGAGGACAATTGGGTGTAACTTAGCCACAGCGCATGAAGACACATCTGTAATACCAATGATTATTCTGCCATGGCTTAAAATACAGCACCCCTATATTAGCCTATGGGTACAGCCGTCCCGACTATAAATGGTCAGATCTGATTTGGCCAAACAATGATCCTGTTTCTGAAGCCTCGGGATCCTCCCCGTGTTTTATAGGAGCCTGCGCTGAAGTACAAGATAATAAATGAGTGTCACTCACCTCCTCACCCCCCTCATCCACCAACGTCCAGTTCCCGGATTCCTTCCCAGAGCCGGAACCTTTCCTTTCGTTGGGTTTCATGTGACACAGAAAGTCGGCTCGATTCCTACCAGAAAATAAAGAGTTCATGTATTTGTTCAATGCAATATTTATACCCACCTGACATATAAGCTATTGATTATAGACCCTGTAACCCACCGTATGGGCATTTCCAATTGTGTGTGTTCCTGTGGCTCTATTCATCCATCTAGAACCCAGAACTGTGCCTTCTATTCATTATGGCAGGGGTTCCCAAACTCGGTCCTCAGGACCCCACACAGTTCATGTTTTCCAGATCACCTGACAGATGCACTCATTACTGACTGACACATTTCAAAAGATCCACAGGTGGAGCTAATTATTTCACTTGATTCTGTGAGGAGACCTGCAAAACCTGCACTGTGTGGGGTCCTGAGGACCGACTTTGAGAACCTGTGCATTATGGTATCCAGTCGACGGATCTACAATGTCTAGATGGCCCATGCTTAGTCGAGCCCGTCTCGTTAAACGCCTAAAGATCATCAGCCACATCTAGAAACGCCCGTAACGGGAGTTAGACACCAGCGTTAGAGCGAAGGGAGCGCGGTTGACAGTTTTTCCCGTTTTTTTGGTGCCAATTGTCACAGGTTCACTCGGTTCATATTTTACTTTATAAAGTGAGATTGTAATCGTTCGGCGAGCGCAGCGAGGCACCGTGCCCAAAGCGAGGGGAACTGTGCACATATACAGTGTCCATGGGGGTATTCGGACCCTGGGTCAACAATGTCTAGGTCAACAATTACTAGGTTGCCCCACCTGACAGGACACATGAAACAAATCCTAGGCGCTGCCCCGCCTGACAGGACACATGACACAAATCCTAGGCGCTGCCCCACCTGACAGGACACATGACACAAATCCTAGGCGCTGCCCCACCTGAGAGGACACATGACACAAATCCTAAGCGCTGCCCCACCTGACAGGACACATGACACAAATCCTAGACGCCGCCCCACCTGACAGGACACACGACACAAATCCTAGGCGCTGCCCCACCTGACAGGACACATGACATAAATCCTAGGTGCTGCCCCACCTGACAGGACACATGAAACAAATCCTAGGCGCTGCCTCACCTGACAGGACACATGACACAAATCCTAGGCGCTGCCCCACCTGACAGGACACATGACACAAATCCTAAGCGCTGCCCCACCTGACAGGACACATGACACAAATCCTAGGCGCTGCCCCACCTGACAGGACACATGACACAAATCCGAGGCGCTGCCCCACCTGACAGGACACATGACACAAATCCTAAGCGCTGCCCCACCTGACAGGACACATGGCACAAATCCTAGGTGCTGTCCCACCTGACAGGACACATGACACAAATCCTAGGCGCTGCCCCGCCTGACAGGACACATGACACAAATCCTAAGCGCTGCCCCACCTGACAGGACACATGACACAAATCCTAGGCGCTGCCCCGCCTGAGAGGACACGACACAAATCCTAGGCGCTGCCCCACCTGACAGGACACATGACAGGACACATGACACAAGTCCTAGGCGCTGCCCCACCTGACAGGACACATGAGGACGGCCAGCTGCTGCATGAAGTGAAAGACTCCGGCTGGGTTGTGGAGGACTCGCACCTAGAAAACACAACAGAACTCCATTTCATGCACTCGCCGATATATACACACACCCTGCCGCCAACCACGTCCGCAGTCAGTATCCTCAACTTACCTGGACAAACGGAATGGCCCATTTACTGATACCAGCCGGACAGCGCAGGATGTGATTCAGGAGGAAGAGGTGGTCTCCCAGACATCCCACTTTCAACAGAACAGACACCTAGGGAACAGCAGCAGCCGCAGGACTGGGGGTCAGAGGGGTTATAACATATACTGTATCGCAGCAGTGGTGAGCAACAAGGCTGTAGGTAGACACTGGACAAACATGACAGCGTTGGGCCTGGTCAGGTCAGGTATTTAGGGTAATGCCGCTGAGAATGTGTAATCAGATACTAGCCGCAGCCCTATGGAGGCGCTGGCGGTTTCGCGAATCCCAGCAGCTGTGTACAAAGATGCCATTACTGACCCAATGGTCACAAATCATGTCCGCAGGGAAGTAAGATGCTGAAGCCATTGCCGGCACCAAAAGCGGTGGCACCTATTCTGCGCTTTAATCACCTCTCCCTATTACCACAAATGGTGCACAACCTACAATCGCTTTGCAAATAAATTATATCTGTGACCTCCGTCCGAGAATAGTGCCACGTGCACAATGAAATCGGCCATAAATGACACATTGTATGATCTAAGAGGTAACAATGGTTTACAGTATATAATGCAGTAAAGACAGTAACGATGATAGTACAGAAATAAGTACAACACAAGACAGAAGTCTCCTCCCCTGGGGGGGGGGGGGGGATGAGGTTTCCTGAACACAGAGCACACGGGTGGAGATGGACACAAGGGGCTGATGGGACTCCGAGTGCACAGATGAGATACAGAAAAGACAGGTCAAGGGGTTCTTATGCCCCGTCACGCGGAGATGTTACTATGGTAACGCCAGGTCTCCTGTATCTCTACGGCCTGACATAAGCAAGTCAGGAGGGGTAAGCCACGAACTGCCGGCTCGTCCTTATCCGACAGCCATGTGCTAATCCCTGAGGCCCTCACGCTGATGAATACACACACGCTTTCTTACAGGGTCGTCTAGCAGAAGATATGTAACTGATCGGATACCAGACCCAGCATGCAGCATCATTAGCATATTTAAATGAGTTTAAAAGTGGTGAAATATGTTAAAACATCATCAAAGGCAAGTCTGCAATATGAAGCAATATACAGCAATTTTAAGGCTATAGAATGGTGGGATACATACACGGACCTGGAACCTGGTGATCTAAAGTCTGACCCTGGCATCCCGATACGAAGGATCCCAACAGGAACGCCGTAAGTACCCTAACCCTCTCCGTCTACTCACTGAGTGCAGCTTAACCCACCCCCTCCTTTAACCCTTTCCATTAGTGCCTAACCCTCCTACCTAGGGATGCCAATCCCGGGGTATTGTTTACAATTCCGGAATTTTGGGAATTCTGGAAATATGCACAATCCCAGAAATGGCGGGAATGACCTCCCTAGTAACAAAACAAACAAAACAAAAAAACACCCCTGCCCCACAAACCGGCCGCCCCACAAATTTCCTTAAATGGGCAGGCAGCAGCCGTAGCGGAATGGAAAAAAATGTGTGGTGCGCAAATCAACAGCGGCTGGCACAGGGCGGTCAGGCCCTAAAGATGCAGTATAAGAATAAAAAAGAATTGTGCCTGCGCTGGCTGCTTCCAAATAATTGTATCAGACGTTTCTCAAAAATTGAACAATTTATTAAAAAACATTCACATAATAAATTTTCACATAAATAATAAAATCACACTGATTCTAAATTGTCTAGGAGTCCTTTGTTGAAGGTATTAGCTCACTGGGATAGCGATATTGCTAGTACTAGCTGAGAATGATAAAGTGCTATAAGGTTTATATTACCATCCTGGTCGGTCTGGAAGATATTTGGGTACTTGTGTATTTTGGCGGCGCCCGTCGCGGGCATCGTGTGCCTTAACTTTAAGGCACACGACGCGACGCGATGGACGCGATTTCTCCATAGGCTTCAATGTTAAAATATTTTTAACATTGAACCCGATGGAGAAATCGGGTCCATCGCGTCGCGTCGTGTGCCTTAAAGTTAAGGCACACGACGCGACCGACGCGATTTCTCCATAGGCTTCAATGTTAAAATATTTTTAACATTGAAATGTTGTTGGTCGCGTCGGAAATGCTGTTGGTCGCGTCGGACTTGTGCCATTATAATGGCACAAGATCAAATGTAGTTGATAAAGTCCATCTAACATAGAAAACAATGGGAAATGGGCCAATATGGCCCATTTCTCATTGTATATGGCCCCGTCATGTCCAAATATAAATGCCCCCCATTGTCAGCGGCACCCCAGTATTGACGCCAACCCGAAGCGTGGCGAGCGTAGCGAGCCCGCGAGGGGCGGCGGTACGCGTCCTACGACCTTTTCATACCCCTACTATCCACGTTGGCGTGGAGTTGAGAATAGAATAGTGTGGCGAGCGCAGCGAGCCACCGAGCCCGAAGCGTGGCGAGCGCAGCGCGCCCCGCGAGGGGACGCGGATACCTTCACAGGTATCCGCGTCCCCACGCGGGCTTCACAGGTGTCCGCGTCCCCTCGCTGCGCTCGCCACACTATTCTATTCTCAACTCCACGCCGACGTGGATAGTAGGGGTATGAAAAGGTCGGAGGACGCGCACCGCCGCCCCTCGCGGGCTCGCTGCGCTCGCCACGCTTCGGGTTGACGTCAATACTGGGGTGCCGCTCACAATGGGGGGGCAGTTATATTTGGACATGACGGGGACATATACAATGAGAAATGGGCCATATTGGCCCATTTCCCATTTTATTCCATGTAAAATGGACTTTATCAAGTCCATCTTATCTTGTGCCATTATAATGGCACAAGACCGATGCGACCGACACGATTTCAATGTTTAAATATTTTAACATTGAAGCCTATGGAGAAATCGCGTCCATCGCGTCGTGTGCCATGTTAATGCACACGACGCGACGCGATGGACGCGATTTTTCACACACGATGGACGCGATCCTCATCGTGGGCGCCGCCAAAATACACAAGTACCGATATTTGTATACCAGAGTTGGGATCACAGTCCTGAATAGGGCCCTGTGGCGGGCGGGGGGTATGTCACTCCCCTCAGGTGGTAATGTCCTTTGGAGACTGGGATTAGGGATCATGCAGATATCCCAAAAGCTGGAACTCCAGTTATTTCCAGGGAGGACTTCTGAAGATGGTAGATGACTGTGTCCCTTTAAGCAGCAAGATTTCAAATGACCAAATTTAGGATGTGTCCCATTCAGGGGAATATGGGGTCTCAGGCACCAGGTCTCAGCAGCACAAGGGGGTGTATTAGCAAGGCTCAACGCGTTTCCCCGGATGTGACCTCCGGCTTCTTCAGGAGCGAGTATATCAGTGTGAGTTCTCAGCTCACTATTTATACCTAAGGACTAATTGTCCATAACATGCACCTGAGTGTGATAACCATATAAAACTTTAAATAACATGAGAAACGTCTTTAATTATATATAAAAAAAACTTTTTGTATTGAGATGGAGGCAGTCATATGTATATAAATAACTTATTTATAGAAATAAACAAGAAGTAAGAAATAAAAATAAAAAATTGTTTATTTCTATAAATAAGTTATTTATATACATATGACTGCCTCCATCTCAATACAAAAAGTTTTTTTTATATATAATTAAAGACGTTTCTCATGTTATTTAAAGTTTTATATGGTTATCACACTCAGGTGCATGTTATGGACAATTAGTCCTTAGGTATAAATAGTGAGCTGAGAACTCACACTGATATACTCGCTCCTGAAGAAGCCGGAGGTCACATCCGGGGAAACGCGTTGAGCCTTGCTAATACACCCCCTTGTGCTGCTGAGACCTGGTGCCTGAGACCCCATATTCCCCTGAATGGGACACATCCTAAATTTGGTCATTTGAAATCTTGCTGCTTAAAGGGACACAGTCATCTACCATCTTCAGAAGTCCTCCCTGGAAATAACTGGAGTTCCAGCTTTTGGGATATCTGCATGATCCCTAATCCCAGTCTCCAAAGGACATTACCACCTGAGGGGAGTGACATACCCCCCGCCCGCCACAGGGCCCTATTCAGGACTGTGATCCCAACTCTGGTATACAAATATCTTCCAGACCGACCAGGATGGTAATATAAACCTTATAGCACTTTATCATTCTCAGCTAGTACTAGCAATATCGCTATCCCAGTGAGCTAATACCTTCAACAAAGGACTCCTAGACAATTTAGAATCAGTGTGATTTTATTATTTATGTGAAAATTTATTATGTGAATGTTTTTTAATAAATTGTTCAATTTTTGAGAAACGTCTGATACAATTATTTGGAAGCAGCCAGCGCAGGAACAATTCTTTTTTATTCTTATACAGCAGCCGTAGCGGGCGGCAGTGGTGCGGCCTAATCCCAAAATCCCAGGATTGGAAACTCCAATCCTGAGATTGAAATTCTGCCAATTTTAGAGCCAAATCCCAGGATCCCACCAATCATGGGATTGGCCACCCCACTCCTACCCCACCGCCTAAGCCTGACCCCCCACCCCGCAGCATAACCCTAACCCTCCCAGTTTACTTCCCAACCTTAACACTAAGCCCCCCCCCCCCCCTTACACTAAGTGCCTTAACATAACCCCCCACCACCCCCGGAATAATGCTGCGATCGCACACTTGCGATCATGATTCCGGCATCAGCATAGCAATCCATGTTGGATTTCCAGGGCCATATTCTGGCGGCAGTCAGGACCCCAGCGCCGGGATTCAGGCAGCCAGCATCCCGTCGGGATTTTAACTGCATCCTGGAATTGCTGCCTCACAGCACTAAGACTAAGATGGACGCGATTTCCATCCCTCTTGTGTATTTGGAAAACAACTTCGCTAGTCAGATCACAGGTGGGGATATGGTGCATTGCATGGTCTCTCTTGTTCCTTACCTCCAAATCCCATTAAGGAGATCTGACCTAAAAATGACGCAGGTGCACTCCGACCATTTTTTTTATATTAGATGGTAGATGGTAGACCGGGCACAGCACTTACCAGCTTCTGTAACCACGCCAGGATATCATTCTGGAACTGGGCGTCCTCAATGACTCTCCGGATGAAGCTGAACAGAACGCTGATACATTCCTTTAGCAGGATCAGATCGGCGTGAGACCCTTCCAGCTTCTGCGGCGCTGCAGGAACCAACAGGGTATATTTGTCAAAATAGGTGTAAAAAAAATTTAAAAAAAAAAAAAAAAATCGCCAAGCAAACATTTTTATTCATCATAATGACCTTATATAGGAAATAGAATCATTATTATTTTACACATTTTTTATTTGAATTTATATAACAAATGGGAGCGACGCCGGCATTTTAAGCTGATATTTTGAACATCGCTCACAGAGATGATGGCACTCGAAGGGTTGATGCAAGAGGTAAAATAATCGCGATTCACGTGTTGCGCAGGGCAGAGGAATCGGCTTACCATGGTCCGGGTGGTAGACAGCCACAGATCTGAGGAACGGAGAGTTGTTCAGCAGCTCGTACATGTACGACTCCACCTGCAGGCGGGACAGCACGGAGGTGTAGGAGTGCAGCGCGAACGTCTGGTGCAAGTGGTCCGACTTCAGCTCGAAGAGCCGCTTCAGGTCTCCCAATGCCGAGGCGTTGACTTCCGCCGTCTGGTAGTGGTGATAGCCGACCACCTTGGCTTGATCATCGCACAGCCCCTAGAAGGAGGAAGAGCACAAGTCACAGGGAGATCGCACTAGCTAGAACAGACATAAGACCAGATGTACGAAGCCTTGCACAGTGATAAGGCAGCAGCTCCCAACTGCCATGTGTTTGAAAATTGACTGTTAGGAGCTGGTTGGTTGATACTTTGGCTATCTCCGTCTAATATCACTTCACGGCTCAGCCCATAAACATTTCCCCAAAATATGTTATCATTATTATTTCCTCCACATACTGCAATTGTCTGGAAGCCATTGTTATTACCTTTCTGCTTTGTCCAGGTAAAAATAAGAGTTCAATGTATCAAGCAGTGGAGAAGTAGCGCCAACCAATGAGCTTTGAGGAATTATTTATCAAGTACATTCTATAAAATGATAGGTAGATGCTCATTGGCTGTCATGGGCAACTTCTCCTGTACAGGGGATTACACCTGCAAATGCCCCCACAGATTGCCAGAACCTCAGGGGTCTGACCTGACATTTACATATACTGTGCCTGGCCAGGGATTGCTCTCTGTTATCACCCGGGATCTGGCTAGAAGTTGCAGGCTGGGTCATTTTAGGGTACATACTCCCTCTCAATCTACAATGCAGCTCTAGTTAGTGAAGGATGGATTGCTGTGAAGGTAGAGTGGTCCTGTTAATTCATCCTAATAAAGTCTATCTTGGTTACTGCTGCATGATCTACCTGTCCAAGTTCTTGTGCATTTAGATGGTGGGTGTCCTTGTGTTCACACAACAAGAGTGTTCATTTGCACCGACACCAACGGTGGTGACATCCTCCTGGCAATCCTCGGATCCCCAGGCTTGGATGTCACCAGATGGTGATCCGCGTGACCAGACGGGATCCTGTCTCTGTGCCTGGCAGGGGAACCAGCACAAGTGCCAGCCTGTGCCGGAGGAATGTGCTGACAATGCAGTAATCTACCTAACATCCAGGCACTAAGCAGTCACTGTTGTAGTTAGGGATTAGCAGAGACTGTAATACTAGGCCAGTCTGTGCAGCATATGTATTACTTATATCTAGCGGGATTTCGCTCAGAGAGAGGGAGGGCGCACACATGCCAAACCGCAGAACTGTACGCAATTCACACCTATTGGACACTATAACTGGACCGTGCAGAAAATGCAGCTCATGCCGACCAGTAATGTACATATGCATAGAGGGAACACTAGTTTGGGGGGGGGGATACTATTAATTTAGTATAAACTTCACCTGTGCAATATTCACAGGAGGACTTGAGACAAAGACTTACAATGAATTAAAGCTACAGCGTCACCCTCTAACACAGGAACGTAAGATGTGACATGGCTCAGTGGAACAGTGGTTACCATGCCTAACTCAAAGAGGTCTTTCCCATGTTTGCAAAGTTCTCATTCCACACTCAAAAACACACACGTGTCAGAATATAAGTGGTAACCTACACTATGGACTGATAGAATTAAAACCCTCTTTATAGCACAATGAAAATGTATTTACTATGGGGTAAATTTACTAAGGCGGAAGTTCAATTTCAGATAGAATTTGATTGATTGCCCATAGCAACAACCCCATTGACATCAGTTACCTATGCTTTCCGTCCAGTTACATATGTTTCTCTGTTCAGAAACGAACTCTGATCCTTTCCCTTAAAAAGAATCTGAAATAAAATACCCCCAGCCCCTGGATTTCACAATCACACAGGGCCCAGTTTATTCCCAAGAGACTGGTTATCTCTACAAAGAACATACACTTCAAAAGCCTCACGCTGGGATTTCACACCTTTATTGGGATTGTCTTGTAACACCTCTCCAGAAGCCTGCTTTGTTCCCAAATAACTTGTGTGACTAAATCACTAAATCAGCAACTGAAAAGGAAAGTTACTTGTAGTTTATTTAATGAATAACTGTCCAAAATACATCTTTGTACAAGAAAGAAACAACCTAATATAGCAATAACCTGGAGCTACATAGACTTGAGCAAAAGTGTTTTCAACATACTGGATACCACAAATATGGCGCCGCAGAAGGCTGCCTTGGAGCTGTGCAGCTCAACCAAACTATATGTCTCCCCTTGTCTCCCCCTGTCCTTGTCCTCATTCTCCACCCCCTCGAGTGTGGTGACCCCGCCAAGTGTGGTGACGAAGCACAGCAGAGAAGCCCTTCTGAAATGGAGCTCACCCCTGGAGCAGACCACCCGTATGGGCCTGACGGAGCGGGAGGTGGGCAGATCGGCAGCCCTCACAGTCCACACTGCCCTTGCTGCCCTGTGCAGAAAGGATGCAGCAAAGTTGTTGCCAGCAGGGAAGTCTGGCATGGTCGAATGGTGCAGTAACCGCAATAGGGGCTGCCGGGCCGGAGTCGCTGTCAGGTGGAAACGCAGAGGCCATAGATCTGCCCTCCCAGCAATCATGCTATCAAACACGAGATCTCTTGCGAACAAGATGGATGAGCTGTCTCTGCTAATACAAGATGCAAGGTCGGCCACTGCAAGATCCTCCATCCTATGCTTCACAGAAACCTGGCTGGAAGACCATATTGCTGAATCTTCAGTGACTCTGTCAGGCTTCAGCCTCTTCAGGGCCGACCGCGACAAAGAGCTCTCGGGCAAATCCAAAGGAGGGGGCATCTGTCTGTACATTAACGACAGGTGGTGCACAGACATAAAGTCCCTGGGCAAGTCATGCAGCCCCCAACTAGAGACTCTTACCATCAAATGCAAACCTTTCTACTCCCCTCGGGAAATTGCCTCTATTATCCTAGTAGGAGTATACATCCCCCCACAACCAAGACCAACAGAAGCCCAACTTCAGCTGGCCACTCTGATAACGGACACCGAACTTAGACACCCAGACTCGCTGCTCATTGTGCTTGGTGACTTCAACTGTGCCAACCTGAGCCAGGAGCTCCCAAAATACACCCAGCAGGTCACATGCCACACAAGAGAGGGGCGAACGCTAGACCACTGCTACACCACCATAAAGTCTGCATACCGATCCATACCCCATGCAGCACTGGGTCTCTCCGACCACTGCATAGTCCACCTTCTTCCGACATATATCCAGAAGCTAAAGTCTGCTAAGCCTGTTACCAAGTCTGTCAAAAACTGGTCAATCGAGGCAAAAACAAAGCTTCAGGCCTGCTTCGACTGCACTGACTGGATGGTGTTCAAAGCCTCTGCCTCTGACATAGATGAACTAGCGGATGCAGTGACATCCTACATCAGCTTCTGCGAGGACTTATGTGTACCAACCAAGCAAATCCGATCCTTTAACAACAACAAGCCATGGTTCGGTAGCCAGCTCAGGAAACTCCGCCGAGCCAAGGAGGTGGCATACAGCAGCGGGGACAGGACACAGTACAAAGAAGCCAGGAACTCCTTGACTCGGGGTATCAAACTTGCAAAAAGGGAATATACAAACAAGCTGACACACAACCTCACAGCAAAGGACCCTGCGGCAGTATGGAAGGGCATGCAAAACATAACAAATTACAAGAAAGCCCAAACACAGTCTGAAACCAGCCATGAACTTGCAGAAGACCTGAACAAGTTCTACTGCAGATTTGAGCAGGCCGTACCTCCCCCACTCCATCCCAAAGACCACCACACCCAGGCCCTCCACTTGGACCAAGGCGAGGTAGAAGCAGTACTCAAAAGAATAAAACCTAAGAAGGCTGCAGGACCGGATGGTGTGTCGCCATCCAGCCTTAGGACCTGTGCAGCTCAGCTCGCCCCCATCTTCACAACGATATTCAACTCCTCCCTGGACTTGTGCAAGGTTCCTGCCTGCTTCAAACGCTCTATCATCATCCCGGTCCCTAAGAAAACACCCACGAAGGACCTAAATGACTTCAGGCCAATTGCACTAACCTCAGTGGCCATGAAAGCATTTGAAAGACTAGTACTGAAGCACCTGAAAGAAGTGACAAACTCTCACCTTGACCCCATGCAGTTTGCCTACCGGGCGAACAGAAGTGTAGAGGATGCGGTCAACCTCGGGCTGCACCATATTTTACAACACCTCGACCACCAAGGCACCTATGCAAGAGTCCTATTCGTGGACTTCAGCTCAGCATTTAATACTATCGTTCCCAGCATCCTGCAGCCAAAACTCCTCTCCTTAGGAGTCCCAGGATCAACATGCTCATGGATAGTGGACTTTCTAACAGCAAGGGAACAGGTGGTCAAAGCCGGCGCCTTCTCGTCCAGCACACGAACAATCAGTACTGGAGCCCCCCAAGGATGCGTCCTCTCCCCTCTGCTCTTCTCTCTCTACACGAATGACTGCACCTCAGCTGAGCAGTCAGTGAAAATCATCAAATTCGCAGATGACACCACTATCATCGGCCTAATCAAGGATAGTGACGAGACCGCGTACAGGCATGCAGTGGAGAAGCTGACACAGTGGTGCAGCAGCAACAACCTCAATCTAAACCCCACCAAAACAGTTGAGATGGTGGTCGACTTCAGGAAAAAAACAAATGCACTAGCCCCGCTAACAATAGCCAACGCAGTGGTGTCGCGGGTTGATTCCTTCAAATTCCTAGGGACAACCATGTCCAGTGACCTAAGATGGGGATTAAACATAACCACAAACATCAAAAAGGCCCAACAGCGCCTGTTCTACCTGAGGCAACTCAGGAAATTCAACATCCCAAAGGAGCTGCTGTGCGTATTTTACACCGCCATCGTGGAGTCTGTCTTATGTTCCTCGATCACAATCTGGTACGGTGGCGCAAGCGAGAACGACAAACAAAAACTGCAGAGGGTAGTGAAGACTGCGGAAAGGATCATAGGGACCGACCTCCCCCCGATAAGGGATCTGTTCTCATCCAGGGTAAGGAAACGTGCTGAGAAGAGGGTAAGGAAACGTGCTGAGAAGATTGCAAACGACAAGCTGCATCCCGGTCACAACCTGTTCGACATCCTACCATCCAGAAGACGGTTCAGGTCCATCCCCGTCAAAACGTCAAGATCAGCAAGAAGCTTCTTTCCGTTAGCCGTCCATCACCTGAACAATCCAACCAAAGCGAATGCAATCCCAATATCAACAGCCAAACAACGTGTCCCTACTTGGCGACCTGACCACCATAGTCGTAGCTAGAAATTAAATGCTTGTAATGTCTTTATGTAATATATGTAATGTCTCCCTCCCCCCTTTTCATCTCTGCTTGATGCTGCACTGTAATCCACAAAAAATTCCTAGTGTGCGCAAGCACACATGGCCAATAAAGTTGATTCTATTCTATTCTATTCTATTCTATCTATTATTTTCCAGAAGGTGCTAAATAAATATTTGTTCCGATTGGTTGTCCATAGCTACATCTCATGTAACCTAGAACTCCCATCTTATACCGCTTTTCCACTGACTTAAAAAAAACGGGTTTTCGCACGTGAACGCGCACCGACCTGGAATTTTTGTCAGTGGAAATGGTGACTGGGTAAAAGTCCCGGGTCACTACCCAGGAATTAAGCAGGGTTTTTAGTGGCTTAACCTCAGGAAACGGCTCTTACTCAGGTATTTACCGCTGCCCACCCACTCGTTGTTGATCAGCCCGCCCACCCTGCCGGTGCACGCCCACCACCACTGACCTCTTGCCAATGCCCCCCCTGCTGCCCTACTTTCCTGGGAAACCTGGATAAAAATAGAGCGGTGGAATGGGCGACCATGGAAGAGGATCCACCAAAATCCCGGGATTTGTGTGGAAAAACAGTATTAGTAAATTTACCCCTATAACTATTATTATTAAATCCTCATGGGAATCAATCTCATGACGTCAGCGCTGTAAGGAAGTAATGCTAACCATTACACCGTCCGCACTGCCCGTATGGGAAATCCCCCAACGTATACGTGTTTTGGCAATTATCCAGCTTTCTGCGACAGTACTTCAGTATCCATCTATACCCACCATACTGACCGCAGCTGGAATTAATCTGACATTACTGACGTTTGTAGGAAGGAGACACTTAGACCGTTATATTAGGGGCCGGCTGATCCACACATCCGGCACAGTCAGGGTCAGTCATCCCTATGATCAAGTCCAAGCCATGATCACTGCCAGGCCTGGATTAAGTTGGGGGAGGGGGGGACAGAGCAGAATGGACAGCCGCAGCCTACAGGTGATCAGTGGCTCTGTGACATACCTCTACCTGCTGCTTTGTATCTCCCTCTGTCTGTGATGAAGGCTCCCTGGGAACCTTTATACATGACCACAGAGCTTAGTAACCTAAGCCTGGGTACACAGGGAAGAGTCTCCTAAGCCTGCACACCTTCAGCAAACCATCACCACTTATTGTATCAGCCGTGTGTACAACATACGGCGAGCAGCCAAGAACCTGATTCCTCCTGTGTATTTACTATGCGGTGAGTAATTACTGGAATCCACACTATCAATGTACATGCTGTACCCACCTACATTATCCTGGTTCCATTGGGCAATACCCTGCAGACTGACCATGGCATTGGCCAGCCAGGAGAGGCTCGCCATGGCACAGAGGTGCCAGCTTTCTACCAGAAGTATTACCAAGGAACGCAAGTATATGTTGTTCTTGCAGTGGTCACTCTAGGATTTTTTTAAGGCATGGTGCAGGCCCCCTCCTCAGTCTCATAGGCATGTGGGAGCTGCAGGGGCGCACACAAAAGGGAAGGGCGCATTTAGAAGCTTAAAAATTAGGTAGGTCTCGGCGCGGCGCTGTGCAAAAGAAGCAAAAAGGAAACACTAGTTCTTGTACATAACCGCACCCCATACACACCAAATGGTAGAATATGTGGATATACCCTTACAGACCCCTCACCTTACAATAACCACTTGAGTAGAAGCAGGAGAGACTGCCTTATGAAAATGCCTCCTGCCAGGTGAGATACAAGGTGTTAATGAAGGGTCTGCACTGAAACAGTCACCTGACTGGATTGGAGTAGCAACTATCCAATCAGATACCACTTTCAGTGAATAGTTCTCCTATATAGTTACCTTATAGTCTTTGTCCAGCGTGTATAAGGTAACGGCTCCTGCTTCTCTTTAACCATTGACTGCAAAGAACTGGTGAAGTGCTAAAGTGAAAGGTGTTACGCTGCAACCAATCAGCTCCTGTTATTTTTCAAACCCGGCCTGAAACCCGACAGTTCGGAGCTGATTGGCTGCCTCTTTATCACCTTCCACTTTATCACCAGGATTAATACATCTGCCCCTTTACCTTATTCTGCTTAGTGTGCCATCTCGGTTATAAATTAACATCACTTAGTGAATGCCGGGTCAGTTACCTGCACGGTCATGTGCTCTTCCTTGAAATCCCAGACTTTGCTTTTGATATTCTTCCAGTCAGAGGTCATGATCTGGAGCTTGGCCTCCGCCAGTAGAAGCTGCTTCCTGCACCGGCCGTAGTTCATGAGAAGCTCGTGGAACTCATGCCGGTCCTGGTGGGCGACCCTCTCAAACTCCTCGGTGAAAGAGTCCACGTTCTCCAGCCAGGAAGTGGGCTCAAAGATTTTCAGCTGCTCCCTGGTGAAGGGGATGGGCCTGGGTTGTATCGGAAGCTCAGGATAGAGCCGCTCACTGGCCACCAGAGGTTTAATGGTGGCTACATCTCTCATGTGGTCCAGGATCTGCACCGGCAGCTCTGGGTACAAGGGCTTCACCTTGGGTAGACGGAGGATCTCTTTGGCTTCCACCAAATGCTGAGGGTTGGCTGTGTCCAGTTCCTTGAGAGAGAGGACTGCAGGCCGTACGTCGCATACCTCTACGGGGCACTTGTCCAGGGAAGAGCTTGTTAGATCATCACAAATACTCTTTACGGAGGGCACAGCTCCCTTCTGAGCTGCACATCCAACACTTACGTCCAGTTCTTCTCTTGGGGCTTCCAAAACCTGATGGTCAATGGGCCCCAGCTTTGTAGTCCCATCGTTATCCTCGGCATTTGACCCCTTAGAGGCTTCATCATTTATGGAGGAGGGGTCCGCCACAGAAAGGCTGCTTAATCGGACGCTGCTATCCAGGGCATCATCATTTAACTGTATTTCTATGAAATTATCAGGGGGTCCGTGGTCCGTCTTCGGCTTTGGAGGCGATGGCTCCGGTTCCAACACTGTAACAACATCGTTCTCTTCCTCTAACACTAGAGTCTTTTCTGTTCTTGAATCCCCCAAAATGTGCTGCTTCTTCTTGGTCTGACAAGATATAAAGAACATGGTTAGATCCGGATAAAGCAGATATGTGTGTGTGGTGGTGCACAATAAGGATCATCAGTAAAATCTATAAAGCCCATTTAAACTTAATGTGATGATTTTTTTAAAAGATCATCGTTGACATAGAGTTTTCCATACACACATATTCCAGACCTACCTCCTACTGTCCTGGCTCACAGAACGTCAGTGTACGATTCTATCTTAGTATTTCTGTCCGTGGCTGATAACACGCTATCGATGATCATTTGAACGGCCCATATATTTCACCGGACCATCGGTCAGTGTGTGACGGCGATATGTTGGTGAACGAAAACGTTCACCGACATAGATGTGTTGGCGATGTAACACGGCTGATGGCCAATATATCGGCGCATGATGCTGTGTGTGTATGGGCGATCCACCCGTACACCCGCTTGCATATACGCTCGCCCAGTTGTGATGTCAGTCCTGAAGGATCGGGCAGCTTGTAATGGAGAACATAGATATATCTGTATATCTGTAGATATATCTACTAGTGTATACTCTTCTAGCACTATATAAATAGCGACGAATACATAAATTATTGGCAATTAACCATGAAGATCCTAATCCCCCTTTTCCGGTACAGAAGTGTAATTGTCGTTACCATCTAGATATTCAAAGAGAGAAACCCCGATTTTGAGGATTTGGTGGTCGCAATTGGATAAACCAGTCTCTGTGTAAGTGAATTAGGAATTAAACGCTGTGGGGAAAATCTCTGTTTTCAGTTGCTAGAAGCAGTTCCCATGGTGACGATAAAAGCACCATAATTACAGCGTAACAAATTGGTCTTTGATTTTATTTAGCTGTAACGAAGACAGTGAAGAAGATCCGATGCATGTATAATGTCAGTCAATGGGCGTAGGACGGCCATCGGAGATTATTTTTATACGGAATAGGCACTTTTAAACTCCTGATAAAGACATGGGGTCCCCCTCCCGATGCAGGTGACCGAAAAAGCCCAGGAGCCTCAGATAAACGGGGGACATCGGGCAGGGATAGCATTCCAGCAGTAGTATCTGCTCTCTCCCTGCCTAATGTGATGCACATGTGCTGTGCTGCTATGTAGGAAGCAGCAATTGTGGGCAGGAGAGAATGGATCCACCCCAGGGGTACAGACCTCTGTTTTTCTGATATGATATGTGATGATTGATGCTTCATTTACTTCTCTATTTAAAAAGCAGATGGCACTTCATATATCTGTCTAGTTTCCATATCTGCAAGTGCATAGTGTGTTTCCTGGACTGCATGTGACAGGGGCAGTGACATGATGTGAGGGGAATGGAAGCAGCAGGAAGCCACAGACTGAGAGTTATATAGTGGGAGGAGCAGGGTCCCCAGCAGCACAGAGTATATCAGGAGATGAGTGATGTGTCAGTGAGGACAAGGCTGCATGTGACAGGGGCAGTGACATGATGTGAGGAGGGGAATGGAGGCAGCAGGAAGTCACAGACTGAGAGTTATATAGTGGGAGGAGCAGGGTCCCCAGCAGCACAGAGTATATCAGGAGATGAGTGACGTGTCAGTGAGGACAGGGCTGCATGTGACAGGGGCAGTGACATGATGTGAGGAAGGGAATGGAGGCAGCAGGAAGTCACAGACTGAGAGTTATATAGTGGGAGGAGCAGGGTCCCCAGCAGCACAGAGTATATCAGGAGATGAGTGACGTGTCAGTGAGGACAGGGCTGCATGTGACAGGGGCAGTGACATGATGTGAGGAAGGGAATGGAGGCAGCAGGAAGTCACAGACTGAGAGTTATATAGTGGGAGGAGCAGGGTCCCCAGCAGCACAGAGTATATCAGGAGATGAGTGATGTGTCAGTGAGGACAGGGCTGCATGTGACTGGGGCAGTGACATGATGTGAGGAGGGGAATGGGGGCAGCAGGAAGCCACAGACGGAGAGTTATATAGTGGGAGGAGCAGGGTCCCCAGCAGCACAGAGTATATCAGGAGATGAGTGATGTGTCAGTGAGGACAGGGCTGCATGTGACAGGGGCAGTGACATGATGTGAGGAGGGGAATGGGGGCAGCAGGAAGCCACAGACTGAGAGTTATATAGTGGGAAGAGCAGTTTGCCCAACACCATGATGATTTGGGGCTCTTAATTTGCTGGAACATTAAGATTGCCTAGTCGTCCTACATGGCTCACATTTTGGTCTGGTCTATGAAATGGCTCCGTAGTACAAGGAAATACAGATGGTAAACACGCTGATTTCTGGAAGCGGAAGCTGCTTGCAGTCTGTGAGGCACTAAGGGTTTATCTGCTGATCTGCACATGCCACTTAGGAAATACTGTGAGCTGCTGACTGACATGAGACCTGGAGCCTTCAGCAACAGCACTGAGCAAAATGTGCAGAGGTTATAGTACATTACTTCTCAAGTGGCTGTGGAACTACAAGGTTTAGCATGCCCTGCAATACCATATAATTAAACACTGAATACTGTTTTCCCGTAAAAACCTCTAACCTTAAACATTTTAATGCATTTTTATCCAGTGAATTGGGTTAGAAAGAAGCAACATTTATGTCCCTAAAAAAGTAGTTGGACGATAACTCACATTATCTTCCCCGAACATTCAATTAGTTTAACTTCATGGGCAAAATGTAATGTAATAGGGTGCAATTTTTAGGCATGTTTTAAAATCATGCTATATCGCATGTCTAACCGCGCATCTTTTGATGAAATTGCAAATGTAATAGGGCGCACATTTTCAAGTCAGAATTTGCATGATATTTCGTGCCATTTTTTGTAATGATAATGTGCGATTTTTAGACATGAAAGTGTGCGGTATTTAATAAAAATTAAACGGCGTGGAGTCGTTTCACAACAGCTGGAGGGCCACAGTTTGGCCATGCCTGACCTACTGTGTACCCAGCATAACCCTGGGGTTACTCAGGATGGCCTGTGAAATCACACTGCGGGGCCCAGCGACATTGCCTATTGAATTTACTTAACCCTCCAAATCAGGACCCAAGTTCCGTCTCATTCTTTCTAAACAGAAATATTAGTTTACATTATTGAATAATGTTTATGTATTACAAGCTGCACTATAACAGACGGTAGATAACTATTGGGTATATTTACACTGTGTTGCACCTATGAAGGTTTTACATGTTTGCAAAAAGTCAACAGCTGGGCACCCATGAATATTCATGAGAGAGTGGACAGCCCAGGTACTGGCAGGAGCATGCTCAGTGCTGCCCGGCGAATCACCCTGTGACATCATCACACGGGAGGAACAACCTGGCTTTCAAAACAGGCTCCCGATTGGCTCTAAAAGCTCACGTGGGTGTAACAGAAACTACAGAAGTAAAAAAACAACTAAAGAACTCCCAAAGCATTAACGCAGGAGACGTCTGACAAATAAATGGCTAGAGATGGTGTCCCGGCCAATAGCTGTGCATTGCGGATAGCTTATTATATTATAATTATATCCTGCTATAATTAGGTTTTTATTTTTTTTAAATTGTTAAGTTATAAATTAACCATGGGTCATGTAGTCAGACTCAGGAGAGGAGCCAAAACGTTCAATAACAAGAACTATCTGTACTCAGCTAAGCATACAAAGGGGTCTATGTACTAAAACGTGGAGATAAAGTAGCAGCCAGTCAACTCCTAACTGCCATGATACAGGCTGGGTTTGAAAAATTACAGTCAGGAGCTGGTTGATACTTTGGGTCTGATTCGGATGGGACGAATTAGTCTGCGCATGCGCGAATATGCGTATGTGCGAGTATCACGCTTGCACTGTCAGGGGAGGGGAGGGGGCAGCATCGGGGATCCCCCAAAAAAACGCTGGATGTTCCCCTGGGAACGCAGGCGGGTCGATGCCTGCTCGGAACGGGCGGCTGATGTCACATGACAACAGCGCCCGCCCTGAATTCGGAGATTAGCGGCCACCTATAAAGTATGGAATTACTTTTTAGACCGAAGGCTGCAGTAATCATTCGATGGTCAGCGAGCATAAATGATTTCTCCTATGTTCTGCTGCAAATGCGGGGGATTCCAGCACTGGGGGGGGGGGGGGGCTCTGCTGCAGGGAAGATCAGAAGATGCAGCTAAAGATTATGTGGGACTCGGGTGCTCGGGTATTTGGGACGGAGTTGGGGCATTCGGGCCCAAGGATATTCAGGTGCTCGTGCGGTCGAGTTTGTAAGTTGAGGCGCTTGGGGATGTTCGGGTGCTAAGGTATTCAGACTGTCAGGTGCGCTCCGGTATTTAGGAGTCGGGCTGTTCGGACGTTTGAGTATTCAGGTGCATTCGGGCGCTCCACTGCTCGGGTATTGGGGCTCCCAAGCGATCAGAGAAGGGACCATCGGCAGGGGGGGGGGGCATTGTGCAGTCAACAGGGTGAGCAATGTGTGTAGTGGAGCGAAGATGGGGCACACCTACTTCAGGGAGTAACACCTAAGTGGATGTAATTTTTCGGAAATCTTAACATAATCCTATTTCACAATGTACTTTTTGCACAAAACCTTTGTCCAGGATTGACGGGGAGCTCAAGGGAAATCTTAGGATCAGAGATATTTCTAGTGTGTGGGCACCCTAAGGCCCTTATTCAGATCACCCTGGGGCTCATTCACAGAGGGCCACATTTGCGCTCTGAAGAAGCAGAGACAAAGATGCATGTGGGAGCCCGCCACGTTTCGTGCTAGGTCGAGCTAAAAAAACAGCAGCAATTGTTCTAGATGAATTCCAGGTGTAAGTAAAGTGTAAGCTCACACCCCACATTATTAAAGCCCATACACATGGATGACTTTGAGCTGTTAGGAGGGAGGGGACGCCAGGCTGACGGTAGGAGGGAGGGGATGCCAGGCTGACGGTAGGAGGGAGGGGACGCTAGGCTGACGGTAGGAGGGAGGGGACGCTAGGCTGACGGTAGGAGGGAGGGGACGCTAGGCTGACGGTAGGAGGGAGGGGACGCTAGGCTGACGGTAGGAGGGAGGGGACGCCAGGCTGCCGGTAGGAGGGAGGGGACGCCAGGCTGCCGGTAGGAGGGAGGGGACGCCAGGCTGCCGGTAGGAGGGAGGGGACGCTAGGCTGACGGTAGGAGGGAGGGGACGCTAGGCTGCCAGATGGGAGAGAGGGGATGCCTCTCCAGTTGTTGTGAAACTACAAGTCCCAGCCTACCCTCCTACTGATGATCTGAAACTTGCTATCAGGAGACTTAAGCTCACACCCCACATTATTAAAGCCCATACACATGGATGACTTTGAGCTGTTAGGAGGGAGGGGACGCCAGGCTGACGGTAGGAGGGAGGGGACGCCAGGCTGACGGTAGGAGGGAGGGGACGCTAGGCTGACGGTAGGAGGGAGGGGACGCTAGGCTGACGGTAGGAGGGAGGGGACGCTAGGCTGACGGTAGGAGGGAGGGGACGCCAGGCTGCCGGTAGGAGGGAGGGGACGCCAGGCTGCCGGTAGGAGGGAGGGGACGCTAGGCTGACGGTAGGAGGGAGGGGACGCTAGGCTGCCAGATGGGAGAGAGGGGATGCCTCTCCAGTTGTTGTGAAACTACAAGTCCCAGCCTACCCTCCTACTGATGATCTGAAACTTGCTATCAGGAGACTTTCGCACTTCTGTGCACGCGCAGTGTCAGTAGGGTGCATGTTCGAAACTGCCATCACACCCCGGAAGGATGCGATCACATGTTGTTTGTTAGTGGGGGGGGGGGGGGGCGGCAGTGAAGGTGTTAGCTGATGCAGTCTGCACAACGCAGGCTAGTCTGTATGGCAGCCTTCCATCTGTCTTCACAGCCAGGTTGGGTGGGGGGGGCTACCTTAAGCTGGGTACACATATATACAATCGTCGGGCCGTTCGATTATATAGGTGTGTACGCTGTCCCGACTCCCTCTGTACGATCGATAAACTGCCAAAAACTTGTTCGTCCATACTCGGTTGGTCGAAGGTTCTTTGCTGTTTAATTTTGATCCGAGAGGACGGGCCCATGTCGGAACAACAGTGCAGTGTGTACGCTCGTTTTATCGATATGCTGCCGTTCTTGCGACTATACTGGCAAAGCTGGAACACCCATGTGGGCCTTCCATAGCTGCATGACCTCTCCTGCATGACCAGCACAAGAAGCGTTCACCTCTCCCCATGTATATTTAAATAAATAATCATAATATACATGCACCCCATCTTTATAGCAGGTCGCCGTATCTGTCCATAGTCACCCTGCCGGCTGCTATAAAGATGGGGAAAGCGTCTACAGTCAGCCGGCAGGGTGACTATGGACAGATATGGCAAACTGCTATAAAGACGGGGTACGAGACTACCCTGCCGGCTGACTGTAGACGCTTTCCCCTGTCTTTATAGCAATTTGCCGTATCTGTCCATTGACGGCTGACTGTAGAGGCGTACCCCGACTTTTGTTTAGGTTCTGATTGGTACAATCTTTTTCTTGCGACTGTTTGGAAGGGAGTACATCGGACGTTGCAAGCAAAATTGTACAGGTGTGTACACGCGTATCGGCTGTTGTTTGTGGACGGTCCGTCGCGTCTATGGTCGGTCGAACGGTCACAAGAAAACAGGGATTGTATAGATGTGTACCCAGCTTTAGAGATGTAATCGTATCACAAGTGGTCGCATTTCTGCAATACGACCACAATTACACTCCAATCCCATCATGGGCCGCCCCCAGCCTGCCAGAGAAAGCGGCTGCAGTTCTGATTTTTTTTTTTAGCAAAACTGCAACGGAAGCTTAATGTGCATACACACGGAACAATTTGGCGTGCAATGTGGGAGCTCCCAATTAATCAGAACGACCAATCATTCAAATCATGTACCGCCGCTCCTTAAGAGAGATCTATAATCATCCCCCCCCCCCCGAGGCATGAATCCCCTCAGTAGCATGCGCAGACACCGAAAATGGAAGGGGCAGAATTTGGACCCGACCAAATGGGTCTGAACCGGCACCAATGTGCGGAGATCTATAAACAGATGTCTGGGTACAACTATCAGGTGCAGAACGGAAGTTAATATGTTATGAAGAAACATTGTGTATGGCCAACGCTATATGAGATGTGTAATTATATATATAGTCTAAGTACTCTATTTGGGCACTGCGGATCCCTTGTGGCGCCATATAAATACAGGATAATAATAATAATAATATTTCAACATGAGATAATGGTTTACAACAATATACTGAATATTCCAAAGTGTTGCAGCTGGCTCATTAATACAGGCTCCTGCTAATTACAGGTACTGTCATGCCCTCGGCTGTAAATAAATTCTTCACATGCGCGTGTAATGACTCCACAGTGACAAGCCGGGAAGGCGATGATGACACAGGTAGCTGGGTGTCTGTGTCAGGGATGTCACATGCAGTCCTTCATTACCCACATAGCCGGCTACACGTGTCACAGCGACAGAGGACACCGAAACACATGCACCATACATGTAGGCTTGTCCACACAATACATGCAGAGCTGGGGGAGAAGATGCGTGCGCACACACACACACCGTTCCACACCCATGTGCATCCAATGTCACCAATATCACCAGGCAGTTGCACCATTATCCTTGGTGTAAAAGGTCTGCCTGACCAGGCCGGATCCCTGTGTAGGCTCTCCTATGAGCAGACCATGCCCACGATGCGCCCACCCTACATGCCAATGCCCCGTTGCCCACAAAGAATGCCCATTTAGAAGCAAGTTGAGGTCAATTTTCCACAGCGATTCAGAATAGCCCGCAGAGACACGTGTCACGTATGGAGAGGAAAGAGAGGACACGACTGACACACACCACAACTTGTGGGAATACACAGTAACAACTAAGGAGAGTGACAGAACGGCTCACACAGGATCTCTCGGATATTGTCACATTGTTTACACTGCACTGCTAATATTGTTTCATTTTGTGGCCAATCAGCGCTGTGACACACAGTCTGGTAAATACTGATAGTACAAGCATCGGTACTTGTTTCCTAGCAGGGCGCCCACTAAGCAAATAGCTTAGTGTGCTATTCTGCGTAGGAAAATCGCATCGCATCGCATCGCGTACCATCTATAGTGATGTGCGATGTGTGCGATGTCCATGTTAACTGCACAGGAGTGCTTACACAATGAAATATTGCATAGGACCACATGGCACCAAATGCAATGCCATGAGATGTGATGAGTGCTTACAATGAGATGTGATGGGTGCTTACAATGAGATGTGATGCTATGTCTTGCTATGTGATGTGATGTGTGCATAGTATGTGATGTTATGGGTGCTTACAATTGTAAGCACCTGCACCTACGCCATTGTTTAGAGTCAACCCCAGGATCCACGCCACCCCGAAGCGTCCTCCGACCTTTTCATACCCCCTCGCGGGGTACGCTGCGCTCACCACGCTTCGGGCTCACTGCACTCGCCACACTATCTAGAAATAAACTCCACGCCGACGTGGATAGTGGGGGTATGAAAAGGTCAGAGAACGCGTTCCGCTGCGCTCGCCACGCTTCGGGGTGGTGTGGATACTGGGGTTGACGCTAAACAATGGCATAGGTGCAGGTGCTTACAATTGTAAGCACCCATCACATACTATCCACACATCACATCACATCTCATTGTAAGCACCCATCACATCTCATTGTAAGCACTCATCACATAGTATCCACACATCACATCACATCTCATTGTAAGCACCCATCACATCTCATTGTAAGCACTCATCACATCACATCTCATTGTAAGCACCCATCACATCTCATTGTAAGCACCCATCACATCTCATTGTAAGCACTCATCACATAGTATCCACACATCACATCACATCTCATTGTAAGCACCCATCACATCTCATTGTAAGCACTCATCACATCTCATGGCATGAGTGCTTGTACAATCAAATATCGCATCGCACACATTGCATGGTAAAAACGTACCATGCGATGCGATTTCACTACGTTTGCGTACGTAAGAATTCTGGGCGCCCTGCTAGGAAACAAGTACCCAAGCATCTTAGCTCCCCTAATATTATATATGGTAGCTGAGGGGGGTCTCACACACTGGCCATGGTGTATATATGATACAATGTATGGGGCAGCTGAGAGGGTCTCACACACTGGCCAGGGTGTATATGATACAATGTATGGGCAGCTGAGGGGGTCTCACACACTGACCATGGTGTATATATGATACAATGTATGGGGCAGCTGAGGGGGGTCTCACACACTGACCATGGTGTATAGAATATAATGTATGGGGCAGCTGAGGGGGGTCTCACACACTGACCATGGTGTATAGAATATAATGTATGGGGCAGCTGAGGGGGGGTCTCACACACTGACCATGGTGTATAGAATATAATGTATGGGGCAGCTGAGGGGGGGTCTCACACACTGACCATGGTGCATATATGATACAATGTATGGGGCAGCTGAGGGGGGTCTCACACACTGACCATGGTGTATAGAATATAATGTAGGGGGCAGCTGAGGGGGGTCTCACACACTGACCATGGTGTATATGATATAATGTATGGGGCAGCTGAGGGGGTCTCACACACTGACCATGGTGTATATGATATAATGTATGGGGCAGCTGAGGGGGATCTTACACACTGACCATGGTGTATATAATATAATATAATATATGGGGCAGCTGAGGGGGGTCTCACACACTGACCATGGTATATATATGATACAATGTATGGGGCAGCTGAGGGGGGTCTCACACACTGACCATGGTGTATAGAATATAATGTATGGGGCAGCTGAGGGTGGTCTCACACACTGACCATGGTGTATAGAATATAATGTATGGGGCAGCTGAGGGGGGTCTCACACACTGACCATGGTGTACATGATATAATGTATGGGGCAGCTGAGGGGGGTCTCACACACTGACCATGGTGTATAGACTATAATGTATGGGGTAGCTGAGGGGGTCTCACACACTGACCATGGTGTATAGAATATAATGTATGGGGCAGCTGAGGGGGGTCTCACACACTGACCATGGTGTATAGAATATAATGTATGGGGCAGCTGAGGGGGGGTCTCACACACTGACCATGGTGTATAGAATATAATGTATGGGGCAGCTGAGGGGGGTCTCACACACTGACCATGGTGTATAGAATATAATGTATGGGGTAGCTGAGGGAGGTCTCACACACTGACCATGGTGTACATGATATAATGTATGGGGCAGCTGAGGGGGGGTCTCACACACTGACCATGGTGTATAGAATATAATGTATGGGGTAGCTGAGGGAGGTCTCACACACTGACCAGGGTGTATATGATACAATGTATGGGGCAGCTGAGGGGGTCTCACACACTGACCATGGTGTACATGATATAATGTATGGGGCAGCTGAGGGGGGTCTCACACACTGACCATGGTGTATAGAATATAATGTATGGGGTAGCTGAGGGGGGTCTCACACACTGACCATGGTGTATAGAATACAATGTATGGGGCAGCTGAGGGGGTCTCACACACTGGCCAGGGTGTATATGATATAATGTATGGGGCAGCTGAGGGGGGTCTCACACACTGACCATGGTGTATATATGATATAATGTATGGGGCAGCTGAGGGGGGTCTCACACACTGACCATGGTGTATAGAATATAATGTATGGGGTAGCTGAGGGGGGGTCTCACACACTGACCATGGTGTATAGAATATAATGTATGGGGCAGCTGAGGTGGTGTCACACACTGACCATGGTGTACATGATATAATGTATGGGGCAGCTGAGGGGGGTCTCACACACTGACCATGGTGTATAGAATACAATGTATGGGGCAGCTGAGGGGGTCTCACACACTCAGGTGAGAGGTGGAGGGGTAATATACACTCATGGCAGTGAAGGGGTTACACAGAGACCACCAGAGGGTGGGCGTGGCCAGAATCTGATGAAGGGGAGGTGGGCGGGTCACAGGTCAGGCCCGCCCCTATGCAGGTATATAGGACCGGAGGGCGCGGCAGGGTTGGGTGCGGGGTCCTGGCGCCCCCCGTCTATGGCAGTACCTTGTCATGCTTGGGTCTGCTCTTCGCCTTGCGGGGCCGCACCGCCTCGGCCATGCCACTGCTGTGAGTGTGTCTGCGGATGAGCCCGAGTCCGTACACACGGACATAATAACCCCGAGCGCTGGGGCAGCGGGTGATCACATGACGAGGAGCTGCGGCCAATCACACGGCGCTGGGTGACGTCATCCCGAAGTACGGGCGGCGGGGAGGGACAATGTATGTGACAGGCGCAGCTGCCCGCTGCTGGCATCAGATCCGCAGCAGACGGAGGATTGGCTGCTGGAGGGCTTATGTCATGGCTATACATAGCTGTAGCATGCCACATACATGGCTGTACACTTAACATGCTACACATACATGGCTGTACGCTGTACATAAATAGCTTTTTATAGCATGACACATACATCTGTTTACATACATAGCTGAAACATGCAACGTACATGGCTGTACACCTAACATGCCACATACATGTCTGTACATACATAGCTGTATAGCATGACACGTACATGGCTGCACCAACAGCTTACATGACACATATGACTGTACATACATAATTATAGCATTCCACATACATGGCTATACATCTATTATGTCACATACATGGCTGTACCCACACCTTACATGTCTCATACAGTACATGGGTGTGCAAAGGTAACATGCATTTGGGCAACAAGTGTGGTGTCATGGTTAGCATTTCTCCCTCACAGCCGTCTGGTGCCGGACGGGTTCCCGACAGTCGTTTACCCGACGTCGGGATCCCGACTGTCGAAATGCCGACAGCCGGGTGCCCGACGGCCACCCGCTATTTTCCATCATGGGGGTCCACGACCCCCATAGAGGGAGAATAGAATAGGTGGCTCGCTCGCCATGCTGTCTGACTCCGGGCAGTTGGGATCCCAACGCCGGGATAATGACTGTCGTGATCCCGTACCACACACACAGCCATCATAGGTTCAGTTCCCACCATGGCCTTACTTTGTGGAGTTTGTATGTTCTTCCTGTGTCCAGTTTCCTCCCTCAATCCAAAAATATACTGGTAGATTAATGGGCTTTCATCAAAATTAACCCGATCGTGAATGTGTGTGTGTACGTGTGGTAGGGAATATAGGGCCTTATTCTAGTTCACTCTTTCTGACAAAATCCTTCTTAGATGGACAAAACCATGTGCACTGCAGGGGGGCAGATGTAAAATGTGCAGAGAGAATTAGATTTGGGTGAGTTATTTTGTTTCTGTGCAGGGAAAATACTGGCTGCTTTATTTTTACACTACAATATAGATCTCACTTTGAAGTAAAACCCCACCCAAATCTAATTCTCTCTGCACAAGTAACATCTACCCCACCTGCAGTGCACATGGTTTTGTCCATCTAAGAAGGAATTTGTCAGAAAGAGTGAACTAGAATAAGGCCCATGGAGTGTAAGCTCCTCTGGGGGAGGTAGTGGACATATTCTGAGCTGCAGTATATGTGTGGGCTATATAAATACCTGGTTTTATAAAAAATATATGAATACAGGTTGAGTATCCGTGCATCCCTTATCCGAATTATTCCAAAAACCGTGTTTTTTTGTTTTTTTAACCCCCCTAACCCTCTTTTCATACTTACCAAGTCCCAGGGTGACGTCACCGGTGCGCGCGCACTCTCGCGCAATGCATTCCTGGGACTGCTGGAGACCCAGAGAAGATGCCGGAGGCCTGCTGTGGACGCCCGGGGACTGCGTGGACGCCGAGGGACCACCGGACACCATCAGGGGACAGGTAAGTATGGCTAAAAAAAATTATTCCAAAAACTGAAAAATTCCCCTATCCGGAATGCTCGTGGTCCCGAGCATTTCGGATAGGGTATACTCAACCTGTATATCTAAAGCTGCCCATACACGGTCCGTTGTGGACCGGCTCCGTTCTGTACTATGCGATGCGCGCTCCCGCGTATCACATAGTACGATACAAAAAGTATGTGCTGCACATACTTTTTGTACTAGCTACACATCGCATTGCATGCACAAGGCATTCAATGCGATGCGATGTGTACTAATTAAGTCCCAAACGGATCCGTTAAACGGACCGTGTATGGGCAGCTTTAGATACATATATCAATATCAGAGAGATACTTTATGGAAATATAACATCAGATATATACTTCTATTTAGAACATCAGCTACATGGTTAATGTAACATATAGGAGTAATATAACATATCTTATACATAGGTATTATATAACATATCGGATACCTGGCTATACATATGTATATGGTTCTGCAGCTAAATCAGATACAGGGTCACTGCACTAATAATAATGTCATTAATGTCACAATCCCTTTCTCACAAATTAGGACTCAGAGCACTTTTGCATTTGAGGAAGAAAAACACAATGCTAAAATTATATTAAAGGTTAATATGAGAGAGCTGAGCACTGGGTACTATGGACACTACGTGGCATTAGGAGATGCTGGAGTAACAGGTAACTAAGCACTGGCTACTATGGACACAGCCTGGCATTAGTGAGATGCTGGAGCAACAGGTAACTAAGCGCTAGCAGCTATGGGCGCAGTCTCGTATTACAGTGATGCTGGAGTAAAAGGGAACTAAGTGCTGGTACTATGGACGCATCATGGCATTACTGTGATGCTGAAGTTACAGGTAACTAAGCGCCAACTACTATGGGCGCAGTGTGGCATTAGGGAGATGCTGGAGTAACAGGTAACTAAGCGCTGGCTACTATGGGTGCAGGGTGGCATTAATGAGATGCTGAAGTAACAGGTAACTAAGCGCTGGGTACTATGGGTGCAGAGTGGCATTAGGGAGATGCTGGAGTAACAGGTAACTAAGAAATGGCTACTATGGGTGCAGCGTGTCATTAGAAGATGCTGGAGTAACAGTTAATTAAGCGCTGGCTTCTATGGTTGAGTGTGACATTAGCAAATGCTGGAGTAACCGGTAACTAAGCACTGCCTACTATTAGTGCTGTTTTACTTCAAAGTGAGATCTATATTGCAGTGTAAAAATAAAGCAGTCAGTATTTTCCCTGCACAGAAACAAAATAACTCGCCCAAATCTAATTCTCTTTGCACAAGTAACATCTGCCCCCCTGCAGTGCACATAGTTTTGTCCATCTAAGAAGGATTTTGTCGGAAAGAGTGAACCAAAATAACCCCCACAGTGCTGGCAACTATGGGAGCAGTGTTGCATTATTGAGATGCTGGAGTAACAGGTAACTAAGTGCTGGCTACTATTGATGCTACGTGGTATTACTGTGATGCTGGAGTAACAGGTAACTAAGCGCTAGCTACTATAGACGCATCATGGCATTACTGTGATGCTGAAGTGACAGGTAACTAAGCGCCAACTACTATGGGTGCAGCGTGGTATTCGGGAGATGATGGCGTAACAGGTAACTAAGTGCTGACAACTATGGGCGCAGCGTGGCATTAGTGAGATGCTGGAGTAACAGGTAACTAAGCACTGGCTACTATGGATGCTGCATAGTATTAAGGAGATGCTGGAGTAGCAGATAACTAAGCGCTGGCTGCTATAGATGTCACATGGCATTAGTGAGAAGCTAGAGCAACATAACTAAGTGCTGACTACTATGGTCACAGTGTGGCATTACGGTAATGCTGGAGTGACAGGTAACTAAGCGCCAACTACTATGGGTGCAGCATGGCATTAGGGAGATGCTGGAGTAACAGGTAACTAAGTGCTGGCCGCTATTGATGCTACGTGGCATTACTGTGATGCTAGAGTATCCAGTAACTAAGCACTGGCTGTTATGGATGCTGCATGGCATTAGTGAGATGCTGGAGTAACAGGTAACTAAGCGCCGGCTAGTTACCGGAGCATTAGTGAGATGATAGAGTAACAGGTAACTAAGCGCCAGCTGCGATGGATACAGCGTGGCATTAGTGAGATGCTGGAGTAACAGGTAACTAAGCGCAGGCTAGTTACCAGAGCATTAGTGAGATGCTGGAGTAACAGGTAACTAAGGGGGTTATTCTGGTTGGTGCGGGCGGACCGTGTTTGCACGGTCCGTAGGTATTTTTCTTCTGCACATACGTATCATTCGCTATGCGCATTTGCGGTGTCAGCAAACCGCTGATGAACGGACTGTCCCGAGCGAAAAATCCTATCTGCAATCACACGGTGACAGTGGGCGCGATGTGGGAGTTTTTAGGGGAGAGGCTGGGCGTACACGGGGGTGTGCACTCAAACTGCACGGAGGGACAACCGCCTCGCTCGGCGAGCGCAATGTGCATTTTGGGCAAAAAACAGTCGGACGCCAAAGAGTGCTCAATACCACTCTTTGAATTTACGCCGGAGTGCGGCCGCCCTGGTCTGCTAATTAACGCCAATTACAAGTAAATTGCATACACCTGACTGCAATATTAAGCAATGCTGCAGTCTATTAAATGAAATGCCTCATTTCAGTACCTGCAAGCCTTACACAGGCCAGAAATACATAGGAAGGTTCTCTTTCTACACTTCTCACCATGTAAAGGTTGGTTTATTTTTATGTAGTATTAATCCAAATACACACGTTTCAATATGTCCAGGTAGTTATTTTTTAACCATCTACACCCTTAGTGCAAGTGTGTTTTACATCTTTACAAAGCAGGATGCACAATTCATAGGAGTCGACATGTGTCAACTTTTTCACTGCAACACAAACATACAATTCAAAAAATGTATTTACACAGCTCTATTTCCCTTTGAAGTTGGATTATACCAATTTTCACATTAGCAGACCAACTGCTGGTCCAGACAAGTGACGCGTACGCTCCCGTGCTCGGGCGTACGCTACCGCCTCTGATCGGAGCTGCGTTCTGTCTTCTGATCGTTTGGGCTATGAACTGTCCGTGCACGGGAACGTACGCTCATATGCACGCCACTCCCCATTGTCGGGTGCTGACTCCATCCGTGTGCGGATGTGTTGTGGACGGAATCACGCTCGCCCGAAAGAATGCGGAATTTGCTCGTATGGACCGTACGTACAGCGGTCCACCCGCATCAACCAGAATAACCCCCTAAGCGCTGGCTGCGATGGATACAGCGTGGCATTAGTGAAATGTTGGAGTAACAGGTAACTGAGCGCCGGCTAGTAACCAGAGCATTAGTGAGATGCTGGAGTAACAGGTAACTAAGCGCCTGCTAGTAACCAGAGCATTAGTGAGATGCTGGAGTAACAGGTAACTAAGCGCCGGCTAGTTACCAGAGCATTAGTGAGATTCTGTAGTAACAGGTAACTAAGCGCCGGCTAGTTACCGGAGCATTAGTGAGATGCTGGAGTAACAGGTAACTAAGCGCCAGCTAGTAACCAGAGCATTAGTGAGATGTTGGAGTAACAGGTAACTAAGCGCCGGCTAGTAACCAGAGCATTAGTGAGATGCTGGAGTAACAGGTAACTAAGCGCCGGCTAGTTACCAGAGCATTAGTGAGATGCTGGAGTAACAGGTAACTAAGCGCCGGCTAGTTACCATAGCATTAGTGAGATTCTGGAGTAACAGGTAACTAAGCGTCGGCTAGTTACCGGAGCATTAGTGAGATGCTGGAGTAACAGGCAACTAAGCGCTGGCTAGTTACCAGAGCATTAGTGAGATGCTGGAGTAACAGGTAACTAAGCGCCGGCTAGTAACCAGAGCATTAGTGAGATGCTGGAGTAACAAGTAACTAAGCGCCGGCTAGTTACCGGAGCATTAGTGAGATGCTGGAGTAACAGGTAACTAAGCGCCGGCTGCGATGGATGCAGCGTGGCATTAGTAAGGCATCAGAAGCAGGGACTGTCTTTATATATGACTATGTATGTCAGCAAGCCGCAAACACAATTTCCACCATACAGGCCGCCATGGAAGGGAATGGGAAGTGGGAGTTATGTGGCAGGAATCGGGGTGCTCATAGGATTCTGCATTTTGAAATGATTCCTATAGCAACCAGTACAATCTCTGTGTACCAATGCCACCACTGAGGCACTTTGATGATGAAAGGGCAGGTGGAGCCTCACCCACAAACATGGCAGCTTCCACTGTGATGTAGCATGCAGTACGAGGTAAGAAGAATATTCCCGTAGTAACCGCTGACATCACTCTATACCAGTGTTTTTCAACCACTGTGCCGTGGTACACTAGTGCGCCTTGAGCTGTTCTCAAGTGTGCCTCCAGATCTAGAGATGCCCAAACCAGTTTACAGCCACCACCTGTTATTTACTGGTCTCATATTTCATGTAAAGGGCCAATGTATTTCATTTTTGTTACCTGTGGGAACCAGTGTGATTGGTTTCTTTTTTTATATGGGGGCTGGTTTGTTTATTTCCCTGTAGCTGCCAATGTGTTTTGCCCTGTGGAGATCTCATGGTGTGCCTTGGCAATTTTAAAATCTTATTTAGTGTGCCACAAGGTAAAAAGGTTGAAAATCACTGCTCTATACTATATCCACTGCAGAATGTTTATCGTTCAGTCTCCTATGTGTGACCAGTAAATTCCATGATTCATTGTCGGTGTAATATAATCTGCTACTGTCCATCAATGAGTCCGTCATAATATGGGTGACAACAGTCTAACAGTCTAGTGAGGGAGCGGCAGATGCCGATAGGCTTCGTTGAGGGACGATCGCCATCATCTTGCGCTGTCCTGTGTGATTATTCGCCCACGTAAGGAAAACATGGGTTACAATGAAAAATGGATAGAGATTTAAATAAAATGGATAGGAATAAAGCCGGCAGTATATAATGAGGTTCTATTCACTTATTCAATTGTTGTCACATGCTCCATGAAATGGTGTCGACACCAGTGGCGGATCCAGAGGCGGGGCTGCAGCACAGTTCAAAATTCAAATGGGGGAGCAGCACCAACTGCCATTCCAATCTAACTCACTTGCAGTTGGTGTTTCTCCCCTATTTGAATTTTGAACTGTGCTGCAGCCCCACCTCTGGATCCGCCACTGGTGTTGGATATTTCCATGTCGACCTTTGCATGTGTCAAATTTGTGCATATGTCGACCTTGTACATGTTGACCATTTGGTGTAGACCTATGGACAGGGGCGGATTGGCCATGTAAGTCACCGGGAAGTTTCCCGGGAGGCCGGACAAAGGTGAGGCCGAAAATAGACATGGCTCCACACACTCGCGGGTGGAGCCATGGGCTGGGACCACTAGCATAGGACCGGCACTATGTACTTGCAGGGGCTATTTCCTCCCTCCTTCCCCTCTCCCCGAGTCTCAGCAGGAGCATGATGTCAGGTTACGGTTACACAGCCCCCCAAGGATAGCGGAGCCTGCTCCTGGCCTCCTCCTGCAGCCAGACACTGTTTGTTTAGTGATGTTGGGGTTTAAAGGGGCGTGGCCACGGGGCCGCGATTAGGCCACGCCCCCAACTTTATCTAGTTAGGGACGGCTAGTCTCAGACTCTGGGCGGTATTCAATGAGGCTGATTCGCCATGTTTTTATGGCGATTTTGTGCTGTAAGGCGAATTTTTGACTAAAACGGTGAATCACCCTATTCAATGACCAGATGGCGAATACATTTCAAGGTTTTTTTTGCCATGATTCACCGAGTAGCAATCGCTATCTTTTTATGGTGAAGTGGAACGTGAACTTTTAAAACAAAGTGTTTCGTTTTTTTACATTTGGTGTCAAAAAATCAGGAATTTTATTCTGAGGAGGGGCATGCTATTTTTATTCATGTGCTGTAAGCAAATGAATATATATTTGATTTAAAAAAATATATATATATTATTATTATTTTTTTTACACAGACCAGCCAGCAGGGGGCCGGAGCCGAGCCGCTCATTAGATATTCATAAATTCACTTCACCCGATCATTACATATGCATGATCGGGTGTAGTGAATATACCCGGTCCCCTGCTCGCACCCCCGGGGGGCAGCCTGTGCTGCCTGGCACCCGGGGAGCCCACCTCCCCCCCACAAACGTTCTGGGGCAGGCAGGGAGACTTCCATCTCCCTGCCTGCCGCCGTCCTCGGGCTCCCTGCGGCATTGCCGCAGGAGTTAAAATTCACCAGTCAGGGGCAGTGAGCCCCTGACTCGTTGAATACTGGAGCCGGAGAAGCTCCGGAACGCAGCGAGCAGTGGCGAATGTGCAGCGAATCCTAAACAGGATTCGCTGCACGTCGGCAGTATTCTCATTGAATACTGCCCTCTGAGTGCAGCAGCAGCCAGCCTGGTCCTTCCTATTGCTGGCTCCTGGCCTCCTGCGGTCTCTGGAGTAAAAGGTAATGCTTGTTTTGGTACTAGGAGGTCAGAAAGTGGTGTGTGTGTGTGTGTGTGTGTGTGTGTGTGTGTGTGTGTGTGTGTGTGTGTGTGTGTGTGTGTGTGTGTGAGATATGGTGGGAGGAAACAGGCTATGCATGTGTATTTGTGCAGGGACTGAGGGGAACAATCTGTGTGTATTGTGTAGGGATTAAGGGGAGCAGGCTATTTGTGTGTACTTGTGTAGGGACTGAGGGGAACAAGGTGTGTGTGTGTATGTGTGCGAAGTGACATAGCAATGAGCGCGCAGAGACCGCAATGGCTCTTCCCACCCCCCACCCCAGTAAACTGTTGCGCAGTTCCACCTTTAAGGGGATACTGCAACCACATATTTCATGAGCCTGGACAGCAGCATTTTATTTTGGGGCCAACACCAAGCGAATCGTCCTGATTGGCTTTGGGTCTGTGGGGGCAGGTGGCTCACTGTTGCTCTAGGAGATTTGTTTCCTAGCTCCAGCACCCCTTTGGTGCTTGTCACCTTCCAGCCTGCACCTTCTCTCTGCCACTCAGATTGCCCAGTTCCATCAGTAACAGAAAGCAGCTTTAGCAACTCATTACTGACCTCTCCCAGGCTAGGACCAGCGGCATCAAAACCTGCACCACACTCCCTCCATCAGTGTCCGCTCCCCCCAGCTGGCCGCGTCCGCAGCTGGGCACCATCCACTGAATGGTGGCAGCGCACACAGCAAATTACGGCTTTAATATCCCCATAGTTGAACTCAGCTTCTCCTCCTTAGAGTGCATTACAGGGCATTACTGTGTCTGGCATAATGTATTCAAGGGCATTATGATGTGTCGCATAATGTATCACAGGCATTATGATGTGTGACATAATGTGACACGGGCATTATAATGTGTGACATATGTGACAGGGGCATCAACTTAGCTAGGGCCTGCTCTGCTCCCTCCTCGGGCACCTCCTCCTTTGATGTGTCTGCAGCCAGGTGAGGTGACCAGTCTCCACGGCTCCTCTGAAGGCTGTAGACGCCGATGGTGTGGTCACACACTCAGCTGCTACCCTGTCATTCGCCCGTGCCTGCCCCTGTTATTTCCAGCATTTTACTGCAGTGTAAAGAAAGGTCCCGCAGCATCGTTAGTTATACTGTGGGCTGTAAATAAGCAGAAACTTTGCAGCTGTAGCAGACACTCCCCCGCTTTCTCTATTGCCGGGACTCGATTGATGTCACTGACTGCCCCGGCTTCCAGGAACAGCAGCGGGAGAAGGTCTGCGGCTGCCGGTACCTACTATGGAAGAGATGGCAGGGGCGTACAGCTGTCCTGCTGTTGCTGTGGCTGTATCAGAGGTCAGCGGCTATTTCAAATGTCCTGCTGGCTGGCGAGCCAATTGAAATTGGCGGCAACCTATCAGGCAGTGGTGGCTCCTAAATTGGCTGCTGGACTGTGTGCTCGCAAGCTGGCGCGACATTTGAAATAGCCCCTGACCTGAGCCGCTGGGTTGCCCACCGCTCCCATTACACCACTCTGTCCAGCTGTAATGGGGACAGCAAGTGCACTGCTCTGCCCAGGGTGCACTCGCTGAAAGGATGTAATCCCCCATGGCAACCAGCATTTAACTACCCCTGGCATCAAGCATGTATTCCCCATCCCCAGTGGCAACGAGCATTTCATCGCCCCTGGCAACAAGCATGTTATAGCCTGTAGCAATGAGCATTTAACTCCGCCTGACATCAAGTCATTCCTCGAGGCAAAGAGCATGTACCTCCTGACAACCAGCATGTAGGTAAGCACCAATTATGTGGCATAATATGCAATATGAATTCCGGTGTGTGGTGTAATGGGCATTACGCAGTGGCGTAGCTACGTTTTGGGCGCCGCCCCGCCGAGCACCCCTACCCCGCCGCCCATGCAAACCCCCCCTCAATCTCCCACAGCCTTACCTATCGCACTGGTCCCGGCGGCTCCGTTCTTCTGCTGAGGACCACCAGAAAATGGCCGCCCCCATACAGCAGACAGTTTCAGAGAACTGTGTGCTATATGGGGGCGGCCATTTTGTGGTGGTCCTCAGCAGAAGAACGGAGCCGCCGGAACCAGCGCGATAGGTAAGTCTGCGGGGGATTGAGGGGGAGTTTAACTATAGCACCGCAGCCCCCGGCGCCCCCACATGCACAGCGCCCCCCCCGCGGTGGCGGGGGCTGCGGTGCTATAGTTACACCCCTGGCATTACGGCATGTGGTAATTGCAATAGGCATTATAGCGTGTGGCATAATTATGGGGCATTACCATGTGTGGTCTAATGTGTAATGGGCACTATGGTGTCAGAGTGTGGCATGTGAGAGTGTGAGGGACCTACCTACGGGTAAGTATAGTAAGATAGGTAAATATCAGTATGAAAGGGCTTTGGATGTATTAAAGTTGTATTTTTCATGTGTCAGTGTGTTTATTTTACTATTTTTAATACTGTAGAACTACAAGTGCCAATGGGCCCTTTAATGCCCCGCATGCTCGGACTTGTGGTTCTCCAAGTCCCAGCATGCGGGGGAAGCTTGCTGGGACTTATAGTTCCACAGTATCAAACAATAGTTTATTCTATTTTTAAGCCCGGTGACCACAGCCCAGGGTCACCGGGGACAGCAGCAGTCTTCAGCTTGGTCTGGTAAGTCCTGGAGGGGGGGGGGGCCTTTATTGGGGGGGTCCCCACTCCCCCAGGGCCCCTGGCCAGGCTGACTGGTCGGGAGGGTTAATGCTTTGGCCGGGGGGACTTGTATAAAAAGTCTCCCCCTCCGGCTGTGGCCTTACCCTGCTGGCTGGTTGGGCCTGGGGCTGGTTCTTAAAATATGGGGGACCCCTAGTCATTTTGTCCCCCGTATTTTGGGATTGGAGCCTGGGGCCAGTTGTTAAAAATCGGGGAACCCCTAGTTGCTGGGTTTCCTGATTTTTTATTACCAGCCCCAGCTCTTTCAGCCTGGTGCTGGTTACAGCTGTGGGGGGGACCCCACACCGTTTTTTTTTTTTATTTATTTATTTTTCTATTTTTTTTTTTACACACTGCAGCCTGCACGGATCTGACTGATCCGTGCACACTGCCTATACGAATTCGTATTAGCGGCCGTATATATGTGCCGATAATATGAATGGATACGCCATCGGAGGGTTACAAAGCAGTCGTATTTGACTGATTTGTAAATTATCCTCCGGAACACAAATTTGCATACGGCTGAAACAGTCGTATTCATTCGTATTAAGAAAGCGAAATTTCATATTCATATTCTTAGTAAATTTCCCCCTATGTATGTGTGTGTATATGCATGCATGTATGGATAGATAGATAGATAGATAGATAGATAGATAGATAGATAGATAGATAGATAGATAGATACATAGATACATACATACATACATACATACATACATACATACATACCATTATGGAGCATTTATGGTCTAGGTCCTTGCTATAGTGGTATATCCACTTCTTAATTATTCACTTTTTATTTTATGTATTTTTATACCATGTTCATGTTATTGATGTAATTCATCAGCATTTATAACTATTGCTAAAATAAATATATTGTGTTTCCCTTTCATCAAACCAAGTGCCACTTCTTTGTTTGTTATTTCCTTGGGTTGTGTAGGACTGACAATCCTACTTTTAAGTGGCTGCTATTGACAAAGTACCCCTGGCAGCGCTTGCTTACGTTACCTTGGTAACACCCCCTTCTATACATACATACAAACATACATACATACACACACACACACACACACACACAGAGGTGAGCCAGCCACGGTACACGTCGTACTGTTCTGAACAAATTTAATGAAGTCCATCATGGCTTCAAACCAGTGCGAATAACGAAACAAAAGACTGCACTGTACCAGCAATGTTTCAGCACTTTATTGTGCTTTTGTCAAGCATAATACATGAAAAGTGTACAGGCCAACCTACTGTATATATGCAGATTGTTTGAGTGCAGCAGGGACAGCAACTACAGGTGTCAGCTGTCCCTTGACAAGGGCTGGGCTGTCAGCGACTTGCGTACATGTGCAAGGGTCTTGGGCGCACCTCATATGGCATTATGTGTGTAAGCAGCACCACAAGTGGCATTGTGTGTGTAAGCGGACCTGCAGGAGGCATTATGCGTGTAAGCATAACCTCACAGGGCATTATGCGTGTTAGCAGCACTAAAATTCCATGGGGGGGGGGGGGGGGGGTGGAGGGGAGCAAAATGTATAATTACACTACTGAGGGAACGCTGGCCCCACCAGGAGAAGATGCATCTTTTGCCATGGAACCCCTGGCATAATATGTAATGGGCATTAAAGTGTGTGGTATACCATGTACTTGCCATTATGGTGTTTGGTATAATGTGTAATGGGCATTACAGTGTGTGATATTACATGTAATGGGGATTACGGTGTATGGTATAATGTGTAATTGGCATTACGGTGTGTGTTGTAATGGGCATTATGGTGTGTGGTATAATGTGTAATGGGCATTATGGTGTGTGGTACAATGGGCATTATGATGTGTGGTATAATGTGTAATGGGCATTATGGTGTGTGGTACAATGGGCATTATGATGTGTGGTATAATGTGTAATGGGCATTACGTTGTGTGGCATAATATGTAATGGGCATTACCTGGGCATAATGTGTATTGGGCACGCCTTTTACCAGGCTAGGATACACCCCTTGTAATTAGGCTCCACCCATTGTTGATTTGGTGCCGCCCACATGAGGCCACTTCCAGATATTTTTCAGGGCCACTTTTAGTCCCCAATCCGCCCCTGCCTATATATGCCTGTCTAGCTAGACACTGTCTACCATTTACCATAACCAAGAAAATGTACATCTCCCAAATTCAGTGGACTTCGATAACATGGCGGAGAGTTGAAATGCACCAACTGTAATACACTGACCAGAGTACCATATCTACTTTAAGGGGTAAAATTACTAAAGCTTCCAGAAATGAAAAGAGGTGCTGTTTCCCATGGCAGCCAATCAAATTCTTTCTATCATTTTCTAGATTGCAATAGAGAAATTACTGATTGGTTGCTATAGACAACCTCACCTCTTTTCATTTTTAGAAGCTTTAGTAAATTTACCAAAAAGACTGTAAATTCCTTGAGGAATCACCTCTATTAGGTATGCAGTCAGTGGATAGACTATGTCCAGGTCAACAGTCACCTAAAAAGGGTCGACATACCTCAACACAGGGTCGCCTACTTTTAAAGTCTCCTCCCTGAGACTGTCAGCAGCACTTCGGGGGGCAGGGCCTGATGTAGACGTAACCAAGCCCCACCCCCAGTAGGTAAATCCAGTAAGTTGTGGGTCTTCAAGGTGGGGCGGGGCTAAATTACACAATTTGCATATTTAGCCACTCCCCCGAACAGCCACTAATACAGTGTCCATATCGGAATCGGTACATCTGTCAGACCACACTTAGATCTACAGTCATTAGGTCGACCCCACTAGGTCGACTGGCAGGAAGGTCGACCTGACTTAAGGTCGACATGGGCCAAGGTCGACATGACTTAAGGTCGAATTTGCATAAAGGTCGACATGAGGAAGGTCGACTGGTCATAAGGTCAACATGGGTTTTTCACTGTTTTTTGACCCGAATGTCGACACAGTCGACATGGACACAGATGGCAATGAGAATCGGACCCTCACATCGCTCGCGATGCTTCAGGCACGGTGGCTCGCTTCGCTCGCCACAGCTTTAATAACCTCCTCCACACCCTAGTGGATGGTAGGGCCTGTCGGCTCATGTCGGCTCAAAAAACAGTGAAAAACCCCATGTCGACCTTACGACCAGTTGACCTTCCTCATGTCAACATTTATGCAAATTCGACCTTAAGTCATGTCGACCTTGGCCCATGTCGACCTTCCTGCCAGTCGACCTAGTGGGGTCGACCTAATGACTGTAGACCTAAGTTCATTCTAATAGATGACCGCTTTCCGTCCATATCAATGCAAGATTACATAAAGTTATGAAAAACTCATGTCGACCTTTTGACTGTTCACCTTTCCTATGTCGACCATAAGCATGTGTCAACCCTTTGACAGTGTCGACCTAAGGTATGTTGACCCTATTTTGGGTGTCGATCTAGTCACTGTCGACCTAGACATTGTCTATCCTCTAACCCGTATACCCACTATTAACCTTGTGGCAAACCTATGGCATTCCTTCCCTGGCTGGTGGTGTCCAGTGCTGGTTTAATAAATACAGGGGACCAGTGGGGTTACCAGCCGGGTTCATGGGGTGCTGCCCTCCCCCAATCCCCTGGAGTGACGAAAATGGGGTCCCCGCAAGGCCACGCCTCCTCCCAATTAGTCCATGCCCCCTTTTCAAGGATGCCGGGTGTCACCAAACCCGGTGATGCCTAATTCAGTGGAGCCAGGATCATTCCAAGAGCCCCCAGCTGATTGTAAAAATACAGGGAGACCTCACACATTTTTGTCCCCTGTATTTTTTTTCTACCACTACCGGTGCAAAGAGCCCGAGGCTGGTTATAATTTGGGGGAGAATGTGACCCATGTCATTGTGTATCCGTGATGCGCGCTCCCGCACTAGCGATGTTTTCCCGTCGGTTCACTTGCAGTGGGGCAGGAGACTGGAGTGATTCGTGGATCTGTAGAGGACACAAGGCTTAAGTGACAACTGGAAAGACCCCTTCCATTGTGTATATCTGTGCACCCAAGATTTGAAGGAGTGAGGCGTCCGCTGTCAGCGCCCCCACACACACTGCGATGCAGCCTGGTGCGCTGTTATGGCAGGCGAAGACTCTCCATATTATTTAATAAAATGGTTCAAAAAGAACAAGTGCTGTAAACAACGGAAAACAAACAGAATGGTTCCCTCATTACTTTACCTCCGCTAAACTAATAAGGGTATCAGGTTGCTATGGGTTACAGCAAAGCGTTGCTCTCAGAATTTCTCAACTTTTTAGTGTGATGGTAAATGTTCACCAGGTTGCCGGTTTCTTTATAATATACAAAATCGGATTTTCTAAGAACCCCTAAATGTGTATATAGTTATACCAAGTGACTTCTAATGTATTCATGTATTCTAGAAACTCTCTACTGATAAGCATAAATAGCAATTACTCATACAGTATCAGTATATTCCATTGCGATTTGATTCCTGCTCTACATTTTGGACCTTATTCTGGTTCGGCCGGGCAAACGTACGTACGTTCCGTATCACCGTATGTTTCCCGTACGCGGACGTTGAGCGAAAGTCCACCCACAAAACATCCGCATACGGACGGTCACAAACACTGACAAAGGGGAGTGGCGTACACTTGTGCGTACGCCACCGTACACGGACGGATCTCCTCTTAGACACCAACAACTGGCGTACAACAGAGCGTACGCCACCGTATACGGACGGGTCTCGTCCGTTTTCACACCGACATCTTCCGGCTATCTGAGCATTCGCCACCTTGCACGGACGGGTCTCGCTTGTTTTCAATGGAAAACTCAGCGTACAGTATGTCACCGATCGTGAGAGTGAGCATACGTCCGTGCACGCTGGCATACACTTCACATATATGGCCCTGCTAATCTAGCCTTTCAACTATGATTAAGCCAATTAAATTAATTATTCTAATTGTTCATCAATTATTGTTTTCTATTACCTCAATTGTCTACCTTAATGAACAGCCTAAAAATAATACATTTTAACTAAATAGTGGCCATGGCCTTAGAACATTGCTGAAACATCCTTGTAGCTGTTAGATGTGGTTTATGTATTTTTATCATAATTAAAAAAACTATGTTTGTATAAGAGTGAAAAGGTTGACACATGTCGACTTGTGTAGATTGAGTGTGCTGCTGTTTAAAGTATAGGAAAACACTTACTGAATGTGTGTAAATGGTTACAAAATAACTACCTTGGCATATATAAGCAGGTCTTAAAATGAATCTTAGCTAAAATAAAACCAACCTTTACTTGTTGAAGTGTACAAATATATGCTTCCAATGTGTTTGAGTGCTGTGTGTGGCTTGCAGGTAGTGAAATAATGGTTTGGACTTAATAGGCTGCAGCATTGCTTATTACATTCAGGTGTATGTGTTTGAGTAGTAATCAGCGTTAATTAGCAGACCCAGGCGTCCGCTCTCATGCGGTATCTGTAGGGGTGGTCTCGAGGTGGCGGACGCCTGTTTTGTGTCCGAAATGCACAGTGCTTTCGCCGATCGAGCGGTAGTAGCACCGTACATTTTTTGTGCACACCCCCGTGTACGCCCATGTTTACGTCCAGTTTCCCTCATTATTTCGGCAGCTCCCCTCAACACGCCCATATGCCGCCCACAATGACGTACTCTTGCGGACAGGTTTTTTCGCACGGAAAGACCCGTCCGTGAGCGTTGTGAAGCCGCCGCGTCTGCGCATTGTGGAAGGTACGCATGCGCAGATAAAAAAAAAACCAGATCCACCGGCGTACGTTAATAACGTACGAACCAGAATAACCCCCTTTGTAACATGCACCTTGAGTCCTGTTGAAGGATATATAAATGAAACTTACTTAATTTTACTTTGAATTATATTTTAATGCAATAAAGGGGTCCCTTTTCTTTACTCGTCTACTTTTTTTGCACCTCTCGTGCAGCCGGACACTTCATGGGGACAGAACGGGACGGGGAAGGCTCTCTCGCCGTTAGATCCTGCCCATAACGTCACAAAATATCGTTGTAGATCCATGAGGTAGGCAATTTGCACAATTTAAGCACTGCTGCATTAGCATAACTAATTACCCCTATCTTTGGACCCCAAAAGGCCATTATCGATGTGGATGGGAGGAGAAGGAAGGGGGCTTCTGGGAAATCTTGGGGTTGTTGTGCTAATCGAGAGAATGGTTGGCCAGCTCGGGAATCATTCTTTTATTGTCCCAACTTTTGCTCCTTGAATGTTAGGGTATATGAGCAGTTATTTACTGTCCTGCTTGTAACGCGCCTTTATTACGGATGTAAAGCTGTAAATAAGCGCGACACCAGAAATATCTTCTTTATATAAACATTATTACACCACCTTTCAGTTTATTTCCACCACATCCCTCAACAATGCAAATACCAAAAATTAACAGTCTCTACCATAGGACCACATTAAATTAAAAAAACACACACACACACAGATAAGGAACTTATGGTACAAAATATCCTTCATATGTACGGCACATAATCCCCCGTCATTCAGGTATTCAATGGGAAAAATGAAACTTACTCCTATGTCTGGTGGATCAACTGTACAAACGTTGTGTTGTGATGACACCAATCTGTGATGGTAACTTTCAGCCTGAACCAGAGTTGTATGCTAATCCCAGCACAGTTAGGAACGTGTACGCAGCGGCTGTGCGAAACTATGAAAGTGCCGCACCCATCTGGATTTGCATTCAGTCCCTTCCCAGCAGTTTTGTAAGTCCCAGCAGTACAGAGATGCAGCGTCGGTCGCAGATGCTGACGATCAAACCTGAGCAAATAATCCTGTCTGGCCATCTGCAAAAGCATTTCGGAACATGCGCAATGCGAATTACACGCTTGCACAGTCGTACGATAATCGCTCAACTGCAAAAAAATTGGGTTTGCGTACATCTCTGAATAAGGCACTTTGAGCAGCAGAGGTATTGTTCTACTGGATATATAATTTACCTGAGTACAGTAATCAATAGACACTTAAATGAATACATTCAAGCATATGGAGAAAATATGGCAATGTTCCCACGATGTTGAATGACCTGAAAAAAATAGCATGCTGCATTGAGAATCTGCTGTTCAGTGCAACCCTGCACAATGGGTGCACATATCGTTCAGCCAACCTTGTGTTAAATTCAAGTGATGCAGAAGCCATCGTCGAAATGCAGTAGGCTGAGTGCTGATAACACCTGCAATGCTTTTATAGTTCTGATTCCCGCCACAGCTGCAGTGGCAGCAGCCATCATTCATTTTAAAAGACCTCAAAGCCTTTAGAATCGTCTCCATGTAAGTCAGGACCAGTGGCAGTGGTAGAGGAGAGACCACACAAATAGACCATTGCCGAAACACACGGCAGTGCTGGGATGCTTATTCTAGGCCCAGGCCTGATGAACAGTGGGGCAGATGGGACAGCTCCAGGATCTGTCATGATGATGACCAACTGGCCATAAGGTTGTCCATAAAAGCATATGGGGTATTTAAGCCTTGGGAAGAGAGATTAAATGGACTGAGATAAAGGCCCTTATTCAGATCTGATCGCAGTACAAATTTGTTCTCAAAATGGGCAAAACCATGTGCACTGCAGGTGGGGCAGATGTAACATGTATAGAGAGAGTTAGATTTGCGTGAGTTATTTTGTTTCTATGCAGGGTAAATACTGGCTGCATTCTTTTTACACTGCAATTTAGATTTCAGTTTCAACACACCCCGCCCAAATCTAACTCTCTCTGCACATGTTACATCTGTCCCACCTGCACAGTGCACATGAATTTGTCCATTTTGAAAACAAATTTGTACTGCGATCAGATCTGAATAAGGGCCAAAGTATCAGCCAACCAGCTGCTAACTGTTATTTTTCACACACAGCCTGTTACTTTACCTCTCTCTGCAAATAGAGGGGTCCTGGACGTATGGCTTACACTTATGGTACAAGTCTTTGCTCTCCTGCCCGCAGGTGGCATGCTGTTTTTGGTATTAGTCCATGTGCTGCAGTTATATTGCCGAAACCTTCCAACTGCTGCAGAACTGTCAATTGCTGTCTGTGTTACTGGGCACTGGGTGTAGGTGACGGACGTCGGGCATAGTCACTTATCACCTTTTTGTGTCTGTTACATTTATGGGCTGCACGTTAATTTATTTCGCTGGTTCCATTCAAACAGAACAAACTTGTGGTTCATCAAATGCTCTCACATTGTGCTGGGATTTTCTCTTTGACTTCACCTGTTCCACTAATTCCCCAAGCCGGTTGCTGGTAGGGTCTGAGCGTGGTATTTTTTAGAGGTCCTGAGACCTACAACATTGGCACCTTTATCCCCGAGAGTGAAGTAATCACAGTCCAAATCTGTTCCATGTCTGTTACCTGGTAGAGACAGAGAAGAGACAATATCGTTGTTTGCTGCACTCTGCCATATTTCCCAAAAAATCACATCACCGCGCAAAACTAGTCTGGACTACATGTGCTAAGCGGTACCTTGCCACAAGGCATCATGGGCTGTACTGGGACTAGCAACTTGAAAGCAGCCAAACTTTGTGTGCATTGAAGCCAGGCATCCCCGCCACAATAGGGAATATTACTAAGATCGACTGGGTTTGAATGCACCCATTTAATCCTATTTGCGGTCGGGACCTGGTGGTTGGCGAATTTACAAAGTGCTGAATTCCGGCAGAGTTACCGTTTTTATGAACAGCAAGCTCTGCTGAATTCGGCAAACAAATGAATAGACCATCGATAGAACGAATTAATAGACCATCGGCAGAACAAATGAATAGACCATCGATAGAACAAATTAATAGACCATCGGCAGTACACATGAATAGACCATCGATAGAACTCGGACGCATATTGCCACAGAGTTCTATCAGATCATCTAATTAAAGCCAATTTTGACTAAGCCGATTTGGCTAAGTGCGCCAAGCGATTTTGACTATGTGACACAAATAGCGGTTTAGTCAAACTTGCCTTGCTGAACTGTCTATTTCGACGGCACCAGCACCGCGCTCTTGATGCTGGTTACAAAAATACAGGGGACCCCTACTCCTGTTGTCCCCTGTATGTTTAGAACCAGCACAGGTCCATAAGACCCGTGCTGGTTTTTGAAATACAGGGGGACCCCAGTCCTTTTCCCCCCTGTATTTCTGGAGCCAGCGATGGCTCAAAGAGCTCGGGTGTAGTTGGCTGCCGGTAAACTCGTCAGCCAAATACCAATGAGTTCATCATCGGAAAATTATGAATCCTGAGAACTCGCAGCTTAGTAAATTTGCCAAGTTCTCAGGCCGATCACGATCATATTCGTATAGCCGCTACAGCTGAGCTTAGTAAGTTTCTTGGGGGGGGGGGAGTCAGCAACATGCGGGGACCTCCGACTATATAAAGGATCCACGTGTATTAAAGAAAGATAACATAAATGTATATATAGATCTGTGTTCTATAGGAACCAAGGAGGAATGTATCAAATCTTCTCAAGAGGACATGTAAAGTTGCCCATAGCAACCAATTGTCTAGATATAAATTTAGATTCATTCGTTGCTATGGGCAACCTCTCTCTCTAGAAAATGTGAAATATCTCCCCCAAAACGCACTATTGAATTGCAAAGCACAATGCAGATTTAATTGTAGGATGTGATCATAGATAGATAGGTGCACAAAGGTATGGGACAGGGAGTGGGATGTACTCAGGGCCGCCATAAGGGGGGGACCATGGGGACGAGTGTCCCGGGCCCTGCCACACTGAAGAGAGTGGAGGACCTGTGGCCACTCTGCTGGCCTGGCAGTGTGGTGCAGCAGCAGCGGGGGGGGGGGGCGTTTGGGGAGAGATCTATTGGACATGAATATGAAACACACAGGATACTCACGTTCTCCGTTATTGATACAATTTGAAATCTCCGACTGAGGCATAAGCGGGATCATCTGGCAATTAAAGAGAGACGCTCATTAGTGAATATAATATCCCTGGCTGATTATGGGAGGCAAATCGCAGGTAATAAGTAAGACACAGTTATGACACTGTCTGTGCTATTTACACCACTTTGCAGGCACTTTTATCATAGCGGGTGGGATTCCTTTGTAAACTGCACTGACTTTACATAACATTACACAGAGACACAGCTGCATAATGGATGTGATTCCGTGTTTGGTGCATTACATCTGTAGGTATATTTACCTGTTACACATACATTTAAATGGGGTATGGGGCAGAATAATATACTTGCAGTCTCCTAGGTAACTGGAAGGCCAATAGAGATTTGGCGAGTTCCCACTGATCGGTCAGGCCAAAGAATTCAATGCAGGTTATGGGATATATTAATGAGCATTCAGTATTTTTTATTTTGAGCTCTTTTGTATTGTCACCCAGTCGGAAGGCAGTGTCCATCCCGTGAGCATGAAAACACTAGGCAGTCTTTCCCAAGACCAGTGCTGCCCAATGGGGAAGTACATTGCTGCAGTTGAGCCAAAAAAGCCCGTCTTGCCACACCACGCCACACATGCGTCATTGAAGTGTGCACCTGGAGGCTGTGCTGATTATTTTGATATGCAACATTGTACAGTATATCAGGGGCAGATTAATACCCCTTTTACACCGCCGAAAAATCCGGGTCAGCGGCGGGTCAGACCCGGATCTTCGGCGGTGTAAATCCCTAACGCCGTGTCCCTTTACACGGGACTTCTACCCAGGTCCTGACCTGGGTAGAACACGGCTAGGACCTGGGTAGAGGGCGGAGTAAATGGGAACGCCGGGTCGGATGACCCGGCTCCCATTTACATGAATGGGGAACGTCCAACCTGCGGACTGCAGCGTCCGCAGGTTGGACGGGTTGTCAGCCTGACACTGACAGCCGGCGCTGCTGTCTGCTATACCCTGCAGACAGCAGCGGCGGCGGGGGAGGGAGGTGAACGGATGCCTGTGTGCGGCATCCATTCACCTCCTGTGCGACGGCGGGGGGAGTGTGCGCGGGGACTGGGGCAGCCTAGCAGCTTACCTTAGTGCTGGGCTGCCCCCAGCAGCGTTCCGGTCCGGCGGCGGCGCGCGGCGGTGATTGGCGCTTGGAGATGACATCGCGCTGTCATCTCCAAGCTTGGGGGGGGGGGGCGCGGGTGCAGGTCGGGCTGTCCGCCCGGTGTAAATGTAAACGCCGGGTCGCACCTGGCTTGAACCTGGGTCTAAAAAAGCGTTTTGGTGTAAAAGGGGTATTATTAAGCTTGGAGAAGAGATAAACTGGAGATAAAGCAGAGAAAAGGTAAAAGGAGATAACGCACCAGCCAATCAGCTGTGTTTGAAAAAGACAGTTGGGAGCTGATTGGCTGGTGCATTATCTCCTTTTACCTTTTCTCCGCTTTATCTCCAGTTTATCTCTTCTCCAAGCTTAATAAATCTGCCCCCCAGTGTGTGACTGAAACCCCTTTTCCACTGCTGCAATAACCCAGGCTACTGCCAGGTTACCCCAGGGACCCCAAAATATAACCCGGGACTGACCTGGGAATGCAACCCGGGTAGTGTAGAGGGTTAGAAACAGGAAGGACCTGGGTAGCACTAGTGTAAACGGGGTGATCTGGAACATCTGACCAAGCTCCCGGTAAAAGCACAGGAGAGCTGGATCACCTGGGCTTGAAAGTGATGTCATCTTCAAGTGCCGGCAATAGGTCGACCACTGAATGTCGACATGCATGAAGGTTGACAAGTGTTAGGTCGTCAGGGACCTTAGGTCAACACACTATCAAAATCTATTTATTTTTATTTTATCCATACTTCATATTAAAGCGCTACGACGTGGGAAGGTTGACAGTTAAAAGGTCGACATGGGGTTTTTCACTTTTTTTGAGTCAACATGTGCCGACAGGCGGTATTTCCTGCCTTTCTTTCCAATAGGGTGTGGTGGGAGAATAAAATAGTGTGCCGAGCGCAGCGAGACATGCGAGGGGACGCGGTGCACTTTTTTATTGTCCATGTCGACGGTGTCCACATTCGGGACAAAAAAAGTGAAAAAAACCCATGTCAACCTGTTGGCTGTTGACCTTCCCCATGTCGACACAATGCGTGTCTCACCTTAATGACCCTGTCGACCTTCAGACATGTCGACCTTCATGCATGTCGACCTTCAGTAGTCTACCTAATGTCTATATATCCAATGATCCATACCCCTGTATACTACAGTTGCACTGGAACGTACAAGGTGTCACTGAAAGATCAGAGCCACAGTGGGTGCCAGTCTAATGAGGTACTCATGCCAGTGACCAGCAGGAGAGGGGGGAGGGGTAAATGGGGCACTGGTTCCAAACTTCCTGAGTCTGCCTGAACACTGGAGGGATGAGAAACAGCCACCTGATGAGATCACCACGTGGGAAGAATCTTCGTTGCTTATTGGGGAAAACGTTTTCCTTACGAGTTAAATATTTCCTTTTCCAGATAAGAAAGTAATAACATAGGCCCTTATTCTGGTTGGTGCGGTAATGTCCGCGTGCGTTCGTGCCGCCGATGTTTTGTGTCTGCGCATGTGCAGAGGCGTCTCTGCGCATGTGCGAACGGGACGCACGTCCAAATTCCGCATGAAATGTGAACACTACGAACAGGGGGTGGAGAGGGGTGTGAAGGGCTGTTTGGGCTCATTACCATATGTTTACACCCCGCGTTTCATGGGCGTTCCCATGAAAACGCTGGGCGTACGTATGGTAATGCGGCCGTGACGCACGTGTAGGGGGCGGACATATGACATTGCCGGATGTCAGCTGCCCGCCCAGATCCCTGCTTTTGCACAGAGAAATGCCCGTGTGGTCTGAGGTTGCGGGAGCTGCCTGACCACTCGGTCCTGCATTTGATGTTCTGCGACCATCGAATGATGGGGGAGGTTCCCTGAGATGGAGGAGGTGTATTCATGAGAAATACACTTGCTGTCCGAACGGACAGCTTCTTACCGCATTCGGACGGAGTGAGCGATCTGTACGAAAGGCGGGGTTTAGGATGCACGATCCTGGCCGCATATTCGGCTCCATCCGCACAGACCAGAATAAGGCCCATAATGAGGAGACGTTCACTGTGAAACCGCACAATGCAAATACGTGACATAGACAGTGCTCACCTAGATGAGTAGCTGGAGGCTGCTGGGCTCCCCGCCTGCAAACACAACGGGGCATTGGTAAGTACATCAAGCAAGCCAAGCCTAATAACTGTTACATATGGTGGGTACACACGGTGCAATATGCTTGCGAATCGATCCCGATTCGATTGGGATTGAATCGAATGGTGCGCACAATGCATCCGATTGGACTATGTACAGTAGTACACATCTGTACTATACAGTCTTGCCCGCCAAGACTCATTTTCTATTCGATATACACCACACGGGAGCGAACAATGGGATCGTATCTGCATTGAATGTAGAAAAAACATTCGATGCCCATTCGATTTTGGTTCTATAAGCAAAATCGAATAGAAAAATAGTGCAAATCTCACAGTGTGTACCCTCTATTTAGGTGCGTACACACAGTTCGATTCAGTTTTCAATTCGATTTCTATTAGCTGTGGACTATAACTGCGGACACTTTTTGAAATTTGAATGCTTAAACAAACCTGTTACACAATAAACATTCAAGTTTCAAAAAGTGTCCGCAATTTTTGGCCACCACTGTATCTACAACTGTCACTCAGGTTGGTTTGCAAAAGGAACTCCTTCTTTAATGGACAAAACGATGCTGCACTGCAGGTGGGGCTGATGTCACATGTGCAGAGAGAGCTACATTTGGGTGAGGTGTGTTCAAACTGATATCTATATTGCAGTGTAATAATAAAGCAGCCAGTATTTACTCTGCACATAAACAAACTCCTCCAAATGTAACTCTCTCTGCACATGTCACATCTGCCCCACCTGCAGTGCAGCATGGTTTTGTCCATTAAAGAAAGAGTTTCCTTTTGCAAACCAATCTGAATCACCCCCATCATTTCAGCTAGAGGAGCGCAGCTGCCGTGGAAGGGGACGATTTGGGGCACCAGGAACTTTTCTAGGCGCCCATGATTGCCAGATATGCAATAAGGGTACTTGTGTATTTTGGCGGCGCCCATCGCATCGCATACCATAAGGCATACGATGGTATGCGATGCGACGGGATTTTAAAATTGTATGACATTGTACATGGCATACAATGCCATACAATGCGATGCGATGTGATTAAACATTGTATAAGCACCCTAATGGGTGCTTACAATGTGAAATGCACCCCCACGCCACCCCACCCCCCCCACTATAAAAGTGAACCCGAAGCGTGGCGAGCGGCGGCGGTACGCATCCTCCGACCTTTTCATACCCCCACTATCCACGTCAGCGTGGAGTTGAGAATAGAAAGTGTGGCGAGCGCAGCGAGCCACCGAGCCCGAAGCGTGGCGAGCGCAGCCAGGGCCGGCGCCACCACTAGGCAAATCTAGGCATTTGCCTAGGGCGCCGGCCACTGGAGGGCGGTATTTCGCCCCCCCTTGCCGCCCGGGTACCTGTCGTGCGGCGTATATATGCGTAAAAGCTGGCGGCGGAGGCAGCGGGAGGTCCCTGCAGTCAATAAGAAATAACGAGCGCTATCCGCCGGGCTATGCAGAAGCGCTTCTGTTTTGGAAACACTGGCCGCACGCTGATTGGCTGAGATTCAGCCAATCAGCATGCGCCGTGCGGCCAGTGTTTCCAAAACAGAAGCGCTTCCACATAGCCCGGCGGATAGCGCTCATTATTTCTTATTGACTGCAGGGACCCCCCACTGCCACCGCCGCCAGCTTTACAGCGCCGCAGGACAGGTACCCGGGTGGCAGACACCGGGGCGCCCCCACCCCGACTTGCCTGGGGCGCTCTGGTGCCTTGCACCGGCCTTGAGCGCAGCGAGCCCCGCGAGGGGACGCGGATACCTGTGAAGCCCGCGAGGTGACTCCGATACCTGTGAAGGTATCCGCGTCCCCTCGCGGGGCTCGCTGCACTCGCCACGCTTCGGGCTCGGAGGCTCGCTGCGCTCGCCACACTTTCTAGTCTCAACTCCACGCCGACGTGGATAGTGGGGGTATGAAAAGGTCGGAGGACACGTACCGCCGCCTTTCGCGGGCTCGCTGCGCTCGCCACGCTTTGGGTTCACGTTTATAGTGGGGGGGTGGCGTGGGGGTGCATTTCACATTGTAAGCACCCCCACACTTATACGATCTTTCATCGCATAGGGGGCAAAAATCGCGTTGCATCGCATGCCATGCGATGCATGTCATGCGATGTGACGCGATGAAAACATTGCGCGATGCACATCGGGGGCGACGCTATAATACACAAGTACCGCAATAAGTATCATTGTGGACCCAGAACGATGGCACAATGCCACAGGGACACTTTTGGGCCCCAGCTAATAGTGAATAAATAATCCGTATAATATGCCAGACAAACGCCAATAACTTATACTATTAATTCCACCTTATTGCTGGTGCCGAGTTCTTCTGGTTGTTGTAGAAGTTTTCATACGGAATGGGAGCTGGAGACAGAGAATGAGCAGATTGTCATACAGCGCTAATGGTCATCCTCCTGTAGGGGACTTACAGGGTCACGTACAGGCTGGGTGACTTCACGTTCCATGTACTACGGGCGACGTGCGTGTGTTCTGCACAGCGTCTGGGTTTCCTCTGTCACAATTCTAGTAATGCTTATGATTATGACTAATTACACACACGCACAGTAATGTCACCAGCACAGAATTGCACAATCAGGAAAAGCAACATGTTGGTAATCCTTTTATATTCCAATAAATGATTATCACTTCTCCTGCGCACACGCTGTACAGTAGCAGTAGCATTGTGTGTGGCGATACCACTGGAAAGTTTGATGTTTTCAGAACAATAGCTTATGCTATAGGTCAGGGGTGGCCAAACCTGTGCTCAAGATCTACCAACAGTTCAATGTGTCTTAGGCCACCTGTGGATCTATAGTAGGAATGACTACAGCATGTGTGATAATGTGACAGTTAAGGGCCCCATACATCAGCAATTAATTGTGACAATTTTCAGATATGGAGATGATTGCCACAATTTATTTTAGATGTGTGGGCTCCCCCTTTTGGCAATCCCAATCAAAATCGCCAATCGATTGCTTAATCAGGTTTTTAAACATGTTTAATAATCTGGTATTATCTGCGGATCTTTTTTATATGTGTGGGCATTCCCAATTCGTCTTCATCATCTATTTACATTATGAACAGCTGAAATGACAATCGATTGGGCAATTTCCAGATATGAAGATGCAATCTTTAGATGGAAAAATCTGCCGATCACTGAAATAAATCTGTAATGTGTGGGCAAAGTCAGATAGATTGTAGAATCCATTTATCTTGCCAAAAAATCCCTGGATCTGGAAATCCATAAATTGTGATTGCTGATGTATGGGGCCCATTAGTAATGACTACAGCTGTGCACCAGCTAGGTGATCTGGGACATGTGACAGTTAGTAATGACTACAGCTGTGCACCAGCTAGGTGACCTGGGGAATGTGACAGTTAGTATTGGCTACAGCTGTGCACCAGCTAGGTGATCTGGGACATGTGACAGTAATGACTACAGCTGTGAACCAGCTAGGTGATCTGGGGAATGTGACAGCTAGTAATGACTACAGCTGTGCACCAGCTAGGTGATCTGGGACATGTGACAGTTAGGAATGACTACAGCTGTGCACCAGCTAGGTGATCTGGGACATGTGACAGTAATGACTACAGCTGTGCACCAGCTAGGTGATCTGGGGAATGTGACAGTTAGTAATGATTACAGCTGTGCACCAGCTAGGTGATCTGGGGAATGTGACAGTTAGTAATGACTACAGCTGTGCACCAGCTAGGTGATCTGGGACATGTGACAGTTAGTAATGATTACAGCTGTGCACCAGCTAGGTGATCTGGGACATGTGACAGTTAGTAATGATTACAGCTGTGCACCAGCTAGGTGATCTGGGGAATGTGACAGTTAGTAATGACTACAGCTGTGCACCAGCTAGGTGATCTGGGACATGTGACAGTTAGTAATGACTACAGCTTTGCATCAGCTAGGTGATCTGGGACATGTGACAGTTAGTAATGATTACAGCTGTGCACCAGCTAGGTGATCTGGAAAACGTGGACCGTTGGTAGCTCTCGATGACCAGAGTTGATCGCTGATTAGTAAAATGGCAATTGAAGCAATTATCGAATGACTGAACATGCGTACTGCATGGAGGTATCTACCCCTCTCCTCAGGAGGATGGGAGAGTGGAGGAAGATGGGAGAGGGGTAGAGGACAGGTGGGTCATGGGAGAGGGTTAGAAAAGTGAACAGTGTTTTAGCATGGTAGGAGTTGGAGGATCTGAGAGGGACAGAGGATGGAAGGGGGGTGGAGGATAGGAGAGAGGTGGGACACATGTGAGGGCTAAAGAACAGGGGAAGGGTTGGAGGATGGGAGAGGTGTAGAGAATGGGAGATGCGTTGGAGGATGGGTGAGTGGTGGCAGATGCTAGAGGGGTGGAGAACAGGTGATGTTATGGAGTATAGCTGAGGGGCTGAGGACAGGTAAGGGGTGAGGCACATGTGAGGGGTAGAGGAGAGGGTGGAGTACAGGTGAGGGGTGGAGAACAGGTAAGAGGTGAGGCACATGTGAGGGGTAGAGGACGAGGGAGAGGATAGAGGACAGGTGAGGGGTGGAGGACAGGTAAGGGGTGAGGCACATGTGAGGGGTAGAGGGTGGAGGACAGGTGAGGGGTGGAGGACAGGTAAGAGGTGGGGGACTGGAACTGGGTGTGGGACAGATGAGTGGAGGAGGGGTGATGGGTTGAGAATGGAAGAGGGCTGGAGGATGGACGACATGTGAAGGGTGGAGGCGTGAGAGGCATGGAAGATGGGAGAGGGATGGAAGCTGGGAGAGGGGTTTGGGACAGGTAAGGGGGATGGGAGGACATTACATGGCCACACAAGGACATGGCAAGCCCACGCATAAGCAGCAGTATGGCCACGCGTTGTATCACTGACATAGAGCAGCAGGATGGCCACGCGTGGTATCACTGACATAGAGCAGCAGGATGGCCACGCGTGGTATCACTGACATAGAGCGGCAGGATGGCCACGCGTGGTATCACTGACATAGAGCAGCAGGATGTCCACGCGTGGTATCACTGACATAGAGCGGCAGGATGGCCATGCGTGGTATCACTGACATAGAGCAGCAGGATGGCAACACGTGGGTATCACTGACATAGAGCAGCAGGATGGCCACACGTGGAATCACTGACATAGAGCAGCAGGATGTCCACACGTGGGTATCACTGACATAGAGCAGCAGGATGGCCACACATGGGTATCACGGACATAGAGCAGCAGGATGGCCACACGTGGTAACACTGACATAGAGCAGACGGATGGCCACACGTGGTATCACTGACATAGAGCAGCAGGATGTCCACACGTGGGTATCACTGACATAGAGCAGCAGGATGGCCACACGTGGGTATCACTGACATAGAGCAGCAGGATGGCCACACGTGGGTATCACTGACATAGAGCAGCAGGATGGCCACACGTGGTATCACTGACATAGAGCAGACATATGGCCACACGTGGTATCACTGACATAGAGCAGCAGGATGGCCACGCGTGGTATCACTGACATAGAGCAGCAGGATGGCCACACGTGGGTATCACTTACATAGAGCAGCAGGATGGCCACGTGTGGTATCACTGACATAGAGCAGCAGGATGGCCATGCGTGGTATCACTGACATAGAGCAGCAGGACGGCCATGCGTGGCATCACTGACAGAGCAGCAGGATGGCCACGCGTGGTATCACTGACATAGAGCAGCAGGATGGCCATGCGTGGTATCACTGACATAGAGCGGCATGATGGCCATGTGTGGTATCACTGACAGAGCAGCAGGATGGCCATGTGTGGTATCACTGACATAGAGCAGCAAGATGGCCATGCGTGGTATCACTGACATAGAGCAGACAGATGGCCACACGGGGTATCACTGACATAGAGCAGCAGGATGGCCACGCGTGGTATCACTGACATAGAGCAGCAGGATGGCCACACGTGGGTATCACTTACATAGAGCAGCAGGATGGCCACGTGTGGTATCACTGACATAGAGCAGCAGGATGGCCACGTGTGGTATCACTGACATAGAGCAGCAGGATGTCCACACGTGGGTATCACTGACATAGAGCAGCAGGATGGCCACACATGGGTATCACGGACATAGAGCAGCAGGATGGCCACGCGTGGTAACACTGACAGAGAGCAGACGGATGGCCACACGTGGTATCACTGACATAGAGCAGCAGGATGTCCACACGTGGGTATCACTGACATAGAGCAGCAGGATGTCCACACGTGGGTATCACTGACATAGAGCAGCAGGATGGCCACACGTGGTATCACTGACATAGAGCAGCAGGATGGCCACACGTGGTATCACTGACATAGAGCAGCAGGATGGCCACACGTGGGTATCACTTACATAGAGCAGCAGGATGGCCACGTGTGGTATCACTGACATAGAGCAGCAGGATGGCCATGCGTGGTATCACTGACATAGAGCAGCAGGACGGCCATGCGTGGCATCACTGACAGAGCAGCAGGATGGCCACGCGTGGTATCACTGACATAGAGCAGCAGGATGGCCATGCGTGGTATCACTGACATAGAGCGGCATGATGGCCATGTGTGGTATCACTGACAGAGCAGCAGGATGGCCATGTGTGGTATCACTGTCATAGAGCAGCAAGATGGCCACGCGTGGTATCACTGACATAGAGCAGCAGGATGGCCACGCGTGGTATCACTGACATAGAGCGGCATGATGGCCACGCCTGGTATTACTGACATAGAGCAGCAGGGTGCCCACGCGTGGCATCACTGACATAGAGCAGCAGGATGGCCACACATGGGTATAACTGACATAGAGCAGTAGGATGGCCACGCATGGTATCACTGACATAGAGCCGCAGGATGGTCACGCATGGTAGCACTGACATAGAGCAGCAGGATGGCCACGCGTGGTATCACTGACATAGAGCAGTAGGATGGCCACACGTGGTATCACTGACATAGAGCAGCAGGATGGCCACGCCTGGTATCATTGACATAAAGCAGACGGATGGCCACACGTGGTATCACTGACATAGAGCAGCAGGATGGCCACGCCTGGTATCACTGACATAAAGCAGACGGATGGCCACACGTGGTATCACTGACATAGAGCAGCAGGATGGCCATGCGTGGTATCACTGACATAGAGCAGCATAATGGCCATGCGTGGTATCACTGACAGAGCAGCAGGATGGCCACGCGTGGTATCACTGACATAGAGCAGCAGGATGGCCACGCCTAGTATCACTGACATAAAGCAGACGGATGGCCACACGTGGTATCACTGACATAGAGCAGCAGGATGGCCATGCGTGGTATCACTGACATAGAGCAGCAGGATGGCCACGCGTGGTATCACTGACATAGAGCAGCAGGATGGCTACGCGTGGCATCACTGACATTGAGCGGCAGGATGGCCACACGTGGTATCACTGACAGAGCAGCAGGATGGCCACGCGTGGTATCACTGACATAGAGCAGCAGGATGTCCACACGTGGGTATCACTGACATAGAGCAGCAGGATGGCCACACGTGGGTATCACTGACATAGAGCAGCAGAATGTCCACACGTGGGTATCACTGACATAGAGCAGCAGGATGGCCACACATGGTATCACTGACATAGAGCAGCAGGATGGCCACGTGTGGGTATCACTGACATAGAGCAGCAGGATGACCACGCGTGGTATCACTGACATAGAGCCGCAGGATGGCCACTCGTGGTATCACTGACATAGAGCCGCAGGGTGGCCACGCGTGGTATCACTGACATAGAGCCGCAGTATGGCCATGCGTGGTATCACTGACATAGAGCAGCAGGATGGCCACGCGTGGTATCACTGACATAGAGCAGCAGGATGGCCACGCGTGGTATCACTGACATAGAGCAGCAGGATGGCCACGCGTGGTATCACTGACATAGAGCAGCAGGATGGCCACACGTGGGTATCACTGACATAGAGCAGCAGGATGTCCACACGTGGGTATCACTGACATAGAGCAGCAGGATGGCCACACATGGTATCACTGACATAGAGCAGCAGGATGGCCACGTGTGGGTATCACTGACATAGAGCAGCAGGATGGCCACGCGTGGTATCACTGACATAGAGCCGCAGTATGGCCATGCGTGGTATCACTGACATAGAGCCGCAGGATGGCCACTCGTGGTATTACTGACATAGAGCCACAGGATGACCACGCGTGGTATCACTGACATAGAGCAGCAGGATGGCCATGTGTGGTATCACTGACATAGAGCAGCAGGATGGCCACGCGTGGTATCACTGACATAGAGCAGCAGGATGGCCACGCGTGGTATCACTGACATAGAGCAGCAGGATGTCCACACGTGGGTATCACTGACATAGAGCAGCAGGATGGCCACGCGTGGTATCACTGACATAGAGCAGCAGGATGGCCACGCGTGGTATAGGATAAGGGTACAATAGGAGGATGAGCAGACGGTACCTGGGGGTTTATTTCCTGTTTTATGATTGTCCGTGAAGTATTCCACGTCTTTCTCGATATTACATCCTTCTAGCGACTTCCGGACTTTCTCACACATCTAGAACATAAGAGGAGACACATGTGAGGACACCGACCACCAATCACCATCACCGATTCATCCCGGGACCACAGACACACAGGGGGAAATTTACTAAGGTGGGCCTTCTATTGAAGATGGGACCAATCAGATTCTACGTCTTATTTATATAGCACCTTCTAGATCATAATAGATAGAATCTGGTTGGTTGCTATGGGCAACATCACATCTTCAGTAGAACTCCTATCTTAGTAAATTGACCCAATAGTACACGTTACTATTTGCTGAGTTTAGGATCTTAATTAATGAAATACAAATAAGGTTGTTACAGTAGACACTAATAGAGGCCATGCTACCCTAATCGCATCATTTATTATAGACGTGATACTGCCCTACATTTACTCTTGTATGCATTATGTTGTTTTTTGTTTTTGTGTTTTACCATTAAGTTGTGAGAGCGAGTTAGACATAACCCACATGAAATGCTGCCACATCGCCCCCTGGTGCACTAGAAGATGAACAGCAGTTATCTTACCAGGAAATCTACTCTCCTGTTTCCAATTCCAGATTGCGTCTTTGGTCTGGATCTGGCAGATTTCTGTCCCGTCACCTTTTATATTCCTATATTCCTCCTAATCACTGTAGGAGTGAGAATAATAAACTCACCACATCGTTGGTGATACACTGCTGTGACAGCTGATTGACGTGCGTCCACACCGCGTTCCTGTAATAGTTTATTCTCTCCCACTCCTGGTTCTCAAAAAACTACGTAGGGGAAAAAAAGAACAATAATTAAAAGAAAAAAAAAATATGAAGTGGAAATCACATTCATTATATAAAGATGGGGCCAAAATTATGCAAATACATGCCCATAATACACCGTGCGCATGCACTGGCTATACAGTGAGTGAACCAGAATGACCCCCAATATCCGTAAAAGGCATTGATTATACATTACCACACAGGCCGTAATGTGCTCCTTCCGCCAATCTTCACGAATTTTATCCAGGAGGTTGACGTTTTGCTGATAGGTCTTATCTGAAGGGGAAAAGAAATGAACGACAATTATCTCAGAACAATTGTAAGAATAAGCCAACCCATTATAGGAGATTTAGATATCACAGTCTGTGTATTACCAAACTATGGGGGTCTATGTACTAAGCCTTGCAGAGAGATAAAGCAGATGGAGATAAAGTACCAAACAACCAGCTCATAAATGTCATTTTTCCCCCACAGCATGTAACTGGGCAGTTAGGAGCTGATTGGTACTTTATCTCTCTCCAAGACTTAGTACACAGAACTGAAAGATGTGATGTGCACATCACTCTGACATAGACAGGAGAAACAAGTCATCAAAACAACAGCTTGGTGTGGCTTGCAGTCTCATAGGTAACACCAATCTCCATCAGGAAAGGACACTTGTACTTGCAGTCGCAAAACCGCCACAAAGTTGCAGAGTTGTCAGACACCAACATGTATCATGGAATAGCGTTAAAGTGTTAGCTCTGATGGAAAATGAAGACCATACAGTATGTAGTCTTTTCTTCTGGCCGCAGCAGCCTACTTGCTAGGTTATGCCAGATGTCCTGTCCACGGGAAGAGCCCCCCCAGCACTTACACTCTCCACCTGTGTAATGATATGGTTTATGTGCCGTATGCGAGCGCGTAATAGCACACGCCCAGCATGCAGATATCCGCGGGATCCATCCGTGCCTGGACGTGAAAGTGATACATGTAATATGCAGTATGACACGTACCCGCATCCTCCGCCGTCACCTTGGAATGAGCCAGCTTTGTGTAAATCTGAAACACATAATAGGACACAAATGGAAATGTCACCGGCGCATAACCCAAGGCATAATGGCGGCTTACGCAGAACGTAACATGTAGCTTTTCTGGTCAGATAAATGGGCAGCTTTATCAAAGCATGGAGAGAGATTAAGGGGCTAATTCTGGTTGATTCGCAAGGCTGGGAATTCCCAGCCTTGCGAGTCCACCAAACCCCGCCTTGTGAATGGTGACCTGGCTGCCACCCGTTCGCAAGGGCGATTCCCTCACAGGTCTGCGAATGGGTGTTACACATCCATAACCCACACAAAATGTCCACCCCCTTACAGCAGACACATCTCCTCTAGCATCCTCAAAAATGGTCTGTAATTAGGGGGCGGACATTTTGTGAGGGTCATTTTCATTAGCAGGAGCCAGCCAGGAGGAGCACTGGGACCGCAGACAAGTAGATCTGCGGGTCCCAGCCACAGACCCGATGGCGATGGTGGGGGCAAGAAGCAGGGCAAGCCAGGGTGGGGGGAGGGGGGTTTACAGGCTTTACCACTGAAGGTCGACAGGGTCAAAAGGCCGACACACGCATTAGGTTGACATTGGGAAGGTCGATGGTCAAAAGGACAACATGGTTTTTTTCACTTTTTTTTTCACGTTTTTCACTTTTTTTTTTCACGTTTTTTGTCTGCAATGTCGACACACTCAACATGGACACTAAAAAAGTGCACCGCTTCCCCTCGCGGTTTTGGTGGCTCAGCTGTGAATAGTTATGTAGCCGTACCCACCCATTCGCACAGCGAGCGCACTCATTTACAAGGCGGGATCTCACTCTAGTGGGGCGGCGGCTTAACTGAATGCTGAGCGCTGTGAATTTGTGGCCGTGCAAGCCAGGTTGAATCAGCCCCTATAGGTCGATGTTAACGAGGAGACTCGCAGGCATATCATAGGCTGTATTCTTGTGACTATCGGTTCAGCCGATTAAATGGCCGCCGATGCTGCGTGCGGGTCACAGCCACATAACCCCATCGACCTTACAAATACCTTGTCCTGTTGTTTCTGGTTCAGATTGTTTTTGTTGCAGCGCGCGACGTTCTGTTCCGCTTCCTCTTTTTCCCGACACTTCTGCTCATAGTTCTTCTTACACTGCAGGGACACAAAATATTCACGAGTCATTGTATAGCGGTCATTTCTGAGAAGCATCTATGAAACCTGTCACCAAAGGCGTAACTGTGTCACCATAGCAACCACCATGTGATTTTACATTTTCTAAACAACATTAGAATGAATCTCATTGATTGGTTGGTTGATTGTGAAAGTAAAACTAGCAAAACCTCTTAAATATTCCCCAATGCAATCATTATATACCCTGGCCTGCCTGTAGGGATACACTACACTCATAATATCTGCTGTTCCGGGCTTTGATACGGAAATGCCATCTGGAGATGACGTTATCCTATTGGGGCCTCCATAATACATCATATGGAACAGTTTACATTTGAGGCTATCCCCAAAAAATGTAGGTTTAGAGTAATATCCTCCGAATATTGAATGATACATGGGCCCCAGCGATGCCATTCCCGAACCAGTGAGACCCCGCCCCAACACGTTAGACCGCGCCCCCTTTTTGCAGCATGGGGCTTCATGTTCTGCCACACCAGGTGTCCAAGCAGGTAGGGATGCTGCTCGACAATGGGTCTGTTTTTTGTCTAGATGTCTGGAGATCCTGGTTCAGGCTGGGCTCAGGGGAACCAGGAGAACTTCCCAGAACACCGGGCAACTGCAGTCTTGAGTTTACCAGGCGCAGGTTAATTTATTTATGTGTAATGGTTTTCTAACCCACTAATTTCCTTATTTCCTTTTAGAATTGGGATCTATGGTTTATAATAAATAAAACCGAATGCCCCAGCTGTGCCGCGGTTTTCTAACGGTATCACAAAGGCTGTACTATATTACTGCAGGCGGCTTACTGATGATGTTGCAGAGGTGAGAAAGGTACTGCTTGGTCACTACCCACCTTTCTGTGACATCACCATGCAGCCAGCACAGTTAGAAAGCTTTAAATAACATTACTATGGCATTGGCATTCTTCTATCATTATTAAGCTGTTGACTTTTTGACTGTCGGCAGCACACGTGTCGACCAGTCATACTGTATACCAGGAACAGCCACTGAAACCCTTATAAAACCTATTTCTGGAATTTCTCAGGTTATTTTAGTACTTTTAGAAATATCAGTACCACACATACTTCCATCATCTTCTTATATTGGGCCTGTCTCTGCTTGTGCATCGCATCCATTGCTGCTTCTATCTGAAAGAGACCAGTAACAATATTTGGCTTAAAGCGTTTTCTTAATGAATGGCAAATAAAACAAGAAATAACTATGCACTCCTAATGCCAGGGCACATTTACATAATCCTTGGTGCAGTGGGGGAACAATGGCACTGCAGCCCATGTGGTGGCTTGGGGGAGCTGGCACTGTTGGGGCGCACGATCTCTGCAGATTCCAATGGGTCTTGCCATCCGGATGGAATCTGCGGAAAATGTCCCTCCAAAAATGTCCGCCACCTTGGAGGAGACAGATGCTAGAGGTCCTACTGGGCAGATGGATAGATGCTAGAGGTCCTACTGTGTAGCGTATATCACTATAAATACCATAGGCTGGCTGAGTGACACATGAGGTCCTACTGTGTAGCGTATATCACTATAAATTCAACAAAAAAAAGCCACCATGGTTGGACAAAGAAGTAAGGTCAGCTATCAACAATAAAACCAGAGCCTTTAAATTCTATAAAAATAACTTGAATGAGGAGGCATTCGCAAAATACAAAGAATCAAACAAAACTTGTAAAGGGGTAATCAAAGCAGCTAAAATATTATATGAAGAGTGCATAGCCACTGAAAGCAAAAACAACCCAAAGAAATTTTTTAAATACATAAATAGTAAACGTTTAATTAAGGAAAACATAGGCCCATTAACTGATACTAGTGGAAAAAGTGTTACTGAGGACAAGGGAAAAGCAAAACTGTTAAATGAGTTCTTCTCATCAGTATTTACTAAGGGAGAGCAGACTGTGGAACGAACATTTACCACAAACGGGACAAATAAGCCAGATCTCATTGTGGATTTCACGCCGAAAGAATTAATACTGAGGCTAAGCAAACTCAAAACAAATAAGTCACCAGGGCCAGATGGGATTCATCCGAGGGTATTAATGGAATTAAGGGATGAACTAGCTACCCCCCTACATTATATCTTTAGCAAGTCACTATCGTCAGGTATAGTACCAAAAGATTGGAGAATAGCAGAGGTAGTGCCAATATTCAAAAAAGGAAAAAAGGAAGATCCCGCTAATTACAGACCCGTTAGTTTAACATCAATTGTGGGTAAACTATTTGAAGGATTTTTAAGGGATAGTATCCAGGAATATTTAGATCATCACCTTCTACTCAGTACTAACCAACATGGGTTCGTGAAAAATCGTTCATGCCAAACTAATCTACTAGGGTTCTATGAAGAGGTTAGCAAAAACCTCGATAATGGAAATGCTGTAGATGTGATTTTCCTAGATTTTGCTAAAGCATTTGATACTGTCCCACACAAGAGATTGATTAATAAAATGGAGAACCTAGGATTGGGTGAAAATATCTGCAGATGGGTAGGGAATTGGCTATGTAATAGAGAACAAAGAGTGGTTGTGAATGGTGCCGTATCAGATATGATACCGGTACTAAGTGGAGTGCCCCAGGGTTCGGTTTTGGGGCCCATTTTGTTTAACATTTTTATTAACGATATTGGGATAGGGTTACTCAGCAATGTATCCATCTTTGCGGACGATACAAAACTTAGCAAAGTCATCAAATCACCAGAAGATGTCACCATGCTTCAAAATGATCTTGCAATTCTAGATGAGTGGGCAAAAAAATGGAAGATGAGGTTCAATGTAGATAAATGTAAGGTTATGCACCTTGGGAGACACAACCAGTGTGCAAGTTACAACCTTAGTGGAGAGGAACTGGGTAATTCCATACTTGAAAAGGATCTAGGAGTCCAAATAGACAGCAATCTAGGATGTAGTGCCCATTGTAATGTAGCTACAAAAAAGGCCAACAAAATTCTGGCATGTATTAAGAGGGGAATGGAAACTAGGGACTCAAGGGTAATTATGCCACTATATAAAGCATTGGTGAGACCTCACCTAGAGTACGGAGTACAGTTCTGGGCCCCACACTATAAAAAGGACATCATAGAATTAGAAAAAGTCCAAAGGCGAGCAACAAAGCTTATTAGGGGAATGGAGAATTTAAGCTACGGGGAGAGATTAAGCAATTTGGGACTATTTACATTAGAAAAGAGACGTTTAAGGGGGGACATGCTCAACATGTACAAGTATATCAAGGGCCAATATAAGGAACTGTCACACACCCTATTTTCTACTAGAAAGGAATCTAGGACGCGAGGGCATGAGTATAGATTAGAAGAAAAAAGATTTCATTCAGCTAGTAGAAAGAATTTCTTTACGGTCAGAACAGTCAAACTCTGGAACTCTCTTCCCGGGGAGGTGGTAACGGCTGGCTCATTAAATGCGTTCAAGGCAAAGTTGGACAAACATTTACTGGAGAAAAACATCCATGGGTACAAATAAGAAATATAATTTGTCTGTAAAATACCAGAACCAACCAAATCAGCAATGGATATCTATACCAGGTTGAACTAGATGGACGCAAGTCTTTTTTCAGCCTTACCTACTATGTAACTATGTAACTACACGGCAGTTACAGATTCCCCTGTCAATGAGAATGAAACCCCTAGCAACCAGCATGAAGTCCCTGGCAATGAGCTTGTAACCCCTGGCAACGAATATTTAGGTACATTTTTTTTTTAAATAAATGGCAGGGGGTACAACAATTTTAGTTATGCCACTGCATTGGTGCATCCACGGGAGCAGGATAGCGAGGCCACTAACTGGCATATGGCAACCTTGAGTTACAATCTTCCATGGCATAGATAACCAGCACCTCACACATGCAGGCCCTGTATATAACCACCCACACATGGACTACTAGTAGCGTCACAGGAGCAGCAGTGTTTTATAGTTCCCCTTTGTGATACAGATCTGCTGTTTTGCTTCACCACACTGACTGTAGAGCAGTGTTTCTCAACCACTGTGCCGTGTCACACTGGTGTGCCTTTAGCTGTTCTCAAGTGTGCCCCAGGATCTAGAGATGCACAAACCAGTTACAGCCACCACCAGTTCAACTGTTATTTACTGGTCTCTTCTTTTCATGTAAAGGGCCAATGTATTTTATTTGTGTTACCTGTGGGGACCAGTGTGATTGTTTTTTATATGGGGACCAATAGGTTTGTTTTTTCCTGTGGGGGACAATGTGTTTAGCCCTGTGGGGATCTCATGGTGTGCCTTGGCAATTTTAAAATCTTGTTTAGTGTGCGGCAAGGTAAAAGGTGGAAAATCACTGTTGTAGAGGAAACTATTACTCTACACACATAGCTGGACTTCTCTACTGTATTATTTGATTATGACTCATAACGACATGAGGATTTTATCAGACACACACCCTTCTCCAGTGCTGCTTGTGTGACACCCGCACCCTTCTCCAGTGCTGCTTGTGTGACACCCGCACCCTTCTCCAGTGCTGCTTGTGTGACACCCGCACCCTTCTCCAGTGCAACTTGTGTGACACCCGCACCCTTCTCCAGTGCTGCTTGTGTGACACCCGCACCCTTCTCCAGTGCTGCTTGTGTGACACCCGCACCCTTCTCCAGTGCTGCTTTTGTGACACCCGCACCCTTCTCCAGTGCTGCTTTTGTGACACCCGCACCCTTCTCCAGTGCTGCCTGTGTGACACCCGCACCCTTCTCCAGTGCTGCTTGTGTGACACCCGCACCCTTCTCCAGTGCTGCTTTTGTGACACCCGCACCCTTCTCCAGTGCTGCCTGTGTGATACCCGCACCCTTCTCTAGTGCTGCTTGTGTGACACCCGCACGATTCTCCAGTGCTGCTTTTGTGACACCCGCACCCTTCTCCAGTGCTGCCTGTGTGATACCCGCACCCTTCTCCAGTGCTGCCTGTGTGACACCTGTGCCCTTCTCCAGTGCTGCTTGTGTGACACCCGCACCCTTCTCCAGTGCTGCTTGTGTGACACCCGCACCCTTCTCCAGTGCTGCTTGTGTGACACCCGCACCCTTCTCCAGTGCAACTTGTGTGACACCCGCACCCTTCTCCAGTGCTGCTTGTGTGACACCCGCACCCTTCTCCAGTGCTGCTTGTGTGACACCCGCACCCTTCTCCAGTGCTGCTTTTGTGACACCCGCACCCTTCTCCAGTGCTGCTTTTGTGACACCCGCACCCTTCTCCAGTGCTGCCTGTGTGACACCCGCACCCTTCTCCAGTGCTGCTTGTGTGACACCCGCACCCTTCTCCAGTGCTGCTTTTGTGACACCCGCACCCTTCTCCAGTGCTGCCTGTGTGATACCCGCACCCTTCTCTAGTGCTGCTTGTGTGACACCCGCACGATTCTCCAGTGCTGCTTTTGTGACACCCGCACCCTTCTCCAGTGCTGCCTGTGTGATACCCGCACCCTTCTCCAGTGCTGCCTGTGTGACACCTGTGCCCTTCTCCAGTGCTGCTTGTGTGACACCCGCACCCTTCTCCAGTGCTGCTTGTGTGACACCCGCACCCTTCTCCAGTGCTGCTTGTGTGACACCCGCACCCTTCTCCAGTGCTGCCTGTGTGATACCCACACCCTTCTCCAGTGCTGCTTGTGTGACACCCGCACCCTTCTCCAGTGCTGCTTGTGTGACACCCGCACCCTTCTCCAGTGCTGCTTGTGTGACACCCGCACCCTTCTCCAGTGCTGCTTGTGTGACACCCACACCCTTCTCCAGTGCTGCTTGTGTGACACCCGCACCCTTCTCCAGTGCTGCCTGTGTGACACCCGTGCCCTTCTCCAGTGCTGCTTGTGTGAAACCCGCACCCTTCTCCAGTGCTGCTTGTGTGACACCCGCACCCTTCTCCAGTGCTGCTTGTGTGACACCCGCACCCTTCTCCAGTGCTGCTTGTGTGACACCCGCACCCTTCTCCAGTGCTGCTTGTGTGACACCCGCACCCTTCTCCAGTGCTGCTTGTGTGATACCCGCACCCTTCTCCAGTGCTGCCTGTGTGATACCCGCACCCTTCTCCAGTGCTGCCTGTGTGACACCTGTGCCCTTCTCCAGTGCCCTTCTCCAGTGCTGCTTGTGTGACACTCACACCCTTTAGTCGTTAATGATTTGAGCAAATTTTGTTTGTGTTTCCCACATTTCCTCTGCATTCTTCCCCTCAAATAACGCTTCCCACTCAATTTATTTTAAAGATTCCCTGAATAATTAGAAGTTAGCTTTTCTAAAATGTAATATTTTAGCCGGTCCTGTATGTTGTATGTTACTGAAGTTGATTTCCAGTGAGGCCATGTTGTGGTCACTGTTCCCTATGTGTTCTATTACTTTGGTATGTGAAACTAGATCTATGTTGTTTGTTAATACTAAATCCAATAGTGCATTGTTTGGAGTGTGAGTTACTACCATCGCTTAGGCTGCTGTGCCAAATTTACAGCACTGTGTATGTGGTAGCAACTCATAACAGCAATTAATCATTCTCTGTAAAGGTGCCGCATATAATACTGTACAGTATATAAATAAAGGTAATCATATTAGGATTAGTATTTATATGGGGTTGGGTATGTAATCCTGTCACCTGGGATCCCAGCGAATAGAATCTTGGTAGGTTTTTTTTACCCTACCCCTAACCCACCCTTCCTGCAGCCTAGCCCTAACCCCCTATCCGCCGACTCCCACCTATTCCTAATCATCCCTTCCCAAAACCTTACCCTAACCGGTCCCCTTCCCCTGCAGCCTAATCCGAACCCTCAACCCCCACAGCCTAATCCTCTCCCACACGTGCCTAATCTTAACATCTTCCTCTCGCCACAACCAAAGATCCCCACAGTCTAACCCAAACTAGTTCATCCCACAGCCTAAACCTCCGTCCTGCAACATAACCCATTCTCTATTGCAGCCTAACCCTCCCCTCCCTCAGCCTAAATCTCCCCTCCTGCAGCCTAACCCCTCCCCTCATGTAGCCTAACCCTCCCCTATTGTAGCCTAACCCTCCCCTCCTGCAGCATAACTCCAGCCTAACCCTCCCCACCTGCAGCCTAACCCTCCCCTTCTGCAGCCTAACCCTCCCCTTCTGCAGCCTAACCCCTCCCCTCATGCAGCCTAACCCTCCCCTATTGTAGCCTAACCCTCCCCTCCTGCAGCATAACTCCAGCCTAACCCTCCCCATCTGCAGTCTAGGTTTAGGGTTACTATATAGACCGGCAAACAGAGTATATTCAGCCAGGGCACCCAAGCCATGGGGCTGGCATTTGGGGAGGGGCAGCTGTGCTCCCATTGGAGGCTTATCTGACACACGCCTACACACGCCCCCAGTGTTTGTCCGTCTGTAGGTGTCATGATGAACAGAAAGGACTGAAATGGAGCCACAGTGGGGAAAAAACACATTGCTTTTCTGTACATTAACAACCAGTAAAGATGCAGCAACAAGCTCTAAGAGGTACATTTACTAAAGCTTCTAACAAGAAGAGGTTATGTTGCCCATAGCAACCAATTTTTGCCTGTCCCTTAAAACATAATAATATACATTGCTGCACCGTGAACAGCGTTACCTACCTTCTTCCGCTCAGCCTTCTGCCATTCTCTAAACTCCTCCATCTTCCTGGCCTCATCCCGCAATGTCTGCGCCAGCTGGACGTGACACTGACCGATGTTATCAATTTCTGCCCAAAACAAATACGTTTAGTTAAAACAGATAAATCCTCCCTGGACCAGTAGCTTCCAATATCCCAATGTCCACAAAAAGTATCATTATTATTATCATTATTATTATTTACATTAGGGTTTTGTAGGGAATTTCAAAGTGGATATACTGTAGCGCTCAACAAGATAACATAGACACATGGCAAGCACTTTAGAGGGGGTGTAGACAGAATCCCATCAGACAGGTTGCCGGCGTTCAGTATATCCTGACATTGTTTAGGATGTCGGCGGTGGAATTCCAACTGGCAGGATGGCGAATGGTAAGTATGCGGGGTTGCATAGCGTGCGGCCAGGGAGGGGAGGGTTAGGTTTAGGGACTAGTGGAGGGAACTTGGGTTAGGAGGTGGCAGCAATGACCGCCCCCTTCTGCCCAATTATTTTCATTGCTTGGTTAAAAAAGCTATGAATTCTAACATTTAATTGTATGTTATATATATATATACATATATGTACATATTTACTAAGTAAGACGGCTTACAGGGACAGCCTGTGCACTCAAGATGGTCTATGGTAAAGCATAGTTAAGGCTGACGGCTATGGTGGGTCGACACAGTTCCCTGTTTGTGGGCTGTTGGCATAAACTCAAAATGGATGACCCACAATGGACACTTGAGTATGAATCTTTTGCAACAGAATTTCCTGTCCCCCCCCCCATACCTGCTCATTGTCAGGGCAGCTGCACAATATCCTGCTTGTTGTGTCGCCCCCCCCCCCCCCACGCCCCTCCAAGTATCTGCAGGTCCCAGCCAGGATTTAGCAATAGACCCCCGGCACCCCAGGTACCCAGCGCCGCTAAGCCACTCTGGGGTCTACAAGGGCTATTGCTACACAGGGCACACAGCTCAGTATTACATTTATGCTTAAGCTTGGGCTCTAAACTTTTGGCAACTTCTACTGCACAAGATTCCAGATTTCCATCACGAGTGAAATGGAGAAGAGGAAGCAACAGACGTGTAGCACAGACCGATGAAAGCCTCTGCTCTTAACTATATTGATACTACATGGGTTTAGAGGAAATTACTTCCCGTTCCTTCCCCTAAAACAGGAGATATCAACTAATATTTGCATTGATTATATTCTTTATCAGTTATTTATATAGCTCATGCACATTCAGATATCATATAGAAACTGTTATGGTGGGCACACACCAAAACGATATGGGCTCAATTCCTCCAATTTTGACACGTCTAAAAACCGATTGTATGTATACAGAAGTGTACATGTTTTCAATGTCCCCGCAGGTTGTTTGGTCGCTTTGGAGATTTTACCTGCTGCTCTAAAGATTTGTCATCTACATTGTATTGAGTATTGATCGTGTGCTCCAAACCAATCGTGCGACCATCATATGATTTTTAGGAAATCGTTTGACAATCGTCGCACGATCATGGTCGTTCTGGTGTGTACCCTACATTAGTATATTACATTGTGATCAGGACATTACAATGTAACTCCACTATAATGTGCCTGGCCTCATGATATATTTTGTGCATACCTAGGAGAATGTGACCGGTGCTGCCGCCCATGGTGCGAGGCCAAGATGGCGGCAATATCGATGCTGTGTACTACCTGGACTTGTCCTGCAGGAAAATTCCACAGGCGCTTTTTGGAGTAATAACAGGAAATGATTCTTTATGTGCACAAGTGGACCTCCCAGGTGGGCATCTCCTTGAAGTGCCCCTGCTAAATCTCAGGGCCCCTCATTGCAGATGATCTCCTACAGTCTACAATCTGGAACTGTAATGTGACTGATGTCTGTGGTTTATGTACTTTACGTTGTTAATGGGATAATACATTATTACAGTATTTTCTCTATAGAGTCTTCCATGTATTTGTTTATGTGAGTTGATTCATGTTTTCTCTCTTTTGGAAACAATGTAAGAAGCTCGATTGTAATTCTCTTTCAAGATGAAATCAATGGTATTTTGATCAATTGTCGCGTGGACCGCTGAGTAAGTCCCTGGCTACTCCGAGCCTGCGACGACTGGTGACTAGCGGAAAAATCAATCGATGGTCAGCGTCTTACGAAGGATTTTGATCATTCTCCCTCAGCTGCGAATTCTGCGATAACCGCGCACGTCCATTCACCCAGCGAGCACATTCATTTGTACACTATCACTGTCGCGGGGTGGCGTCTATCTGTTGTTTGCGCATTTGCTCAGCAGCGATCACATCTGAATTACCCCTATTGTCACACAATGATACAATGAGGAATTCCGTGTCATGTGATTGGCACCTCTCCGTTCCGGCTTTGTAGCTCATTGTATTCCAGTAACCGGCGATAACTGGCAGATGTATGAAATAGTGATAAGGGAGGAGAAATGGCCCATGGCAACCAATCAGCACTGATGTAACATCTCTAATTTGCATAATATAAAATTATACAGAGCAGCTGATTGGATGCCATGAGCCACTTGTCCTCTGGCTCACTTCTCCTATCTTATCAATGCTTCATACATCTGCCCCTGACTTCTCTATAGCAAAGTCTAAATGACAGCAGTTAAATCAATAGTACAAATAATATAGCGTATATCGGAAGCTTTGTTGTACTAGAGCTCCTAACATGTTACCATATCATTTATGGCTACACGGTCATCGAACGACCATATTTATGTTGACATGCGTTGGTTTAACGACACATGAAATAGGTCAACATGGCTACTGCTGTTTTTTAATTGTGTAAATGGAAATAATTTTGCTAAGCAAAATATGGTAACACAGCGCTTAGAAGTTCTAAGGGGAGGACAAGAGACAGGAATGGACAACAGTAGTAGAGAGAACAGTGAAATGTAAAAGTTAAACAAGGAATAAAAAGAAAAAAATATATATATAAAAGAAAAAAAAGAAAAGGAAAAAAAATATTTTTTGTTTACAGCCCCTTTCGTCTCAGCATTGGTCCGCGGTGGACTTCAACGACGTCACCTGCCGGCGCCTCATTGTTTGCCTTGCTTGTGGAGATTCCATCAGTGGTGTCTGAATCGGGGGATGGTTTTCTTCCTGGGGCTCACACTTCCGCCAACGCGTTTCACATCAGCAGATGCTTTGTCAGGGCCCTTTTTTGTTTAAACGTTCTCAGTTTAAATAGGGAAATCTTTATTGATAAAAACGGAAGTCAGGACTGGAAGTGCCTTCTGTCGGCGGCAGTGAGGGCTCCTGCTATTGGACTGCAGCCCCTCCAGTTGAAATCAGACTGTGTAAAGCTCTGCTGCTTCCCCCCCGCAGAGACACAGCCAGCGAGCACCAGAGCTACAGAGGTAGCGTGCACCCCCTCCCCCATTGGTGCGCACGATCGGGGGGGGGGGGTGCACGCGATCACGGGTGGTGTGCATGCTACTTCCGCAGCTCTGGTGCTGGCTGTCTGTGTCTCTCCTCTCACTAGGATCCAAGTGTCTCATGTCTATTTTCACCAAGCTCAATGTGTAACCTCCTCTCCTGTGGGGAGGAGTTCAGCATGTAGTAGTTTCCTATTGGAAGCTGCTACTGCTCATCATACACAGAAGTGGAAGGACTATGAAGTGAAAACTAGCGCTTCGTACTGTATGCCCAAAACACTCAATTGTACTCAATTGTACAATTTATTGTATACCAAAATGCACACAGAGACAAAAAATAAAAAATCAATTATCTAAAAAATGTGTCTCATGTGTGTATACATCGGTGTATGTGTGGGGGCTATATCGGCAGCAGTGCGCGTCCCTGCGCGTCTTTATCGCTGGCCGAGATTGATGGACAGTGTCCATCAATCTCGGCATCGGCAGGGTTCTCCCACCGGAGAACACTGGCGCTGTCTGCTCGCTTAGCACACAGAGCTGACAGCTCGCTCTGTGTGTGGGCTGTCAGCTCTGTGTGCTAGGCGATAGCGGCGCAGCACAGCCCGACCTAGCATAGCTAGGTAGCCCTGCACCCATTGCAATGTGCGTAGGGCCCTTTAGTCAGGTATTTTAATAACAATTAATGTGCAATATATATATATTGTTTTTTTATATCTGTTATATCAAATATTAGTAAACACTGGCCAGTGTAAATTTGTGTATAACAAATTAATTTTCTTTTTCATATACGTTGTTTCCAGCGCGTGTATATATCTTTCTCTTTCTGTGTTCTCTCATCATACACAGGACTGGAAACCCCTCCCCCTCTTGGGCTGCCAGTACAGGATGTACTAACAGCAATAGCTTCCAACAAGAAGCCATTCTGTGCAAATCACCAGAGCTAGAGTGCTTTTCTGGGCTGCTGCTTGTGCAGCCCAGAAGCAAATCCTCTGCAGGAAGCATGCCCAAACTTCATTGAGTCACACAGTGTGATGCAGCTGAAGGAAGGCATGCATTGCACCAGAGAGGTGGATTTTTTTTTTTTTTTTTTAATAACGTTTGAGCCACTGTGAATAATATTTTTTAAAACTGTTAGTTGTTTGTAGATCTTTATTAACAGTATCATTTTGTGTACTTTAATATTAAAGTTATTAAAAGTGTGTATTTTGCTCTGTACCTGTGTTTGTATTTATATTAAATGCACACAACCACTGGTACAGAGCAAATCAAACTATTAACCTGCAAATACATAATGACCATTTGCAATGAGCAGTACCCAGGAAATTGCAGCCCCCCTTAAGTCTAAAGGTAGGAGCCGGCACTGGTTGGCGGTAACTGCATGGCTTCTTCAAAATCCTTCACATATACTTCTTTTTGTATAAAAACAAAATACAATTTTTAAAAAATAAGAAGAAGAAAAAAATAAGATTAAAAAAATAAATAATACAAATAAAAATAATTAAAACTAAACATAGAATAAAATAAAAATAGAAAAATAAATAAAAATGAAAAAGAGAGGCAAGGTATGAGAAAAAGAGAAAGGGCTTGACAAGAAAAGTGGTTAAAATGTATTTACTAGATAAATGCTTTTAATTCAGTATCGATATTCAGGCCTCTAGGCTCAAGTGTGTCCAGTAAATAGATCCACTTTGTTTCAATCTTTTTCAAGGTTGCTATGGCATCTCCTCCTCTCCAGTGAGGTTCAACATTTTGAATTCCCATAAAGGTTAAACCTTTAGGGTCTTGATTATGTTTTTCTAGGAAATGGGCAGATACACTGTGGGTCTTTAGGCCTCTTTTAATATTGTACACGTGTTCTGCTCTCCTTATTTTTCTCTTAGTTTAGCCTACATATTGTTGGCCACAAGGACACTCTAGAAGATATATTGCCCAAGAAAGATGTTCTTTCACTTTAAACGTTTTTTTTTTTGTTCTTCTTTGAAGAAAAGGATTTTGTTTGCTTGGTGCTTGTCTGTTGGCTTCTGCACCCCATATATTTTGTGCAATGGAAGAAGCCTTTCGATGTTCTTTTCTCTTTTTTTGGACTGGTAGATAACTGTTTGTTAGTGTTTGTTTTATATTTTTTGCTCTTCAGTATTGTATTTTCAGTTTCAATGGAAGAGTTTGTTTCAGTTCTTCATCTAGCATTAGGACATGCCAATGATCATTTAGCATTTTTTCTATCTTCTCATGATTGCTGTTAAATTTTGTAATGAAATCTATTGGCATTTCCATTTGTTCTTTTGATGAGTAGTTGATCAGTTCTTGTCTCTTTAAAGATTTTGTTTTCTTAATTTGCTCATCCAAAAATGTGGTTTAATTTCCTCTTTGCAGAATTTTTTTTTTTTGTAGGCCTTAGTTTTGTTGTTCAATGGTTTGTTCTTCCATGCAATTCCTTCTTATCCGTCAGAATTGTCCTCCCGGTATATTTTTTAGCCATTGACGATGATGGTTGCTATTATAGGAGAACATGTTGTTCCCATTTACTGTTTTCACATGTTTTCAAATCCGAATTTAATTTTTGTAGATTTCTATGTCCAAAAAAAACCTTTTTTTTACTGCAAGACGTGGTAAATTCTAAATTTAGTTTGTTATTGTTCATATGTTGGATAAAATCAGTAACTTCTTCCTGGGTGCCTTTCCAGATAAAGAAGAGGTCATCAATGTACCTCTTCCAGCAGATCATTTTCTCAATATATTTGTTGTTTGTACATATATTGTTGTCCTCCCACTATGCTACAAAGAGGTTTGCATAGCTGGGTGCGAATGATGTCCCCATTGCCATTCCTTGTTCTTGGTTAAAAAAGGTACCATTACACCTAAAATAATTGTGGCATATAATGAAATCAATGTTGTCCATTATTAATTTTATTTGACTGTTTGAAATTGTAGACTGTTCTGTTAAGGCACCATTACACCTAAAATGATTGTGGCGTAATGGTGCCTTAACCATTGTTGCTTGGTATCCAGCTTCATGATTTGATTTATTATCACTGGTACATAAAGTGTAGGATTCTTTTTATTCCATTTTATCTATCGTTTGAAGAATGCTCGTGGTGTCTCTTCTGTTGTTTTACCAATGTTTGTAGAAAAAAAAATCACTGGATTTCGAAAGGTTTGAAGTTATTGATCCAATCCCAGAAACAATAGGCCTTCCGGGTTGATATTGCTGTTTTTTTATGGATTTTGGGTAAGTGATAGGAGGTTGAAATTTTGGGAAATTTAACATAAATTAAATCAATTTTTTTATTTGTATTTGTTTTATTTCATTATATTTTTAATTTTATTTTTATGCTATTTATTTTTTCATCTTATTTTTATTTGTATTATTTTTATTTTTGAATTTTTTTTTTTTTTTATACAAAAAGTACAAGTGAAGGATTTTGAAGAAGCCATGCGGTTACCACCAAAAAAAGGCACTTCCTATCCTGACCACTTCTGTTTTTATAAAAAAAAATTAACCTACTGTATTTAACCTGAGAACTTTTTACAAAAAAAAAACTTCCTTGACAAAGCATCTGTTGATGAGAAACACGCTGGTAGAAGTGTGAGCCCCAGAAAGAACCCCCCCCCCAATCAGACACTGCTGACTGAGACTCGACAAGCAGGGAAACCATGAGGCGCCGGCGGTTGATGTCATCGAAGTCCACCAAAGCTGCCCAAAAGGGACTGTTACCAAAAATGATTCTTTTTTATTTTTATTTATTTTTATTTAATTTTTTCTTTATTATATTTTTTTTATATATATATATATATTTTTTTTATTATTATTTTTTCTTTTTCATTCCTTGTTTAACTTTTATCTTTCACCGTTCTCTCTACTACTGTTGTCCATTTCTATGTCTCTTCTCCTCCCCATAGAACTTCTAAGCGCTGTGTTACCACATTTTGCTTAGCAAAATTAATTCTATTGACCTAATGCTTGTGTTGACCTTCCAACCCTGTCAACCTTAGTCATGTCAACATATGTCATGTGTCGACCTTAATCATGTCGACCTTCAATGGTCGACCCAATGCATTTCAATCTAATATGGCTTGACTTACTGACGGTATGCCCCTTTATGTTCTTTTAATTGGTATACCACCTTTATGCTGATGATACCCTAATCTATCTCTCCTCCCCCGACTTATCCCCATCACTCCTGTCCAAGGTCTCCGAATGCCTCACGGCCATCTCAGCCTGGATGACCCAACGCTTCCTGAAACTAAACATGGCTAAAACTGAACTTCTAATCTTCCATCCCCCGAACATCCCCTCTTCTCCCACTATCTCCATCAGCATTGGTGAAACCGAGATCCCGTCCACCGACCAAACGCGCTGCCTCTGTGTCATCATTGACTCCTCCCTCTCTTTCACCCCCCACATTTGTGCTCTCTCACAGTCTTGCCGCTTTCACCTACGCAACATCTCACGCATCAGACCATTCCTCTCCACTGACGCAACCAAAATTCTCATTCACTCTCTTGTCATCTCCCGCCTTGACTACTGCAACATCCTTCTCTCTGGGCTACCTCTCACCCGCCTCGCACCTCTCCAAACCATTCTTAACGCTGCTGCTAGGCTCATCTTCCTCTCCCGCCGCTCTACCTCCGCCTCCCCCGTCTGTTTATCTCTTCACTGGCTCCCCATTCCTTTACGAGTTCTCTTTAAACTCCTCACCACCACCTACAAGGCTCTCTCCTCCTCCACCACTCCTTACCTCTCTTCACTGATCTCTATCCACACTCCCTCCCGTCCTCTTCGCTCCATCGCTGACCGCCGACTGACCTCTCACCTAATCACCTCCTCCCACTCCCGTGTCCAAGATTTCTCTCGCGCTGCCCCCCTGCACTGGAACAACCTCCCGCCACCCATCAGGCTATCTGATTCCCTTACCTCCTTCAAGCGCTCCCTCAAAACCCACTTTTTTCGACTAGCCTATCCCTCCTCCTAACCTCTTTTGATCCTCCTATCCTGCCTCCGTTCCCCTCCGTTCCTACTTATCCTATTGTATTTCGTTCGTCCACCCACCTATTTTTAGTATGTTAACTCTTATGAGCAGGGCCCTCCTTCCTCACGTACTCACCCTACCTCATTACCTCACCTGTGCTCCTGTCCTGTTCTTCCCTTCCTCTACTTCATCTTCAGTCTCCTTGACAATTTTGACACCTACTTCTGAACTGATGCTGATTTTAGTTCTACCAGCTATACCCCTATTTATACTGTATCTTTCAACACACCCTGTACGTTACCTTGTAATTTTTTTTTTTTTTGCTATGTACGGCGCTGCGGACACTTTGCGGCGCCTTATAAATAAACGTACTACTACTACTACTACTACATACTGTATACAGTTTTATGGCAATTACATGTATTCAGTTACTGCACTGTGCACTCTGGCTAATGCTTCTTGGCAGGTGTGGATTATTAGATAGACACCTGTCTAGACAAACAGTCAAAAGGTCGACATGAAAACTGTAGACACATAACGGTCGACATGAGTTCTTCACAATTTTTGTGTCACTGTCGACACCTGTCAACATGGACCTCCAATTAGTGTAAAGCGTAAGCTTGCCATTCTTCGCTCACTTTACCGTTCCCAAATTGTAGTCCACGTGGATGTTAAAGTGTGAAAACAAAAAAGTGTAAAAAACGCATGTCAACCTTTTCATGTGTCGTACCTTTTATCCATGTCAACCCTTTGTCTCTATAGTCTCTCAACCAAAAGCACTTCTCGGCATGGGAGGTACATAGCGTGACTGTAATGTAGGGGCGTAGTTATCACAATCTGTATTTGTTATCTGCACAAGAGGACACCTTCAGGTCCCCAACATCAGAATCGAGAAGCGTGTTTACGTCATGGCGTCTTCCACTATGGCACTCTAACACACTCCCAAGATGGCACCGCACATGCTCAGAAGTAGCCTCAGTGACCATCTTGGTACACAGAAGAAAGCTTCCCTAGTCCTGGCCTAATTCAGATCTGATCCATACTTGCCTACTTTTGGAAAATAGTTTCAGGGATTTTATAGTTGGTATTCAAAATTTGCTCAGCGCCCCATTGAGGGGGTGTATCATGCTCCACCCAAAGGGTGTGTCTAGTTCCATATATGGAGAGATTGTGAAAAGAGATTGGTAACGTGGCACCTAGAAGCGTAGGTGTGCACTGTTACATCTGAGAGGAATCTTGTAAAATGACTTATATCCAAATGTAGATGAGCCCCAAAGCAGTTAGTAAGAGATACTGTACTTGGTAAAGTGCTAGGAAATAGTGCTGATGATTCAATGTAAATGTATCTATCTCTCATTTCTTTTTTCCAATAAAATATAACAGTGTAATGTGGGCTAGGTGACATGAGGGAGATTGCTAGACTAATGAAGGAGAGAGGGAGATTTCTGCTATGTCAGGGAGTCTCCTGCAGAATGCAGGAGGGGAGGTAACTATGATGTAACAGTGTAATGTGGGCTAGGTGACATGAGGGAGATTGCTAGACTAATGAGGGAGAGAGGGAGATTACTGCTATTTCAGGGAGTCTCCTGCAGAATGCAGGGGGGGAGGTAACTATGATGTAACAGTGTAATGTGGGCTAGGTGACATGAGGGAGATTGCTAGACTAATGAAGGAGAGAGGGAGATTGCTGCTATGTCAGGGAGTCTCCTGCAGAATGCAGGAGGGGAGGTAACTATGATGTAACAGTGTAATGTGGGCTAGGTGACATGAGGGAGATTGCTAGACTAATGAGGGAGAGAGGGAGATTGCTGCTTTGTCAGGGAGTCTCCTGCAGAATGCAGGAGGGGAGGTAACTATGATGTAACAGTGTAATGTGGGCTAGGTGACATGAGGGAGATTGCTAGACTAATGAGGGAGATTGCTGCTATGTCAGGGAGTCTCCTGCAGAATGCAGGAGGGGAGGTAACTATGATGTAACAGTGTAATGTGGGCTAGGTGACATGAGGGAGATTGCTAGACTAATGAGGGACAGAGGGAGATTGCTTCTATGTCAGCTATGATCTGATCGCAGGGTAAATTTGTTTTCAAAGCGGACAAAACCATGCTGCACTGCAGGTGGGGCAGATGTAACATGTGCAGACAGAGTTAGATCTGGGTGGGAGGCAGAGGCAGACTACCAAGCAGTTCAGGGGGAGATCACACATCACATATATATATGCATGTTATCATGTACATGTAATATATGTACTGGACTGATCCCCCAGGGATCGCCAGCTCTTTTTGAATCGGGTAGCACCTGCGAATCGGCATACACTAGTGTAGTGTTAAGCCCGCCCCCATTACTCCTATTGGGCGGGGGGGAGGGGGCTTAACACTAAAATAGCCTATGCTGAGTCCTGTCCAGCGCCGGTGATCCCCGGGATCGATCCAACATGTATATTACATACAGGTCTGAATTAGGTTCACAGTCCCTTCGTCAGTGAGATCAGTGACAGACCTCCACACAATGAGGCAATCCCAGGCAGATGCAGCAGAACAGAGACTGGGCCTTTACATGCAAAACCCTCACTGGGCATGTAAAGATTTTGGTGGTGTAATGCAAATTGTGCAGCGTTAATAAATGAGGACCAGTGTGCGGCGGCAACTAACCTCTTATCAGCCGCGTAGAGTTAGGGAAATGAGGCATCGGGACAGCAGATAGCTAGGGAAAGGACGGAGCCGATTGCCTTTTGTTAAGTCATTGCACATTGTTTTGTAATTCATGCGGTGTCCGCTGTCAGCTACAGGCCCAGACAAAATCGGGGGCAGACTGCGTAATGGGCACAAAATAATACAAAAGTACCCCCATCATTGCCCATTAAGTACTTACGCTGTTTGAAGACGTCCAGGGCCCTTTTGAGAGTGCTGAAAGGAAATGGAGGACACGTGAGTTATTGACATTAAGCCGCTTCCCGGCTACATTATCCCATCTATGTTATGGCCAGTTTCTCCCCGAAATGTTCATTTCCTCATTACTTGTCTAAACCAGCTCAGACTACAATGGCCGGAGCCATTTTAGCTATTTAGGTTTCCTTACTGTAAGCGACAGCCAATCAGCTCCTGAATCAGTCCCCAGGCATACACGCCATTATTATTATTATTATTTTATTTGTAAGGCGCCGCAAGTGTTTTGCAGAGCCGTACAAAGGAACAATACAGGGAAACAAAACTTGGCATAACATTGAATAAATAACAAAAATAGAGTAGAAATAAAGAGCGCCACAGTTCAATACACATTACAGCCAGTGGCGTAACTATAGTCCCTCAGCGCCCGCGGTGGCGGGGAGGCGCTAGGCAGGTGTGGGCGCCAGGGGGGTCTGCGGGACTATAGTTACCACCTGGTCCCGGCTCCCGACTCCTGCCCTCCCCCTCCTTACCCCATTGCCGCCGGCGCCGCTGCCTCTAACCCGACACGCAGATCGGTGTCGGGTGACGGGCGGTCCCCGGCTCCGGCTGCAGTGCTAATATAATAACGTATACCGTATGTATCCTTCTGAGGAAGCCGCTGAAATCAAAGGCGGGGAAACGCGTTAAGGAGCTACTCACCGGTACCGGTACCCCCTACTGCCACCACTGAGCATTTGACTGACTGCCCTGTAATCCGGGAGCGTGGACGAGTCCGCCTGGCTGCACTGCATTTGCAGAGAATCTGCAGCTGAAAAAATCCGGAACTTGGCAAGTTATCAAAACCTTTCAAGTACTAATAATACTAATTGGTCCTGTATGTGAACTTCCAGTGACACATAGGAGCTGTGAGAGAGCTGCCTAGTGTGAATGGGACTAACCAGCTAATCTTCAGGCCAATATCATAACCACTAATCCCACTAATTGGTCACTGCATGCTAGAATACCCCTCAATATATAGGGGCTGTGAGAGAGTCACCTATTGTCTAAATTGGACTAACTCAATATCCACAGACTAACATCCAAACTGCCAGTTTTCACAACACAGGCTGAATTAAAATCTACTTGGCACCCCCAAAAGGAATCACTTCCTAATTAATTTACCCCCATCCCCCCTTTTTTTATTATTGTTTTAAATTGTGTACTGTGTAACACCGGCCGGTGACTAAATGCTATTATAAAGATATTAATTAAATTTTTTTAATAAATTTTGATATATTTACAAAAAAACTTGAATCAGCGCTATCACTAAATTCTTTTCTAATATAATAAGAGACACTCGGAAAATGGCTGCCCCCATAATGCTGTATGGGGGCAGCCATTTTCCGAGTGTCTGTTATTATATTAGCACTGCAGCCGGAGCCAGGGACCGCCCGTCACCCGACACAGATCTGCGTGTCGGGTTAGAGGCAGAAGCGCCGGCGGCAATGGGGACGGGTAAGGAGGGGGTTCATATTTCGGGGGGGGGGCACCGAAATTTCCGGCGGGGGGCGCAAAAAAAGTAGTTACGCCTCTGATTACAGCTTAAATATAAGTAGCGAGGACTCAATCAACATACAACTAGAGGCTTGAGGCCAATGATGGAGATGAGTATGCAGACAAAGATGGTCACTGAGTGTTTGCATATAGGAGAGCTGTGAGTGACATGTGAAGAGAAGAGGGCTTTGACAACAGGAGGGAAGAGGGCCTTGCTCGGAGGAGCTTACAATCTAGTAGGAAGGGGAGACAAACAGATTACAAGAGGTGCAAGCAAGTGGGTGGTGGCTAGATAGCAGGATGTAAACAGGCAAGGGGTTGGAGAACCAGCTAGTTCATGCAGTGGAAGGGTACGCTTTGATGTATAGTTGAGTTTTCAGTGCCCGTTTGAAGCTTTGCAAGGTTGGGGAGAGTCTAATGGAGCGAGGGAGTGCGTTCCACTGAAGGGGTGCAGCACGGGCAAAGTCCTGTACTCTAGCATGGGAAGCAGTGATCAGGGTGGAGGAGAGACGACAGTCGTCAGCCGACCGTAGAGAGTGGATGAATGGAGATGAGGTTAGAGATATATGGAGCAATGGAATTAGAGATGGCCCTGTATGTGAGTGTGAGGTGTTTGAAGAGGATTCTGTAGGGGAATGGAAGCCAGTGCAGATTTTGTTGAAGGGGAGTAGCAGAGTTAGAGCGGCAGGAGAGGAAGATAAGCCTGGCTGCAGCATTGAGGACAGATTGGAGAGGAGCCAGTTGGGATCGAGTGAGGCCGGTGAGGAGAGCATTGCAGTAGTCAAGCTGTGAGATGACCAGTGAGTGGATGATCAGCTTAGTTGCACTCTGTGAGAGAAAGGGAGCCATGACATGCCTGCTGGGGGAGGGCGGATGACATTAGCGGCCTCCCGGAAGCTGCTGTTTTGTTCACAGGCGGCTGCACCAGGAAAAATTATTTGATGGTGAGTAACAATTGAGTGATAGGTGAGGCCACCAACTGCCAATAGAAAGGAAGTCCAGGAGCAGAGCATTTTGTTTTGGGACCTACAAACTTCCTGCAAACGTCATCCGCATTGAGGTGCTGTTTTACCGGACGATGCCGCACCTCAAGCTTAAATAGCTGTAAGGTCATAACCCAATGGGTCACATGAGCTTTTACCTCCATGACCAACAAACTCTCATCCCCAAAAAATAATACTTTAAGGATTTGACTGCCCACTTAATGGCCAAGCACTCCTGTTCTACTGTCGAGTACTTGGACTCTCTGGGCAGTAATTTATGGCAAAGGTAGAGGATAGGCTTCACCTCTCCATCTACCTCCTGGAAAAGGCCTGATCCTAATCCTGTTCCAGAGGCATCCGACCGCAACCCAACGGTTTTGTAAAATTAGGAGCTTGCATGTCAGGCTTGGTACACAAAACTCACCTTAAATCTTGTAAAGCAGTTTCCACTGGTCTAGTCCAGGGCTGGATAAAGGGGGGGGGTCAGTACCTCTGGGCCCCCCTCTATCTAGGGGCACCCTGTGGTTGGCATGTATTTAAATACAGGTGGTTTATCCAGACTGTTAAAAGGTTCAACAATTTTGTTTAGGTTCTTGTGAGAATTCAGAGGTACCCTGCAGAGCCTTTCAAACAGGACACATCTCCAGAAGAATACCTCTGAATTCTCACAAGAACCTAAACAAAATCATCCCATTGTAAACAGTCTACCAAATGAAAGTCGTTGGAACTAATAGTTGTGTCATCTGCGAACCCCTGAGGAAGTCCCATGTAGGGACGAAACACGTTGGAAACCTTTGTTTGCTACTCTGAAATATTAATAACACACCATTGAACCTTTTAACAGTCTGGATAAACCACCTGTATTGTGTGGAATAAGAGACTTTTATAATAAATGTATATGAGTTTTGGACTTTATTTTGCTTGTTTTACAATTCACTACAAGGCTTTGTTGATCTAATTACTAAGGTCATCAAAAGGGCGCCATCTTACAATTGCTATCCATACTTTCCTTTACTTCCCCCATCCAACAGGGGATCTTGTAAGCCAGGCAGCCCAAACACATTAACTTTAAAGTTTGTGGCGCGAAACAGGGGTCTGCTCTCTCTCTCTCTCTCTCTCTGTCTCTCTCTCTCTCTCTCTCTCTCTCTGTGTCTCTGTCTCTCTCTCTCTCTATATATATATATATATTTTAAAATAAAAACACATTTTTAGGTTTTGTGCATGGCAGTGGGGTAGTGCACAAGAGGGCAGAGGCTGAGAGGTTTGTGCTGATCTTTGATTGGTGGAGCTTGTTACATGCTTCTCAGGCCCATGGAGGACAGCAGCAGCAGTCTCATCATTGGAGTATTTTTAATCAGAGGCAGAGCCTGTGAGGTCTCCTACAGAGTAAGGTACAGAGGGACAAACATAGGCTTTTCAAGGACCTTGAGAAAGACCTTGAGAAGGTCCTTTCTCAAAGACCTTGAGAAAGACCTTTACAGGTAGAAACGAGTTGGTGAGCAGCTGGAGGTCGGAGCTTGTGGAAGATAGCCACTAGACACACGGTGAACGGTGCCGGAGCCGACTAGTGTTCCCGAGTGACATCAGCGGTCCTGGGTGGCTTTAACAGATCTTAACCCGGAGAGCGGAGTCCTTTCAACTTTGAGCAACACGGCTGTCAAGTGCTTTTTGCCGTGAACCCCGCCAGACTATGAGCGCACGCAGATTCTGGACGGGAGGGTAGAACGGGCAATATCAACATAAAACCCGTAACGCCTAGCTCAGAAGGACTCCTTCCCTTTTTTCTCCACTACAAAATCCCAACACACAGGGAAAACCTGAAGGAGTGACACAGTGGCAGTGTGTCATCCTAAGGAAGAGTACTAGTGTGGAAGCGGCAGTGGACCTACCAAACAGGAATATTTCACAACAGTGGATTAAACGGCTAATTAAAAGCCCCCAGGAGGTTCGTTGAGCTTATACATTTCTTTTTAATTCTTGTGAACAAGGAACTGTTTTTATATGTTGTCTGCATATTTTTTTTTTTTGGTTTGGTTTTTATTGGTTTTGGTTTTGGTTTTTTAATAAAGAGACTGTGTTATTTTTAAGAAATCCGTGAAGATTATATTTTTGTGGTCCCTATTGGAAGAACCAACCTTGCATGCCCTACATAAAAATTTCCTAACATATTTTTCCAGCGCTGTGGTCAATCCTTATGTGTATTTTTCAGACTATTTTTTGGGAAATATAATAGGATTGAATTTTTACTATTTGGGTTTAGGACAGCGGCAGGAAGAAAGAGCGCTCGAGTCTGTTTGGACTGACTTTTTCAAAAAAATATTCTGTGCTTCTGTCCCACCCCTGGGGGTGCTAGGGGTGTGCTACCCCCACAGTGTTTGTTCCCAGATTGTAAGTCATATGTGTACCAAGTTTGGTGTAAATTTCTGCAGCCATTCCAGAGTTACGCTGGAACATACATATGAGCGTACAGAAACAAAATGTTTTTTAAGTAATAAAAATGTACCGTTAATTAATTTTGATTTGGAATTTTTTAGGTGCCTCGGCCGTGTGTTAATACGCCCGTATGTAAAATTTCACAATCTTCTGTTGAAAACTGTGGAGTTGAATAAAAGCACAGACAGAAGGACAGCTCAGAGATTATCGTCATCAGTACAGTGAGTCGCACTGAGCATATGTTGTAATGGGCTGTATCGATGGGTGTGATGGGTGATCTTGGTCATCGGAATGAGAGCAAAGCAAAAATTGGGGATTTTAATTCATTAAAAATGAACCGTAATTAATTTTGATTTCACATTTTTTTTTAGGTGCCTCGGCGGTGTTTTAATACGCACGTATGTAAAATCCCACGATCTTGGCTTGTAAACTGTGGATTCGTATAGAAAGACAGACAGAAGGACAAATTTTCACTTTTATATAGTAGATAAAACAGCTCCATTGGGTAAGTAACCGGGCTGTCCCTGCATCTGCTGCCTGGCGTGTGTAGGAACTCTGCTGCAACTGCAAGTCCAAATATATGGAGGCACGTGCAACATGGAACTGAAAAGAGGAAGCGCCACAAAACTGTTAATAGAAATGCTAACTATTAGGTGAAGTGACACCAGAGCGCTGGATAATGGAAACTTACACAATAGTATTTTCACACAGACGGGGAGATGGTAAATGGTAAGTCACACAGACGGGGAGAAGGTAAGTCGGGGAGATGGTAAATGGTAAGTCACACAGACGGGGAGAAGGTAAGTCGGGGAGATGGTAAATGGTAAGTCACACAGACGGGGAGAAGGTAAGTCGGGGAGATGGTAAATGGTAAGTCACACAGACGGGGAGAGGGTAACTCGGGGAGATGGTAAATGGTAAGTCACACAGACGGGGAGAGGGTAAGTCGGGGAGATGGTAAATGGTAAGTCACACAGACAGGGAGAAGGTAAGTCGGGGAGATGGTAAATGGTAAGTCACACAGACGGGGATAGGGTAAGTCGGGGAGATGGTAAGTCACACAGACGGGGAGAAGGTAAGTCGGGGAGATGGTAAATGGTAAGTCAGGCAGACGGGGAGAAGGTAAGTCAGGCAGACGGGGAGAGGGTAAGTCGGGGAGATGGTAAATGGTAAGTCACACAGAGGGGGAGAAGGTAAGTCGGGGAGATGGCAAATGGTAAGTCAGGCAGATGGGGAGAAGGTAAGTCGGGGAGATTGTAATTGGTAAGTCACACAGACGGGGAGATGGTAAATAGTAAGTCGGGCAGACGGGGAGAGGGTAAGTTCGGGAGATGGTAAATGGTAAATCACACAGACGGGGAGAAGTCGGGGAGATGGTAAATGGTAAGTCGGGCAGACGGGGAGAGGGTAAGTCGGGGAGATGGTAAATGGTAAGTCACACAGACGGGGAGAGGGTAAGTCGGGGAGATGGTAAATGGTAAGTCACACAGACGGGGTAGAATATATGTCGGGGAGATGGTAAATGGTAAGTCACACAGAGGGGTAGAAAATAAGTTGGGAGATGGTAAATGGTAAGTCACACAGACGGGGAGATGGTAAATGGTAAGTCGGGCAGACGGGGAGAGGGTAAGTCGGGGAGATGGTAAATGGTAAGTCATGCAGACGGGGAGATGGTAAATGGTAAGTCGGGCAGACGGGGAGAGGGTAAGTCGGGGAGATGGTAAGTCGGGCAGACGGGGAGAAGGTAAATCGGGGAGATGGTAAATGGTAAGTCGGGCAGACGGGGAGAGGGTAAGTCAGGGAGATGGTAAATGGTAAGTCACACAGACGGGGAAAAGGTAAGTCGGGGAGATGGTAAATGGTAAGTCACACAGACGGGGAGAGGGTATGTCATGCAGGCAGGGAGACGTGTGGTGGGGAGATAGCCGCCAGGCAGACGGGGAGACTGAACATCAGGCTGATTGGGAAATAGTACATCAGGCAGATGGGGAGAGGGTAAGTCAGGCAGATGGGGAGAAGGTACGTCGGGCAGGCGGGGAGACGGTACGTCGGGCAGGCGGGGAGATAGTCGCCAGGCAGACGGGGAGACTGAACATCAGGCTGATTGGGAAATGGTACGTCAGGCAGATGGGGAGAGGGTAAGTCAGGCAGACGGGGAGACGGTACGTCGGGCAGGCGGGGAGATGGTAGGTCGGGCAGGCAGGGAGATGGTACGTCAGGCAGTAAGAACCAGATGTATCAAGCTTCAAAAAGTGATAAAGCGAGAGTGATAAACAACCAGCCAATCAGCTCCTACCTGTCATTTTTCAAACCCAACCTGTAAAATGGCAGGTAGGAGCTGATTGGCTGGTTATTTTTCACTCTCCATTTTCTCACTGTTTGGAGCTTGATACATCTGGTGCACAGAATTGTGTAACTATCTAACAATGTAACAGTGTCACTCACTTTATTTCCGTTTGCCCACACGGCTTCTTCTTACATAAATTAACCAGTTCTTTCCCGTATTTCTCTTCTATTACCGCCCTGCGAAACCGACAGATATATAATATATCATAAATAATAAATATTACGAGAATAAAATATCAATATTTTTATTTTATTTACATATTTTTCTTAGCAATACATTGAGGGGCATACACACGGGGCGATTTTCACCCCATTTCTAAGTGATCTGACTAGCTCGCTTAGAAAAAATGGAGCACTGATCGCTCGGTATGTATAGCCCCGGGCGATGCTTGCACTGTCTTTCCTTCTAGATCGGGGGGTTTGCCTATAAAAATTCACTCTTCACTCAGCAAGAGAGCCGGGTCGTCCTGTGTGCACGCGGCTTTACTCTGATGGGCTGGGGTACTAGCTCAAGGCCCACTTCCGAATCTACAGAGAGGAAGACAAGGTGGACTGCATCCTCCAAACCCCAGACCTGAAGTGCCACATACATTAAAGGGGTGACACTGGGCAGGGAATAGGCCATTGTCGACCAATAGGTCGGATCCCTCACAAATAACTTTGGGGAAAGTAGTTTATAAAATAACTGCAGTACCAATAATGATCACTAGGTGGCGATATATCTATTTACCATATATAACATGTTACTGTACTGAATGGAGGATTTATGGGTTGGGATCATTTAGTCTACAGCAAGATGGTCGACAGTCATTAGGTCGACACCATTAGGTCGACATGGGAAAAGGTAGACATGGGTCTAGGTGGAAAGGTCATTAGTTCGACAGGTCGTTAGTTCGACAGGTCATGAGTTCGACTTCTATGTCGACAGTCAAAAGGTCGACATGGGGTTTTTCAATGTTTACCTGAATATCAACAGAGTCAACATCCTAATGGATGGTAGGGCATGAAATACCGCCTGTCGGCACATGTTGGCTCAAAAAACAGTGAAAAACTCCATTGTCGAACTAATGACCTGTCGAACTAATGACCTGTCGAACTAATGACCTTTCTACCTAGAACCCTGTCAACCTTTTCCTATGTCGACCTAGACCCATGTTGACCTTTTCCCATGTCGACCTAATGACTGTCGACCACCATGCTGTAGACCAAATGACCACATCCCAGGATTTATCACACTTGAGGCCTAATACAGGTTGGCTCACTATTCAGTGGTCGTTCACTGCTTAGCGAGTGTATTAACGCCGCCCTCCGGGTGAACAAATGCCCGCCCCAAACCGCCCCGCAAATATACACAACGGCATGCCAATGGATGTGTACACCGCATGCAAGCGTATGACTGAAAAATAATTTGGTGGTTGCCAACCCTCTAATGATTTTTTAGGCGTTAGCAAACTAAAGTCAGTCTAGACATCAGGTGCCGGCCTCGTGCAGGCTTCGACCCAACTGCGTTCGCATGGGACGCCCAGCGTTTTTCTAGGTGCACGCACCATTCTTGTGGGCACGCCCAGGAAAAGCTGGGCGTCTCCATGCGCCAGCCCCCTGTCTGCCCACTGCCCGTCACTGTGCGTACGCCTCTGCGAATGTGATAGTCGCCAAAGGCACATATTCAGCGATACAAATGTGCAGTGCCGCACCATCAGTCCCCGCAGCGAATTTGCTGAGGGATGAATGAACCTGAATCACCCCCTTTATGCACAAGACAAGTTTTGGTTTTGAGTATTTTGGCAAGAATAAAATTTTCCGTCAACAAATTGCATGTTATATTGTTCTATACTGGGAGGATTAAGCTGGCAGACTGATGTTTATATTTTAAATATAAAACATATGGCGGGAGGGGGGGGGGGTAACGTCATTTTCCAAGATTCTGCCGTTTTGAATTGTTTGCACACAAATACAATGACGTACAGCGGCATTCAACTAATAGTATACGGAATGGTACGGGGGGGGAGGGGGTACAGAAAGTTAGTCAGAAGGAATACAAGCAGGTATTATTTTGAGGATCTCTCCCAGCAGCGTTGGCGCGTGAAGGGTTAATGGTACAAGCAGTATTTTCACTGTACGCCAGTGATTTTCAACCTTTTTACCTTACGGCACACTAAATAAGACTTTAAAATTGCCAAGGCACACCATGAAATCCCCACAGAAAAACACATTGGCCCCACAGGAAAAAAAAAAAAACATATTGGCTCTAACATTAAAAACAATCACACTGGTCCCCACAGGTAACAAAAATAAAATACATTGGCCCTTTACATGAAAAGAAGAGACCAGTAAATAACATTTGAACTGGTGGTGGCTGTAAACGGGTTTGGGCATCTCTAGATCTGGGGGCACACTTGAGAAAAGCTCAAGGCACACTAGTGAAAAACACTGCTGTACGCTGTAGTTTGCAGAGTGTTCTAGGTCAGGGAACACAGTGAGGACGCCGTTCATTCACAAAGCGATCGCTAGCGACCACGCCCACCTTTCCTTCAGGAAATCTTCAAACTCTTTGCAGTTCTTCCGACCTTCATTCATGTGCTGTAGCAGGCACTCGTAGCCGGCCGTGCTGCTGATGTCCTCGCTCTGCGGATAACGTGTCCACATGAATTAGGCATTCTGTATACAGTCTTCTATATCATTATTACAGTCTAGAGCATGGGTCTTCAAACTGCGGCCCTCCAGATGTTGTGAAACTACAAATCCCAGCATGCCTTGCCACAGTTTTGCTATAAGGGAGTGTTAAAACCAGGGTTACCTACCCTCCCGGAATGGCCAGGAGGGTTCTGGAAATCGGGTCCCCCTCCCGGCCCCCCCTCCCGCATTAACCCCAATCCCCCGCAATCCGCCCCTTGGCGGGGGGGTCCGTGAGTAAAATGACACGATTGCGTCATTTTAACCCCGCCCCCCACCGTGCAATGCCTGAAATACCGGCATTGCACGGGGGGGGGGGGGGGGTGGCTAAAATGACGCGATCACTGTAGACACGCCCCCCCAACAGGGAAGCCCGTCTGTGGCTCCGCCCCCAATCTATCTCAAGCTCCCGGTGATAGCCCCGCCCCCCTGTATAACGGAGCTGGCTGCCCTCTCCCGGAAGGCAGCCAGCAAAAGTCAGCAAGCAGCAAGTATGGTTAAAACTGGCAAGGCATGCTGGGATTTGTAGTTTCACAACATCTGGAGGGCAGCAGTTTGAAGACCCATGGTCTAGAGAATTCAGCATTTTATATACAGGAGGTCATTCGGGTTGACTCTCACAGGTGCGCATTTCACAGCTTTGCAAACCAACCTCGCCCGCCGCTCGTGCGCCGAATATCCCTCATGCATGCAAATGGATGATTTGCATAACATCCTTTGGCAGCCATAGGTGCAGGGCCAAAATCATTCGAGGGTCGGCACACAAATCTAAGTCACTCTCTTGTGACTAAGATTGGCGGCTACGTGAACAGGGCGGGCAGCTGACATCCGGGGACTAACACACAATGGGCGGAACTCAGACCTGGCTGCGAATATCGATCCACTGTGCTTGTGTACAGCCCATAGTGCGCATGTGTACAGCCCATAGTGCGCATGTGTACAGCCCATAGTGCGCATGTGTACAGCCCATAGTGCGCAAGGCCGTTATGCGATAAAATCCTCACACTTTATTCATCACTGGCCGTGCGCAAGGTGACTGACAGGAAGCCGCCATTTGTGGGCGGTAACCGGCTGTGTTCTGGGAGTGTCAGGGAGAATGGAGGCGTACCCAGGTGTTTGGAGACTGTGATCCCAAACAACCGGATTCTATCACAGCCGCTGAGTATGTCCTGGGCTACACACAGACTGCACACACTGAGGAATCATTACATGGTGAGGGGTGTGGCCAGGTGTGTGAGGGGAAGTCATGTGACATCAGCTCCGCCCCCGATCAGCCTGATTCTATCACAGCCGCTGAGTAAGTCCTGGGCTACATACAGACTGCACACACTGAGGAATCATTCCATGGTGAGGGGTGTGGCCAGGTGTGTGAGGGGAAGTCATGTGACATCAGCTCCGCCCCCGATCTGCCTGATTCTATCACAGCTGCTGAGTAAGTCCTGGGCTGCACACACTGGGGAATAATTTCATGGTGAGGGGCGTGCCCAGGTGTATGATGGGAAGTCATGTGACATCAGCTCCGCCCCCGATCAGCCTGATTCTTTCACAGCCGCTGAGTAAGTCTTGGGCTACACACAGACTGCACACACTGGGGAATCATTACATGGTGAGGGGCGTGGCCAGGAGTGTGAGGGGAAGTCATGTGACATCAGTTCCGCCCCCGATCAGTCTGATTCTATCAGAGCCGCTGAGTAAGTCCTGGGTTACACACAGACTGCACACACTGGGGAATCATTACATAGGGCCTTATTCTGATCTGAGCTCAGTACAAATTTGTTCTTAAAATGGGCAAAACCATGTGCACTACAGGTGGGGCAGATGTAACATGTATAGAGAGAGTTAGGTTTGTGTGAGTTATTTTGTTTCTGTGCAGGGTAAATACTGGCTGCATTATTTTTACACTGCAATTTAGATTTCAGTTTCAGCACACCCCACCCAAATTTAATTATCTTTGCACACGTTACATCTGCTCCACCTGCAGTGCACATGGTTTTGCCCATTTTAAGAACAAATTTGTACTGAGCTCAGATCAGAATAAGGCCCATGGTGAGGGGCGTGTCCAGGTGTGTGAGGGGAAGTCATGTGACATCAGCTCCGCCCTCGATCAGCCTGATTCTATCACAGCCGCTGAGTAAGTCCTGGGCTACACACAGACTGCACACACTGGGGAATCATTACATGGTGAGGGGCGTGGCCAGGTGTGTAAGGGGAAGTCATGTGATGTCAGCTCCACCTCCGATCAGCCTGATTCTATCACAGCTGCTGAGTAAGTCCTGGGCTGCACACACTGGGGAATAATTTCATGGTGAGGGACGTGCCCAGGTGTATGATGGGAAGTCATGTGACATCAGCTCCGCCCCCGATCAGCCTGATTCTTTCACAGCCGCTGAGTAAGTCTTGGGCTACACACAGACTGCACACACTGGGGAATCATTACATGGTGAGGGGCGTGGCCAGGTGTGTGAGGGGAAGTCATGTGATGTCAGCTTCGGCACCCATCAGCCTGATTCTATCGCAGCCGCTAAGTAAATCCTGGGCTACACACAGACTGCACACACTGGGGAATCATTCGCGGGGCAGAATTTTTACTCTAGCAGGGAGGTGTATACCTGATCCAGGGCTCCAAAAACAGCCGTGCAATCAGGTCTGAATTAGGCCCCATGTCTAGGTCGACAGTCACTAGGGGGGTGATTTTGATTGACTCTCAGTATTGCGAGTTTGGCCCCGCCCCAATGTTTTGGGTGGGGAGGCGACACAGGTGCTTGGTAAGCTGCGAGCTTCGCAACTTACCGGGCTAATCAGCACCAAGGTTGACAACAAAATGTCGACCTCGACAAAAAAAAAACTGTGACAAAAGGCGAACACAAGCAAAAGATCGACATTGGAAAGGTTGGCACATTCAAATGTCGACATGAGCACGTAGTCCCTGAATTAGTGTACCGCGTACCCTTGATCTGCTTGCCTTAATTCAGAGTCCACATAGAAGGTAAAGAACGGAATGATGAAAGGTATTTCACATACTGGTGTATCAAGCTTCACAAAGTGATAAAGTGGAGAGTGATAACACAGCAGCCAATCAGCTCCTTCCTGTCATTTTTCAAACCCAGCCTGTCACATGGCAGGTAGGAGCTGATTGGCTGGCTGTTTATCACTCTCCGTGTTATGATTCATTGAAGCTGGATACATCTGGCCCTTAGTATAAATAAAATAAAGCAAACAGCAAGTTATCAGCACATAACACAATAAAGTGTTTTACAATTAAACCACTTAACGGGCAAATATTTGTTCCAGGAAATCACCGGAGTTTTGTATGACTGAATCTCTTTGAGAAATGTTCAAAACAGCCTCTAAAAATCCCAGTGGCCCTCACATTTGTTATAGAAATTAAAATAAAAAAATGATTATATTTCGTACAGATGCAGCCGTTCTCCCCAGTATCTGGCGGGCCAGCGGATGCGCTAGCGCCTCACAAGCTCACGTGTCCATTGAGCTCCGCACGCACGCACTCCCCGTTCGCTGGCTGGCGCTATCGCAGTATGGCGGGATTGGGTGAGAGCAGCTCTAAGTATCTGTATATGCGTTAACATTACAGGTCATTATGATGAATACAAATTCACTTGTCACTCAAAGGGTTAAAACATTTCCAACATATTTTTTTTTTTTTTGTTCAACTGAAAAAAAAAAAAAACCTGATCCCAAACATCGCTGTAAACATTGGTTATTGATCCCTTGGACCAACCATGATCCCGGCTTTATATTTCAGCAGCAGCCAGGTGACTGTGGAAGCTGTTTCTGGTTACCTCTGTAGACACTGATTGGTGGGGTGCCGTTGGGCCATCCAATCGGAAAGCATGGCAGGCACTGGGGGGGGTGGGAAGAAGGAATCCTACAAGTGGGAGGTCCTGCTGAGATTGGCAGCTGCTGGAAGATTATGTTCCATCAGCCGCCCAGTGGGCGTTTCTGACTGGTCACAGCTGTTACCGCCTGGCCGGCGGGCGGGGGTCGCACCTGATACCGCCATGCTTGGCAAGTGGTTCATAACAACAAATAGCCCTACACCTATGCCTGCCTGCTATGGCTGGCGTGGTCTGTATAATTCCTGGGGAGCACCGAGAGCTGCGACACGGTGGGAAGTTCTGGGTGTGCCATAAATGATGGACAATGTCTAGGTCAGCAGTCATTAGATCAACAACACATTGGTCGACATGCATTATGTCAACAGTTACAAAAGTTTGACAGATAAAACATTAACAGTGTTTAAGTTCATCAGGGACAAGAGGTTGACACACAAATGGGGGACTCAATTTTGGCCACTAATGGTGACTAGGTCTACAACTATGATTGGTCGACATACCATAGGTCGACATGGTCCAGTTTTTCACGATTTTTGTGTGTCTATATCGACATATAAAGTGTACTGCGTCCCCTCGCACGGCTACCGCCCCCCCCCCAGCAGCCCACTAACAGAACCCAAGTGAGTGGACTGAGGATTGCATCATCATAACCCCGCCCCCTCCCCCCACTTTACAGTGTCTGATCGTCCAGCACTGTACAGCAGGGGCGGAGCCACAATGACAAGATTGTGTGGCCACACCCACCAATCCACCCACCTTCTGGCCTACCACACCTCTAATTCACTGAACAGGCCTCCCCCTCTAACCGAAGTCGGTAAGTATAGGTAAGGTTACTAAACTATTCCACAATAGATGTCAACCATTTGAACCTGTCGACATTTCATACCTGTCGACCTAATAGTGTGCCCCTTTGCTGTGTATACTCAGTGGAGACACGGACTGGCACATGCCCAAATGAAAGCCTGCAGGATTCAGGGGCTCTCCCACAATCAGGGACACAGACCAGAAATATAAAGAGATGTCTTAGAATGATTGCCACAGCCATGATCTGCCTTCATAGAGGACACAGATATCCAGGTACAGCGGTGACAGTGGCATTAGGATATATAGCCGAGGCATTAGAGGCACCACTGAGGCATTAGGATATATAGCCGAGGCATTAGAGGCACCACTGAGGCATGGGGAACAATTAGTTTGAGATCATTTCTGCTTCCTGAATACATATTGCATACATGTGGCTGCGAATGACGCAGCATTAATATGTGACAGGGGAAATGCCCTACAGCCTGGGGTCAGATCCGCCCTGTGCCATGCTGGTAAGACGGGTTCTGTGGGTTGCCACACTGTGGGGAGGCATGCCAGTATCCTGCCACAGACTCATTCACAGTAGCTGCCGGGAGGACCATGGGTGAGATGCATCAAGTCTTGGAGAGAGAGATAAAGTGGAGAGGGTGCAAGCCATTGGGGGAAATTTACTAATCAGAATCTACTTATTTATTTAGCACCCTCTAGAAGATAGTAGACAGGATCTGATTGGTTGCCAATAGCAACATCACATGTGAAGTTGAATACACATCTTAGTAAATTTCACCCACAATCTGCCATTTACATAGCGCAGTCTTTCAAGTTAAGCTGATTGGTTGCTTTGGGCAAATAACCTACTTTGAGGCTGCTTCAGCGGTGGATCCTGCGATGCGGACCGGCTGCGTAATAATAGCTTCCGGCGGAGCGATCCACTGACTGCGGCGCTATCCAGTGGCGGAAATTGTGAGTGTTTGGCCCAGGTGCAAAAATATAATCCCCCCCCCCGGCCCCCTTCCTCTCTAACCCAAGTTCACAATATGCCACACAGCAGTGGGTGGCAGCAGTGGGCCCGAGTCACCAGGGGCCCCTGTGCAATGCATCTGCTGCACAATGATAGTTCCACCTCTGGCGCTAACATATGCAGAGTGTCCATATGAACATGGCCGCCGGTGCCAGTGCTACTGCGCAAAAGCAGCAGAAACCGGTCGTAGCTAGCCGTCCCCCATTACCTCCCAGGAAAGCCCACCCAAACGGCAATGGTGTCTAAATTCATTCTGCAACTCCAGGTTTATGTGCAGTGCGACTGGGGCGTACTCGCAGAGTTACAACATCGGCGTCCTGCGTCTGACATCCAAGCTGCCTCCCCCTGAATCAGGCCCTTTATATCTCTGCAAGGCTTGGTGCAACTCAACCTCATATACCCCAACCATGAGTAGGCAGATATGCCAAGCACTGTGCTTTAACTCGGCGGCCAATCAGCATAAAGCTTCCATCCAATTGGCTGATGACAGTGACATTGCAGATATTAAATAATCTCTGCAAGGAAATCATTTGGAACCAAGCGTTGCAATTCCTTGTTCTAGTCCTTATGGGGGCCCAGGTAGGGCGCGCTATCACCCTGCTCCTACGTTTGGCGCCAGTGTATATACTGTGCGCCGTCTTCTCACCCCGGAGCTTGGTAAATCTGACCGCTACACAGCTCCCAGCCCTATGAAAGAAAGGCAAGTTAAGGAAGATCATTGACCATAGATGGTTATCAATCACTGATGGTTTGCCACAGATGGTCGTGTTTTCGCCATCTATGGCAGAGATCTGAAGCTTCTATGCCATCGATGATGCTTGCCTTTGATGCTTCTGATTGCCCTCCCGTGAGTTGGTCATCAATGCCACAAGCCTATATACAGTATGTGGTGGAGAGATAAACACATTCGGGTACAGTGAATGGCATTTATTAGTGCCCCTGATTAATATTAAACCACATTGTATTGCCCTTATTCATTGTTATGGCACATAGTAGTGCCTCTTATTCCTGTTATGCCATAATGTGGAATTACTGTGCAGGGCCATGGTTAAGGTGGAACTAGTTCTTCCTATCAGGTGCTGAAACTCCGTTCTGCTGGATTCTCCTTCGCTTTAACCCCTGGGAAACAGCATACTACCTGCACTACAAGCACCAGTGCCGTAATAGCAGGACTGGAGACTGACTGAAATAAGGGAACAGAAAATGGAATAAATGCTATGAGGAACTGTGTACCGTGGTTTACAGGAACCACCATTCTATTGAGAATTCCTCGTGTCTGCATGTGTAATAATAGTACGGTACAATGTTCAGCGCTCTGCATCATTTCCCGTCAGCCTGTTTCCTGGTCAGCAGCTGTCTGTTGCTGCCCTGCGCTCCAGGCTTACACACATATCACATGTAAAAGAGGGGTCCAGGCACTAAGGGGTACATTTACTAAAGGGGATGTTGCCCATAGCAATCAATTATATTTTCTATCATTTTCTAGAATGCAAAAGAGAAATAATAGCTAGAAATCTGCTTTTCACACAGGGGCGGATTGGCCCGCCGGGAAACCGGGCCATTTCCCGGTGGGCCGGGCCAAAACTCATTAAAAACGGGCCGGCCGCGCTCCCCACTGGGCTGCCTGGGCAGCGGCTGCGGCAATTTGCCCAAATCCAAGATGGCCACGGGAGGGCTGGTGCGCATTTGGCTCCCAGCTCCCGTTCCCCCTCTGCCCAGCTACCCGGCTAGCAGAAAGAAGCAGCAGGTGAGGAAGGTTGACAGTCAAAATGTGGATATGGGGTTTCACAGCTTGTTGCAGCCGTACTGGCAGTCCAGGTGGGAGGAGCCACTTCCCAATGGGACTGCCTGACATGTGAATGACTGATTGACAAATAGGAAGTCACTGCCAGTCACAGTGGAGCCAGTGCAGTCTGAGGGGGACTGCACCTGGCTTCATTAACACTGAGTACAGTGGCGGATATTAGGGGGGGGGGGCACAGTCCTGAAATAAATAGGTAAAATCCACCACTACTCATCGCAATAGTGGTATTCTCGTTAAATACATTGGTACTCTTTACCTAGAAGGGCGCCCATCGCGGCCATCACGGGCATCGCATGCACTAAAAAATCGCATGCGATGCGACCGACGCAATGACCGCGATTTCCCATAGGGAACAATGTTAAATGTCCCAATTGACCCGGTTTTGCATAGGGAACAATGTTAAATGGCCCACAGAGGCCAAATAGGCACCCTGAAGTGTGAAATGGCCCCCACAATTGTTAACGCCACCCCACGATCAACGTCAACCCGAAGCGTGTCGAGCCCGCGAGGGGCGGCGGTACGCGTCCTACGACCTTTTCATACCCCCACTATCCACGTCGGTGTGGAGTTGAGAATAGAAAGTGTGGCGAGCGCAGCGAGCCACCGAGCCCGAAGCGTGGCGAGCCCAGCGAGCCCCGCGAGGGGACGCGGACACCTTCACAGGTATACGCGTCCCCTCGCGGGCTTCACAACTGTCCGCATCCCCTTGCGGGGCTCGCTGCGCTCGCCACTCTTCGGGTTGACGTTAACAATTGGGGGGGCCATTTCACACTTCAGGGTGCCGATTTGGCCTCTGTGGGCCATTTAACAGTTTCCTATGGAAAATCGGGTCAATTGGGACATTTAGCATTGTTCCCTATGGGAAATCGCGGTCATCGCGTTGGTCGCATCGCATGCGATTTTTTGGTCGCATGCGATGCGACCGACGCAATTTTTTTTTCCTAACGATGCCCACGATCAAAATCGTGGGCGCCCTTCTAGGTAAAGAGTACCAATACGTTTACTTTCTGATATGACTCCCTGGTTTATTTCTGTTTCTATAACTAATTTTAAGAATTAAAAAGTATTTTAAAATAAAGAATAAAGCCCCCATAGGTGTGGATCAACAGATAGATAGTGTCTAGTTCTACACCAGAATGCACCAGGTCGACATTGGCAAAAGGTCAACATGTTTTTGTGTAAATTTTGACCTCTGAGAATGTGGACCCCCCAATTAGTGTACATTCACATTCAGAACCCTCGTGGAAGGGAAAGTATGAAAACGTTTGTGAATAAATTGTGTCAACCTTTTGTCAATGTTGATGTCTAGCTATTGACTGTTAACCTGTACTGTCGACCTATCATCCACATCCCGTCGTCATTGTAAATACTACTGAATACCATCAGAATAATAGTTAATGATCTTAGTAAATCCCGTGCAGACAGAGGAGTGTTACAGGTCATCCCCGCGGTGACTGTCCGCTTCTCTCCTCGCCCTTTATTTACAGAGGACAAAAGTTGCTTGTTTTTTTGTGCTTCACATAATATAGTGCGGTGCAGAGTTCTCCTTCCCTTGCTGGTTATATGATCAGGGGAATACCAGTCTCAGGGCATGCTGACCCGAGAAAGCGAAACGCGTCACCGTGGCCTAAACTCCGGTTATTGCGCTTGCTCATTTTGATTATGAATTTTTGTTGGGGTATCATTAAAAAAAAACTACTCTGCAAATGGTTATTTATAGACAGGCAGCGAGCACATGCAGAAAAATAGGGATCTTGTTGCGCATCTGTCAATATTAAAAATAGGCTGGATGGGGCGCGCAGTTACGTCCGTATCAGGCCGACAAATGAGGTTTCTATTTTGTATTTAAATATTTTTCTATGTAATATCTATGTAATATATTTTGACTTCTGCACAGGCGCCGCGGCCACAGTGCACATGTTTGAGTGACAGCGAGGATTGCCGAGGGGGCGGCTGCATGTCATTTAGGAGGAGTGGTCCAGATAAGGAGGGCGTATCCCAGCTGTTGTGCTCAAACCTACAATTTGTCACCCCAAAAACATTAAAACTCATGTTGCCGCAAGGCTCCTGAAAATCGGGTGGTGCTCTCAGCCTCCTGGAAGAGTGGCCAGCCACCACAGACCCCCAACTCCCTCCAGGGGTGATGATGTGATCTGCGGTGTATCATCGTGGCCCAAACACACAATGCCTGTATTCTCAGCAGAGAGGATGGTTCCATCATGATGTGATTGTGTGGACACCCCCCCCCCCCCCACCACCCACCTGCCATGCAAGTATGAAGTTAACCCTTGGCAGTATCCCGGGCATCATTGTTCAGCTGCCCCAGAGATATTTGATTGAACAAAATAAACAATGAATAAATGATAGTTATTGATCGCTGCTTGTTAATAAATAACCTCATAGACTGATCTACTATCATCTTCCCAAAAGCAGCTTATTTCCTCACGTGATTTATAACTAACACTGTGGGGGGTATTCTGATTCACTCGGAAAGGCACAATCACTCTCTATTATTTATTTATTTACAGTGTCTTATATAGCGCAGCAGATTCCGTTACAGTGACTTATATAGCGCAGCAGATTCCGTTACAGTTTCTTATATAGCGCAGCAGATTCCGTTACAGTGTCTTATATAGCGCAGCAGATTCCATTACAGTGTCTTATATAGCGCAGCAGATTCCGTTACAGTGTCTTATATAGCGCAGCAGATTCCGTTACAGTGTCTTATATAGCGCAGCAGATTCCGTTACAGTGTCTTATATAGCGCAGCAGATTCCGTTACAGTGTCTTATATAGCGCAGCAGATTCCGTTACAGCGTCTTATATAGCGCAGAAGATTCCGTTACAGTGTCTTATATAGCGCAGCAGATTCCGTTACAGCGTCTTATATAGCGCAGCAGATTCCGTTACAGTGTCTTATACAGCGCAGCAGATTCCGTTACAGCGTCTTATATAGCGCAGCAGATCCAGTTACAGTGACAGTGTCTTATATAGCGCAGCAGATTCCGTTACAGTGACAGTGTCTTATATAGCGCAGCAGATTCCGTTACAGTGACAGTGTCTTATATAGCGCAGCAGATTCCATTACAGTGTCTTATATAGCGCAGCAGATTCCGTTACAGTGACAGTGTCTTATATAGCGCAGCAGATTCCGTTACAGCGTCTTATATAGCGCAGCAGATTCCATTACAGTGTCTTATATAGCGCAGCAGATTCCATTACAGTGTCTTATATAGCGCAGCAGATTCCGTTACAGTGTCTTATATAGCGCAGCAGATTCCATTACAGTGTCTTATATAGCGCAGCAGATTCCGTTACAGTGTCTTATATAGCGCAGCAGATTCCATTACAGTGTATTATATAGCGCAGCAGATTCCGTTACAGTGTCTTATATAGCGCAGCAGATTCCGTTACCGTGTCTTATACAGCGCAGCAGATTCCGTTACAGCGTCTTATATAGCGCAGCAGATTCCGTTACAGTGTCTTATATAGTGCAGCAGATTCTGTTACAGGCTCTTATATAGCGCAGCAGATTCCGTTACAGTGACAGTGTCTTATATAGCGCAGCAAATTCCGTTACAGTGTCTTATATAGCGCAGCAGATTCCGTTACAGTGTCTTATATAGCGCAGCAGATTCCGTTACAGCGTCTTATATAGCGCAGCAGATTCCGTTACAGTGTCTTATATAGCGCAGCAGATTCCGTTACAGTGTCTTATATAGCGCAGCAGATTCCGTTACAGCGTCTTATATAGCGCAGCAGATTCCGTTACAGTGACTTATATAGCGCAGCAGATTCTGTTACAGTGACAGTGTCTTATACAGCGCAGCAGATTCTGTTACAGTTTCTTATATAGCGCAGCAGATTCCGTTACAGTGTCTTATATAGTGCAGCAGATTCCGTTACAGCGTCTTACATAGCGCAGCAGATTCCATTACAGTGTCTTATATAGCGCAGCAGGTTCCGTTACAGTGTCTTATATAGCGCAGCAGATTCCGTTACAGTGTCTTACATAGCGCAGCAGATTCCGTTACAGTGTCTTATATAGCGCAGCAGATTCCGTTACAGCGTCTTATATAGCGCAGCAGATTCTGTTACAGTGACTTATATAGCGCAGCAGATTCTGTTACAGTGACAGTGTCTTATATAGCGCAGCAGATTCCGTTACAGTTTCTTATATAGCGCAGCAGATTCCGTTACAGTGTCTTATATAGTGCAGCAGATTCCGTTACAGTGTCTTATAGCGCAGCAGATTCCGTTACAGTGTCTTATATAGCGCAGCAGATTCCGTTAGTGTCCTATATAGCGCATCAGATTCTGTTACAGTTTCTTATATAGCGCAGCAGATTCCGTTACAGTGTATTATATAGCGCAGCAGATTCCGTTACAGTGTCTTATATAGCGCATCAGATTCTGTTACAGTGTCTTATATAGCGCATCAGATTCTGTTACAGTTTCTTATATAGCGCAGCAGATTTTGTTACAGTGTCTGTTGCGCTTTACAATAGTAGACAGTGATAAAACAAACTGGGTAACAACAGACAGACTTGGAGGTAGGAGGGCCCTGCTGCAAGCTTACAATCTATAGGGATATAGGAGGGAAACACAAGGACAGGCACCAGTAATAGCATAGCAGTCCCACCAAGTTACAAGTCCAGAAGGGAAGCTATATAATATATAAGTGCCTCAGAGGGTTATGCGTGTAGAACTTAAATATGATAGGCTTGCCTGAAGAGGTGGACAAAACCATGTGCACTGCAGGTGGGGCAGATGTAACATATACAGAGAGAGTTAGATTTGGGTGTTTTATTGTTTCTGTGCAGGGTAAATACTGACTGCTTTATTTTTACACTGCAATATAGATATTAATTTGAAGTACACCCCCCACCCAAATCTAACTTCCTCTGCACATGTTACATCAGCCCCACCTGCAGTGCATAGAGAGTGATTGTGCCTTTCCGAGTGAACCAGAATAACCCCCTAAGACTGTAAGTCCACCATTCCATAATAAAGAACAGAGCATTCTGAATGACATTACAGTTATAATGATAATACCTCACATATGTAAATCTGCATGGCGTAAGCTGCTATACATTGGTGCACATAGAACATAATGTGTTGTCTGCTCCTTCCTGATAGTTAAGCTTCTTCTGTAATACTAGTTTAGACCATTGTTCTCATACGGATCCATAACTCACACATAACAATGGGGCTGATTCAGCTTCAATAGCAAAAGTCCAAAAATCACAAACAGCCGTACTTTGCACTTCTGCAAAGTGTGATCGCATCGAAGGAAGGGTGCAACTTAGGGGGAGTGATCCAGACAACGAAGGTCTGTGTCTGGACCTTTTTGGAATAATAGCGCCTAGCGGGTGTCGACACTAATTACTGTGAACGTGCCGATTTTGGCAATGTGATCACAATTAGATTACGGTTGCAACGCAACGCGGGTCGCGATATTTCAAGCAGGACGGCCCCCAGCATGCAAAACTCTGCAGTTTAACTAAACAGCAACTGACGCTGCAAAAAATATCTGTACAGTATCGGGGCCTCAACACAAAGCGCATTGAACTAAATGGAAAAATGTTGCCAGACCCAACTTAAATTTATCAAATTGTTTAAATATTTTTTAGCAAGTTTCTTTGATCGCTGTTGAAGTCAGCCATTGTTGTCACTGAGAATACTAGACGATGACGCTATTGGTGCTTGGCGCATGGCTGGATGAACAGGAACATGGTCAGCTGGGGATATTTGGGGGTTTTTCAGGCAAATTTTTGACCTATTTAAAGCTTGAGAATTTAGTGCAAATTTTTGAATAAATAAATAAAAAAAACAACTTGAAAAACCGGTTTCAGAACCACTTTTGCAACAAATTAGAGCAACTCCAATGAGCTTTAGATTCTTTACGACGCCCTTCACATGCTCCAATAAAAATGTGCAGGACTCAGAGCCGGGTATACTGCTGCAGTCAATCAAAATACATCCGGGTGGCACAACTGTCAATCCATAATCGGTGTAGTCTAGAAGATCTACAGTCATTAGACAGTAAGAAGGTTGACCTCAGATGAATGACATTAGGTCAACAAGGTCAAAGGTTGGCCGGGTGAGAAGGTCAACTGTAGAAAACGTAGATTGCAGGCTCCAGTCACTAGCCAAGCTTTGGGCAGGACACTATTCTCAATTGTAGTCAATGTGGAGGATAAATGAGGCAAAAGCTGAAAAATATGTGAAACCCCCCCCACCCCCCCCCCCCAAAAAAAAATAGTGTTGTCCATCATCATGTTGACGTTTTTGACTTATCGACCTTTTTCCTGTCGACCTTTTGACCAGGTTGACCATCATGTGTCAACCTATTGACTTTGTAGACAGTGTAGTTCTATCATCCAGATACCATCCATAACGCAGGGTTCCTGAGGTGAGAACAGACACCTGCCAATGGGCAGATGAGCAAATCGAAAAACGTGGAAGCCGTCCAATGGGGAAGAGCGGTGACACCAAGCCAGGGGCTCACATTGTACAGCTAAGACCAGATTGGATGCACCATTGTTAAAAGGACATGACCAAAACTAGAACTGTCCTCCAGACATACGCCCTAATATCATTATGGGAAAACAAATGCTCTAGTTGTGTTTGCATTGGTTAATAAGTTGCCCATAGCAACCAATCAGATTCTACTTCTCATTTATTTAGCACGCCAAGAATCAGATAGTACATAGTATCTGATTTGGTTGCTATGGGCAACATCTTATATTCAACAGAACTCTCATCTTAGTAAATTTACACCACAGTGTCTAGTTTGACAGTCAACACCAAAATGGTCAACATTTACAAAAGGTTGACACATGGAAAGGTCAACGTGAGTTTTTTAATGTTTTTTTTTCTTCTTTCAATGGAAACAGTGTGCCAAGCGCAGCCGTATTGGACGAGCGAAGCCAGGGTACGCGCTACACAAATTGGTGGTTCACGTCGACAGGTGTCGGCATTGACACAAAAACTAAGAAAATCATGCAGTAATTTCGCTTGTGTTGACTTTTTGTCATTTGCAACCTTGGTACTTGTGGAGTATCACGGCTCCCATCGTATGGCATCGCATGTCATATGTAGTGGCATACGATGGCATACGATGCGATACGATTTTTACCGATTTTTGCTCAAAAATTGTATGCGATCGCATCGGATGCCATACGATGACATACGATGCGATGGCACCGGATTACGATTTTTACCGATTTTTGAGCATTTTTGCTCAAAAATCGTATGCGATCTCATCGGATGCCAGACGATGGCATCCGATGCGATGCGATGGCACCCGATTTTGCACTGAAATGCATCAAAATGCATTGAAATGTGTATTAAACTTGTGAAATGCCCCCAAATGCCATTTTTCATAGTGCACCACCCCCACTATCAACGTCAACCCGAAGCGTGGCGAGCGCAGCGAGCCCGCGAGGGGCGGCGGTACGCGTCCTACGACCTTTTCATACCCCCACTATCCACGTCGGCGTGGAGTTGAGAATAGAAAGTGTGGCGAGCGCAGCGAGCCACCGAGCCCGAAGCGTGGCGAGCGCAGCGAGCCCCGCGAGGGGACGCGGATACCTGTGAAGCCCGTGAGGGGACGCGTATAGCTGTGAAGGTATCCGCGTCCCCTTGCGGGGCTTGCTGCGCTCGCCACGCTTCGGGCTCGGTGGCTCGCTGCGCTCGCCACACTTTCTATTCTCAACTCCACGCCGACGTGGATAGTGGGGGTATGAAAAGGTCGTAGGATGCGTACCGCCGCCGCTCGCCACGCTTCGGGTTGACGTTGATAGTGGGGGTGGTGCACTATGAAAAATGGCATTTGGGGGCATTTCACAAGTTTAATACACATTTCAATGCATTCGGATGCATTTCAGTGCAAAATCGGGTGCGATCGCATCGCATGCGATTTGATCGTATGCCATGCGATGCGATTTTTAGCATACGATCTGCATACGATGCAGGTCGTGGGAGCCGTGATACTCCACAAGTACCGCAACCTTTTGCACGTTGACATTTTGCATGTCGACCTACACACTGCAGACCGTTCCATCCACACCCGTTTGCACTATTTCCTAATTTACACACATTTGCCCGGAGAAGAGATAAGATCAACGGTGATCACGCACCAGCACACCAGCTCCTAACTGCTATTTTCCAAACCCAGTCTGTAACTTGACGGGTAAGGAGCTGATTGACGTTCAATTGTATCTCTTATCTTCTCCAGGCTACATACATCTGATGCCCCTTCACCGCAATTCTGGACATAGACGAGGAGTTTGTATTTGAAGCTTATCCCAACAGCATTGCTTATAACTGAACCAATAAACTGTGTCCAAACGGAACTGGGACGGGACTGGGGACCGGCAGCTCCTTCCAGTGACCTCATACAGATTGCGGGGAAGGGAGTTTTCTCCATAAAATCAGGGACAGCGGCTGTATGTTTTATTGGGCAGTTACAGCTTCGGTAAATACAGGGAGCCGGCTAAATACAGTCAGTAGCATGCACGATGTAAGGTCACAGCAATCTACATGATAAGTAGGACAGAGGTGATCAGACTGAATGCAGAAGTGACACATCACAGATGAGATGGATTCTGAAGTGAGTCCTATTTCACATTAGATGCAACCAATCAGAATCTACTTTATTTAATTAGCACCTTCTAGAACACGGGTGGCGAAACCAGTCCTCGAGATCTACTAACAGTCCATGTTTTCCAGACCACCTGGGGATCTGTACAACCTGTCAGTTAGAAATGAATGGACAGTTAGTTATGACTGCACCTGTTCTCTAGCTAGGTGGTCTGGGACATGTGACAGTTAGTAATGACTACACCTGTGCTCTAGCTAGGTGATCTGGGACATGTGACAGTTAGTAATGACTACAGCTGAGCACCAGCTAGGTGGTCTGGGACATGTGACAGTTAGTAATGACTACAGCTGTGCACCAGCTAGTTGATCTGGAATATGTGACAGTTAGTAATGACTACACCTGTGCACCAGCTAGGTGATCTGGTACATGTGAGTTAGTAATGACTACAGCTGTGCACCAGCTAGGTGGTCTGGGACATGTGACAGTTAGTAATGACTACAGCTGTGCACCAGCGAGGTGATCTGGGACATGTGACAGTTAGTAATGACTACAGCTGTGCACCAGCTAGGGGATCTGGTACATGTGACAGTTAGTAATGACTACAGCTGTGCACCAGCTAGGTGATCTGGGTCATGTGACAGTTTGTAATGACTACAGCAGTGCACCAGCTAGGTGGTCTGGGACATGTGACAGTTAGTAATGACTACAGCTGTGCACCAGCTAGGTGATCTGGGACATGTGACAGTTAGTAATGACTACAGCTGTGCACCAGCTAGGTGGTCTGGGACATGTGACAGTTAGTAATGACTACAGCTGTGCACCAGCTAGGTGATCTGGGACATGTGACAGTTAGTATTGACTACAGCTGTGCACCAGTTAGGTGATCACCAGTCCGACTTGTCCTAAGGGCAAGTCAAATCAAATTCCCCTTGAGCTCCCTCGGCAGCTCACTTTATGATTTGCCACTTTTTTATTAATACATATTTTTAAAACTAAAAACCTCCATTTAGCGATGCGCTGTTACTTATGGGCCAGTGCTCTGGACTTGCCCCCCAGGCTAAAAGTGGCATTGCACACACAGCAGCACTTTCCAGTACAGATGGCCCTCAACACTATTGTTATTGATGGTTGCCCTTGATGGCGATAGTGCAAATGAACATCAATGGTAGCATTGATGGGAACCCAGCTGTCAGTGTTTTGACAGTCGGGATCCCGACGTCGGGTAAATGCCTGTCGGGACCCCGTCCGTCACCCAGTCCTCGATAGCTACCAACAGTTCATGTTTTCCAGACCACCAAATTACAAAAGACCCACAGGTAGAGATAATTACTGTATTTTGTGCTCTATAAGACGCACCTAGTTTTAGAGTAAAACAGGAAAAAAATATTCTGAACCAAATAGTGTAATTCCTGCTCCCCCCTCCTCTGGTACTTGTATGCCCACTCGCCGCCTCGCCTGGTACTTGTATGCCCTATGCCCGCTGCCCGTCCCCCCCCTCCCGGTACTTGTATGCCCGCTGCCCGTTCTCACCCTCCCCTGGTACTTGTATGCACACTGCCCGCTGCCCCCCCCCACCCCCCGCCCCTGGTACTTGTATGCATGCTCCCCCCCCCTCCCCTGGTACTTGTCAGCAGCTCACAGAGGTCCGGGCAGCGGGGATCATGCAGTGTGCTGCGTGGTCCATTTGGCAAATGGTATATCATCGGCAGGGTAGCGCTACTAGTTCCCATCTGCCGCAAGGACCCCTCCAATATCCCATTCGCCGAACGGACCCCACAGCACACTGCATGATCCCCGCTGCTGAGGGGGGGGGGGAGCGGCTCTGCTGCAGCTCCTGAGATGCTGGTGAAGCAGCAGCGGCATCCAGGAGTGTTTTGAATGTTTTTGTTTTTTCCATTATTCGCACACACTTTCCCCCTGGAGTTGGCTACCACTGATGTATAGTATTCAGATTCTAACTATGGACATTATTCTGTTCTACTTGCAATGCAGCGACCCCTCACCGTGCCCACTCGCACCCAACTTCTGCACATGCGCAGAAATGCACCTGCGCATTCGCAGATGCTGAACATCGCTCCCCTGCACGTACACGCAGGGAAGCATGTATTTCAGAATCACCCCCCGTATGAAGCTACTTATAATTGTTAGTTGAGAACCATTGCTACTCGGCAGATCTCTGTAGTGCTGTAAATTCATAGGGTTACAATTCTCATGCTTCCCACACAGGAGCAAACAGCCCCATCAGTAAGGTGACGGCTTCTAGTGAAATAGGTCAAGGGTTCTAATACCAAGTATCACATTTGCAAAATGTACGTTTATAGGAAAGAGTGTATGTGCAGGGACTAGAGGGGGGGAGTCGGCGGAAGCGATATCCCCGGCTACCAGTTAACTGACTGAAACAGTTAATTGGATGGTGCTGCAGGGGAGGAGACAGCCCCATTTAGAACAGGAGCCCAGCGGCTGCTGTCTCAGTTGCCTCCCTCACTTCCAACCCTGTAATGCAAGCCTCCCATGCCCAATGTGTGGAAAGTAAGTTAATGATTGCCATACTTCATTCAGGCCAGCCGTAGCTTCGATCCCAGGCATCTGTATAGCCACTGCATATTCACTGTGTCTCTTTGAAATGCCTTTTCTTTGGACATGTTCTAGGTGATGGAGAACCTTGGCACTCCAGCTGTTGTTGAACTACACATCCCAGCATGCCCTGCAACAGGTTTGCAATTCAGTCATGCTAAAACTGTTGCAGGGAATGCTGGGATGTCTAGTTCAACAACAGCTGGAGCGCCGGGGTTCCCCATCACTGCCCTAGAGGGTTTTGCTCTTCGCAGGGAGTCATTTGTGTCGATTCCCATAATGTCATAAATAACGCATTTGAAATGTAATTACCACCAATGTATCATTTCAATAGACAATTTTGTCATAACTGGGCTTAATTTGCATGTAGTTATCTTTTGTTTGTTTTTAAACCTAATTTGCTTTAATAAAACACCCACATGTTCTCCTTTACTTCGCCCATTTCCTTGTAGTTATGTTATCATTTATAACCTGATCCCATTATCAGGCAACAGTGCAGGCTGTGTACATAGTTGTTCTCCAGGCCCCCGTTCACCAGTCCGACTTGTCCTAAGGGCAAGTCAGACCAAATTCCCCTTGAGCTCCCTCGGCAGCTCCCTGGGAGGCTCACTTACGATTTGGCACTTGATGTGCTATTTTTACATGCGATAAATCACATGCAGTTTACTGTATGTAAACTCTCGGGGAGCTGCTGGAGAGCCGGGCAGCAGTGATTTGCGCAGCAGGCAGCAGTGGGTTCAAGGCAGCTGGTAGCGACAGGTGCTGGACTGCGGGGCAGCAAGTGGCAACAGAATGTAACAAAATATTTTCAAAGGTCTGGCCGGCCACTGATTGAGAGATTTCTCTCAGCCAATCAGCGCCTGGCCAGACTTTTAAAAATATATTTGAAATTCTGCTACCACTTCCCGCACCGCTGCCCGCCCCATGGCATCCACTGCAGTCCGCCCCTGCACATAGGTGTTTACCAGTGCTTCACCGCTGACAGACACCTTCTGATCAGACCCATCGCGGGTGCTCATTTACCGTCCGTTTCCGACAGTCGGAAGTTTGAATACTGACTGACGGATATGGCCACGGATTCGAAAAACTAGCGTCAGTTTTCGACATTGCAGATTCAACTTTTTTAAAAGCCGACTCTGCCTTGCTTTAATACCGCTGAAAAATGGCAGCAGGGATTTATCGGTTCCGGGATGGTGAATGGGATAGCTTGCAATACATTATATGCAAAATTACCACATATGATGTATTGTATGTATTGTACTACTACTTCCGGAAGAGGCCGGGGATGATCGCATGCATGTGGAGCTCCGTCCCCATCCACGGAGCTTCCACCATCCCCGGCCTCAGGAGCAGGGTGCGGCGTAGGGGGACAGAGGCAGAGGAGGCGGGCAGGCAGTGGTGGACGGCGGAGGAGGAGGAAGCGTGAGGTAGCGTGCACCGCAATCCGAGGACGATGCGGCCGGAGCTGGGAGAAGGCTGACCCATCATGCGCCCGCCGCAGTTCACCTGCACTGGGCGGGTGTGTAATCAGCCCAGACGCCACTCAACCCCTTCGCCCCCCCCCCCCGGGTTCCGCCAAGCATTCCGACGCGGCCGCCGAGCTGACTGCGGCCTCCGGAAAATTGAGGCCTGGACCAAGTGGCGCAGCCGCGGCCTCTCCTGCCGGCTCTGAAGCGGCCCCTGCATCACGGGTGACGCGGCCGGCGCACCGTGGCTGAGAAGTGAGCGGATGCCCCCGGCAACACCACCGGCCGGGGGGGACACCCTAGGACCACCTCCACTGCCCTATGGACGCAGTGCCGGGCTAAAGGAGACCAGCAGACCCGGTGAGAAGGAACCCTTCCCCCCCCCGCCAGCTAGGACAGGAGGCAGATCAGCCAGGGGGACCCCCGGCAATTCATCCAGAGGCCGGTAGGATCCCCCCCCCCAACAGGCCGCACCAGCCCCGGGTAACTCTGTGGCAGCTCCGCACCCTCCCCCCCCACCTCCACTTCCACTGACTCTCCCCCGGCCTCACTGACTTTACCCCCTCCCCCGCCCATCACCACCACCACCCATGGCTCTCCCACAGGAAGATTCAAGATGGCGCCGCAAATGGCTGCCTAGGAACTGTGCATATGTATCATGTGTTAACTGTACTGTCCCTGCGTATATTGTTATCTACCTGGCTGCTGCAACGACCAGTGGCGCCGCTGATGGCTGCCTAGGCGCTGTGCTGCTTGGCAGGTACATGTCCCTTATGTGATAAATGTACTGTCCCTGCTTATATTGCTACCTACCTGGCTGCCGCAACGACCAGTGGCGCCACTGATGGCTGCCTAGGCGCTGTACAGCTCGGCAGGTATATGTCCCTTATGTGATAAATGTACTGTCCCTGCTTATACTGTTACCCACCTGGCTGCTGCAACGACCAGTGGCGCCGCTGATGGCTGCCTAGGCGCTGTGCAGCTCGGCGGGCATGTGATCCCCGCAAGTGATGTCTAAATGCTCTCAATGTAATGTGTATAATGTCTCAATGGAATGCATGTAATGTGTTGTCGTCCCCCCCCCCCCATTTCATCCCCGCTTGATGCTGCACTGTAATCCACCATAAATTCCTAGTGTGCGCAATCACACATGGCCAATAAAGTTGATTCTATTCTATTCTATTGCATGTGATCCAGCCATTGCGGAGCTGCCAGGGTATCTCTCGCATGTGATGACTAATGTATAGGGCCCTTAAATTTTAAAAAACTTTGCACCTGTTAACGGGTATATGTAAAAACCAGAACCGGACAGGACCCTGGAACGTCAGACCCGCAGGCTCCATTAATCAATGTCTGTCATTCCGGACCTGGGGGGGGGGGGGGGTCCCGTCCGGTGGGGCTGCTGTGACACCTGTCCTTGTATGGTCCGGGGGTGTAATACAAACTGAAACGGTCCGGACTATACGTGGAGGCTTCGCTTAGCCCCTCTGATAACTTGCGTTTGCATGTACAGTATTATCAGTATGTTCCGTTATTAGGATATGTGCAATACAAACCTAAATTTAGCACATGGCTGTGTCACTGTATTTGCTGCAGCACGCACCCTCTTCCGGTCATATATGCTTTGTAAGCAATATCAGAGCAAAAGGCCTCTCCACACCACCAACTTCCCCCTCTAGGATGCCCCTGATCCGCCACTGGAAGCGCAAATATCAGCTACCGTACACACAAGAAGTTTGGGAAATTTGCGCAAGACGCATAATGACAGCGCACAAAACCCATCTGCGTCCAACTCCAATTATTATTATTTTTTTATTTATAAGGCGCCACGAGTGGTACGCAGCGCCGTACATATAGAACACATTAGAACAGTACAGGGTACACAGAACTAGACATAACACAATTATAGCACAATTCTTAGTACACATTGTGTACCCAGGGACCGTAAAGATCTAAGGCAGGCATGTCCAAAGTCAGGCCCGGGGGCCAATTGCGGCCCGTGCTGTTTTTTCATGCGGCCCGCAGCCTCCAGCTGGAAGCGGGCAGAGCATCAGATGTGGGAAGCACAACACAGGACACTAAAGGTGGGGCCCCAGCGAGCGCACCTTTAACTTGCTAATCCACAATCACAGTGACAGCAGTGTTTGGGGAGGGGGGCAGCAAGGGGGAAGCTTGCTCCCGTAACATGCAGAGCGGAGTAGGGCAGCAGCGGGAGCCCAAGCATCTACTGTGCTTGCAGTGCCTGCTTTGCCTCTCCTTCCTCTGGCTCACACAAGGGACTTGGAAACATACAGAGAAGGGAGGGGGCAGAGTGGGAGACATACAGCAGTGTAGGAGGGTAAGGCTGGGGGACATACAGTGAAGGGATGCAGTGTAAATCCCGGCGGTCGGGATCCTGGCGTTCAGAATCCCGACGCTGGAATCCCGATCGCCGAAATCCCGATACTTTCTCCCTCTAAGGGTGTCCACGACACCCCCGGAGGGAGAATAAATTAGTGTGCCGAGCGTAGCGAGGCACCGGGCCCGCTGCGTGGCGAGCGCAGCGAGCCCGCAAGGGGGGCGATCCACGTCCCCCCCTTGTCGGAATTTCGGCGATCAGGATTTCAGCGTCGGGATTTTGAACGCCAGGATCCCGACCGCCGGGATTTAATACTGAATCCACAGTGAATGGAGTCAGTGATGGCCATTCAGAGAAGGGGGGCAGGGGCAGGCTGGGGGACATACAGTGAATGGGGGCAGAGTGGGGTAAATAGTGAACGGGGGTCATACAGTGAATGGGAGTCATACAGTGAAGGAGGGTCAGGCTTGGGGACATACAATGAATGGAGGCACTGATGGACATTAAGAGAAAGGGGCAGGCTGGGGGACAGAGTGAACGGGTGCAGAGTTGGGAACATACAGTGAATGGGGGACATACAGTGAAGGAGGGGCAGGCTAGGGGACATACGATGAATGGGGGCAGGCTGGGGGAAATACAGTGAAGGGGCAGGCTGGGGGACATAGAGTGAATGGGGGCAGAGTGGGGGACCATTCTGATGTGATTAATAATTCAAAGAATGTCAGACTGAATGGTCGGCCCCCACACATTTACACTTCACCAAATCTGTCCCTCTTCGCAAAAAGTTTGGACACCCCTGATCTAAGGTGTTTCAGAAATAAGTTTTGTAATGCATAAGAAACACAAAGTTGTCCTCTCCACAATCCCTACATCTGACTGTGCCATTTAACAGCCACCACCAGCACGGTGGAGTTCAGCCGGATAAAGGTCTTGCAACGTGCAAGATGAATGAGGAAGCAGAGGCGGAATCACAGGTTACAAAACCTTAGTTCTCTCCTGTTCATCAATTCCGTGACAGCTGCTGACACTTCCAGGTACAGCACAGTAACACAAGGTGACAGCGCAGATGCCTAGTGCCTGGTGATGTTTTACAGACGCCCTGACTTCTGCAGAGGTGGAATACTTGGAGTCACATACCTGATATTACATAACAGGAGACTGCACAGGTAATGCACAGTCAGTAATGCCTGCGGGGGGTACCTGGTTATTATACAGACACTCACATCCTCAGGTGTCACTGGGAATTACTGGCTTCTGCAAACACAGTGCGCTCTCCAGCTGTGGCTGAACTACAAGTCCCAGCATGACCCGCCAGCCTTTACTGAGCAATAGCTGACTAGCTACAGGTGTAACACTACAAATATATTTAACAAAAAAAAAGAAGACATTTTGTTTAATTGAGGCAGCTGACACCTCTGTAAAGTCACTTACCCAAAAGTTGTCCTTAAAAAAGTCCCCCTTCATGTTGACTCTAACTCAGACAGAAGGAACAGCTGCAAACAACAGTTTGCCGTAGACTACATTAAACAATGCCAAGAGTAATGTAATAATTAGTTCCTCAAATGTCCTTCCCTCTTTGTTAGGCCCTGCCCCATATACTGTAGGGCTGAGACACTCAAAACTTCAAGGTACTGCAGATTACAGTGCTGAGGGTAGGCATAAATATCTCTATAGCGGCATCTAGTGGTCAGTTTTAAAAAGTACAAGTAAAACTTTATTACATGGAGTTTGAGGGTGTTCAGTGCACCAATGACAGTTGCCGTAGCATAATGGAAAGCCTGGAGTCAGGCATGCTATGAGACATTGTGGGGCCCAGGACTTCCAGAATAGGCAGCCCCCATAACTTACTATTCTGGTGCCACTAGGCGTGACCACAGCAGCAGCAGCACAGAAAAGTCCGGAGCAGGCCAGTGGTGTTTCAAATGTGGAACCAGCTGCGAGCCAATCAGAACTCGCGGAGTGGCTGCTAGTATGGAGCTGCCATTTTGATAGCTCCAAACATCAAATGCTGCTGGCTGACTCTTTATGGCAGCCAGCAGCACGCTCCAATCCGCAGTACTGCCGTATGGGGCCCCTAGCGGTCTGAGCCCAGGACTGGAGTCCCGGCAGCAGTGACAGATTAAGGGCCTAATGGGCCTGGAGCTGAAATAGTTCAAGAGCTGATCATGAAAAGTGGGGGAGGTGATACCAATGCCACGTAGAACCCATACACTATACGCCCCAGTGCCATACTTGCCTACCCTCCTGGAATGGCTGGGAGTCTCCCAAAAATCAGGTCCCCCTCCAGGCCCCCCGGAAAGGTGGGCAAGTCTCCCGCATTCCCCCCAGAGTCCCCGCAGCTGTGGAAAGAAGTGCCGTAAATCGCGGGTCCGGGGGAGGGGCGGGACTAAAATGATGTGAATCGCGTCATTATGCATCATTTTAGCCCCGCCCCCAACTTGCAGACCCCGAACCGCAGCGTTTACGTGGATTGAGGGCGGGGCTTTGATACATTAGCATTTTCCCTGCACATTTGGTTGTTCTCTCTGGGCTTCTCCCGGAGAGGGACATTAAAAAGTTGGCAAGTATGCCCTGTGCTTACCTAAATATATAAAGGTGGAAAGGATTGATCCATCATCAGTCTGTAAAGGTTGGAGAACCAATGACTTCTGGGCAAGGCTGATCCCCACCCTCCTGTTTGAGTTTCAGGAGCACCCAAGAGATCATGGAAACTGGAGGAAACACATGTGGATGGTGAAACTCCCACAGTATTGATTATCTGTGAATGCTGCCTTAGGATCTCTGGACCAGGAAGTGTCAGTGGGCACCTTGTGATTGTGGTGTGACCAGGGCCGGATTTGTCACTAGGCCCGTGAGGCACGGGCCTAGGGGCGGCAGCTGCCAGGCATGTCGTCACTCAGTTTGTCAGTCTGACACTGACTTTTACAGAGCGGCCGCTCGTCGCCGCTCCTCAGTGCAGGGAGGAGCTCTCTAGCCTACCTGCATCCCCTGTGCGCAGGGCCGGCGCTATCACTAGGCAGCTTTAGGCAGCTGCCTAGGGCGCCAGCCACTAGAGGGCGCCCCTATTTCAGCACAACATTTAAATTAACCATATTTCTTTGTGGCTAAGTGACCGCCACTTTTTGAAGTAATTTGAAGTAGGGATGGGACATCGAAAGAAAACATTGGTCAAATGATGTTTTTCAACATTGGTTGCAAAACATCATTTAGACCTAAACATTGGTACTGTGAACCCGATGTTAACCGATGTTTCGATCTTTTTTAAAATAAACTGGTTACCAAAGCATATAATACACTAATAAGCTTCTGAAATGATAAATAATCCCTCTATTAAGTTTATCTTGTTGGGGTGGGTGCAGTTGCACTCTCAAATCCACCACTTAAGTATAAAAGATGCAACATTGCCAACATCAAACATATGAGCAACCCTATTGTTGCTTAGAATAACCATCAGAACAAAGACGCTGGAGCCAGTGCAACTGCAAATTAATGTTTGAAACACGTCTGCATTTGACAAACCAGCCCCCATCCCCTCCCTCAAATAGAAACTACTGTACCTGTCACTCAGTATCTGCAGCCGCTGTTACTAATAAATCATTGCACAGAAATAAACTGTGCAAATGTCTGCATCCACAACTGAATCAGGCCCTTTGTAAGGTGCTGTGAGATGCTTGCTGCATAATAATAAATCAATTGATAGATTGTAAGCTTGCGAGCAGGGCCCTCATACCTTTGACTGACTGTAAATACCCAGTTTGTTGTATCACTGTCTCCTATTGTAAAGCGCAAGTGAATATTCTGCGCTTTAAGAAACTATTAATAAATAAATAAATATGAAGGGAGTTCACCATAATGTCACTACTAGTGACTTTCATATTATACTGTTCATTCTAGCACCCACTATCTTTGAAAACCCATGCAGTTCCTCTTCCCTGCCTGGGGTGTCGCTGTCTGCTGTAGTGCTTCTAGCACATTGTGGTCTGTATATCAGCACTGACCTGTGCTAGAAACACCACAGCAGACAGCGACAGTGACTCACTAACAGCACCATTTGCAGTGAGGCAGGGGTGGGGCTGTCCTGTGTGCTGCTGCTTAATGGCTGGCCAGACTGTCTTTCACTGTCAGCTACCACCCACAGCAGCAGCGCACACACACACACACACACATATGAAAGCCGTGATACTGTCATGTTTGTTAATGTTTTTTTTATCAGTCTCTTAAGTTTTTAATGAATATAAATCAAGGAGAGAGTGAGCTGGCTGCAGAGCATTGAAAGCAGCACACATTGGGGCAGATGTATTAAGCTTTAACAAGAGATAAATGCAAGGGTGATAAGGAGAGATAAACGTCCAGCCAATCACCTCCTAACTGCCATGTTACAGGCTGTGTTTGAAAAAAGTCAGTAAGGAGGTGATTGGCTGGACGTTTATCTCTCCTTATCACCCTTGGATTTATCTCTTGTTAAGGCTTAATACATCTGCCCCAATGACACACAAAATAAAAAACATTGGAAGATTGAGAAAAACATCGGGGGAGAAATCTAGCGATGTTGATGAAACATTGGATCCTTAACATAGCAGGGTTAAACATCGAACATTGGAACCATAAATCCGATGTTACCGATGAAACATCATATGATTACCCATCCCTAATTTGAAGGTGGGGGAATTGAGGACAAGCGCCCAGCAATTAAGCAGCAGCCGCCCGGTCCTTACCAGCAATAGCGCTAGCTGTGCTATGAAGCCAGCGGCAACATCAGGGACGGAGCAGGGCTTCCCCATCAGCAGAGACAGGGTCTGTGCTGTAACGCCCCAGCGGCTGTGTGGCAAAAGCAGCATGCAGCATCATCCTGACGGTGGCAGCATCATGGACAGAGTAGGGCTTGCCTTCCCCACCAGCAACAGCAGAATTATCGGCTGTGCAATAACTCCTCAGTGGCCATGCAATAACCCCCTGCTGGCGGCAGCATCAGGGAGCAGTGCTTCCCCATCATTAGCAGCAGCAGAAGCACTCAGCCTAGGCGCCGGGACCTGTGACCTCCCACGCCATGCCAGCGGTAAGAGTGATTGATGTACAGTACTTACTGTATGTATGTAAACATGTATGTATGTATGTAATCAGTGTATGTAGTGTACTGTCCTGTATGCAGGGCTACCAGCAGGTGAGGGCCCACATGATGGCCACAGCCTGGGCAAAGCCACCTGCAGGGGCAGGACAATACACTGGCACCTCTGTACCCACCTTTCAGCAGACCTCTTATTGGAGAGTTACAGTACTTAAAAGTTACTGGATGTCATTGTTGCAACTTGCTGTATAGTCAGTAGCAGGCTGTCATGGTATGCTTATTAGCCAGCTGCTGTTTCTGTTGATATTTACTTTTTGTGCCTTGATTCACTGTCGCTGCATTTATTAAAATGTGCTGTGGTACCTGTGGTGTCTCCCCTTCCTATCTCCCACTTCTCCCTATTCCCTTCCTGCTGCCCGGTGTCTTATTTCCTTATTAATGCCCCACGCCTCTCTATTCCCCCCACCCTACTGCCCTGTGCCTCTCTATTCCCCCCACCCTACCGCCCTGCGCCTCTCTATTCCCCCCACCCTACGTCTCTCTATTCCCCCCACCCTACCGCCCTGCGCCTCTCTATTCCCCCCACCCTACCACCCTGCGCCTCTCTATTCCCACCACCCTACCGCCCTGTGCCTCTCTATTCCCCCCACCCTACCACCCTGCACCTCTCTATCCCCTCCCTACCGCCCTGCACCTCTCTATCCCCTCCCTACCGCCCTGCACCTCTCTATCCCCTCCCTACCGCCCTGCACCTCTCTATTCCCTCCCTATCACTCTGCACCTCTCTATCCCCTCCCTACCGCCCTGTGCCTCTCTATCCCCTCCCTACCTATAGATTGCTATGGGGGATGCAAAGCTGGCCGATGTACAGTATCAACATTGGGCAGCATTGATTCGGGTCACTGGGCTACCGCCCGGGCCCGGCTCAGGACATCACAGGGACATGCTCCTTTCGGAGCCCTGTCCATGCGTGTCAGGGATGATATATCCTGCCGTTAGGATCGAATTTACAATGCGATCCCGGGCAGTAACATTCTCCCCAGATCGCATTGTAAATGTGATCTGTGATAAATCGGCCCCTATACCTCACTTCTCTACATTCTAGCCCAGGGGTGGCCAAACCGGTCCTCGAGATCTACCAACGGTCCATGTTTTCATGATCACCTAGCTGGTGCACAGCTGTAGTCAATACTAACTGTCACATTTTCAAACCTGCTGCATTCATTCCGACTATAGATCCACAGGTTGCCTGGAAAACATGCACCGTTGGTAGATCTTGAGAACAGGTTTGGCCGCCCCTGCTCTAGCCCCTCCATAAGCTAATGAATATACTACATTGTGGTGGTGATGGGTTGGACTGGATGTGCTGGTTTATCTATTTATTTTTACATGTGGGGGCACATGTGTTTTTCTCTCTCTAATATATGTAAGGCCTTTTCAAGACTTTATTATGGGAAATGTATACATATATATGAGATACAGCCTACATCCTATGCACTTTCTCCTGACCGACTGGGAAAAATGTGTAATTGGCGGCATTGGGAGGGAGGGGGGGGGGGGGAGTTTTGCAGAAGTTTTGCCTAGGGTGCCAAGAAACCTTGCACCGGCCCTGCCTGTGCGCTCAGCGCTGCCGTCGGCTGCCACTGTACCTTTCCCTGTCCCACTCTGGGCAGCAGCGCTGGCAGCCTGGAGTCCCGTCCGTCCCTCCCTCCTTCCGAGCAGAGTATACAGGCAGTATGCCTGCCCTGCTCAGTGCTCACACACTGACAGCATTCAGAGCCCGTCCACACAAGCTGTCAAACACTACTGTTATACCCTGCAGTGCTCTCAGGTTACGGAGCCCTCCGTCCTCTCACGCTGCTGCTACACTAAGCTAACGGAATGTGTCTGAAGCACTTTAACTGTTTGCATCCCTGCAATTAAACAGTAAGTGCTAATAAATTGTCATGTTAAGTGTGTGCATCCCAAGTGTGTACCAAAGCTGTGCGCTGAGCAATCTTGCTGAAGTGTTCTGAGCGATCTAGGATCTCCCCATGTGTAGGCCCTTAAGATGATTGGCTGGCTACTCGATATGGCTACAAACGAACCGGTTCTTCTTTCTTCCTACTGCAAACCACCACATGCATTGTTTGACATGAGCCACCTAGTATTAGGGTGCCCAATCCAGGGATCAGGATGGGCGGGATCCCGGGATTTGGCCCCAAAATCAGCAGGATTTTAATCCCAGGATTGGAGGTTCCAATCCGGGAATTTCGAGATTAGACTGCTCATGCACAGTCCATTGCCGGGCAGCATCTGAGCACCTACTCAGATGCTGCCTGGCTTCTCCCGTCAAAGGCGCGCGGATCTGCGCAGCGTAGCATGATGTCAGTAGTCACGCTGCGCAGGCTGAACAGACCCAAGATTCCCAGCCGCACCGCTCCATCCCCACTGCTCACCGCCGCCCGGCCACACAGCCCGTCTTACTTCCGTGCACCGCCTGCCCGCCTCTGCCACACCACCCGGATCCCGGCTGCACCCGCCCAGGTATGTAAATATGCAGGGCGGCCGGATGTTTTTGTTAATAGGAAAACCAATCCTGGGATCCCCGGGATTGAAAAATGCCCCAGGATTGGCATCCCTAGCTAGTATATTATACTAGGTGATTCATTGCGTTCTTCACACCATCGTAAGGGGCTACGCCCGCACCCACCCCTGGAGCAGCGGGTCTGGCCGCACCCCCCCAGAGCGGCGGGTCTGCACGCACCCCCCCCCTCGCTGGACCAGCTGGTATGTCCCGCCGCTCCGGGTGGGGGCGGGCATACCCACTGCTCCAGCGAGGGGGTGGTGCAGGCATATCCGCTGCTCCAGCGAGAAGGGGGTGCAGGCAGACCCGCTCATCCAGTTTGGGGAGGTGCGTGTGTGTGTTGCAGGCAGACCCACTGATCGGAGAGGGGGGGGGGTGCGGGCAGACCCGCTGCTCTGGGGGTGGGTTGACACCGCAACCTTCTTGCCACAGGTGATATGCCATCCTGGATGAGCTGCACTACCTGAGCCACTTGTGTGGGTTGTAGACTCCGTCTCATGCTACCACTAGAGTGAAAGTACCGCCAGCTTTCAAAAGTGACCAAAACATCAGCCAGAAAGCATAGGAGCTGAGAAGTGGTCTGAGGTCACCACCTGCAGAACATCTCCTTTATTGGGGTGTCTTGCTAATTGCCTATAATTTCCACTTGTTGTCTATTCCAGGGATCCTCAAACTATTCCGCTCTGGGACCCCATCAGACAATAAAAATAATGACAGGACCCCAGCAAGTTACTGCAGAAGGTCGGTCATCACATCACATGTGTAGTCAGCAGACAGCACATACATGGCAGCATTGTGGAGGAACTAAATGATGGGAGGAGTCTAAAATAACAGCTTTATCAACAGATCAACAGATTTATCAGACTCCTTGAATCACTGACTGAGATTAAAAAAGTCATCAGCCTGATGGTCAGCAAAATAGAGTCGCGACCCCATGCTGAGAAGGTCGGGACCCACAGTTTGAGAACCGCTGATCTATTCCATTTGCACAACAGCATGCGATATTGATTGTCAATCAGTGTTGCTTCCTAAGTGGACAGTTTGATTTCACAGAAATGGCCTAGCGGTGCCAAGACAAAATTTCTGACACGATATGGAGCAGTGATTCAAAAAGTTTGGGAACCCCTGCTGTGAGGGGTTTAGCAAGCTCTGAACAGAGGTGGATAATGCACTCAACCACGGTGGTTCCAACGCCAAGAGGAGGGAGGGTCAATCCAGTCAGGGACGAGAATGTACAGATGAAACTCAACATGACTTTGGGTCGACATGGGTTTTTTTTTCACTGTTTTTTTGACCCGACAGGTGGTATTTCATGCCCTACCATCCACTAGGGCGTGGTGGGAGAATAAAATAATGCGCCGAGCGCAGCGAGGCACCGCGCCCAAAGAATTGCGAGTGATGCGAGGGGCTGCGGTTCACCCATGTCGACCTCATGACCTGTCGACCCAAACTCATGTTGACAGTTTCACCTACACATTCTATATGTCAGGATTTTAAATGTCGGAATTTTGGCCATTTCGGGATTTTAAATGTCGGGATTTTGTCCTTGTCGGTATTATGACCCTGTCGGGATTTTAACCGTCAGGATTTCATACCGAATCCTCACAGTCTGCTGGGACGGTGCAGATAAGCTTATCTACTAGCTGCGCCAGCAACTGTGTGAGCGACGTTGCCCAAGCTGGCTCTGAGAGGAGGCTGAAGCTGAGTGTGTCACCTTCGCATTGCAGCAGCTTACACATAAGCCGTCCTGTATGCAGTCCTGGCGGGACAGGCCAGCATCACAGGATCTGCAGGAAAGCAGTGCTGGGGGCCCAGTTTTAAAGGTGCCCATACACATTACAATTCTTGTATACAATATCGCATCTCGGTTTTGCGATGAGCTCTAGTACAAAAAGTATGTGTAGCACATATTTTTTTGTACTAGATCTCATCGCAAAACCAAGATGCGATATTGTATACAACTGTAACGTGTATGGGCACCTTTACTGGATTTACCCCTAGAAGACATGATCAGGCTTTGTATACACTTAACGTGCGTACACACTGCACTTTTGTTCCGATATGGGCCAGTCTGGTCGGATGAAAATTAAACAGCACTGAACCTTCGACCGACAGGACCGTTTTTGGCCGTTTATCGCTCGTAGAGGGAATCGGCACAGCGTACACACCTATACAATTGAACGGCCGTCCGACCCAGAACGGAAGAACGGCCCAACGATTGTACAGATGTGTACCCAGCTTTAAACAGTGAAATAGACAGGCAGCTAACAGTACATACAGGAAGTTATAGTGTTACTGCTGTACACAATACAGAGAAAGCATACGATGCAAAGAAAATAATGGTACTCCGCTTCTTAAACTGCTATGGTTGACTGGAGCACATTCTGTAACTGGGTGTGGATCGTTTTATCGGCCATACATAGGTTGACACATGCATTGAGCTTGCCCCTGTCGACCTAAATGACGGTCGACAACACGACCATATCCCGTGAGGATACAGAGAGGACAGGCCCAGGCTCTCTGGCAGTGAAGCAGCGGATCTCCGGGCAGCTAAGAAGCTTTCAGTGTGCCTGGCCACATGTAACAGAGCAGGAAGAATCAGTGGCGGGAATCAACCGTGGGATGTGCTGGCTAATGTCCCTGGGGAAATGGCTGAGTGAGGATAGCCCCACCCCGCTAGCAAATGGCTGGCAGGGAATCCTGTCTCATGCAGCGCCAGTACAGTGGCAAGGATCAGGTGCTCGCTGGGTGGTACTGCCGCCCACACACACACAATGCCTCCCTTGTGGTCCAACAGTAGCGGTTCGGTTAACACACAAGCCATCTATTTGCCAGCACAACCCTGGCAGTCCCCAACGCTGGGATGCTCAGCCGCATCCAGTCAATGTGCCGGCTCCTTGCCGGCAGCATCTTACCTATGATCCCTGTGTCCCAGGTCCTGCCTGCGGATGTGTTCTCCTGAGTGCCCAGGGACGGCTGCGGTCACACCGATGCGTGGTGCTGCAGCTGCCGGGCCCAGGTGATGGAGCAGCAGTGCTGGTGTCACTCACCACAGTCAGTGTAAAAGTAAAAAATTTAAATGTAACGCTGCATATAGAAGACCCTCTCCATGGTGCATGCGGCTCCTGCCAGCACTGAAACAAACAGTTGCCTGGTGGCGGGGTAGAGGGGAGGAGCCTGTGAGCAGAAGTTTAACCTCTCGGGTGCTAGAAGATTCTCCCACAACTATCCAGCATTAGCCTGTGGCCCTTGATGTACCACGAAGAATAATCTGCCTACTGCTACAACAGTTTTGATCATGCCGCTGGTAGCAGGGGCAGTAAGAGCCACAAGCCCCAGCAATAACCAATTTTGGGATGCTGGAGGCCAGACCGTTGTGCCACTGGTTCACTCCATGCAAGCCCCCAGTAAAGCCAGGTTATTTCCAGAACATTTACACTGTCCGAGAAATTCTCTTCAAATGATATACCTATAGTTAGGACCAATTCATATGTGATATGGTACAGTAGCACATGCTGGCAGCTAAGCGGTGTGTCACTATAGAGGAGGTATTCTGGAAATACACCCATTGGGCAACTGTCCACACTGGGGCAGACAAGCAGCTTCCTTCTATGCCACTGGTGATTAGGTTGCATATTCTGCTGGTCGGGTAGGACAGACTGTGCGCTCCTCTTCAAGCAGCGGCCTCCTAAAACGCATCTATAGTCTTTGACTACTAGAAGGAAAAGCATGCCATTTACTGAAGCGCTTCACCAGGCAGTAATGAGGATCACCTCTCCTCTCTGCACACAGAGTGTGAGTCACACAGGCTCCTGCACTGCATAAATGAATGGCCATGTGTATGCACCGTGCCCAGCTGTACGCATCTTGTAGTCACTCCTTAGCTGTGCAGACGCTTTGCTTGTAGCTCCTATGTATAACTAGTAGCAATCGACTGGTAACTGGCATAGCACTTAAGCCCAGGGCTGAACACTGCATCTTCTGGATACACATACGCAGTGGGACATCTGCACCATGTGCTCTGCAATCTGACAGCTTGTGGTATCTCTCTGCAGTCTTCTAGAAGTACATGTGTACCAAATCAGCCATGTCAAAGAAACCAGTACGGCAGCGGTGGGGAACCTCCAGCCCCCGGTGCCGGTCTTTGTGGCCCGCCCGACGGCTGTACAGCGAGTCAAGTACAGGGGAAATCTCCCTGGTATGAGACTCCCTTGCACAGCCGCCGGACCACACAGACCGGCGACCTGTATCCTGCGGCAACAGCCGGAGCGTGGGACAGCTGCCGAAACACGATTTGTACAGTTATCTTTTTTTTTATGGCCCCCCCGAGGCATTATGCCTCAATGCAAACGGCTCTTGGAACCCAAAAGGTTCCCCACCACTGCAGTATGGTATACCAGTAAGCGAGAAGACTATTGCCTACTAGCAGGAAGCACCGCTATGAGATTGTACCTACGCTTGCATATCACACACACAGTAATGCAGGTACAACTAACACTGATAAAGATATGAAGATAATTCACAGGTGGTCAGAGCCAGTGACTGGCATTCTACCGCTAAGTGTGTATGGTTCACACAATGGGCCAATTCAGACCAGCTCGCTCGGCTGCAAAAAATCCAACCATGTGCACAGCTGATAATGCGTGTGCAGCTGTGCACAGGGAAATACATTCGTAGTCACTCACCATCTAATGGATTGCCCCGGTGGAGAGCGCCAAGTCTACACCGGAAGAAGAAAGCAGCCGATGAAGCCAGTGGTCCTCCCTCCTAGAGGCTAGGGAATGCCTGTGTCTTTGGGGCACTACCAGAAAACTTTGGGTTACCAACCGCAAATAGCCGCAGGGTGTCAATCACCCTGTGAGCAGCCAGGGAAGGCGAGCCTTCGCTGGCTGTCTTCCTACATACAGCGTACCATGCGCATGCTCAATCGTCCAATAATCACTTGTGCTGCAAATTCGCAGCAGGTCTGAACCCGGCTCCGTGACCTGTAAACCAGAACGGCCCCATGGAAAGCATTAGCACTATGTCCAGAGGAGCACACAAGCCGTGTAACTATTGACACTGCGTACGAATGAAGTCAGCAACGCCGCTGTGAGCAATAAGAGGACGGAGTCTGCAATAAAGTTTTCATGGAACATTTTACTCTCCAATTGAGAAATTTCTGTACATTAAAAGCACAAGTGCTTCAATAAGTTTACTGGAAATGGAACCAGGTACACACGGGAACAGCGACATCCACAGACTGGCCTCACAAGCTGGTGGTGGTTTATTCAAAGGTAGACAGGAAATTTATTACAATTTCTTTCAGCTTTGCGTCGGTCTGCTCGGAGATCTTCCCTTCAGTTCTGAGAAAGGGAGACAGACATTTACAGATCAGAATACAGAGGATACTACTTCAGGCTTCATCTCCTGTACACAGGAAAGCATTAGAAGGTAGATTAGTCTAAAGCAGGCAGTTCTGCATTATATAACTCAATAACGTGCTGTGGCATGGATACTGAGAGTGGGGCAGACCAAGCAGTGGGAGTGGTCCCAGCCCTGACACTCCCCCCAGGGACTAAAGGAAAGCCATTAACGATGATCAGTTTGAGTGCTCACCTATAGTAAAGATGGATCTCTAGTCAAGAACCTAGGGCAACACTGATCAGTTCAATAACCCATGATTTCAACATTAAATATACATTTATGGTTCCATGCATAAATCATGCAAGGACAGACTTTATACATACGGTCTACTTTCCTCATTAAGATTTTAACATAACAAAGATCATGGACAAAACATGCACAGCAATAATAAAGGTGCACAACTCACATCCAACTCAACATTATCAGCTGCAGATAATCCAGGTTTGGTATCCCAAATATTCTTGGTACCGGAAGTGTATTTCCAGATTTAGGAATATGTACATTCCATAATGGAGTTATCTTGGGAAGGTAACACAAGTAGGGATGGCCACCGACGATTAGAAATCAATGGTTTATGGCCGATGTCGAATAGTTTTGCCATCGAAGGGGGCGAACCATCCACCATCGATGTCAAGCTTAAAACGAATAGTTTAGTTTTTGCTTTTTTCCCCTAAAGTGCAGGGACACGGAGGATAGCTCCACCCGACACCTGCAAAGCCCCGCCCCTGCATTTTGATTGGCCCACAGGTCACTCCAAAAATAGATGACCATCAATTTGCAAAAACATTGATGGTCATCCATTGACTAGTTACAATATCGATGGCCAGTTACACTTTTGCCATCCCTAAACCCATGTCTACACCCAATTTACTAAAGTTTCATACACATTCTGAAGGTCAGTTGACAAAATAAATCGTGAAGTAAAGTGTCAGTACTCATTAACATAACCTGGGAGTAACTTATACAATAGCTATTTTTTGTATTTAATGACGTTGGAGTAAACTGCGCCATTATATATATAAAAAAAAAAAAAAAATCACCCGCTGCAAGTTACAATAAAGTCTACTAGGGAACAATGAGTATTTCAGAATTTGAGAGCGAGACTTTAACCTGCAGGACCAGCCGCAGACTGGGCATGGACCCACATTTTCCTAGACAGAGGGGGCAATTTACCAGGATACGGTCCCTGGGTGAACAATGTTTACGTCAACACCTTGAAATAGTTGACATACCATAAGTCTGCATTGACAGAAGGTAGACACAAGCTTAAGGTCAACATGGGCACGGTAAACCTCCCAAGGTTTTTTGGTGTAGACGACTGGTTTAGACATTACTATCCAAGTGGGCATAGCGTGAGAACATAGCGAGCTACAGTTCGCTCAACCTGCAAGGGGACGTGGAACACTTATATGGTGTCCATGTCCGCATACACCCCCCCAAAACACTGACCACGTCGACCTTGTGGGTGTAGACTTTAAGCTTGTGCCAGTATTCTGTCATTGTTGACCATTTCAAGGTGTCGACCTAGGCATAACCAATATTACAAATCTTCCAGAGTGGAGAAGTTGCCTATAGCAACCAGCCAGAATTTAACAAGTTCATACTATAAAGGTGATGAATCACCGATTGAAGTTGCCCAAAGCAACCACTCTTTAGAACATTTCACCCTTAGGCACAGAGTTATACTAGAATTTGATACAATGGCAGAAGCTGGTTAGACGGGATACCCTACCTAATGGTGGCCAGCAGGTCCAGGTGTTGACTTTTAATGTGGGCCAGGAAAGTACTCTCGAATCGTGTGATCTTGCTTGGGTCCATCTTGTCCAGGTGACCTCTCACACCAGCGTAGATGACAGATACTTGTTCTTCAATGGCCATGGGAACTACAAGAGACAGTTATATCTTCAGTCACCACCAGGACTGCATCAGAGCAGCAATGGCACGGCACCATACGAGTATTGCTTACCATACTGTCCTTGCTTGAGCAGCTCGGTCAGGCGCACACCACGGTTCAACAGTTGTTGGGTGGTAGCATCCAAATCAGAGCCGAACTGGGCGAAAGCCGCTACTTCACGGTACTGGGCCAGCTCCAGCTTCATGGTACCAGCCACCTGTGTTGAACACATCAGTACTTAACGAACCTCAGCTGAAAACCTAACACGTTCTAATGGCTCCAAACCCAGTTGTCCAACGTTACCTGCTTCATGGCTCTTGTCTGAGCGGCCGAACCTACACGGGACACTGACAGACCGACATTGATGGCAGGTCGGATACCCTTGTAAAACAGCTCAGTCTCCAAGAAGATCTACAAAAGTGGTAACTATAAATACCTAGAACATACAAGAGCACAAAAAGCCTTCAGAAACTGCTCCAGTGGACACATACCTGCCCATCGGTGATGGAGATCACATTTGTTGGGATGTAGGCGGACACATCTCCGGCTTGTGTTTCAATGACGGGTAGAGCAGTCAAGGAGCCTCCTCCAAAGGTATCGTTCATCTTAGCGGCTCTCTCTAGCAGACGTGAATGGAGGTAGAACACATCGCCAGGGTAGGCCTCACGACCAGGTGGACGACGCAACAGCAGGGACATCTGACGGTAGGCTACAGCCTAGCAAGACAAGACAGTAATTACAGGAAAAAGCCTTCAACTGCTAGAAGTAACACCTACAAATTTTTGGTTTGGAATTGAAGGTTTACTGGAAAGAAAGACCTGGCTTCTGTACATCTAGGGGAGGCCTTGGCTCTATATTGTAAGATGTGGTCATGAATTTCAGTCAGATTAGTTGGCGGTACACAACGGTCAACCTCAGAAAGACTCACCTGCTTGGACAAGTCATCATAGATGATGAGGGCATGTTTTCCATTGTCTCTGAAATATTCTCCCATGGAGCAGCCAGAGTATGGAGCCAGGTACTGGAGAGGAGCAGCATCAGAAGCTGTGGCAGACACCACAATTGTGTATTTCATGGCATCTGTCCAAAAAGAAAAAAACACAACCAGTGTTAAATATTAAGAAACCAGTAATGATCTGACCTAAAGATTAGTCATACAGATAGAGTATCTTGTAGAAACAGATTGAAACTTGTACACAAAAGTAGACTTGGGACCAAACCAGGACAGCAATTACAGACACACAGGGTACAAGTAGGGCAAACCATTGTACAGACCTGCATCAGTCAGCCTCTTCACCAGCTGGGCCACGGTGGACCTCTTCTGTCCGATGGCCACATAAATACAGTACAGTTTCTTCTTCTCTTCTGTTCCATCATTGAATCTCTTCTGGTTGATAATTGTATCAATTGCAATGGCGGTTTTTCTACAGAAGTAGAATTTGTTATAGTTAGAATTTAATGAGGTGACTCACAGGGGTCCTGTCTATGTAATGTGAAGGAAACACATGCATGTTCCTGATTAGGACATTTACCCAGGCAAAGCATGGTTACATGGATGGTAAGTGAGCCTTTTCCAGGTTCCAAACTCCTGTTTCCTTAGATTGCCAGCAGTATCCTCTTACATCCATGATTATTCTCAGTCTACGTTAATTAGAGTTTGTTCCCATTTGTACAGTGCTATGCTGATCTTAAGAGGCTATAAATGCACAGCTCAACCTCCGTAAATATGTACATCAACCAGGCTAGCCAGTGCTGGGCGGTCACTATGAATTAGAACTATCAGGTAAAGCAGCAAGTCCGTGGCCAGAAGCATGGTTGTTTTGGAGCCACACGCTGTGATCTCAGTTGCAGGATACCCCTGAACAGTAAGTCGTCTCAATCATTATGCCATATCAGCCTGAGGAAGAATCTTACCCAGTCTGCCTGTCACCGATGATCAGCTCACGCTGGCCACGCCCAATGGGCACCAGACTGTCAACAGCCTTGATGCCAGACTGCATGGGTTCCCGCACAGAGATTCGGGGGATGATACCTGGGGCCTTCAGGCCAACTCTTCTGCGGATTTTGGATCCAAGTGGTCCCTTTTAATAAAGAAAATGAAAATCAGGATCTTTACACAAGTTCAACTGCCATTAAACAACACTATGATAAACTTCTACTCTAACACCATAAAAGGGATTTAAAGTACATGATCTACACCAGTCCTATGGAATATGAGCACAGCCAGCTGACTGCAGAGAAGCATTGCACTTACAGAGGTGCTATCTGCGCAACCTTATGGATTAAGTTAGGGTGTGTACTGGACTTCTACAGTCCACTTGCGCCACACTATAATAAAGGCTAAAAATCAATAAGCTACATGTGAATATTCTCACAAGACCGCTGCTTCCAAAGCAAGAAGCTGACAAGATACAAACATTAACTATGCTAGCCAGCGTTTAGAAGATCCTGAGATAAGTCGACAGGTTGGCGGCAGAACATCAACTTTTTCAAACGTTGAAGCATGACAGTCAAAAGATGAAACTCATGTCTAACATCTGGTAAAGTAAAGTGCACCACGGCACCTGTGAGGGAAGCATTCCTTCTACAACCAGGGCAGGGTGCTGTGGTACAGGGCCAGCATGGTCTGGAAGGATGACATTTCTGTAGGGGGCAGGACGGTACTCTTTGAAGGCGCTCGGCTTCCCCTAGAGCACCGGTGGGGAGTGGACGGGCAGGCTGTTCTAGCAGGGCACTAGAGTGCCAAATAGGGCTACACTAATTTTGGTGCTACATGCTCAGGTCGGCAACGCAAAAAACTCATGATGACCTTACGTCCATTTCAACCTAAACACTGTCTACCCTATAAACCACACGGTACAAACTATATTATTTGTTTTGAACCTTAGGAAATCAATGGGAGATAATTCAATACCTGATCAGAACAAATTAGCTTATTGAACAAAATGATCCTTTTAAAGAGTAAGGAATTATTTTATGCAAACATTGTGCTAGTGAGCCCTCGATCCCAGGGGACCGGCTACCCTTTACATAGCCTAAACTGATGTGTTCAGGAATCTACAAAGGTTGCACTCACCTTGCCATCAATAGCGTTACCCAGGGCATCCACAACACGGCCGAGAAGCTCTTCACCAACAGGCACATCCACAATGGCACCAGTTCGTTTCACGATGTCACCCTCCTTAATGAGTTTATCATTACCGAACACCACAACACCAACGTTGTCGGGTTCCAAGTTCAAGGACATACCCTGGTATTATGGAAATAAGATTGTGTTACATTCTCTCCCCCACACCAGCTGCAATGCTACACAGCGCCACAAAATGTACATATGCATAAACTACCCTATAAATCCCCCTTTAATGATGTGACACCGCCTTCAATAGCAAAGCAGGACTTCTATGCAATACGGCTAGAGAAGTCAAGTCCATCATTACTAGGTCACACAGGCTTGTACTCCCCTGACTACGCACCCCTCTCGCTGTGACAGCTGGAGGAACTGAACGTTACCTTGACACCACAATAGCAAACATCTGATTAAACTGAACACTGCCATATTAAGGGGACTTCTGCCAAAGCCAGGGCTGGGCAATTGCGGCACTCCAGATGTTGATGAACTACACATCGCAGGATGCTTTGCATTAGTTTTGCTATGTGACCATGCTGAAACTGATGCAAGGCATGCTGGGATGTGTAGTTCATCAACATCTGGAGGGTCGCAATTGCCCAGCCCTGGCCAAAGCTCATGTATGTGTCCAGTAGCTTACACTACACAGCTTGTGGTCACCACACCTGCTGTAGATTTAAAGGGGCCGGCATTGAGTATCTTAACAAAGGCTGCCTCAGGAGCCAGGCGATTAGTCTCCCATCTGCAAATAAGTATTCGGAAAACTTTGCTACTAGTATCTACCGGCACCGTACCTTCAGCCCGGAAGAGAATTCCACCATCTCCTCTGCTTGGACATTCCTGAGACCGTACACACGGGCGATACCATCCCCAATGGAGAGCACGCGGCCTGTTTCCTGTAAGTCAGCACTGAGATCAGCACCAAGGATTCGCTCCTCAAGGATGGACGACACCTCTGCTGTGCCTGTAATAAGTCACGTGACAGCCATTCAAGAACAGAGTCAACAGATGTTGAGAGAAATTAGACAACTAATATATAATATCCCCATTGCAACATTTCTAGCCTGATGCCGATTTGTAGTTTGCAGTGTGAGCAGATCACTGTACAGATTGCGCAGTGGGAGATGCATGTTGTGAGTGAGCGGTCAGATCCCATGCAGCACCATTAGTCTGTCTTTTCACCAAAATACAAATCTTGTATACTCTATGTGCAACCACATCCGTACATCAAGTGCTACCTTACCGTATTCTAGGAATAGTCACTGACACTAACATTTCATATGCAAACAGTCATTCATACACAGAATATAAGCATTCTGCATATTTGAATTGCCAAAAGCTGCTTGTGCATCCTAGTCGCATCATTTTTGTGAATAAGTTGCATTTTAATGAATAAATTTGCATGAACAAATGTTCAACACTACCACATTCTAGTCATGGTGTGACTAGAAAGGCCGCTTAAGGAAAGCTAGTTGTAAGTTGACACATCTGTATATAGTTTGTGCACATCACAGCAGAGCACCAGCAGGTACTCTACATATTGTATTATACACCTGGCATCTATGCTCAGTGACAACGCTGCATAGTCTGCAGATGCAATTGCTACAGTTAAGGCCCAGTTACGCCAGTTCAGTTGCAAGTGTAGAGGCGCATTGACCGCACAAGTCTGCATTGCCCGTAGTTTCATACAACGCAAAAGGTATGCAAGATACGTGCCACAGTCAGTCTTCTGTACAACTCCAAATCTTTCACCAACATTAGAAGCACGTGCCTATGACAGAGCTGGGATAAATATGTACAAACCTTTATTCTAAAACATGCCAAAAATCAAATAATCTCTGTTCCAAACCACCTTGGGGTGTTCTGAATGCAATAAGACTCTTGCAGAGTGAGTAGCTACAGTCAAGCCTAAACGCATATCCCAGAAGGGGTGGCTGGAGAGAAGCAATAACTTTACACTGACCAAGTATAGCCATATAACAATAATTCAGCTGAAACTTGGTGGACAGAAGAGATGATCGATAAATAGCAGATTAAGCACTTCAGATTGAAGGTTAATACTTTTATATTGCCAAAGTCATTGGAATGTCACAGCCTAGGAGTCGTCCTTGACACTGCAGAGTAGTCTGATACTGACATTCGCTGTCACTAACAGCAACAAGTACAAACAGGTCACCGAGACACTCACCGGTTTTCTGGAGCCAGGTCCCAGATGCATGGATATTCCTGGTAGCAACAAAAGCTGCACCGAGGGCTTTCTTGGAGACCTACACAGGAGGAGAAAGATAGGACTATTCACGTCTATCCAGTTACTGGAGGCCATGCTACAGGTGGAATTACAGTGAAGGACAAGAGCAAGGAGAGGCCTGAAGGGCAGAGACTACTGCAAGGAGGTTTGTAAGGAAGGATGGGACAATCTGCAGCATTTCAGACACACTGTACGTGGACAGGCCTCAGCCTTTTATTCTCAATGCAGAAAATATATATATATATATATATATTCAAATATCCACATAGGCAAAGCAGAGAGCCTGTATACAGTATCCAATACCCAAAGACAATGATTAACTTGTATAAAGTACCCAATATGCACCCTGTGTATAGTACCCATTACCCACACAGGCAATGCAGACAGCCTGTGTATAGTACCCACATGGGCAATGTGGGTACTATACACAGGCTGTCTATGCGACTAGGAGTCTGTATATCAGTGGTGTCAAACTCATGGCCCTCTAGCTGCTGTGGAACTACATGTCACAGCGTGCCCTGCCACAGTTAGCGATCCATTATATAAAATCTGTAGTAGGGCATGATGGGACATGTAGTTCCACAACAGCTGGAGGGCCATGAGTTTGACAGCACTGTTGTATATTAGTACCCAACGCCCACAATATCGGCCGAGAGCCTGTATACAGTACCCAATACCATCACAGGCAATGCATACAATACTAAACATCCACATAGGCTATGCAGAGAGCAGTAATAGAATATGCTAGCACTATAAGTAAATGTAGTCTGTATTTAGTACAATATATATATCACAGAAGATGAAACCTGTATACAGCACACTACATACCCACAGCCAATGCAGGGAGCCTGTATACAGCACAGTAACTACAAACATAACCCTGGCTGATCCATCAAATGTAATTATATATATATATATATATATATACACACACACACACACACACGGCTGTCAGCATGAGATGACAGCGGCCACATGGGCCGCCAGGTCACTAGCATTACTCCCCCAGCCATGATCCAGGCCGGCGGTGACAGGGACACCCGGGGCCCGCAGTGACCTTCACCGGAAGCAGCCCGCGGCCTAGACTAGACGGGATCCCCAGCCTCGCCTGCCCCGACAGCCCGCCCTCCCCTCATGTCCCGGCGCGCAGTGGTTCCCGTGGCCGTGGCGCAAAAGGCAGACCAGGCCGCAGAGGAGAATGACTGGTCACTGCAGAGCCGAGGGCAGGGCCCGTGAGGGTGAGCTGGAGACCAGGGACGTACCAGGCCGGCCTGCTTGGGCAGGGAGCGGGCGAGGGTGGCGGCTACGCGGACTGACAGCATGGTTCCTCCGGCGGTGTGTACGGTGCTACTGAGCGAGGTCTCCGGTGTCCGCCTCTCCGCGCCGCAGACTGAGAAAATGGCCGACCGGCACAGCGCTAGTCAAGGGAAGGTCACGCCCGCCCACCGCCCGGCTCCGCCCCCGGCTGCGGCGCCTTCTTTACACCCAACTTTATTGTTCCCACACACAAGGTGACAGGGGCATTCCTTCCTTGTACTGCTGTCATGGCGCCACTGACAGACACGTGTGCCCCACTGGGGTCACCTCCGGCTCCTAGATCCCACACCATGTCCTTAGGCTCCCATTACAAAACTGCCTCCCACTGATGCCCCTAGTGCCAAAATATGCCATTAACATTCCCCCACACCCCATCTTAAGGTGCAAACCCACTAGACCAGGGGTTCTCAAACTATTTTGCTCTGGGACCCCATCTGAGAATTTTTTTTTTTACGTGACTCCAGCAAGTTACTGCCGAACAATGGGGGTTATTTTGGTTCACTCTTTCTGACAAGTTCCTTCTTAGATGGACAAAACCATGTGCACTGCAGGTGGGGCAGATGTAACTTGTGCAGAGAGTTAGATTTGGGTGTGGTTTTACTTCAAAGTGAGATCTATATTGCAGTGTAAAATTAAAGCAGTCAGTATTTTCCCTGCACAGAAACAAAATAACTCACCCAAATCGAATTCTCTCTGCACAGTTTACATCTGCCCCCCTGCAGTGCACATGGTTTTGTCCATCTAAGAAGGAATTTGACAGAAAGAGTGAATCAGAATAAGGCCCAATATCCCTATATATTTATAAAGGCCCATACACACTGGGCGACTTTGAGCTGAAAGTCGCTCAAAACAGCAGGTGTGTATGCCCAGCGATAAGCGGTGAGCACTGCTGCGCGCTCCCGCAACATCGCCGGGACAGCTGCTCATCTGCTGGTTATACCAGCAGATGAACGGCTTTCAGGACGGCTTTACATAGCGCTTTTTTCCCCCTCCGTCGGCGCCAGGCAGGCGGAAAGCCGCTCAGTGTGTATGTACTGAGCGGCTTTCCCCGCAGCAATGAACGCTATTATCGCTGTACATACACGCTGGGCATAGTCGCCCAGTGTATATGAACCTTAAGTCTCACGCTGGACTTACAGAAGAGGGCTTGTTACATTACTTACTGAACTACCTTGTATATTTGTATGGCATCAAATTCATAAGGAAAATGATGAGCAAGGGGGTGGAGGGCAGTGGTGCAAGTGTAATAAATCGTATTGTAGTGCCATAACAAATGACCCTGAAAACGCTCACTGGACATGTGCGGGCTGACAAGACTGGGGAGAAGCGTTGCTGAGAGTACGGTGGGACTGTGAGGGGGCTACACTGTCAGAGAGTCGGCACAGGCGCCCGGCTGCTGCAGGGGGAGGTGTTGTGAGGGCTCCCCAGGGATCCGAGGGGCGCAAATTAGGATTACCACCTCATCCCTTTAATTCCGGACACATATTAATTACACAGGTTTTGTGGCTGGCTGACTTCAAGACTCCATTTCAGTTAGTTTTAATCAGCCACAGAACCTGTGTAATTAATGTGTCTGGAATTAAAGGGATGAGGTGGTCACCCTAGCGCAAGTTGGGGGAGAACAACCTGAGGAATAGAGGGGACCCTGATCCTCGTTGTGTCCTGTGCACAGGAGGGAACATGCTGGTTGCAAACTTTCTGGTGGGGTTCATCTGTCATCTATGCTTTTTGCATATACGGTCCATGCTAAACCGGCTTCACCCCAAGCAAGGTAATGCTGCAAACAGCATTGGAGTAACACATTGTAACCACAGCTGGCGTGCCTGGGGAGGGCTAATAACAAAGTACTCATCCGTCGTCTTCTTTATATATCGTCTTTCTTGTACATTTGTATGACATAAAACTATAGAAGAAAGATGATGGGCATAAAGTTGGGTGTCCCTCCTGCCCAGCGTGCATACACAGCATCTATTCCCGGACACAGAGGGGCTGGGGACATGCCCCCACAGCACTAAAAACAGGGATAGTAGCCTCACTGGAGCATTGTGAGCATAGGCCATACCCCGTTGCCTTCGGTGTGTGCAGAGTCTCCGACTAACAAGTTGGGAGATATGACGCCATACTTGCCTACCCTCCCGGAAATAACGGGAGGCTTCTGAAACTTGGCTCCCCCTCCCGAAGGGTTACCACCACCCGCCCAGAATTACTCTGGACAGTCTGGTAATCATTTTTAATTAAAGAACAATTGTATTCTTCAATTGATATGTGCATCAAATAAATAATACCCCTTTTACACCAAAAATCCCAGATCCGACCCAGCATTTGGAAGAAGGATCCAAGCCGGGTCGGATCCGGGATTTACACTGTTTACACTGCGGTGACCACCCGCAGTGTAGACAGAGGCGACGCTTAGAGATAATATAATCTCCAAGAGCCGGAACTACGGTGATCCCCGCCGGATACACCGATCGGTGTGCTGGGGGCAGCCCAGCACCAAGGTAAGCTGCTAGGCTGCCCCCGTGCACCCCCTCAGCTGTCATCCGGGAGGTGAATGGATGCCGCACACAGGCATCCATTCACCTACTCCGCTGCCGCCACCGCTGCTGTCGGCAGAGTATAGCAGATAGCAGCGCAGGCTGTCTGTGCCCTCCCGTCCAACCTGCGGATGCTGCGGTCCGCAGGTTGCACTTCCCCCATTGATGTAAATGGGAGCAAGGTCGGATGACCCGGCGTACCCATTTACACCGCCCTCTACCCAAGTCCTAGCCGTGTTCTACCCAGGTCAGGACCTGGGTAGAAGTCCCGTGTAAAGGGACATGGGCGTGTCCCATTTACACTGCCGCTGACCCTGGTCTGACCCGCCGAAGACCCAGGGTTTTGCGGCGGTGTAAAAGGGGTATAAGAAAGAACGTTCCGGAGCCGATCGCAAAAGGAGAAAAGCAGAGCAATCCGCTGGTCACCCACAACAAGTAACACACTAAGGGGCTCATTCACATATGTTCATGTCAAAATTCTGCCCTGTCCCCGATGGTGGGGGGACTCTGCGAGTAGGAGTTAATGCACATGTGTAGACACCAGGGGCGGATTTAGGGAGGAGGGCGCCCCTAGGCACAACAATAATGTTTACTAAGTAGGACAGTTTATAGGGGCAGTATCTGCATGTCCTATCCATTTACACTCTATTTAAGATGGAATATAGTACAGTACAGTGGATATTTTGCAGTTATTGGTACATTTTGGGCTGACAGTACTATCACAGGCATCCAAGTGCCGCCCCCAAACATGTGCCGCCCCTAGGCCGGTGCCTCACGTGCCTAATGGGAAATTCGGCTCTGGTAGACACCCACAGCGAGGGCCTACAGTGAAAATTTCATTTCATTTCGCCGGGGAGCTCGCTGCCTGATTGACAGGCAGGGGGCGTTCCGGGGTGGACACCCGGCGTTTCATGGACATGCCTCATGATAGGTTGACAACTATTGGTCGACAGGGTCCAAAGGTCATCAGTCCAAAGGTCGACAGGGTCCAAAGGTCGACAGAATCTAAAGATCGACAGCCAATAGGTTGACAGGGTCAATAGGTCGACAGCCAAAAGTTCAGCAAGGGGAAAGGTTGATATGCTTAAAAAAAAAAAATTGAGCCGACATGTGCTGACGTGGTATTTCAAGCCCTACCATCCACTACGGCGTGGAGGGAGAATATAATAGTGTGCCAAGCGCAGCGACGCACCGAGCCCGAAGCATGGCGAGCGCAGCGAGCCATGCGATAGGATGCGGTACACTTAGACAGTGTCCATGTTGACCTATGCCGACATAGACACCAAAAGACATTAAAAACTCCTGTTGACATTTTCCATGTCGATATTTTCAATGTCGACCTTTTGACCCTGTTAACCTTTTGGCTTTTGACCTTTGGACCCTGTCGACCTTGTGATTGTAGACCATTAGTGGTCGACCATAAGACTGTAGACCTAGACACTAATATACCATAACCAATGTTCCCTCTAATTTTACGAAGTCTGTGTGCGGCAAAAGACTTTGGCTGTGCAACTTTGGAAGGAAATTAAAATTTTTGTGCGTCACTTATATGTAACTGGAAAATTACATTCAGCATTTGTGTTAACTTTACTTCAAAATGATATTAAACATTTAAACATTCAAAACACAGCACACAATGTAGTTAATGGGTGAAACACATTAATTGAGTCCACAGCTGCAAAAAGGGACCACTGCTGCTTTGTGCGCTCTGTTGTCATGTCTCTGCGCACGCTCGTCGAGTTGTGTGTGCGTGCACGTGCGCACAGCTTAGAGGGAACACTGACCATAACCCTTCGCCCAGCCACATGCAGATAATTGTCAGTTTTCACTGACTTCTATTTGCGGAGGAGAAATCACTCAGTGGTGACTGACCAGCGAGCAATCTCTGCTGCAGCGGAGGCATGTGAGGGGGTGTGTTTTCGTTACACATCCCCTCATATGTTAACGAGGGGAATCGGCGGCAGGGGGCGGGTATTTGGCGGGGCGGCGTCTCAGGTGCTCGGTAAGCTGCTATGTTTGCATGTTGTCCCGCTTCCCCCTTTCCTGCATTTTTGTTCAGGGACTGAGGTCACCCATTATGCACACTTATTCCCCTTTCACATTGCAAATGCCAGGTCGCAACTGGGATTTGGACACGGGTCCATCCCAGGAGTAACCCGGCATTTGGGATAATTGGCCCCCACAGCGTGATGTCACACGAGGGGGGTTGCAGCTCTTTGAGCTGTTGCTGCCTCCAGTCCTAGTTATAGTGTGAACGGGACTCAAGTCGCTCAACCCGGGTTACCCGTTTACAATGCCAGGTCTGACCCAGGTAAAACCCTTCTTTTATTCCAAATTGGAATGCCGTGTTGCTTGACTTGGATTCTTTCAAATGGCCCTTTCACGCCGCACAAATAAGCCTGGTCCAACCCGTGTTGTTGATTGCATTCTTATTTTCCATTGGTTGAAGCTGTGCTGTAACTCATTATGTCAGCAGCTCCAACAGTTTCTTCTTTTTTATTAATACATATGGGTCGTCCTGAGTGATCAGCCCCTGCACCGCAACAGACCCGCACTTCGCCCACCAGCACTGCATACTTGCCTGCCTGACCCTCTCCATGCGGGAGAATATGCTCTGTCTCTGGACTTCCCTGGTAATGTATGATTGCCATCACCTGTGGGGAGCTGGGTAATTGATAAGAAAGGTGTCACCACAGGTGATGGCAATCATATATTACCAGGGAAGTCCAGAAAGAGCATTTTCTACCGCATGGAGAGGGTCAGGTAGGCAAGTATGCAGCACTGGTGTGTACCTTGCCTATGAGGCTGGCACAGCGATAGGCTGGGGACACAGATGATATTGGCATGGTTTTCCATATCAAAACAACAAATCACGCCCACAGGTTCTCAAGCTCGGTCTTCAGGACCCCCACACAGTGCATGTTTTGCAGGTCTCCACACAGAATCACAAGTGAAGTAATTAGCTCCACCTGTGATCTTTTAAAATGTGTCAGTGAGTAATGAGTGCACCTGTGCACCCGTCTGGTGACCTGGAAAACGTGCACTGTTGGGGGTCCTTGAGGACCAAAGTTGAGAACCACTGGTCTAATGCACAGGTTCTCAAACTCAGTCTTCAGGACCCCGCACAGTGCATGTATTGCAGGTCTCCTCACAGAATCACAAGTGAAATAATTAGCTCCACCTGTGGATGTTTTAAAATGTGTCGATTAGTAATGAATGCACCTGTGCACCTGCTGGGTGACCTGGAAAACTTGAACTATGTGGGGTCCTGAGGACTGAGTTTGAGAACCACTGGTGCATTACTGCGTGCTCAACGCTCTAGGTCACCTGCGATGTTGTTCTGGGTAATGTGTGCCTAGGTTTCGGGTTTACCATACCTCCCCACTGTGCCAATTTTCACTTGACAGTCACGTTTTTTTTTGACTGTCCCACGGTGGGGGTGTTGCAGTTTGCAGTAGGGCCGACCGGAAGATGGCGCATGCAGTAGTACGCAATAGTGAGTACACAAGTTCTTGTACCTCCCAACTTTGGAGACTGCCGACGCCGGGTGGGATGCAAAGATTGGGAGGTATTGACAGTTGGGAGTAATGATGGCCATTGACTTTCGATGATTTGAAATCATTGATGGTGTATGGCCGATGTCTAATGCTGGGTACACACCAGGACGACTAGGGCCCGATCCCCTCAATCTAGATCCAATTCCGACCAATTGGATGTAGATTGTGTGCTGATTGGGCCCTTTTCTGTCCTGGTGTGGACCGATACCGATCCGAGGTCCCACGGGTGGGTCGGTCGTTATTGAGATCCTACCTGCTGCAGGTAGGATCTCAATGACGACCATACAGCCGGGTGCGGGTCGCCATCGGATCGGACCCGCTCACGGTGCACATCGTGAGCGGGTCGTGCCCCCCCCCCCGCGTCACCGTGAGCGGGTCGGACGAGCCACTGACGACCCGCTCACGATGTGCATCGTGAGCGGTTCGTCCTGGTGTGTACCCTACATAATACTTTTGCCATAAATGGGGAAAACCAGATGGTTTCCCTCCATCGATGGTGCAGCAAAACCGCTGTTTTTTTCAAAGTGCACCCGTAAAGCCCCGCCCCCGTATTTTAATTGGCCCACAGGCAAGTCAACCAAAATGGATGACCATCGAAATGTAAAAATATCGATGGTCATTCACTGGTCAGTCATATATTAATACCATAGAGATGGTCTGCTGCACTATTGCCATCGATGGTAACCATCGATGGCAATGGCAACGATGGCCATCCCTAGCCTAGCGCGTAACCATCCTCAACAGCAGCGAGCAGCACCGCCTGCTCCGAGTCCTGGCACGACCGCGTCGGTCACGTGAGCGGGCGATTCGATGGGATCGGCCGACGCAACAGCGATGGAGCCGCGGGAGCGCGCGGCGGGTGGGCGGAGACTCCAGGGCTCGGCTTGTGCACGAGGATTGCCACTTTGCGCGCGTCCCCCCTCAACCGCCCCGCCCCCTCCCGGCCGCTACCCGATCCCCGACACGTCACGTGACGCGCCGCTGCTGCTGCTGTCCGGCTCAGTCAGCTGCCGCTCAGGATGGTCACGGACGGTGCCGGGAGAAAATGGCGGATCCCGAGGAGCTGCGGGTGAGAGCGGGGCAGGAAGAGGGTGAGGCTGCCGGTGTGCAGCTGTGGTTGACGTGTAACCCTGTAGTGTCCGGAGAGCCCCAGTGACGGGTCTGCTGGGTGTGGGCGGAGCGGGGCTGTCATCATGGCAGGCTGAAAGAGGTGGTGGGGGAGATGTGTACACCTGTACGGGGTGTGTGTGGGGGAGATGTGTACAGGGGGGGATGTGTACACCTGTGGGGGGAGGGGGATGTGTACACCTGTACGGGGTGGGGATGTGTACACCTGTACGGGGTGGGGATGTGTACACCTGTACGGGGTGTGGGGGGGAGATGTGTACACCTGTACGGGGTGGGGATGTGTACACCTGTACGGGGTGGGGATGTGTACACCTGTACGGGGTGTGGGGGGGAGATGTGTACACCTCTACGGGGTTGTGGGGGGGACATGTGTACACCTGTACGGGGGGTGGGGGGGAGGGGGATGTGTACACCTGTACGGGGGTGGGGGGAGATGTGTACACCTGTACGGGGGTGGGGGGAGATGTGTACACCTGTACGGGGTGGGGATGTGTACACCTGTACGGGGTGGGGATGTGTACACCTGTACGGGGGTGGGGATGTATACACCTGTACGGGGTGTGGGGGGGAGATGTGTACACCTGTACGGGGGGTGGGGGGGGAGGGGGATGTGTACACCTGTATGGGGTGGGGGAGATATGTGTACACCTTTATGGGGTGGGGGAGATATGTGTACACCTGTATGGGGTGGGGGAGATATGTGTACACCTGTATGGGGGGGATATGTGTACACCTGTATGGGGGGGAATGTGTACACCTGTATGGGGGGGAATGTGTACACCTGTATGGGGGGGATATGTGTACACCTGTATGGGGGGGGATATGTGTACACCTGTATGGGGGGGGATATGTGTACACCTGTATGGGGGGGGATATGTGTACACCTGTATGGGGGGGAATGTGTACACCTGTATGGGGGGGAATGTGTACACCTGTATGGGGGGGGATATGTGTACACCTGTATGGGGGGGGATATGTGTACACCTGTATGGGGGGGGGATATGTGTACACCTGTATGGGGGGGATATGTGTACACCTGTATGGGGGGGGATATGTGTACACCTGTATGGGGGGGGATATGTGTACACCTGTATGGGGGGGGATATGTGTACACCTGTATGGGGGGGGGATATGTGTACACCTGTATGGGGGGGGATATGTGTACACCTGTATGGGGGGGGATATGTGTACACCTGTATGGGGGGGGATATGTGTACACCTGTATGGGGGGGATATGTGTACACCTGTATGGGGGGGGATATGTGTACACCTGTATGGGGGGGGATATGTGTACACCTGTATGGGGGGGGATATGTGTACACCTGTATGGGGGGGATATGTGTACACCTGTATGGGGGGGATATGTGTACACCTGTATGGGGGGGATATGTGTACACCTGTATGGGGGGGATATGTGTACACCTGTATGGGGGGGATATGTGTACACCTGTATGGGGGGGATATGTGTACACCTGTATGGGGGGGATATGTGTACACCTGTATGGGGGGGATATGTGTACACCTGTGGGGGGGGATGTGTACACCTGTATGGGGTGTGGGGGGGAGATGTGTACACCTGTGGGGGAAGGGGGATGTGTACACCTGTGGGGGGAGGGGGAGATGTGTACACCTGTACGGGGGTGGGGGGAGATGTGTACACCTGTACGGGGGTGGGGGGAGATGTGTACACCTGTACGGGGGTGGGGGGAGATGTGTGCACCTGTACGGGGGTGGGGGGAGATGTGTGCACCTGTACGGGGGTGGGGGGAGATGTGTGCACCTGTACGGGGGTGGGGGGAGATGTGTGCACCTGTACGGGGGTGGGGGGAGATGTGTGCACCTGTACGGGGGTGGGGGGAGATGTGTGCACCTGTACGGGGGTGGGGGGAGATGTGTGCACCTGTACGGGGTGAGGGGGGAGATGTGTGCACCTGTACGGGGTGAGGGGGGAGATGTGTACACCTGTGGGGGGATGTGTACACCTGTACGGGGTGAGGGGGGAGATGTGTACACCTGTACGGGGTGAGGGGAGATATGTGTACACCTGTACGGTGGGGTAGGGGGGATGTGTACACCTGTACAGGGGTGGTGTGGAGATGTGCCTCCCGCATCATGCAGGTGTATGGACTACCCTATGGCTCAGGTGTGCTGTCCTCTAGCCCAGTCTAGGTACAGAAGTTGATAGGGTTACCCTAGGGCTCAGGTGTGCTGTGTCCCAGAGATTGGGGGGTATTCTGTGGCCCACATGAGGGAAGGGACATGCAAGGGGTACCCTAGGGCTCAGGTGTGCTGTGGCTCAGAGATTGGGAGGAGGAGGGGTTCTTGCGGCCCAGTCTATGAAAAGGAGCTGATGGGGTATCTTGTGGTGCAGAGTAGGGGAAAGAACCCAGTGTTTTCGTTCTGTTGATTAAAGTATGGAACAAACCGATAGGGGTTATCTCGGGCAGTACCTTTCAGGGTGTCCTGAGGTCCACAGTAGTGCAAGGTGCCAATGTCGACATTCATCATGTTTAAATGGATAATGATTTGACATGATGAACTGTCTACAAACTGCCCCTGCTGGTCTAGTGCAGGGGTTCTCAAACTCAGTCCTCAGGACCCCACACAGGTCATGTTTTCCAGGTCACCCGACAGGTGCACTCATTTCTCACTGACACATTTTAAAAGATTCACAGGTGGAGGTAATTGTTTGACTTGATTCTGTGAGGCGACTGTCGAAACGTGCACTGTGTGGGGTCCTGAGGACCGACTTTGAGAACCTGCAGTCTAGTGGCTTCTTACCGCCTCCTAGTGGCAGCTCCAGCCTCTTCATCTGGGTCCTAGCAGTCTCACAGATAAGTACCACCAGCGACATCACAGCAATGCCACGCCGGGGAGTATAGACACACACCTGTATGTGCTGTGCAATGTGATTGTGTCTGTTACGCTGATTGTATCAGCAGAGAAAGCTGGGCCTTACCACAGAGACGAGGCAGCCTTCTAAGAACCATGACATGCTCCCCTGGGGCATTATGAAGCCACTATAAATACCTTGTTAATACTATGCTGTGATTCAGAGTCCCACAGCGGCAGGAGAGCTGCAGGTGACTGATATAGCCCAATATTGCCATTTCCTGAGCTCGCTCACAATCATACTACATGTGACTGTCCGTGTTATAGGCCTGTAGACACACAAGTCCTTCCACGGCTTTCAGTTGTATTACCGTGGCTGTAAATTAGATTCTGTGTACATGTTAGAACCGTTTTTTTCCTACTGGAGACCCGCAGTGTTCCCGAAATTAAATTGTGTTGTGGTTATTATTGTTGTGGTTATAATGGAAAAAAAAACTCCTCTACCTACAGGTGTTTGTTTTATAAAATGCAGACGTGGCCAGGTTCCGCTGTGACAAGGTTCCGATGTGCCTAACAATAGATAAATGTGCAAAAAACAAGAAAATAAATGACATTATCTGGCAATTTAGGACAAGTACATGGTAAATAAAGACAGTTGCATAAGGTGACCGGACACTGAAGCAATTATTTGGGTGGCAGAGGTATATTCTAAGAAAAGCACATAAAGAGTGAGGGCCCTGCTTGCGGGAGCTTACAAACTAAATATTACAGATCAGGATATACAGATGGGGACAAACCACAACCCCTTTTGATAACTGCCGTTGCTTTATTGTTGAACACCAAGACAAGTACGAAAGGTGCCTGTTAGTGGTTTACCACTTTGGCCTTAGGGGCAGTTAGACATTGCCAGAAACAGATGTGACGTGATCGGTGATTGTCAGGTATTGAGCTGGGCTCCATCTTGCATACAGCAACAAGCAGGAAAGGAGACGGCAAAAACGTCCCTCCCATTAACGGGCAGCGACGCGTCTCTAGCACTTCCATGAACTTGGGATTTGTCACCCCCTGTGTATCCTGAGCTGTTAAATAAGATGAGAGGCAGCTATTAGCATTGATGAAGATCATCTGATTTTATAAATAGGGTAGTATATAATATATTTAATGGGGTTTGTTAGTCAATGAGTGCTAAAACTTGTATAGAATATAGGGTGTTCAGCCTATCTGCTTATAACTGTCATGTGTTGGAAAAATGACAGTTGGGACATCATTTACAATCCACATTGAGTGTTAATGCTTGTTGATAAACCAGCGATTGGGGCTTTATAGGATGTAATGCCGCCCAGGTTCTGCGGCCATGTGGGATGCCGGCTGAACACTGGCTTTTTTTTTTATGCCTTGTAAGTGATTGTCCATGCATCCACAGACCGTAGCAGTTACTCCCAGAAGTTAAGCACCAGAACCTACTGGGTTTCCCCAGGACTGCTGTATATTGTCCTTAAGTGATCAGTACAACACCGCATACTATAGGGCAATGCGTGGTTAGACGTCTACGACTATAAAGTGTTCCATATCTTCTCTTCTGCAATGGTCCTTGGGTATTTATAGAAGTTTAGTGTTAGCTTGTGTTCCGGCTTCCCTGCAGCATTCTGACAGCCTGCTTTCTTGTTTCAGAACATGGTGTCCAGTTTTCGAGTGTCGGAACTCCAGGTACTGTTGGGTTTTGCTGGCCGCAACAAAAGCGGACGCAAGCATGACCTTCTCGTGAGGGCCCTCCAACTGCTGAAAAATGGCTGCAGTCCGGCTGTTCAGAATAAAATCAAGGAGCTGTATAGAAGGAGGTTTCCTCGTACCTTAGAAGGTATCCCGGGCTTGTCCTCCATCAGACCGACAGTCTTAAACTTGGACAGCAACTCTTCGGCGGATTCAGACCTTGCCGTAGCCGGGATCCACTCCTTACCGTCTACATCCCTGGCTCTTCACTCCCCTGCTTCTCCTCTAGGCACGGTGCTTCTGCAGGATACGAAGCCTCACTTTGATATGCCGCCGCTGGCTAGTCCAGTTCCACCGGTACATCCAGACGTCCATCTCCAAAGTCTTCCTTTCTACGATGTTCTCGATGTCCTCATCAAGCCAACTAGTCTGGGTAAAGACCTCTTTAGAGTACAGCTGTGGCAGGGCATGCTGGCAGGGGTAGTTTCACAGCAGCTGGTTGCTTATTCCTGAGCTAGGGTTTGGCACAGGCTGTCCTCACTGGAACTTCTTCACTGATCTCCTTTAAGCAGCATTACGCATACAAAGGTTTAATAGGTCAGCATAGAGATTATACAGTGTTCATACTAACACCCCGCACCTTTCAGAACCTGTGCAGTTCCTTTTCTGCTTGAGTTGTCACTGTCTGTTGTATTTGTAGCACACTTTGGTCTGTATCTCGGTTACAGACCATACTGTGCTAGAAGCGCAGGTGTACTTGTTGTAGAAATGTATGTGCACTATAGAACTAACCGGGTATACATTGTGTTTCTTGCTTGTTCAATAATAAATGACTTCCGGCTTCTTTGATTTCAGTTCAGAACACTACGCAGAGGTTTAAGGAGAAATTCTTTATCTTTGCATTAACCCCACAGCAGGTGCGAGAAATCTGCATCTCCAGGTAAGAGGCACGGACAGTCCTCCATCCAATGTGCTGGGTTTTCCACATCTGCAGATGTAAAGGTTATGACTGTTTAATATGGATGACGATTGAACGGTCTATAATAGGCATGTCCAACCTATGGCTCTCCATCTGTTGTAAAACCACAAGTCCCATCATGCCTTGCACAGTTTTGCTATTAGTGAATGGGTACTCTTTACTTAGATGGGCGCCCGTCGCGGGCATCGCGGGTACATTTATGTCTGGCCGCGACGCGACCGACGCGATGCCCGCGATTTCCCATTGAAACCCATGTTAAACATGGAAATCGTGTCGGTCGCGTCGCGGCCGGCCATAAATGTACCCGCGATGCCCGCGACGCGATGCTCCCGATTTCCCGTAGGAATCAATGTTAAAAGGCGCGATGGACCCGATTTTACAGTTAAATGGCTCAATGGACCCGATTTGGCCATAGGAATCAATGTTAAATGGCCCACAGAGCCCATTAACCCTTAAATGTCCCCCCCAATTTTTAACGCCACCCCACGATCCACGCCAACCCGAAGCGTGGCGAGCGGCGGCGGTACGCGTCCTCCGACCTTTTCATGCCCTACTATCCACTAGGGCGTGGAGTGAGAATATAATAGTGTGGCGAGCGGACACGGATACCTTCACAGTTATACGCGTCCCCTCGCGGGCTTCACAGGTGTCCGTGGCGACGCCGACACCTGTGAAGCCCGCGAGGGGACGCGTCTACCTGTGAAGGTATCCGCGTCCCCTCGCGGGGCTCGCTGCGCTCGCCACGCTTCGGGCTCGGTGGCTCGCTGCGCTCGCCACACTATTCTATTCTCACTCCACGCCCTAGTGGATAGTAGGGCATGAAAAGGTCGGAGGACGCGTACCGCCGCCCCTCGCGGGCTCGCTGCGCTCGCCACGCTTCGGGTTGGCGTGGATCGTGGGGTGGCGTTAAAAATTGGGGGGGACATTTAAGGGTTAATGGGCTCTGTGGCCCATTTAACATTGATTCCTATGGCCAAATCGGGTCCATTGAGGCATTTAACAGTAAAATCGCGGTCAATCAGCCTTTTTAACATTGTTCCCTATGGGAAAATCGCGGTCATCGCGGGCATCCCGATTTACCCGCGATGACCGCGATTTTTACCCCCGACGCCCGCGATTTCAATCGCTGGCGCCCATCTAAGTAAAGAGTACCAGTGAATGCTAAAACTATAGCAAGGCATGCTGGGGTTGTGTAGTTCTACAACCACCGGATGGCCACAGTTTGGGCATTCCTGGTCTATAGTGTCTAAGTAGACAGTCAAAGAGTCAACATGCACTAAGTCGACAGACAAAAGGTTGATATGCAAGAAGTCAAATGTTGGAAACGTGAAAAGGTGAACGTGAGTTTTTCACGTGTTTTTGTGCCAATGTTGACGCCTGTCAACATGGACCCCCAATTAGTGTAGCGCGTACCCTTGTTTTGCTCGGCACACCTTACCGTTCCCAATTGTAGTCCACCTGGATTATACAGTATGAAAAAGTCATAAAAATGGGAAAAAAAAAATGTGTAAAACATGTCAACGTTTTATGTATCGGCCATAGTCATGTCGACTTTTGGTCAATGCCGACATTTTGGTGTCGACCTAGTCCATGTTGACCTATTGCATGTGTCAACCTCACCTCATGTCGACCTTCAGGTGTGTCTACCTTGATGCATGTCGACCGAACGACTGTATAGCCTCAGAATGGCAGGACAGCTCGGAATACATCCTGTGTGTAGCATAGACCATGTATGAGAAACGTAAACTCAGCAGCCGTTCTCCTTTCTGTCCACAGGGATTATATGCCTGGCGGGAGAAGAGACTATTCAGTACAGGTGCAGCTGAGGTACAGTCCTTCCCCAGTCATCTACGTATTGCATTGCGTCTTACATGAATTGTATGGCTGATGTCTGTGCTGTATTTGCCCTCTGGATGCAGGTTGTGCCTAGCAGAGACAAGCTGTCCCCAGGAGGATAACTATCCCAGCAGCCTGTGCGTTAAAGTCAACGGGAAACTCTTTCCTCTGCCGGTGAGTTAGTTATAAGAAGGGACTTTATAAAAAAAACATTTATCCAATGAATGGTTTATAGGATTTTCCATGTGAGGATTACGGAACCTGTTTTATTTTGGAAGTGGGAGGGGAGGTTTTGTAGGCCGGCAATAGTTACAAAATGATTGAAGTTATGGCTTCATACAGAGCTAAGCCCTTACCTAGGTCAATAAAAATAACAATGGACTATAATTGATGTTACCTTAACTGAACAACAAACCCATTTTTGTTTATTTTTGCCTTGTCACTTTATCAGTGAATCTGCAACAGAATTATCCGGTCATTAGATTGCAGTCCCAGAAAAAATTGCTTTCGCTTTGGGCCGTTTAGTGGCCTCTAGTGGTCAGTTGCGGTACTTCACCTCATAATGGTGAGAAGTAACATAGAAACATAGAATTTGACGGCAGATAAGAACCATTTGGCCCATCTAGTCTGCCCCTTTTTTTTACCCTTCAGGTAAACTCAACCCTTTTTAATCTTTATTTCTTTGTAAGGATATTCATATGCCTATCCCAAGCATGTTTAAATTGTTCTACTGTCTTAGCCTCTACCACCTCTGATGGGAGGCTATTCCACTTATCCACTACCCTTTCTGTGAAGTAATTCTTTCTAACATTTCCCCTGAACCTACCTCCCTCCAGTTTCAGTGCATGTCCTCGTGTTTTATTACTTGTTTTCCTTTAAAGAAAATTTCCCACCTGTACTATGTTAAAACCCTTGATATATTTGAAGATTTCTATCATGTCCCCCCTTTCCCTTCTCTGCTCTAAACTATACATGTTAAGATCTTTTAGTCTATCCAGGTAAGTTTTGTGATGTAGGCCATGAACCATTTTAGTTGCCCTTCTTTGTACACTCTCCAATGTATTTATATCCTTCTGAAGATATGGTCTCCAGAACTGGACACAGTATTCCAGATGAGGTCGTACCAATGACCTATAAAGTGGCATTATTACGTCTTTTTTTCTGCTACTGATTCCTCTCCCTATGCAACCAAGCATCTGACTAAGTAGTTAGATATATAATCGTAGCGCTTTACAGAGAATATTTGTCCATTCCCTACCACACATACACGTGGACACTATATGGTTAATTTCGTTGGTAACCAATCAGTATACAGTATGTCATAATGACCTCTGACCTCCACAACATGTTTTTTTTAGAAAATGGATTTCTATGTTAAATGTGACTGAAATTAGGAAAAGGACAGGAAAAAGAGTGTCACTGTGTGGTGCACTGGAGGAGAGTTTTAATAAAATTTAACTTTTTTTATTCAAAGATGCTTTATAAAATGTTGCGACATATTGACACAATACATAGACACGGACAGTGCAAATATAAAAAGGATACTAGATCCTTGCACAGTGGGGCCCCACCGTATTGCCTTCCCCAATATTCTTGATAAATCTTTTATTGAAGCATTATCATCAGTTTACAATGCATTTTTACTGTAATATTTTCTTTTTGTGTTCCTGTAACTGGACACTTAAGCTGGGTACACACCAGGACGACAGGGGTCCGATCCCATCAATCTAGATCCAATTCCGACCGATTGGATGTAGATTGTGAGGTGATTGGGCCCTTTTCTGTCCTGGTGTGGACCGATACCGATCCGATGCGCGGTCCCGCAGGTCGGTCGGTCGTTATTCAGTTCCTACCTGCTGCAGGTAGGATCTGAACGACCATACAGCCGGGTGCGGGTCGCCATCGGATCGGACCCGCTCACGGTGCACATCGTGAGCGGGTCGTGCCCCCACGCATCATCGTAAGCGTGTCTGAAGAAACACTGACAACCTGCTCACAATGTGCATCGTGAGCGGGTCGTCGTGGTGTGTACCCCACATTAGTATATGGCCCGTATTTATGTAGGAATACTGATTTCTTTAGATAATGGGCTTTTTAATGGCAAGGAACAGGGAAAGTATGTTTCACAGTATGCTGATATTTCTTGCTGGTAATACAGTATGAGGCAGACGTTTTAAATAATATGCATATTGGAGGGCTGTTCCCGTTACCCAGAGTTGTCCGACGGGTGTGCTGTCGTTGGATCCCACCACGCCTGTGACAGCACCCGGTGCCAGTTGCGTTCTGTCCCCTGATGCCTCACTGCTCGGGGAGGCAGCTCAGGCTACAATAGCTGCTGATGGAGGGGGAGAAGTCCGCGTGTTCCAAGTTCCACCGCTGCTCTCCCATCCGCCCAGATCAGAGGCAGAGAACTGCGGTGACTGACGTCATACATCGCTTCTCTGGCTCAACGGCCCCAGTGGCAACTGGTGTCCGTGGATAACGCTGCAGTATAGGTACAAACTCAAAATACATTCATGGGGAAAGGGAAACAGGGGTGCGCACACACTGGAATACAGGTCTGCGTACGCTTCGCAAAACAAGCTTCGTAGGACCAAAAAAAATTAAAATAAATGAGGGGTTTTTGAAAAACAATATTTTTACTCCTCTGTGCGACTGGCATTTTTCTGGTTTTGTTTTGTTAAATGTGACTGTACTACCATCTAATGGTGAAACCCCTAGTTGCTTGCTTTTGTTTTGTATTAGTCATGGCATATGATCGAGGCGGACCTATTGGGTATACAAACAAGAGGCAGATGTATCAAACATTGGAGACAGAAAGTACTAACCAATCAGCTCCTAACACTCACTCTTCAAATACAGCCTGTAAAATGACAGAAGCTGATTTGCTGGTTCTTCTCTCAAAAACTGTTCGATAAACCTTTTTGTGTTCTTTGAATCCAGTTTCTGCAGTCCATGAACTCACATAACCCTTCACAGTTAGAAATTGGGTGACATTGGTAATCGTGTAACATATAGTTAATAGAACTATACTAGGCATGGTAACAACATTGATGTTTGTGTTCCTCACCTGTGCACTCTGTAACGTGAGTACTGTTCTCCGGCGTAGGGATGTGCTCCGCCTCCAAAAAATGGCGTTGAACAAAAGCGATCGGGCTGGCCGTTGAACATCACATCTCTAGTTCGACTGTCTTCTGCGGTGCCCAACCAAGTCTCCATCTCCTGGGCCTCCGAGATAGGAAAGGTGGGTGCGTCCCCAGAAAGGTTGCCTATTGGCTGGTGGTCTGTTGTTGTGTCACTTCCTGTCATCCCTACACATAATGGAGAATGTCCCTCAGCTCTCTTCTACATCTGTTGCCTGAGATTATCACCCTTTAGAAACATCTGCCTTTGTTCTCTCCCCCCCCCCCCATGCAGAATTACTCCATGTCCGTGTACTTGGTGCGGCAGCTGACATCGGCAGTGCTGTTACAGAAGCTAAAGATGAAAGGCATCAGGAACCCGGATCATTCCCGAGCACTGAGTGAGTCCTTGGTGTATTATACCTTGTCCTGGCGTGTCACTGGTAACATGCCACATTACATTAATGCCTATGTTCACAGGGGAAAGTAGCACGTACTGCTGCGTATAAGGGATGTCACTAATTCAGGCTTTTATAGAGATGGCATAAGACTTAGCAGTGAGCGATGCAGATGTGTCCTCCTATATCTGTCCTCCATGCAAGACAAGTCACGTTTTACATAATGGCCCTTGTTCTAGTTGACTCCGACAGATGCGTATTTTCGGACAGGAACCGAGTGTTCTTAGCCACCCTAGCGTACGGATCGCTCACACCGTCTGAACGCGTAAGACGCCGAGCGTACAGACCACGAGTGGATGTTTCATGTGAACACCTCCCCCATCTGTGGGAACCTCCCCCATCTGTGGGAACCTCCCTCATCCTCCGATGGTCGCCGGCTCCAGACCACTCGGACATTTTTCCGTATGAAAGCAGGGATATGGGCGGGCAGCTGCCATCCGGCTATGTCAGCTGTCCGCCCCCCACACGTGCGTCACGGCCGCATGGGAACGCTACGCATATGGTAATGAGCCCAAACAGCCCTTCACGCCCCTCTCCACCCCCTGCTCGGACGGTTCTGACTGATCGTTTTCTGCAGGGACCTTACTCCGTGTTCGGACTTGCGAAGCGGTCGCAGATGCACAGATACGCCGAATCAATCAGAATAAGGGCCAATGTGTGACTCTGGTGCCGGGCGTCCTTTTTTTTTTGTTCTACCGATTTAAGTAGGACGCACAAGCAGCTTCTGCTGCAAATGATATGCAGCATGCCTATATTTTGTGTTTAAATGCAGCTGTAACTGCGTAAGAAATAGAACGTAAAGTCCCCCATAAATTTAGCCAAGGTATCACATGCAGTCTTGCATGTGTCCTCGCAGCTAATGCACGCGGGTGACGGGATCGTATATACGATATATTGTATGCGCTCCGTTTGCATACAATGTGCCATTGGCTGCTGCAGAATCCGACCAATCCTTGTTGCAGCAGTGGCGATCTCCAATGGGTACGGGACCGTGTATCTGATCAGAATCGGAGGGAACACACATACCATATGACACTTTTCACCCGATTTTCTTGGCCCAATGTGGCAGAATCAAGTATAAAGGGCCCTAATGTAATGGCACCTAAACAGTGTAACATAGCATTCCGTATGCAGGTAGAGCGGCACCTGCCCACAGAATATAGACATGCCGTGGATCCTATTAATCAGCAGAAGCTGATTGTGCTTCCTATTCGTTTTTCAAATAAGACGCTATTTAATGAAAACCTTGGAAAAAAGCGAAAGCAGGCGTCTGTATGTACAGGCTTACCGTACTATCCCATTAAACTGTGACACTCATGAATTACACAGGCCTGAAGTCAGCCAGCCACAGAACCTGTGTAATTCAGGAGTGTCGCACTAGGGGCAGTATGGTAAGCCTAGAGCTAGATCCTATTAGATTCCTTAACCCTGTTCTATGTGCTGATTGTTTCTCAGTAAAGGAGAAGCTGACGGCTGATCCGGACAGTGAAATAGCCACGACCAGCCTGCGAGTCTCGTTGATGTGCCCTGTAAGTACGACTTTTTAGTAAGTACATTCACTTTTTTCCCTTGTATTGAAACCTTTGCTACGAAGAGCTGCCGTTTGTCAGATTTCTGTCTCTTAGTACAGGGTTGTGTCAGCGCAGGTGTCCTCGGGGAGTCAGGACAACCCAAAGCTGAAGCTTTAACCTGACTCCATGTCAACTACTATGAGAGCTTTAATCTCCTTACTAGATAGCTAGAAAGGTTGCTTGTCCTGCCAGGGAGGTAGGTAGTGGAGGTTTGGACTAATTGGCTTAAGCTGGGTACACATTAGACCAGGGGTGACCAAACTCGACCTCTAGATCTACCACCGGTCCAGGTTTTCCAGATCACCTAGCTGGTGCACAGCTGTAGTTATTACTGTCACATGTCCCAGACTCCCTAGCTGGTGCACAGCTGTAGTCATTACTGTCACATGCCCCAGATCACCTAGCTGGTGCACAGCTGTAGTCATTACTAACTGTCACATGTCCCAGATCACCTAGCTGGTGCACAGCTGTAGTCATTACTGTCACATTTCCCAGATCACCTAGCTGGTGCACAGCTGTAGTCATTACGGTCACATGGCCCAGATCACCTAGCTGGTGCACAGCTGTAGTCATTACTAACTGTCACATGTCCCAGATCACCTAGCTGGTGCACAGCTGTAGTCATTACTGTCACATGTCCCAGATCACCTAGCTGGTGCACAGCTGTAGTCATTACTGTCACATGGCCCAGATCACCTAGCTGGTGCACAGCTGTAGTCATTACTAACTGTCACATGTCCCAGATCACCTAGCTGGTGCACAGCTGTAGTCATTACTAACTGTCACATGGCCCAGATCACCTAGCTGGTGCACAGCTGTAGTCATTACTGTCACATGGCCCAGATCACCTAGCTGGTGCACAGCTGTAGTCATTACTAACTGTCACATGTCCCAGATCACCTAGCTGGTGCACAGCTGTAGTCATTACTGTCACATGGCCCAGATCACCTAGCTGGTGCACAGCTGTAGTCATTACTAACTGTCACATGTCCCAGATCACCTAGCTGGTGCACAGCTGTAGTCAGTACTAACTGTCACATGCCCCAGATCACCTAGCTGGTGCACAGCTGTAGTCATTACTAACTGTCACATGTCCCAGATCACCTAGCTGGTGCACAGCTGTAGTCATTACTGTCACATGGCCCAGGTCACCTAGCTGGTGCACAGCTGTAGTCATTACTAACTGTCACATGTCCCAGATCACCTAGCTGGTGCACAGCTGTAGTCATTACTGTCACATGTCCCAGATCACCTAGCTGGTGCACAGCTGTAGTCATTACTAACTGTCACATGTCCCAGATCACCTAGCTGGTGCACAGCTGTAGTCATTACTGTCACATGGCCCAGATCACCTAGCTGGTGCACAGCTGTAGTCATTACTAACTGTCACATTTTAAAACATGCTGCATTCATTCCTACTATAGATCCACAGGTTGCCTGGAAAACATGCACCGTTGGTAGATCTTGTGGACAGTTTTGGCCACCCCTGGTTTAGAAGGTTCAACTTTTGGGACTTGTTTGGTAGGGGCTGTACTATGGTGGATTGCCCAGCTTACCCCCTTACAGCCTGTTCATTAATCTGGGACTGATAGACCTGGGAAGGAGGGTCCTTTGCCCTTGCTTTACATCAGAGGAATTTTTGAGGCACGTCTCGTTTCTGGGGCCTGATTCAGGGTCACTGATGAGAGCAATAGCCGTTCATGTGAGCAGAACACCACCACCCAGACAGAAAGTAAAAACATCCATTGCAACTGTAAGAATGCATCGCAGATTGCAATGCATACATAGACCCATTCGCATATCTTGGAACATGGGAAGAGCACCTGCGGTCAGATACTCTTCTCTAAAACGCCTGCACACACCCAGAAAACGCTATGTTTAAGCCCCCAATTGCTGGCTTCCTGTCAGTCAAAGCATTGGCAATATGCAGGCGCACGTGCACGGTCGTCAATATTCTCTAGATTTGCGAATTCTCTGTTTAGCGATCAGTCCTGAATTAGGCTCCTGGTCCGGTACATTTTTTCCTGGAAAGTTTGGTAGTCCTTTCTTTCTCATTAAGGGCCAGATGTACTAAGCTTGAATAGTGATAAATCGCCAGCCAATCAGCTCCTAGCTGCCATATCACAGGCTGTGTTTGAAAAATGACAGGTAGTAGCTGATTGGTTGGTGGTTTATCACTCTCCATTTTATCACTTTTCAAGGCTTATTAAATCCCGCCCTGCATTGCAATGAAACTAATCACATAAGTATTAACATAGCGATTAGTAACACAAAGGACAGCTCTTGTGAGAACTAGCCGCCCTGTGCAAAGTCGCTGTGTGAGAGGGTCTCCCTCACCTCCTACGCCGGAGAGCCTCCTGCTGCTGACGGCTGCAGTGACTCCTGAGCTGCTTGTCCTCCTCCTTGCACCCAGAAGTGGAAGTCATTGTTGCCAGGTTAGAAGGAGGTCACTGCCCCCCGGGGAGCATACGAGGTGGCTGCCCAGACAGCAGGAGAAAGGGGCGCGTGGGATGTTGAAAGAAGCCATAGGCTTCTGTAAGTAAGTTAAGACTCTTCTGATTTCTTCGGTGACTTGATTCTTCAGTTTATGTCCCCGTGTCCTAAAGGGCCAGGGCGCATTTTTTTTCCCCTTAGAAATGGGCAAAGGCGGTAGCGCTCTGTTAGGGGTGGGAGAAATTTAATAGGATGAGAGATTTGGTAAGAAATCTCCATTTATTTATTTTTAAAGCGGTAATCCTTGACACTGCAAAACCAGTTTGATTTTGCAGTGTCAATGATTGCCGCTTTTAAGTACTTATGTATTATCTGGTCTCCCATGTTAAATGCACCCATTTTTTTCATACCCCCACTATCCAACTACGCATGGAGTTGATTTTATACAGTGTGGCGAGCGCAGCAAGCCACCGTGCCCGAAGCGTGGTGAGCGGACGCGGTCTCATAAGAAAAACAGGAGCCCAGATATTACAGAAGTACCGGCATTTCTTACCAGGTCTCTCACTTTCTGAATCTCTCATCCTAATAAATTTCACCCTATATGTGTTCCATATTACTGCGCAGGACTACAATGCATTGCTGTTATCTGGTACGCTATCCTGCATGTATTAACTGTATGTACTATATACATTTATCAAGAGGTCCAGACGACACACTCCCTAATGGTTAGCCACGCCTCTATAGGGGCTGGCCACACCCCTGGAGTCTGGTGGACCCTGCATACCCTGATCCAGCACTCCATTGCAGAGATGCTACTAAATTCCTTCTCACCAGTCACATTTTCATTCCCAGTGAGACATTTGCTTGCGTCTTCTAACAGTAATTAGTTTTATATTGGTAGATTACCCTGTGTGTCCAAGCAGTTATTCTAGACCATTCACTAAACTGAGAAATAGCAGCGGTAATGTGACCACTAATGTTCTATATTTTGATATTTGTTTTATACCTAATATACTGCTGCAAATACAGGTCGTGTTCGATTAATGGGGTTTCATTTGTGGGTGGATTTCTGTGTTATTTTGTGCAGCAGAAATGATTCTTATTTCAGTAAGTTCTAGATCTAACTGATTGAGCATTTTGGAAATATTGCGCTCTTCAGCTTGGGAAAATGAGACTGACGTTTCCTTGCCGGGCGGTCACCTGCACGCACTTGCAGTGCTTCGACGCTGTACTCTACCTGCAAATGAATGAGAAGAAGCCCACCTGGATCTGCCCTGTCTGTGATAAGAAGGCCAACTACGAAAGCCTAATATTAGATGGGTAGGTGCAAATGTCTTCACAGGTCAGTGGTAAGGGTCCCACTAGCCTCTTTCTGCGGGGGCGAGGCCTCTCTGAGGGGGCTGGCAGGGTAGACTCGGTCTCTCTGTGGGGGCTGGCGGGGGGTGGCCTCGCTCTCTCTGCGGGGGCTGGCGGAGGGGTCTCAGTTTTAGCTCTCTGCTTCATGTAACTGTAAAGCGAGTGGCTAGAGGGGGGGGGGGGGGGGGGTAGACAGATGACACCTCCTGTCTTGTAACGCACAACCCTATAGCATGCAGGATCCATACACCAATAGATGATCTCTGCATGTTCCCGCAGGCTCTTCATGGAGATTCTCAATCACTGCTCAGACGTGGATGAGATCCAGTTCCAGCAGGATGGCTCCTGGTGTCCTATGAGACCAAAGAAAGAGCCGGTGACCTCACCAAGCTCCCCATATCCGCACATTGAAGGTACAGTATGTCTATACAGCGGTGCTACGACCCACCAGCCTTCAGCTGAAATATTCCTCTACTAGGTGATTCCTCGCACCCTACGGGCGCTGTTCGCACCGGCGTAAGGGGCTGCGCCCCCTTAATTTGTGAACATTTGTATATGAGAAAGATGGTTAGAATTGTATGAAAGATGCCTGTATTGCAACTTGAGTTATAGGTGAAATGTGTTAAATAGAGAGCATATGATGTGGAAGGGGGTGTGTATTGTTTTGTTTAATTAAAAAGCGGTTACAGAGTAAGATGTACATTGATAGTGTGGATGGTACAGTGACATTTGTGGGTGTGGGTGTGGGGGGGGGGCTGTGTGTGCATGTTGTTTAGGTGTGTGTGTGTGTGTGTGTGTGTGTGTGTGCAATAGTATAGTAGGGTGTTTTTGAGTCAGCGGCTCCCCACTGGTGGAGGTCACGACACAGGAGAGCAGGAAGCTGGGTAGTGATAGGGGTGTGTGGGCAATAAAGAGGAGGGTGGGGGACACTGCCGCTTCTGCCCCTCCCCCCCAGCAAATCGCGGGAGGGGGGTTGCAGGGGTCTGGGGTGGGGTGCTGGCAGAGGGGGGGGGGGGGGTAGCCCTGGTGTGTACTGTAGCCCTGGCTGCTGGCTGGGCGGGGGGAGGTGATGTCAAGGGGGTGGTGGTGTGTAGAACACTGGTCTTTTCCCTAGTGGGGGTGGGTTTGTGTATCCCGCTGGGTGGGAACGTTATATACACGGGATGAGCTAAATATGTAAGAGATGTAGTATTATAAGTCTGGAAATAAAGGTACTGGTTTATATTTGTTGGGAAACGGGGTTCCACTGACCCCTGCTGGTGATGCTGATTAGTGACGGCAGCGCTGTGTGGTGACTCCAACACCCAGGGGCTGGTAATCAGCACTAAGGGCCTAATTCACGCCTGTTATCAAGGCGGCAGTTTTCGCGGGACATGTTGCACTGCAGGTGGGGCAGATGTAACAAGAACAAAGAGTTAGATTTGGGTAGGGTGTGTCGACCTTTTTCATGAGTCAACCTTTTGACCATGTCGACCTAAGGTATCTCGATCCCTTTCATGTGTCGACCTATATGGCCTGTCAACCTATTAACTGTCTACCTTTGTATTGTTGACCTGCCGGCCTTATCCCATTATATGTTCCACCCTTGCACATGGTAAATCTTCAGTACTGTGCACACATTTGGTTCCGTTATACTTGGGGGCTCGTCCTATCTTCATGAGTCGTTTAGCCCACCAGTAGCACACACTACCCGCTCGCCTCGCCTGCTGATTGTGATTGGCAATCGCTCGTCATCCCAGTGTACAAACAGAACAGGCCTCTATGTGTCTTAGTTGTTCCTCTGTGTCTCAGGGTCCGGAGTTATCAGTAAGATATACACAGTGAAAGAGCCCAAGGAGACCAGCAAAAAGGCAGAAGTCATAGACCTGACCATCAACAGCTCTTCTGAAGAGGAGGATGAGCCGGCGGCCAAGAAGAAATGTCTGTACGTGCCGGACTCCCCGGGGCACCCGCTGAAAGGGTGCGAAGTTTATTTACATGTTTTTACTTTACTAACTCTGCTTACTGAGGATGTTGGTGGTTTTCCATCTGCATAGACGTTTGGTGCCAGACGTCTTCAGCGACCAGCAGAGCATAGCAGGGAATCTGGGGAGGTCCTGGTTATATCTGGGGTTTTCCTTAATGAATAAATCATTTTGTTTACCAAAGGGTGCTGTCCTATGAGCAGTCCACAGCGATGTTGGCGAAAATGGGCAGCGCGGCGGCGGTGCTGCACCCCTCCATGCTTGAGTACTCAAATCCCTTCCGTCACCCCACCATCTCTGGACTCTCCGCAGACATACCAGGTATGTTCCGTGGAAACTAGTGACGTTATTCAGCGGTCTATAAAAGCCCAGAGTCTGCTGCTGTAGGGCGGTGTTGCACTGGGGCGGTTCTCTGCCTCTGTAGGGCGGTGTCGCACTGGGGCAGTTCTCTACCTGCTGTAGGGCGGTGTCGCACTGGGGCGGTTCTCTGCTGCTGTACGGCGGTGTCGCTCTGGGGCGGTTCTCTGCTGCTGTAGGGCGGTGTCGCACTGGGGCGGTTCTCTGCTGCTGTAGGGCGGTGTCACACTGGGGCGGTTCTCTGCTGCTGTAGGGCGGTGTCGCACTGAGGCGGTTCTCTGCTGCTGTAGGGCGGTGTCGCACTGGGGCGGTTCTCTGCTGCTGTAGGGCGGTGTCGCACTGGGGCGGTTCTCTGCTGCTGTAGGGCGGTGTCGCACTGGGGCGGTTCTCTGCTGCTGTAGGGCGGTGTCGCACTGGGGCGGTTCTCTGCTGCTGTAGGGCGGTGTCGCACTGGGGCGGTTCTCTGCTGCTGTAGGGCGGTGTCGTACTGGGGCGGTTCTCTGCTGCTGTAGGGCGGTGTCGCACTGGGGCGGTTCTCTGCTGCTGTAGGGCGGTGTCGCACTGGGGCGGTTCTCTGCTCCTGTAGGGCGGTGTCGCACTGGGGCGGTTCTCTGCTCCTGTAGGGCGGTGTCGCACTGGGGCTGTTCTCTGCTCCTGTAGGGCGGTGTCGCACTGGGGCGGTTCTCTGCTGCTGTAGGGCGGTTCTCTGCTGCTGTAGGGCGGTTCTCTGCTGCTGTAGGGCGGTTCTCTGCTCCTGTAGGGCGGTGTCGCACTTGGGCGGTTCTCTGCTGCTGTAGGGCGGTGTCGCACTGGGGCGGTTCTCTGCTCCTGTAGGGCGGTGTCGCACTGGGGCGGTTCTCTGCTCCTGTAGGGCGGTGTCGCACTGGGGCGGTTCTCTGCTCCTGTAGGGCGGTGTCGCACTGGGGCGGTTCTCTGCTGCTGTAGGGCGGTGTCGCACTGGGGCGGTTCTCTGCTGCTGTAGGGCGGTGTCGCACTGGGGCGGTTCTCTGCTGCTGTAGGGCGGTGTCGCACTGGGGCGGTTCTCTGCTGCTGTAGGGCGGTGTCGCACTGAGGCGGTTCTCTGCTGCTGTAGGGCGGTGTCGCACTGGGGCGGTTCTCTGCTGCTGTAGGGCGGTGTCGCACTGGGGCGGTTCTCTGCTGCTGTAGGGCGGTGTCGCACTGGGGCGGTTCTCTGCTGCTGTAGGGCGGTGTCGCACTGGGGCGGTTCTCTGCTGCTGTAGGGCGGTGTCGCACTGGGGCGGTTCTCTGCTGCTGTAGGCCGGTGTCGCACTGGGGCGGTTCTCTGCTGCTGTAGGGCGGTGTCGTACTGGGGCGGTTCTCTGCTGCTGTAGGGCGGTGTCGCACTGGGGCGGTTCTCTGCTGCTGTAGGGCGGTGTCGCACTGGGGCGGTTCTCTGCTCCTGTAGGGCGGTGTCGCACTGGGGCGGTTCTCTGCTCCTGTAGGGCGGTGTCGCACTGGGGCGGTTCTCTGCTCCTGTAGGGCGGTGTCGCACTGGGGCGGTTCTCTGCTGCTGTAGGGCGGTTCTCTGCTGCTGTAGGGCGGTTCTCTGCTCCTGTAGGGCGGTGTCGCACTTGGGCGGTTCTCTGCTGCTGTAGGGCGGTGTCGCACTGGGGCGGTTCTCTGCTCCTGTAGGGCGGTGTCGCACTGGGGCGGTTCTCTGCTCCTGTAGGGCGGTGTCGCACTGGGGCTGTTCTCTGCTCCTGTAGGGCGGTGTCGCACTGGGGCGGTTCTCTGCTGCTGTAGGGCGGTTCTCTGCTGCTGTAGGGCGGTTCTCTGCTCCTGTAGGGCGGTGTCGCACTTGGGCGGTTCTCTGCTGCTGTAGGGCGGTGTCGCACTGGGGCGGTTCTCTGCTCCTGTAGGGCGGTGTCGCACTGGGGCGGTTCTCTGCTCCTGTAGGGCGGTGTCGCACTGGGGCGGTTCTCTGCTCCTGTAGGGCGGTGTCGCACTGGGGCGGTTCTCTGCTGCTGTAGGGCGGTGTCGCACTGGGGCGGTTCTCTGCTGCTGTAGGGCGGTGTCGCACTGGGGCGGTTCTCTGCTCCTGTAGGACGGTGTCGCACTGGGGCGGTTCTCTGCTCCTGTAGGGCGGTGTCGCACTGGGGCGGTTCTCTGCTGCTGTAGGGCGGTGTCGCACTGGGGCGGTTCTCTGCTCCTGTAGGGCGGTGTCGCACTGGGGCGGTTCTCTGCTCCTGTAGGGCGGTGTCGCACTGGGGCGGTTCTCTGCTCCTGTAGGGCGGTGTCGCACTGGGGCGGTTCTCTGCTCCTGTAGGGCGGTGTCGCACTGGGGCGGTTCTCTGCTCCTGTAGGGCGGTGTCGCACTGGGGCGGTTCTCTGCTGCTGTAGGGCGGTGTCGCACTGGGGCGGTTCTCTGCTGCTGTAGGGCGGTGTCGCACTGGGGCGGTTCTCTGCTCCTGTAGGGCGGTGTCGCACTGGGGCGGTTCTCTGCTCCTGTAGGGCGGTGTCGCACTGGGGCGGTTCTCTGCTGCTGTAGGGCGGTGTCGCACTGGGGCGGTTCTCTGCTGCTGTAGGGCGGTGTCGCACTGGGGCGGTTCTCTGCTCCTGTAGGGCGGTGTCGCACTGGGGCGGTTCTCTGCTCCTGTAGGGCGGTGTCGCACTGGGGCGGTTCTCTGCTCCTGTAGGGCGGTGTCGCACTGGGGCGGTTCTCTGCTGCTGTAGGGCGGTGTCGCACTGGGGCGGTTCTCTGCTCCTGTAGGGCGGTGTCGCACTGGGGCGGTTCTCTGCTCCTGTAGGGCGGTGTCGCACTGGGGCGGTTCTCTGCTGCTGTAGGGCGGTGTCGCACTGGGGCGGTTCTCTGCTGCTGTAGGGCGGTGTCGCACTGGGGCGGTTCTCTGCTGCTGTAGGGCGGTGTCGCACTGGGGCGGTTCTCTGCTCCTGTAGGGCGGTGTCGCACTGGGGCGGTTCTCTGCTCCTGTAGGGCGGTGTCGCACTGGGGCGGTTCTCTGCTGCTGTAGGGCGGTGTCGCACTGGGGCGGTTCTCCTCTGCACAGCATAGAATCTCTGCACATAATAAGGGCATGTGCACAAAACTCTGGATGTATTTTAACCCGTTGATTGCCAATGTTGCTGTGAGAGATCCTCAAAATATCCGCTAAAAATGGCAGCGCCGCTCACTGCGACGGTTCTTATAGTATAAATACAAATACGGCCGAGTCCATTCAATTGAAGTTTAGTTAAATATTGCACCCAAAAAAAGAGCAGTCGCTGTGAGTGACGCCGGCATTTTTAGCGGATAGTTTGAGGATCTCTCACAGCAGTGTTGGCGCTCAAAGGGTTAAAATGCTGCCCACCGGACTCATTAGTGACGCCCTTCAAGCAAAATGAGTTACGCCTGAAACCCCCGGTCACGCAGTGTTGTACATGCTAATTAGATGCTGGACCAGGCATGTCGGATGACCCTTATGGTGCCCATACACTAGGGCAATTTGACATCACGCTTCAATTTCCATGCGATAAATTGCATCTGAAGTGCTTCTTCCCTCATTCGCTGTGCATACCCCATGTGACCTGAGATCAGGTGATGTGATGAGGGCTGGGCTACCTGGGGGTATATAAACTGATGCTATATATGAGGTGCTGCACATAATATCCTGAGATGCTAGAATGGACCTGTATGGCAGCACATCGCATCAGGGGACACATTCGATGTGCCTACAATAATGCGATATATCGCACTGATGCTGTGGAAATCGAGTGATTGTATGCAATATCGCCCTAGTGTATGGGCACCATTTTAGCAAGCATTAGACTGTTATCAGCTCACTTAGATGATTTCTTAAGTCCTGTTCTGTGTGTTGAGGCGTCTTCTCCCTGCTGTGCTGTGAATGAGGCTGAAGGGGGATCCAGCGCTGCTGCAGTCAGTGCATGTCCCCTCCTGCTGCCTTCGTAGCCCGGGGATGTATTTAGCTGTACTGTGCCCATACCTTCCACACTCCTTCCTCCTATTACCATAGGGATATGATCCTGTAACGTGACTCTGACCTCTCTCCCTTCTCTAGGTTTGGATTTCCTCTCCTTAGTTCCTGTTGATTCTCAGGTAAATGTGGCTTCTTCTCTGTCTCAGAACGTAGTTACATACCTGCCATTTGTGTGATTCCCTGGACCAGCTCACCCATTGCCAATTTTAATGTTCATTCTCAGTTAAAGCTACAAATACAAGTTCCTGTAAGACAGTCATCTGGTATGTTTCTGGTTACTGTTATGTTGGCCTGATCCCCTCATGTGGAGGGGATCTCGCAGGATCCCTCCCTGTGCTCTCAGTGAGACCATTGGTCTTCCGTTCGCCATTGATGACCACTTGCCCTATCTAGGATCATTGGTGTGAACCATACGGAGCACCTATTGCGCAGTAATCTGACCCTGGTTATTTGGCTGTTCACCTCCAACACTCCCGTCTCCTTATAGTTCGCTGCCCAATGCACTCCCGTCTCCTTATAGTGCGCTGCCCAATGCACTCCCCTCTCCTTATAGTGCGCTGCCCAATGCACTCCCGTCTCCTTATAGTGCGCTGCCCAATGCACTCCCGTCTCCTTATAGTGCGCTGCCCAATGCACTCCCGTCTCCTTATAGTGCGCTGCCCAGTGCACTCCCGTCTCCTTATAGTGCGCTGCCCAGTGCACTCCCGTCTCCTTATAGTGCGCTGCCCAATGCACTCCCGTCTCCCGTCTCCTTATAGTGCGCTGCCCAATGCACTCCCGTCTCCTTATAGTGCGCTGCCCAATGCACTCCCGTCTCCTTATAGTGCGCTGCCCAATGCACTCCCGTCTCCTTATAGTGCGCTGCCCAATGCACTCCCGTCTCCTTATAGTGCGCTGCCCAATGCACTCCCGTCTCCTTATAGTGCGCTGCCCAATGCACTCCCGTCTCCTTATAGTGCGCTGCCCAATGCACTCCCGTCTCCTTATAGTGCGCTGCCCAATGCACTCCCGTCTCCTTATAGTGCGCTGCCCAATGCAATCGCGTCTCCTTATAGTGCGCTGCCCAATGCACTCGCGTCTCCTTATAGTGCGCTGCCCAATGCACTCCCGTCTCCTTATAGTGCGCTGCCCAATGCACTCCCGTCTCCTTATAGTGCGCTGCCCAGTGCACTCCCGTCTCCTTATAGTGCGCTGCCCAGTGCACTCCCGTCTCCTTATGGTGCGCTGCCCAGTGCACTCCCGTCTCCTTATGGTGCGCTGCCCAGTGCACTCCCGTCTCCTTATGGTGCGCTGCCCAATGCACTCCCGTCTCCTTATGGTGCGCTGCCCAATGCACTCCCGTCTCCTTATGGTGCGCTGCCCAATGCACTCCCGTCTCCTTATGGTGCGCTGCCCAATGCACTCCCGTCTCCTTATGGTGCGCTGCCCAATGCACTCCCGTCTCCTTATGGTGCGCTGCCCAATGCACTCCCGTCTCCTTATGGTGCGCTGCCCAATGCACTCCCGTCTCCTTATGGTGCGCTGCCCAATGCACTCCCGTCTCCTTATGGTGCGCTGCCCAGTGCACTCCCGTCTCCTTATGGTGCGCTGCCCAGTGCACTCCCGTCTCCTTATGGTGCGCTGCCCAATGCACTCGCGTCTCCTTATGGTGCGCTGCCCAATGCACTCGCGTCTCCTTATGGTGCGCTGCCCAGTGCACTCCCGTCTCCTTATGGTGCGCTGCCCAGTGCACTCCCGTCTCCTTATGGTGCGCTGCCCAATGCACTCGCGTCTCCTTATGGTGCGCTGCCCAATGCACTCGCGTCTCCTTATGGTGCGCTGCCCAATGCACTCGCGTCTCCTTATGGTGCGCTGCCCAATGCACTCGCGTCTCCTTATGGTGCGCTGCCCAGTGCACTCCCGTCTCCTTATGGTGCGCTGCCCAATGTACTCGCGTCTCCTTATGGTGCGCTGCCCAATGCACTCGCGTCTCCTTATGGTGCGCTGCCCAATGCACTCGCGTCTCCTTATGGTGCGCTGCCCAATGCACTCGCGTCTCCTTATGGTGCGCTGCCCAATGCACTCGCGTCTCCTTATGGTGCGCTGCCCAATGCACTCGCGTCTCCTTATGGTGCGCTGCCCAATGCACTCGCGTCTCCTTATGGTGCGCTGCCCAATGCACTCCCGTCTCCTTATGGTGCGCTGCCCAATGCACTCCCCCATATTCATGCTGCAGTCAGGGTGTAACTAGCGACTTACTAACACTATGATCCCATATTGGACATATGAGAACTAAAATATTCGTCGTTATTTTCTCTCTCGTTGTTGCAATATCGGTATAATTGTCACAGAGGGATTTCATCATCACAATAGTTTATCTAGGTTCTATGTACTAAGACTTGGAGAAATAAAGAAAAAGTGGACGGAGATAAAGTAGCAATGAAAGCAGTTCCTAACTGTCATTTTTCACACATCGCTGGTAATACGGCAGTTGGCAGCTGATTGGCTACTACTGTACCTCTCTTCACTTTAAGACCAAGACTTAGTACATAGGCAACTTTAGAATTGAGGTCACACGAGGCAGCGCTGTCACCTCCTGTCTGTCTCCTGGGTCTTCACAATCGTGTAGTAGATAATGGTTTGTCTAAATTCACCTTCTAGTGAAGGCGACGGAACACAGACAGTGTTTCTGGACGTCTCTGTCTGTTCCGTCTTTTGGCAACCCCTGCAACTGCGCAATACCTACCCATATTGTGGCGGATATCGATCAAACCTTGGAGATAAAGTACCATCCAATCAGCTTCTGTCATTTTACAGGCTGTTTGAGAAATGGTTGTAGCCGATTGCTTGATACTTTTTCTCCCCACTTTATCTCTCACCAAGCTTTGATAAATCTCCTCCAGTGTCTCTTGTCACTCCCATCTGAGCTGCCTTCCATGTTTGGTGAACGCTAGGGATGCCTATCCCGGGGCTTTTTTTGGTACTTGTGGAGTATCACGGCTCCCACGACCTGCATCGTATGCAGATCGTATGCTAAAAATAGCATCGCATCGCATGTGGCATACGATGCGATACGATGTTTTACCGATTTTTGACCATTTTTGCTCAAAAATCGTATGCCATATGTAGTGGCATACGATGGCATAAGATGCGATACGATGTTTTACCGATTTTTGACCATTTTTGCTCAAAAATCGTATACCATCGAATGGCATCGTATGCCATATGTAGTGGCATACGATGCGATACGATGTTTTACCGATTTTGACCATTTTTGCTCAAAAATCGTATGCCAACGAATGGCATCATATGCCATATGTAGTGGCATACGATGCGATACGATGTTTTACCGATTTTTGCCCAAAAATCGTATGCCATCGAATGGCATCGTATGCCATATGTAGTGGCATACGATGGCATACGATGCGATACGATGTTTTACCGATTTTTGAGCATTTTAGCTCAAAAATCGTATGCGATCGCATCGGATGCCATATTTTCATAGTGCACTATCAACGTCACCCGAAGCGCAGCGAGCCCGCGAGGGGCGGCGGTACGCGTCCTACGACCTTTTCATACCCCCACTATCCACGTCGGCGTGGAGCTGAGAATAGAATAGTGTGGCGAGCGCAGCGAGCCACCGAGCCCGAAGCGTGGCGAGCGCAGCGGATACCTTCACAGCTATACGCGTCCCCTCGCGGGGCTCGCCACGCTTCGGGCTCGGTGGCTCGCTGCGCTCGCCACACTATTCTATTCTCAACTCCACGCCGACGTGGATAGTGGGGGTATGAAAAGGTCGTAGGACGCGTACCGCCGCCGCTCGCCACGCTGCGCTCGCCACGCTTCGGGTGACGTTGATAGTGGGGGTGGTGCACTATGAAAATATGGCATCCGATGCGATCGCATACGATTTTTGAGCTAAAATGCTCAAAAATCGGTAAAACATCGTATCGCATCGTATGCCACTACATATGGCATACGATGCCATTCGATGGCATACGATTTTTGAGCAAAAATGGTCAAAAATCGGTAAAGCATCGTATGCCATCGTATGCCACTACATATGGCATACGATGCCATTCGATGGCATACGATTTTTGAGCAAAAATGGTCAAAAATCGGTATCGCATCGTATGCCATTGTATGCCACTACATATGGCATACGATGCCATTCGATGGCATACGATTTTTGAGCAAAAATGGTCAAAAATCGGTAAAACATCGTATCGCATCGTATGCCATCGTATGCCACTCCATATGGCATACGATGCCATTCGATGGCATACGATTTTTGAGCAAAAATGGTCACAAATCGGTAAAACATCGTATCGCATCGTATGCCACTACATATGGCATACGATGCCATACGATGGGAGCCGTGATACTCCACAAGTACCCCTTTTTTTTTTTCAATCCCGGAATTCAAAATTGACCAATCCCAGAAATCCCGGGATTGGTTTCCCTAGTACAAAAACCCGCCCCGGCCGCCTGCATATTTATTCACATGTGTGGTGCGGCCGATGGAACCGGGCGGGTTAGCGGGCGAACGCAGCCTGGGTGGGTGGGCGGTCTCATGGAGGTGGGAGGGCAGCACGGCATGTGCCCAGGACTAGGCGGCAGTGTGGCCTGCGTACATTACCAAGTACCTGCCGACAGCACTAAAGTGTCAAGGGATTGGGGCATTGCCCTAATAACCCACTGGTGTATGGGTAGCTCATGTGTCTCCCATCATCCCCCGTATGGTTAATTTCCCCGGGGTGTAAGCAGTCACTTGTAGCCATGGGGACGGAGGTAGCGTGAGTGTAGTATTGTGACAATGAGGTGATATTGTTCTTATGAATACCATTTATTCCAAGCAGTACTATCCCCCTATGTTTTTGGATAGTCTCAACTCGGGTCTCCCAGCCAGGCTCGCTCATGGCAAAGCCAAAACCTCAAGCAACCACCTTGAATCCAGCGCTGACAGCGTCTCGGGCAAGATCACAGCGATAAAGGGGCGCCAGCAACGCTAAGGAACCCGGCCGATTCCAGACGCCTCCGGCAGCCACCGGCGACCACTGTTATTTATTGATCCGTGTACAGAGTAACACCTCAGCGACGGCTGGGTCACGTCTATCATTTGGTTCTCGGAGAAGGAACCGGGCGGACGTTTTGTTTGTTCTGCGAGTTGCACATTTTGAGTTTATGTAAATATATCACTAAAGATGAATTTATTGTAAATAAGTATTTTTATAAAGAGATATTATCTTCTATCCTGATTTTTATTTTGCTCTCCGGATTACTTGATTTGCATGTGCTTTATAACTAATGTAGCAAAAGTCACTTCTGCATCATCCAACTCAAGGTTTCACCGCCCTAGAGCCGTGCTGCTACTTGGCATAGGCTAAGATGCACTTATGGGTGGGGCCACCAGTGCAGTGGGTGTGGCTCTTACTGAAATAGGCTGGGCTAGGCGTAAGGACTGAGTCGGCTCAGCGGAATCCCGCATACTTCGTTACCTAAACATTGGGATCTGCATGGAGTTGTTGGGCCCAAACCATGGTTTAGGTGGGAAAGCAATTAATTTGCCATTTCTAAAGCACTTCCCCCCCCAATCTGATGCAATGTTTCTTCCTGTTACAGTCCCCATTGTTTAGGACTGTTGGCTGCTATGTTCTGTATACTGATAAAGTTTTACACAACTCACATGCCGTATTGTCATATTTCTCGTCTTTTTTTTCAATTCATTTATAACCATACACATTTACTGGTAAGTGCCTACAAAAAGATGCGGTCAAAATGTCCGGCAGTTGGGACCTCACAGTTAGGTGAACAGTTGGACTAGTGACTGTATAGCATTTGAGGTACACGTGTGGGTGTGGCTTATGGGTTGAGGTTCCATGCACGAGTAGCAATGTCTTCTTAAAAGCCAGTCTCGTTTATAAATAAATAAATAGCCCCCGGTCACTAATACCGCTTTCACATCAGGACTTTGAAACGGTTCAGTCCCGGCGCGAAACTGCTTTTTGAGATGTTCACATCCCCACCGGTTCGCTGACATCATCCAGGGGCGCGGCAGGGAGTCAGCGTGCCGTGAGGGGGGGGGGGGAGGGAGGCAGCGCTTAGAGCTGGCGTCACTCCAAGCGCTGCCCTCTCCATACTGTGAATGGGAAATGGTCGCTCAACTCGTTAGCACCGCCATGCAACACTGCAACAAACCAGTAAGAACTCTGCTTTTTTTACTGGTTCGTAGTGCCGCTGTGTGCTACCCGTTTACGGGACATGGTAACACCTTTCACAACGCACTAATTACGGGGTTAGACCACCTTGTGCCCGGTAATTAGTTGTGATGTGAAAGGGGTATAACATGATCTCTTTGAAATGAGTCTATCTTGCAGCAATAAGGTAAGGACACTAGGTGGCGCGATGTGATGTACAGAAGCCTCTATACCAGTGGTTCCCAAACATTTTAGAATTACGGCGCCCTAGAGTATTTATTATTTTTTTTCCTTGCCACCCGTAGTCCAAACGTTGCTTTAAGTAATTGTAAAAATAAAATATTCAAATATTGTGTTTATATATCATCATCCTTATATTCAGTTATGTAATGAGGGTCCGTATTCGCTTGTGTTTGTGCGCATATTTTATTATTGGAAGCCACAATCTCTGGTTTCACCAATTAAATTGACCATAAATAATTAGAATTGGTCCTGGACCACCCACCCAGGGCACGCCTGCAAGTGCTCTAAGGGTGCCACAGCACAGCGTTTGGGAACCACTGCTCTATACACGGAATGGGATCATTGGATAGACCAGCATTAGGCCGACACCACAAGGTTGACATGGTTAGGGCGAAAAGTTTTTTTTTCACTGTTTTGTCCCGGATGTCAACACTTAACATGGATTGCACCAAAAATCACACCAGCATGCTTTGGGCTCGGCACACTATTTTATTCTCACACCACGCCCTACTTGATGGTATGAAATATCACCTGTCGGCTCAAAAAAAGATGTGAAAAACCACAGACCTTTTTACTGTCCACCTTCCCCATGTCGACCTAACCCCATATCGACCTAATACTTGCCTATCTAGTGACCGTATCCTCTATACACTAACAGCTAGAGAGGCCAGCCTGCAAACAGACACTATTACACAGTACTCATATAGCGCGTATATGTGCACCAGCTCCTGCAATGTGTACACATACACCACCTCGTCTCATTATTCCCTCTGTGCTGACATTCCTTAGACATAAGGGGAGGGGAACGGAAGGTATCAGCTCGCAGAGTGCTAAAGTATCAATCATTTCCTACCTCCGTTTTCAAACTCATCTTGTCAATAGTTAGAAACTGATTTGTTGGTACTTTATATTGCTCCAAAGGTCTATACACACTGGGCGATTATGCCCAGCGTGTATGGACAGCGATGATTGCGGTTATCGCTGGAGGGAAAGCCACTCAGTGCATACACGCTGAGCCGCTTTTCCCCCTGCCCGGCGCTGTCAGCAGGGGATGGACAGATTTGCTTAGCGCAGCGCTGTGCAGTGCCGTCCACAAAGCCGCTCATCTGCTGGTAAAACAATGATGATGCGGAGTGAGCAGCAGCACTCATTGCCAGGCAATACCCACTGGGTGGCTTTCAGCTCAAAATCACCCAGTGTGTATTGGCTTAACTCCTTGGTGGCAGATTATCAAAATTTAAGTCAGAGTTCTCATTTACATCAGGTAAAGTGTGCACACATCCCCTATGTGCAGGCGGCTATTGTGTGAGCTTATAGACGCCAGGAACCAGCAGCAATCCTCGTCTGTATGCAGTGGCGTAACTAACGCTAGGCAGCCCAAGTGGTCGCGGGGGGGAGCCGGCACCATTAGGGCGCAGGGTCACAGCTGAAAAAAGGTTGGAGTGCTGTGTGTGAGCTGCTGCAGCAGCCAATAAGAAATAGGATACATACACTTCTCTGTCGGGAGACACTCAGTGACCCGCCTCAATCCTTTGCCCTGATTTTCCAGCAGCATCAGCATAAGTTTTTCAGAGCTAGCTTGTGATTTGCTGCGCCCGGATCAGGTGAACGGCTCTGTTAGCATCAGGGAAGTGTTCTCTATGTAGCTGCTGCTGTATTGCCTTCGTCTCATCCAGAACTAGGTATGTCTGTGTGCTGCAGGTCCAGGACCCTGCACATCAGCAGTAGCTCCCTAGCCTTCTTTTTCTCTTGCTGGCAGGTACTGACTCAAGGCAGCAGAACAAATTATCGTTCTCCCCCCAATCTCCAAAACGTACACTGCCGCGGCTACACATAACAAACAGCCATAGGTCAAGCCAGTGATTATTTCCTCAGATCGGTGCATTGCTGTCACTATCCCTGCAAGTGGGGGAGACGGAGTATAAGTAAATCACCAGGTTTTGCAAATGACTGCTTGAATATATATGTAGAAATGCACAGGAAGTGCTCTCTGATGATTTATGTAAGCAAGGTTCCAAGCACTGTTATGTTCAATGACCGTAGTGAGGGAGCAACGTAAAGAAGGGGGGGGGGGGGGGGGGGGGGGGTATTAACACCTCAGTCAAAATATCAATAAAGCTGGTATGTTATTCTCATGCAAACTGTGACATATGCCCTGTTGTGTTTGCCAGAAATATCTAAATTTAGCTTATGTTTGTTTGAATGCCTAAAAATCCTATAATGGAGATAAGCAAACATCTAAAAATTTGTTATATTTCACCTAACGAGATATGCCTTTATCACCAGTAATTTTGTCAAAATGCACACAATTTTTTTGTTACACCGTCTACATGCACTGACTGTGAATATTAAGCCCCCTACACACTAACAAACTCCCCACCAAAACAGAAAATGGAAGGGGGTGGGGGGCGCCATAATTTTTTTCGGCTGGGGGGAGCAAAATGTCTAGTTACGCCACTGTCTGTATGTCCTAGATATACAGTTCTATCCTGTAACTGCAATCCTCTTGCACAACATGTGCTTCCTGGAATAGACGTCGCCCCTTCCAAGCCTCCCTCCCGTTACAATGCCAGAGTGCTGCTTTACATGTTCAGAAACAGTGGCACTGATTTGGAGTAGTCATGTGACGCCTACTGATCTGTATTCTCAAGACGTGGATTCCGTCGCACCAAACGGCTCCTCTGCACCAGGTGTCTTCGTCACTCAATATGTCACATAGTAATTAAGGTTGAAAAAAAAAAGCCAGTCAATCGAATTCAACCTATCTGACGTGTAACTACTGACGTGAGTGAGTCATATCTATAGGATTCCCTTAGTGGCCAAAATGCTTCCAGTTTTGATTTAAATTCAGTAACAGTAGTTGCTGTAACCACCCCACCGGCAATGAGTTCCAGAATTTTCCTCGAGCCTCAGTACATGCCCGCGTGTCCCAAGTCTAGGCCTTGAAAATATACAAAGTATAACCACCTACGGTTGCGCCATCTATATCAATACAAACAGCAAGTATACATGAATTCCAGAATCCAAAAACTGACAAATTTTTAGAGACGTATTGTGGTTTTCCCGTACATGAAATGAAAAAAATACATAAAAGGACCTTATAGTGTAGTAGGTCTCATACGCAAATTAAAGTTCAGTAATGCATATAATGTTCATAAAGGGTGGATTCACCTATAGTATATGGTCTGTGATGTGTCTCTTCTATGGATACACCTTTGGTGCCTATAGTTCAGTAACCGAGGCTTACATGAAGCTTACTGTAAAGAGATGTTGGAAATACACATAAAGGTATCTTTTAAAAATTCATGTGCTTTAAGATGCTTACATGAAGACTTAAATGCACATGTAGGGAATCCTCACATCAAGGTATCTTTGCTGTCTCCTACCGATGGCCAAAAATTGCTCAGATGTTATCGTATAGAAAGTATTTTATTTTCAAATATAAATAACTAAAAAAAAAAAAAATATATATATATATATATATATATATATAAAACATTTACAGAAATGTACAAAAAGCTATGTAGTATGCCACAGGTGTTAAAAATCTAACCTTACTGGGAGAGGTGGAATATAAAATAACCCGGGTATGGTGCTCACCAGTAGGTCCACTGTGATAGTTGTGGCAGCTACAAGTATAGCTAATGAGGTCACACCAACGCGTATTAACACAAAGTTTATTTCTCTGTCGTCCATCCTGGTGACACAGCTCAACCATGGGATGTAGGAGGGTCCGCAGGAGCAAGGCACCTATGCTAACTTCTTTGAGAGGCAGGCTCCTCCCTTCTGCATCCCAGCAATCCTCAGTTTGTTTTAGGTGCCCACCGGAGTGGGTGCAGCCGTTTGTAGAGTAGCTAGGAGTTTGTTTTTTTATTAATATTCGGTACTTGTGAGTTATCTGGGCGCCCGATTTCTAAATCGGGTCGGATCGGGCACATCGCATCGCATCGCATGCGACCATCGGATGCGATGCGATGCGATGACCCGATTTTTCCATAGGAATCAATGTTAAAATGGACTGAGTCCATTTTAACATGGAATTCAATGGGAAAAAGGGGTCCTTTTCATACCCCTACTATCCAAGTGGGCATGGAGTTGGATATAAACCTGTGGCGAGCGTAGCGAGCCACCGAGCCCGAAGCGTGGCGAGCGTAGCGAGCCCCGCGAGGGGACACAGAATACCGTCCCCTCGCGGGGCTCGCTTCGCTCGCCACGCTTCGGGCTCGGTGGCTCGCTACGCTCGCCACAGGTTTATATCCAACTCCATGCCCACTTGGATAGTAGGGGTATGAAAAGGACCCCTTTTCCCATTGAATTCCATGTTAAAATGGACTCAGTCCATTTTAACATTGATTCCTATGGAAAAATCGGGTCATCGCATCCGATGGTCGCATGCGATGCGATGCGATATCGCATCGCATCTGATTGTATGCCTTAACTTAAGGCATACAATCAAAAAATCGGGCGCCCAGATAACTCATAAGTACCTAATATTCTCTTAGTTAGTGACAGGTTACAGTGTGAAACTTCCAGGGGAAGTTTCTTTACACTGGCAGAAGCACGTCAGCTGTCTGTCCTCTCTGCACAGCGCTATAACCTCCATAAAGGGAGGTTTCCTGGGCCCTGGGGTGAGTCCTGAACCGGCTCCCTGCGTAGGGGGGGATTTTGGGGGACGGACCCCCCACTATGGCCCCGCCATTTTACCAGGCTTATAGGCAGAAATCCTTAGGGAGTTGATGCCTATTACAGGAGTCCAGCTCAGCTGGATGCTTCCAAGTGGTCCCAAACTGAGGGGAGACACTGGGAGTAAGGAGAAGCACTTGGTAGGAGCGGCTGAAGGGGGATTGCGCCAAAAGGCTTCCCTCCCCGCTGAAGCAGAGACTTGGTCTCTTCCTGCACTCTGTTCTGTTGCCTTTTCTCTCCACACTGTGCGGAGCTGAAGGAGGATTTGACACTGCAGAGCTGAGTGGAAAGTTTCTCCAGGGCAGCGCTTCCCCTAGTGACTAGTGAGTCCATTTCAATAGACAGGTAAGTACTGGGATGTATATTATTCTGTACAAACACTTGACATTGTGCATTGTGTGTGTTATCATGACAGACAGGTGTAGTGCTGCTGCTCTTGGGGAGGGAGCATCTGCCATGTTAAATAACTGCAGGTTTTGTGGAGTTAAATTAACTATTGAACAGATGGATCAGGGGGATTTGTGCCCCACTTGCGAGTCTGTGCCCAGTGGGGCTTACGCCCAGAGGTCTGAGCAGCCTGAACCTGCGTGGGCGCTGCCTTGGGGAGATCTATGAATGCCTTAGCACAGGCTTTGAATAGGAAGAGAGATGAGCTTGTTAAGTCTCCTAGGCCCGTTTCCTCCTCTCAACCTTCTGTGGGCTCTATTACCCCATCTCAGGGGGACCCTGCTTTGGGATGCGGTCATCTATTAGAATGAACTTAGGTCTACAGTCATTAGGTCGACCCCACTAGGTCGACTGGCAGGAAGGTCGACCTGACTTAAGGTCGACATGGGCCAAGGTCGACATGACTTAAGGTCGAATTTGCATAAAGTTCGACTTGAGGAAGGTCGACTGGTCATAAGGTCGAAATGGGGTTTTTCACTGTTTTTTGAGCCGACACGTGCCGTCAGGCGGTATTTAATGCCCTACCATCCACTAGGGTAAGGAGGAGGTTATTAAAGCTGTGGCGAGCGAAGCGAGCCACCGTGCCCGAAGCATTGCGAGGGTCCGATTCTCATTGCCAACTGTGTCCATGTCGACTGTGTCGACATTCGGATAAAAAAACAGTGAAAAACCCATGTCGACCTTATGACCAGTCGACCTTCCTCATGTCGACCTTTATGCAAATTCGACCTTAAGTCATGTCGACCTTGGCCCATGTCGACCTTAAGTCAGGTCGACCTTCCTGCCAGTCGACCTAGTGGGGTCGACCTAACGACTGTAGACCTAAGTTCATTCTGACAGATGTACCGATTCCCCTGCTTTATTGCAGGTTATGCAGGACACAGCTCAGAGTGTCCATAAAATGAATACTTTTATGGAGCAGTTGTCTAAGGCTCCTGAAGTTACTTCACCTAGGTACCCTTTATCCACACCTCCCCTTCTTAATTTAGAGTCTGAAGATGAAGGGGATGTACTGAAGATACATTTTGGGACCAGAGGGAAGAATTTGAGTCTTCTGTCCCTGGTATTGAGGATTTGATATTGGCAGTAAATGCAACATTGAATCACTCAGATGAGGATAAAGTGCCAGTTCAGGGTGTATTTAAGAAACTACGCAGGGACGCGGTTACTTTTCCCTCGGATGAGGGCATGATAGCATTACTTGGGGAAGCATGGAAGACGCCTGATAAAAGGCTTCTTATGCTCAAGAGATTTGCAAACATGTATCCCATGCCGGAGGAACATGTGAAATTGTGAGAAAAGATCCCTTTGGTGGATGCACTTGTGGCTAGGTTGTCCAAGACCACTGCTTTGCCTGTACAGGGAGGTGCTGCTTTCAAAGACCCCGTGGATAAAAAGATTGAAGGCTGTCTTAAGGTTGTGTTTGAAGGGGTGGGCTTTACCTTACGCCCTGTTATTGCATCTGCTTGGGTATCCAAGGCCATGATGAAGTGGGCTGATGCCTTGTGTAATCAGCTTCAGCCTGACACAGAAGCCTTTGCTTTGGCAGACAAGCTGAAGTAAGCAGCGGAGTATGTTTGTGAGGCTGGTGAAGAAGGCACCAAGATGACGTCAAAGGTGTCAGCCACCTCTGTGGCAGCTAGGAGAGCTCTCTGGCTTAAGGCTTGGGAAGCTGACAGTGAGTCCAAGAAGTCTCTAGAAGAATTGGCTTTTAAGGGGAAACTTTTTTTTGGGGCGGAACTGGATTCCCTTATCAAGCAAGCCACAGGGGGAAAGAGCACGTTTCTTCCCACCACATCTAAGCACTCAGTGTCTAGGTTTGGGGCATATAGGCCATTCCTCCACTAGAGGACAAACAGGTAGGGGAAAGTTTCCCTCTGGCAAAGGAAGGGCGCCCAGATCCCGTTTCGGGACCTTTGCAAAGAAACACCCTTCCAAAAGGGAGGATAAGTCCTAAGCATGACGGGGCAGAGACTCCCTGTTTTGGGATCAGAGTGGGGGGTTGCCTCCTGCAGTTTCGGGATGTGTGGAATCACTCCACCCCGGACCCTTGGGTTCTCTCCCATCATTTCTCAGGGTTACAGGATCAATCTCAGGGGAGCTCCCCCAAAGAGATTTCTCCCAACACCCCCGCCACGAGAAGCTCGCTTGCGAAAAGCCCTCTTGGAGGCCGCAACGTCACTTCTCGAGAAGGGAGTGGTGATCCCGGTGCCTCAGGAGGAAACAAAGAAGGGATTTTATTCCATTATTTTCTTAGTCCCCAAACAGGACGGTTCCTTCAGACCCATTCTAAACCTGAAGTCTTTAAACCTGTGAGCGGACCATTTCAGGATGGAATCTCTGCAGTCAGTGCTTTTACGCATAGAACCTGGAGAATTTCTAGCATCAGTGGACATCCAAGATGCTTACCTACACGTGCCTACATGCAGGGAACATCAATCTTTACTGCGTTTCGCAATAGGGGAAACTCATCTACAGTTTCAGGCTCTACCTTTCGGACTGGCCACAGCACCGAGAGTTTTCACAAAAGTTATGGCTGTCATGGCAGCGGCAGAGAAGTTGCAGGAACATCTGACGATTGCAACGCAGTTTCTCCGAGACCATGGGTGGATGTTAAATCTTCCAAAATCTCACTTAACGCCCACTCAGAAATGTTAGTTTTTTGGGTGTGATCTTGGATACACATCTACATCGTGTTTTCCTCCCAGAGTCCAAAGCGGTGGACATTCGCCAGTTGGTGCTGTCAATTCTTCAGTCGCCGAATCCATCTATCTGGCAGAGTTTGAAGCTGTTGGACAAAATGGTGGCAACTGCCGAGACCCTGCAGTATGCGAGGTTTCACTCAAGACCTTTTTAATGGAACATTCTGTCCAGTTTGTCCGGCAACCCTAAATCCATGAAACAGGAAACACCGTTACTGTCTCGGGAGACAAGGGACTCGTTGATCTGGTGGATGGATCTGGAATTCTCTTCAATTGGGGCGCTCCCTTCACTCATGGGATTGGTTGGTCATCACGACCGATGCCAGTCTTAGGGGCTGGGGGGCAGTGGCCTTACACCTCAGATTCCAGGGTCTGTGGTCCAGTGCGTTCAGAACTGCCGATCTACATTCTGGAACTCCGGGCAGTGTGGAAGACACTCCTACAGGCGGAAGACCTCCTGAAGGGGTCATCCAGCCGCATACAATCGGACAATGCCACAACTGTGGCTTATCTCAACCATCAAGGGGGTACTCGCAGCAGGATGGCCATGCAGAAAGTCTCATGGATTTTTCAGTGGGCAGAAGTGAAAATTCCAGCTTTCTCAGCTGTGTTCATTCCGGGGATCCGGAATGTGGAGGCAGACTTCCTCAGCAGGAAGGAGAATGGGCATTGCATCAGGAAGTTTTTCAGGAAAAAGTAGCACTTTGGGGGCTCCCAGAAGTGGACTTGATGGCATCCAGACAAAATTGTCAGGTTCCTAGGTTCTGCTCGCAGAGCAGGGTTCCCTTGGCGTGGGCAGTGGGTGCCATGATAGTTCCATGGTGTATCAGCCTTGTATGTATTCCCTCCGTTTCCCATAATTGCTCACGTGCTTAAGAGAGTGAGGACACGGGGTACAAATCATCTTGATTGCTCCGTATTGGCCCAGGAGGTCTTGGTATTCAGACATACAGTACTGAGGCTGTCGACGGAATCCTGGCGTCTTCCTCTTCGGCCAGACATACTCAGACAAGGACCTTTTCTACACCAGGACCTAGCTCAATTTGACGGCCTGGCTTTTGAAACCTCCTTATTGAGGAAGAAAGGTTTCTCAGAAGCGGTTATCCAAACCATGCTCAGGGCTCGGAAGCCTGTGTCGGCAGCTAATTACCATAGGGTTTGGAAAATCTATATCAGGTGGTGTGAACATCAGAAAGTCTACACCTCTAGGTTCAAGGTTCTACATTTTATTCAGCGGGGTTTAGCCTGCAGTCTTTGCAGGTACAGCTGTCCACTTTATTCATATTCTTTCAGAAAAGAGTCTCTGGTGTCAGAAGTACAGACCTTCTTCTAGGGAGTTATGAGGCTTAAACCTCCTTATAGGTAGCCGGTGGCGCCTCTGGTGTTGTCGGTTCTACAGAAACCTCCATTTGAGCCTTTAAGGTCGGCTTATCTTAAATATCTTTCTTGGAAACTTACATTTCTGTTAGCCATAGCCTCGGCTAGGAGGGTTTCAGAATTGGGGGCCCTGTCTTGCAAGTCTCCGTTTCTTGTTTTCCATGAGGACAGGGCTGTTCTCAGAACAGTGCCAAAGTTTTTACCTAAGGTAGTCACAAATTTCTATTTAAACCAGGAGATTGTGCTCCAGAGGAGGCGAGAAATAGGGACAAGCTGAAGAGATTGGACAAGGTTCTATGTAGACAGAGTAAAGGATTTTTGCAAAACTGATTTGCTCTTGGTACTATATGACGTGCATAAGCGAGGGTGGCCAGCTTCTAAGCAGACCATTGCCAGATGGTTAAGGTCGGTGATTGCCTTTGCTTACACTAAGGTAGGCAGACCGATTCCCTCCAGGATTAATGCCCATACCACCAGGTCAGTTGATTCCTCTTGGGCTGTGTTTTATGGGGCTACAGTGGAGCAGTTATGCAGGGCTGCCACTTGGTCCTCTGTTCATACCTTTACCAAATTCTACAGGTTCCATGAGTTTGTGTCAGAGGACGCTTCATTTGGGCAAGTAGTGATGAGAACTGCGAGCCTGAGCGTACCCTCCCAAAGGACCGGCTCTTGAACGTCCCATGGTTGAGCTGTGTCACCAGGATGGACGAAAGAGAAAAGGGGATTTTTGTAAGAACTTACCGTTCTAATCCCTTTCTCTGAGTCCATCCTGGTGACACAGCTCAACCATGGGATGTAGGAGGGTCCGCAGGAGCAAGGCTTCTTTGAGAGACAGGCTTCTCCCTTCTGCATCCCAGAATTCCTCAGTTCAACTTCCAGAGCACACTAGGATACATTACTCAGTCCAACGCCTGAACATATTAATATGCACAATGAAATATAACCAAATAACATGACAAAACATGAACTGTTTAAACTTACTGAGCGTAAGGGAGGGATCGCGGTGTCACCCTTTTTTCAAGGTGATCTCTAGGTATAGGCCTGTTAGTGAACAACTTATTTTCTAGTTCCTTATTATTCCCAATTCTGTATTCGAACATGCTAATGTTATACATCATCTGCAACTTTGTACATGTTTAAAACAAATTCCAGTGCAGCAGAATGCATGATGATTGGCTGCGTCTGCGATATAAATTGGAAAACAAGCCAGGCCTCTCAGTGACACCCAGCGCAATGATGTAGGTCTATATCCGTAGGAAGAAGGACTGACTTACAATCAACCAAGTGTGCACACCATCCGGGATCCTGATGATGTGTACACACGGTGAGATTTTCCAATCAATTTTAACTATATAGTCAAAATCTAATCGATATCGCATAGACATCGAATGGAGATCGAACATGGTTTTAAGCTTTTGATCCCTATTCGATGCCGATGTGCGCTCTTGTTCAGCTGAAATCGAATAGACAAACAGACCGTGCAGCAATAACTATTTTTTTTTTAAATTCAATAATTTTTATAATTTTTTTTTTTTTTTTAATAACAAGCACCCCCCCCCCCCCATATACATATATAACATAGGTGGTACATATATCAGACATGTACACATATAAATAACAGTCACCCTTCTCTCGGGTGGTCTGTAGTGTGGTAGTGATATGCCAGTAATATTTATAGTAGCTAAATAAATCTGCCCAATATTTGTATATTAAGCCAAAACAAACCTCCCTCCCCAAACGACCAAAACAACCCACCCCTATAACCCCCCACCCTGTACTACCCGGCCCCAACTGAGGTGTACCTGGTTCCCTTAACTGTGCCCCCCCCCCCCCCCCCATTTAACTATGCTAATTTATCTCCCCCCCAAGAAATAACTGTGACACAGGATATTAAAAGATTAAAGTATATGGAGGGCTATAAGCCTGCGGCCCTAATTAGACAGAGATATCGTCTGGCAAACTTCAAAAATTATAAAACATATAGTGAACAGCAAGAGACATCTCGAATAAAAATGTGGTGTATGTTATCAGTCTGGCCATTTGTCAAAACCAGGAAAGTATAAGGCCATAGAGTCAATGCCAGCAGCTAGAGGAGAAGCAGGATAGGTTCCATCATAGGAGTGTGAGCAATTCCAAATTGATGTTGAATATATTGTAGGAAGGTGGGACAGTCCTGGGTAAGCGTCCACGAATATAGAACAGTAAGGCAGAATTGTAGGTAGGTTTCCAATTATTGAAACAGGATCTTGTGGGTGTTTATCCCGGGTGGTAGAAGCCATGCAGGTTGTGGTGTCATAGCTCAAAGGTGCTGCAATTACTTCTGGCACCATAGTAAAAGTGGCATTAGTGTAGGGAGTAGAAACCGCACATTGCTGCAGATTTTTAAGCTTGGTAATGAGTCTGTCCGTAGAGGAAGCAATAGCCTGCAGGATCTGGCACAGTGCCCCCTCCATCCTGCTCATTCGGGATATATCAGAGGATGTAGGATTTTAAGAGTCAAAGTAAGGAGTACTTGCCAGGTATGTGGCCGGAGGAGGTGTATAAATATATAGAGAGAGTCCCTTTGTAGATTCTTGTAGATATAAGGCAGAAGTACCTGCCGGGCCCAGCAGAGAAGAAGGACTATATATAAGTCCCTTGGGTTCTCTCCCATCATTTCTCAGGGTTACAGGATCAATCTCAGGGGAGCTCCCCCAAAGAGATTTCTCCCAACACCCCCGCCACGAGAAGCTCGCTTGCGAAAAGCCCTCTTGGAGGCCGCAACGTCACTTCTCGAGAAGGGAGTGGTGATCCCGGTGCCTCAGGAGGAAACAAAGAAGGGATTTTATTCCATTATTTTCTTAGTCCCCAAACAGGACGGTTCCTTCAGACCCATTCTAAACCTGAAGTCTTTAAACCTGTGAGCGGACCATTTCAGGATGGAATCTCTGCAGTCAGTGCTTTTACGCATAGAACCTGGAGAATTTCTAGCATCAGTGGACATCCAAGATGCTTACCTACACGTGCCTACATGCAGGGAACATCAATCTTTACTGCGTTTCGCAATAGGGGAAACTCATCTACAGTTTCAGGCTCTACCTTTCGGACTGGCCACAGCACCGAGAGTTTTCACAAAAGTTATGGCTGTCATGGCAGCGGCAGAGAAGTTGCAGGAACATCTGACGATTGCAACGCAGTTTCTCCGAGACCATGGGTGGATGTTAAATCTTCCAAAATCTCACTTAACGCCCACTCAGAAATGTTAGTTTTTTGGGTGTGATCTTGGATACACATCTACATCGTGTTTTCCTCCCAGAGTCCAAAGCGGTGGACATTCGCCAGTTGGTGCTGTCAATTCTTCAGTCGCCGAATCCATCTATCTGGCAGAGTTTGAAGCTGTTGGACAAAATGGTGGCAACTGTCGAGACCCTGCAGTATGCGAGGTTTCACTCAAGACCTTTTTAATGGAACATTCTGTCCAGTTTGTCCGGCAACCCTAAATCCATGAAACAGGAAACACCGTTACTGTCTCGGGAGACAAGGGACTCGTTGATCTGGTGGATGGATCTGGAATTCTCTTCAATTGGGGCGCTCCCTTCACTCATGGGATTGGTTGGTCATCACGACCGATGCCAGTCTTAGGGGCTGGGGGGCAGTGGCCTTACACCTCAGATTCCAGGGTCTGTGGTCCAGTGCGTTCAGAACTGCCGATCTACATTCTGGAACTCCGGGCAGTGTGGAAGACACTCCTACAGGCGGAAGACCTCCTGAAGGGGTCATCCAGCCGCATACAATCGGACAATGCCACAACTGTGGCTTATCTCAACCATCAAGGGGGTACTCGCAGCAGGATGGCCATGCAGAAAGTCTCATGGATTTTTCAGTGGGCAGAAGTGAAAATTCCAGCTTTCTCAGCTGTGTTCATTCCGGGGATCCGGAATGTGGAGGCAGACTTCCTCAGCAGGAAGGAGAATGGGCATTGCATCAGGAAGTTTTTCAGGAAAAAGTAGCACTTTGGGGGCTCCCAGAAGTGGACTTGATGGCATCCAGACAAAATTGTCAGGTTCCTAGGTTCTGCTCGCAGAGCAGGGTTCCCTTGGCGTGGGCAGTGGGTGCCATGATAGTTCCATGGTGTATCAGCCTTGTATGTATTCCCTCCGTTTCCCATAATTGCTCACGTGCTTAAGAGAGTGAGGACACGGGGTACAAATCATCTTGATTGCTCCGTATTGGCCCAGGAGGTCTTGGTATTCAGACATACAGTACTGAGGCTGTCGACGGAATCCTGGCGTCTTCCTCTTCGGCCAGACATACTCAGACAAGGACCTTTTCTACACCAGGACCTAGCTCAATTTGACGGCCTGGCTTTTGAAACCTCCTTATTGAGGAAGAAAGGTTTCTCAGAAGCGGTTATCCAAACCATGCTCAGGGCTCGGAAGCCTGTGTCGGCAGCTAATTACCATAGGGTTTGGAAAATCTATATCAGGTGGTGTGAACATCAGAAAGTCTACACCTCTAGGTTCAAGGTTCTACATTTTATTCAGCGGGGTTTAGCCTGCAGTCTTTGCAGGTACAGCTGTCCACTTTATTCATATTCTTTCAGAAAAGAGTCTCTGGTGTCAGAAGTACAGACCTTCTTCTAGGGAGTTATGAGGCTTAAACCTCCTTATAGGTAGCCGGTGGCGCCTCTGGTGTTGTCGGTTCTACAGAAACCTCCATTTGAGCCTTTAAGGTCGGCTTATCTTAAATATCTTTCTTGGAAACTTACATTTCTGTTAGCCATAGCCCTCGGCTAGGAGGGTTTCAGAATTGGGGGCCCTGTCTTGCAAGTCTCCGTTTCTTGTTTTCCATGAGGACAGGGCTGTTCTCAGAACAGTGCCAAAGTTTTTACCTAAGGTAGTCACAAATTTCTATTTAAACCAGGAGATTGTGCTCCAGAGGAGGCGAGAAATAGGGACAAGCTGAAGAGATTGGACAAGGTTCTATGTAGACAGAGTAAAGGATTTTTGCAAAACTGATTTGCTCTTGGTACTATATGACGTGCATAAGCGAGGGTGGCCAGCTTCTAAGCAGACCATTGCCAGATGGTTAAGGTCGGTGATTGCCTTTGCTTACACTAAGGTAGGCAGACCGATTCCCTCCAGGATTAATGCCCATACCACCAGGTCAGTTGATTCCTCTTGGGCTGTGTTTTATGGGGCTACAGTGGAGCAGTTATGCAGGGCTGCCACTTGGTCCTCTGTTCATACCTTTACCAAATTCTACAGGTTCCCTGAGTTTGTGTCAGAGGACGCTTCATTTGGGCAAGTAGTGATGAGAACTGCGAGCCTGAGCGTACCCTCCCAAAGGACCGGCTCTTGAACGTCCCATGGTTGAGCTGTGTCACCAGGATGGACGAAAGAGAAAAGGGGATTTTTGTAAGAACTTACCGTTCTAATCCCTTTCTCTGAGTCCATCCTGGTGACACAGCTCAACCATGGGATGTAGGAGGGTCCGCAGGAGCAAGGCTTCTTTGAGAGACAGGCTTCTCCCTTCTGCATCCCAGAATTCCTCAGTTCAACTTCCAGAGCACACTAGGATACATTACTCAGTCCAACGCCTGAACATATTAATATGCACAATGAAATATAACCAAATAACATGACAAAACATGAACTGTTTAAACTTACTGAGCGTAAGGGAGGGATCGCGGTGTCACCCTTTTTTCAAGGTGATCTCTAGGTATAGGCCTGTTAGTGAACAACTTATTTTCTAGTTCCTTATTATTCCCAATTCTGTATTCGAACATGCTAATGTTATACATCATCTGCAACTTTGTACATGTTTAAAACAAATTCCAGTGCAGCAGAATGCATGATGATTGGCTGCGTCTGCGATATAAATTGGAAAACAAGCCAGGCCTCTCAGTGACACCCAGCGCAATGATGTAGGTCTATATCCGTAGGAAGAAGGACTGACTTACAATCAACCAAGTGTGCACACCATCCGGGATCCTGATGATGTGTACACACGGTGAGATTTTCCAATCAATTTTAACTATATAGTCAAAATCTAATCGATATCGCATAGACATCGAATGGAGATCGAACATGGTTTTAAGCTTTTGATCCCTATTCGATGCCGATGTGCGCTCTTGTACAGCTGAAATCGAATAGACAAACAGACCGTGCAGCAATAACTATTTTTTTTTTAAATTCAATAATTTTTATAATTTTTTTTTTTTTTTAATAACAAGCACCCCCCCCCCCCATATACATATATAACATAGGTGGTACATATATCAGACATGTACACATATAAATAACAGTCACCCTTCTCTCGGGTGGTCTGTAGTGTGGTAGTGATATGCCAGTAATATTTATAGTAGCTAAATAAATCTGCCCAATATTTGTATATTAAGCCAAAACAAACCTCCCTCCCCAAACGACCAAAACAACCCACCCCTATAACCCCCCACCCTGTACTACCCGGCCCCAACTGAGGTGTACCTGGTTCCCTTAACTGTGCCCCCCCCCCCCCCCCCCCATTTAACTATGCTAATTTATCTCCCCCCCAAGAAATAACTGTGACACAGGATATTAAAAGATTAAAGTATATGGAGGGCTATAAGCCTGCGGCCCTAATTAGACAGAGATATCGTCTGGCAAACTTCAAAAATTATAAAACATATAGTGAACAGCAAGAGACATCTCGAATAAAAATGTGGTGTATGTTATCAGTCTGGCCATTTGTCAAAACCAGGAAAGTATAAGGCCATAGAGTCAATGCCAGCAGCTAGAGGAGAAGCAGGATAGGTTCCATCATAGGAGTGTGAGCAATTCCAAATTGATGTTGAATATATTGTAGGAAGGTGGGACAGTCCTGGGTAAGCGTCCACGAATATAGAACAGTAAGGCAGAATTGTAGGTAGGTTTCCAATTATTGAAACAGGATCTTGTGGGTGTTTATCCCGGGTGGTAGAAGCCATGCAGGTTGTGGTGTCATAGCTCAAAGGTGCTGCAATTACTTCTGGCACCATAGTAAAAGTGGCATTAGTGTAGGGAGTAGAAACCGCACATTGCTGCAGATTTTTAAGCTTGGTAATGAGTCTGTCCGTAGAGGAAGCAATAGCCTGCAGGATCTGGCACAGTGCCCCCTCCATCCTGCTCATTCGGGATATATCAGAGGATGTAGGATTTTAAGAGTCAAAGTAAGGAGTACTTGCCAGGTATGTGGCCGGAGGAGGTGTATAAATATATAGAGAGAGTCCCTTTGTAGATTCTTGTAGATATAAGGCAGAAGTACCTGCCGGGCCCAGCAGAGAAGAAGGACTATATAGGCTTCGCAGCTCTGGAGACAGGCAAGCAGTGGGACTCCAGCCCCTCCGTGCGGCCAAGCGGCGTGTCCCCAGGGAGACAGCTCCCACTCTCTCCCGCTAAACTCCAGAGAGTCACCGGCCGTCCCCTACCAAACCAGTCGACCAGGCAGCGACAGTATCACAGTCGGGCACCTGGACCTCAAACCGTTGGAGGATTCAAGATGGCGCCCGCGCTCGAAGCAGATGCACGGGGGACAGCAGTCTTCGCCGATCCAGGACTCCTCAAGCTGTCCAGTAGAGCTGCGGGTAGCGCAGGAGATACAGGAGCGTCTCCAGAGGCAGCAGGGGTATGTAGATTTCGTTTGCGGGGCCCGGGGCAGGATATAAGTACAGGATTTAGACGGAGCTCATACTCCCCGCGCCCGCTTCCAGTGCCGGCCAAGCCACGCCCCCTGCAGCAATAACTATTTAGTACCGATCTGAACTATAAAGTCAAAATTGCATGCGTGCGTTGGGCTCGCCATGCTATTCGATGCCGATTGAATAGGGATCAGCAAGTGTGTACTCACCGTAATTCTATGGAAGAAGCCACAACACGGGATGCCGATAGACAACTAGGTGATTGTTCTGAATAATCTTGCACAATAAAACCACACCGAAAACATTTATAGATTTTATTAATTTTGTACTTTTTTTTTTTCTATTCTGCTGGGCAAATGGTGTGCGGTGTCCGCTCAGCCGCCGGCATCCTCGCCTGTGCTGCGTAATGCTACATGAGACCGTGTGGACCGTTCTGGTTACAATTTATCCAAGAAGTTATCCAGGAGCGGGATCCCTTCCTTCAGACCTTTACGTTTCCGGGTTTCCGCAACCACCTGGGCGGGGCGGGTGGTGGCTTCTGTTGGGTTGCCAGGTAGGATCTGCCAGTGGTCAAACAAGCACTGCGGGAAAGCCTGCCCCCCGGTGTTAGACCTGAGATCAGCAGTGAAACCTGTCAAAGGGGGAGAGGTCATGAGAATATGATTGGCATACGCATGATACACACAAATCCTAGCCGCCATAGAGACCACAGTCACGTGGAATAATGCTGGGTCTCATCAGATAGGGCTGGTGCATACTGTATGTGGGCTAATAGTGACTGTGGCTATTTTTTTAAGTTGTCATATAGGGGGAGGGGCATTCAGTCCTAATATAGATGCCAATCCACATTTATTCCTGACCACGTAACTTGCTCCAAATGGCGTCTAACTCTGAATAAGGCCGAATGTCTTTGGATGTGTTTTAGAGTTTTAAGCGCTTGATAGGCTCCAGATTACTGTCCTGAACTATTATTGGAGACTATACTGATGGTGCGGTCAGTAGATTTTTATATTCGGGAACTTATGTCGCAGTCCGGTTGCGCCATGTGAAGTCAATGACACGGACTCTATGTGATTTAGTATTGTTGCCTCACCCTTCCTTTCCTATTCCCGCCCAGGGGCCATCTCCGTGCCGCAATAGCACACTCAGGATTTACCAAAAATAAGTACTGCCTCCATCTGTAGCCCACCACTAACCCATAGGTATCATTAGATATCCACATGCTCGCCTCCTGCGTGCTGCAGGTATATAGGATAACTAGGTGATTCATCGCGCCCTACGGGCGCTCTTCACACCGGCGTAAGGGGCTGCGCCCCCTTAATTTGTGAACATTTGTATATGAGAAAGATGGTTAGAATTGTATGAAAGATGGCCTGTATTGCAACTTGAGTTATAGGTGAAATGTGTTAAATAGAGAGCATATGATGTGGAAGGGGGTGTATATTGTTTTGTTTAATTAAAAAGCGGTTACAGAGTAAGATGTGCATTGACAGTGACATTTGTGGGTGTGGGGGGGGGGGGGCTGTGTGTGCATGTTGTTTAGGTGTGTGTGCAATAGTATAGTAGAGTGTTTTTGAGTCAGCGGCTCCCCACTGGCGGAGGTCACGACACAGGAAAACAGGAGGCTGGGTAGTGATAGGGGTGTTTGGCCATAAGGGGAACTAAAGAGGAGGGTGGGAGATACTGTGCAGTTTCTGCCAGTGGGTGAGGGTCCAGTGTGGCAGTACAGGATGGTGGCCCTGAGTCAGTGTCTCCTCCTACTGCATACCTCCCAACTTTGGCATTGCAGCAGCCGGGACGCTGCTGCTGCGCGCCGGAGGCGCGTTGAAATTTTCGGGGCGTGGCCTAATTTGGGGCGTGGCCTATACTCACGGCTCTTCCGCGAGGCCACGCCCCCATTTTGCCGCTATGGGGGCATGACCCAGAGGCTCTGTGAGCCTCTAGCCATGCCCCCAGCCCCCTGGCTGCGGGAATAGACGCTGTGCGCACGCGCACAGCGTTTATTCCCCGCTGCTTAGCAGCTGACAGGGGGGACTCCCAACAGCCCCCCCACACCGCGGGACACTGCCGCCCGCGGGTGGGACATCGGGACAGGCCCTGACAATCGGGACTGTTGGGAGGTATGTACTGGGTGGGAGTTAGGGTGCATGAGAGCAGGAGGCTGGGCTATGAGGCATGATAGGGGCATGTGGGCAAAACAGCGTCAGCGACTCCCCAGTGGTGGAAGTTACGGCTCAGGAGAGCAGGAAGCTGGGTAGTGATAGGGGTGTGTGAGTATACGGGGGACTAAAGAGGGGCTTAGGGGTGCCGTGAATCAAGGGAGGGAGGGGGCGCAGGTGTCCGCGAATCGCGGGAGAGGGCGGGGGTCCGCAAAGCGTGGGAGGGGGCGTGAATTGCGGGAGGGGGGGGGTTGCGAATTGCGGGAGGGGGGGTGTGCGAGGGGTGATGTGAATCGTGGGAGGGGGCGTGAATCGTGGGAGGGGGGTCCGTGAATTGCGGGAGGGGGGGGGGGCACGGGGCGCGATGAATCACCTAGTTGGTTATATATTCTTATAGAAGGATGGTAGGATGTTGCTGTCATTCAGAATGCATTTACATAAACAGTAATAGTAGCAGTAAAAGGTCTGACTTAAAACACCTACAGTAAAACAGAACAGGTGTTATATATTATACAAAGAATTGGTTGATGATGCCTAGGTTGACGTGCAAATAGTTGTCACTGGAAAAAAATTGCTACAAGAAAAAATCAACATAGAAAGGTCAACACATGTAAATGTTGACATAAGTGTGGCACTTCATTGGTGTCCATGTCGACACATGAGAATGAATATGAAAACATTCAAAAAAGAAAAATCTTCAAAAACTCATGTCAACCTTTTTCATTGTCGACCATAGCCGTGTCAGTGTTTTGCATGTGCCATTTAATCCTGGGGTTGCCGTGAATCGCGAGCGGGGGTGGAGGGGGGGGAGGAGGTGAGGGGTGTCCGCGAATCATGGGAGGAGGGGCAGTGGGTGGATGCCGTGATATGCGGGAGGGGGGGTCGCAGGGGGGGTGTGGGTGCCGCGAATCGTGGGAGGGGGGGACGCGGGGGGTTGCAGTGAATCGTGGGAGGGTGGGTCGCGGGGGCGGGGGGTTGCTGCAATGACAGGAGGGGGGGGTCAGGGGGGGGAATCGCGGTAGGGGGGGTCGCGGGGGTGGGGGGTACCGCAAACTGCGGGAGGGGGGGCCCGGGGGGTTGGCGCAAATCGTGGGAGGGGGGGTCGTGGGGTGCCGCGAATCGCAGGAGGTGGGGTGTCACGGGGTGGGGCCGCAAATCGCAGGAGTCGCCGCGAATTGCGGAGGGTGTGCTGCGAATTGCAGGAGGGGGTGTCGCCGCGAATCGCCACAAGAAAAAATCAACACAGAAAGGTCAACACATGTAAATGTTGACATAAGTGTGGCACTTCATTGGTGTCCATGTCGACACATGAGAATGAATATGAAAACATTGAAAAAGTGAAAAATAAATCTTGTCAACCTTTTTCATTGTCGACCATAGCCATGTCAGTGTTTTGCATGTGCCATTTAATTGTGGGGTTGCGGTGAATGGGGGGGGGGTGGTGGGGGTGGGGGGGGGGGGGTGGTGGAGGGAGGTGCATACCTCCCAACATGACCCTCTCCAGGAGGGACACATTGCTCTGTTTCTGGACTTTCTTCTTAATTTATGGATTACCATCACCTGTGCTTAAACACCTTTCTTATCAATTACCCTGTTTAAAATGACAGGTGATGACAATCATAAATTAAGATGGAAGTCCACAAACAGAGCATTCTGTCCCTCCTGGAGAGGGTCATGTTGGGAGGTATGGCGGTGTGGGGCGCTCACCTGGTGTGTCTGGGGAGTAGCTGTGTCTTTGCTGTGTAACATGGAGAGGCAGAGGGTGTCTGGCACTGTCTGTGGGCTCACTGGGCTGGTTCTCTGTCATGTGAGTCAGTCATGTGAGTCAGAGGCTCCACCCAGGGTTATATCTCCAGACACACTTTGAGTGACAGATGTAGCCAAATATATAAGAGATTCTGCCCTTTTCTCCTACCGCAGCAGGGGACACTGCAGTAATGACGTATGAGATAGAGTGGGTGCGTAGGAGGAGTCGGCACTTAAGTGAAAATTTCGTCTGTGGCTGGCTCCTCCCCCCTCTATCTCCCTCCAGACACCAGTCTTAAAAAAGTGCCGGAGGAGTCGGTATCCTCGGCAAGGTCTCCGCAGGAGACTAGGATTTTAGTTGTGTATTTTATTTTCTAGTTCGTTTTTACACTGATACAGGCATCCCGGAGGGTGCCTGCTTCGTTGGAGCTCTGGAGGGTCTGGTCGGTACTGCGTGCAGCTACCTTCCAGTACCCAGCCACCGGAGCATCGGCTTCGGGGACCCGCCGCAGCTGCTTGCGGCTAGCGTTACGGGTCCACGGCGTTCTCCCCCTCAGCCAGAGCAAGGAGATTTCAGGGGGCGGCTAGAGAGAGCGCGCTGGCCGGGCAGTATCGTCGCGTCGGCAGCGCGACGATGACGTCATCATATCCGGCGGGCGCGGGAAGAGTGGCTTGTGGGAGGTCCTTCTTCCGCGCGGACGCCATTAAGGAGAGGTGACTGCTGCTACACAGAGTCTCCAGGCTGGTTCGCTTTCCTGAGGCTTCATTCAGCGCTGTCTTCCGCTGCTACAGGGTACTGTGAGTAACGGAGGTTTTCTACACACACACACACGCATTGGGAGAGTTGTGGCTCCTCTCTCCCTGTTGACACCCAGACTCTAGGCTTTGTTCTTTATTAGGAGATTGAGCTCTAAGGGGTGTTTGGGGTGTGTGTGTTTGAGGTGAGCTGGTGTGTCTCTGTGGTTACTGGGACACCTGGGCAGTTATGGCTGGGAAGGGTACTTCTTCCAAGGCAGCTGTTAAGCTGTATGCTTGTAAAAGCTGCAAGGGACAATATACACAGCACACTAAGGGTGTTTCACTCTGTGCTCCCTGTTATGATTTATCAAAGGCTTCTGCATCTGTTCCTCAGACTCCTATTGCTGTGGATCCTATTCACAGTGTGTTAGCTAATTTAACTGCTGAATTGGTGGCCTCTAGAAAGGACAGGGAGCGCATGCAGTCTCAGCTTTCTAGCATGGCTGCTGCGGAACCTGGTTGGGCCAAGACACTTATTTCTTCGGTGGATTCTCTGTCTCAGTCGCTGGCTGGCACTGCACAGAGGATGCCTCCTTCACAGGTAGCTGCCAAAAGGAAGGCAGGGGTGTCTTTGGCTATCCCTCATCATGCAGATGATGATGATGGGTTAGAGGTTTTAGAGGATGGTGAGTATGTAACGCCACAGGTTCAGGATTCTCCTCAGGAGGTTTTGGATGAAGAGGACGCTCAGGGAGTGGACGGCCTTATCAGGGCTGTAAGGTCTACTCTAAATCTAGAAGAGACGCGGGCTCCGCCTCAGGTCTCTATCTTTGGCCGTGTGCAGAAGGCGCCAGTGTATTTTCCAGACTCGGCTGAGCTGGATAATCCATTGTTAGATATCTGGAAAACTCCGGATAAGAAATTTCAGATTTCTTCTCGCTTAAAATCTCTTTATCCCTTCTCCCCTGAATCCAGGGAAAAATGGGAGGCTCCGCCTACGCCGGATGTGTCTCTTTCCAGGCTTTCAAAGAAGTCGACTCTTCCAGTTCCAGGGGCGGTCGGCTTGAAGGAGGCACCTGATCGGAGGTTGGATACCTCTTTAAAGACTATTTTCTCCACAGCAGGGGTTTTGTTAAGACCTGCGCTGGCCTCCGCCTGGGTGGCTCGGGCCATGGAGGTTTGGGCGTCTCAGCTAGTGTCTGGTTTGGAACAGGACAGCCCTAAGGAGGATTTATTGTCCTTGGCGGAATTTATCAGAGATGCGTCCACTTATATTGGGGAAGCGTCTGCAGACGTGGCGTCCCTTGGAGCTAAGGTTTCGGCTTCAGCTGTTGTGGCCAGAAGGGCGGTTTGGCTCCGGCCATGGCAGGCTGAGGCGGAAATAAAGAAGGCGGTTGAAGCTCTGCCCTTTTCAGGTGATATGCTGTTTGGTGCGGAGCTGGACAAGCTTATTGCCCAGGCTACGGGGGGCAAGTCTGCGTTTTTACCATCTTCAGCGCCGCCTCCTAAGCGCCAATTTGTGGCGCCTTCCTTTCGGGCCTTTCGGGGCTCATCAGGTTTCAGAGGTAAGACAAGAGGAGGCTTTTCTTCCTTCCGAGGCCGCAGAGGAAGAGGTGCCAGAGTGGCCTCTACTGCGGCCGCCACTGCCCGCAGGCCAGATACCAAGGCCACTGACAAACCAGTGGCATGACGGTCTCGCAGCCCACGTGGGGGATTCCATTGTGGGCGCGCGTCTGTTGCAGTTTGCAAAAATTTGGAGGGCCCACTGCAGGGATGCATGGGTGCTGGACAGCGTCTCCCAGGGATACAAACTGCAATTCGCGTCGACCCCTCCCTCAAGATTTTTTCGGATAGGTCTGCCAAGGAAAAAGGAGGAATGTCAGGCTCTGCGTGGTTCCATTCAGGGTCTGTTAGACGCGAAAGTAGTGGTCCCAGTCCCGGCTTCACAGCAGGGCGGAGGTTTCTATTCCAGCGTCTTCGTCGTGCCCAAGCCGGATGGCTCGGTGCGGCCTATCCTAAATTTAAAGGATTTAAACCTCCATATTTGTTATCAGCGGTTCAAAATGGAGTCCATTCGGTCCGTGGTGGCGTCTCTAGAAAGGGGAGAATTCTTGATGTCATTGGACATCAAGGATGCGTACCTGCACGTACCAATTTGGGAACCCCATCAGTGTTTTCTGAGATTTGCAATAGACGATTGCCATTACCAGTTTCAGGCTCTTCCTTTTGGCCTGTCTTCGGCTCCCAGAGTATTTACAAAGATCATGGCGTGTATGATTGCAGCACTCAGGCTCCAAGGAATAACAATTATTCCGTATTTGGACGATTTGCTAATCAAAGCGTCAAGTCGGGAGAAGCTGGTAGAGCACGCCATGGTAGCCTGCAAATTCTTGGTAGACCATGGTTGGATTCTAAATCTAAAGAAGTCTCATCTAACACCGTCAAGGAAATTAAAGTTCCTGGGTCTCATTTTGGATACAGAAAACGAGACGGTTTCGCTTCCGTTGGACAAAGTGCGAGCAATTCAAAAGATGGTGAGACAGGTTTTGTCTTTACGAAGGGTGTCAGCGCACACGTGCACGCGGTTACTGGGAATGATGGTAGCCTCTTTCGAGGCTCTACCATATGGACGGTTTCACACAAGAACCTTTCAAGAAAACCTTCTGTCCCAGTGGTCGGGATCCCACTTGGAGATCCACAAGAGAATTTTTCTTTCGAGGGAAGCGCGTCTGTCTCTGAACTGGTGGCTGTCAACTTCTCATCTGTTGAAGGGCCGAAGTTTCAGACCGTGCATTTGGACTATTCTGACAACGGATGCCAGCCTGAGAGGTTGGGGAGCTGTGACCCAGGGTTATACTTTTCAGGGTCGTTGGTCTGTCCAGGAGGCCAAGTTATCGATCAACATTCTGGAGCTCAGGGCCATCAGGTTGGCACTCCTTCAGGCCCAGGACCTGCTCAAGGGTCTGCCAATAATGATCCAGTCCGACAATGCGACCGCGGTTGCTTATATAAACCGGCAGGGCGGGACGAAGAGCAGGGCAGCAATGAAGGAGGTTCGTCCAATTTTACAATGGGCAGAAGCTTATGCGTCCAATCTCACAGCAGTCTTCCTGCCGGGAGTGGAGAACTGGCAGGCGGATTTCCTAAGTCGCCAGGATTTCCATCCAGGAGAATGGACCCTAAATCCGGAGGTGTTCCAACTCATCACGCGGAGGTGGGGGACGCCTCAGATCGACATGATGGCGTCCAGACTGAATCACCAACTTCCTCTTTACTGTGCCAGATCGAGAGACCCGGGAGCCTGGGCGGTGGATGCTTTCTCAATTCATTGGGATTTCAACCTCATCTACATCTTCCCTCCGTTTCCTTTGTTAGCACAGGTACTCAAACGGATAAAAAGAGGGTCAGCTTCAGCGATATTAATAGCCCCAGATTGGCCAAGAAGGGCTTGGTATTCGGACTTGAAGCTGCTTCAGGCCGATCGTCCGTGGCGTCTTCCTCTCAGGGAGGATCTGTTGCAGCAAGGACCGTTCGCCTACCCAGGCTTGACGCAGCTGCGTTTGACGGCGTGGCTGTTGAAGCCGACCTGTTAAAAAGGAGGGGTGTTCCAGTGACAGTAATTCCCACCATGCTTAGGGCTAGGAAGGAGGTAACTTCCAAGCATTATCATCGTATCTGGAAGTCTTATGTGGCATGGTGTCAGAGGAAGAAGGTGGAGAGAGCGGTCTTTCAGCTAGCTCGCCTTTTGGAATTTCTTCAAGCGGGGCTGGATAAGGGCCTTCGATTAGGTTCGATTAAGGTCCAAATTTCCGCTTTGTCGGTATTTTTCAACAAAAAATTGGCACTCATTCCGGAGGTGCAGACGTTTTTGAAGGGGGCTTTACGGTTGCAGTCGCCGTATGTTCCTCCGACGGAGCCTTGGGATTTGGGGCTCCTGTTGGAATTTCTCAAATCTGAGTCTTTTGAACCACTGGATTCAGTGGACTTGAAGTGGTTAACATGGAAGACTTTGATGTTATTGGCATTGGCGTCAGCCAGGAGAGTTTCAGAGCTGGGGGCTCTGCTTTGTCGTCCTCCGTTTTTGATTTTTCACAGAGACCGTGCAGAGCTAAGGACTAATCCTAAATTCCTTCCCAAGGTAGTCTCTTCCTTTCACGTGAACCAGCCGATAGTGGTTCCGGTTTTGTCCGGGTCTTCTGAAAGTTTGGATGTTGTAAGAGCATTACGCATCTATGTGGAGAGGACTGCTTCTTTTCGGAAGACGGAGTCTTTATTTGTTTTGTTTGGGGCAGAAAAGAAGGGTTGGCCAGCGTCGAAGCAGACTCTGGCCAGGTGGTTGTGCCTGACTATCAAGGAGGCGTATGCAAGGGCCGGCATTCAGGCGCCTCAGAATGTTTCTGCCCATTCTACCAGATCGGTCAGTACTTCCTGGGCGGCTGCCAGGGGAGTGTCACTGACTCAGGTTTGTAGAGCCGCCACGTGGGTAGGCTCCAACACCTTTGCTAGGTTCTACAAGTTTGATAGGTTTGCCAGGGAAGATTCTTCTTTTGGCAGAGCTGTCTTACAAGATCCTCAGCGCTCGCCCTCCCGGGTGTAGTGGCTTTGGTATCATCTCATACGTCATTACTGCAGTGTCCCCTGCTGCGGTAGGAGAAACAAGGAATTTGGTACTTACCGATAATTCCCTTTCTCCGAGGCAGCAGGGGACACTGCACGCCCACCCAGCGCTTTGGTTCCTTTTTGTTTAGCAGTGCCTTTCCTGCCATGATTGTTTGGGGGTCCTGCTAGTTCTGTATTGTACAGATTGTATTTTTTCTCTGTTTGTTGATTGCATGATTGCATGTCTGTGGTAAAGGTGTTTACCTATTGTTCTTGGTTTACAGTCTGTGGTTTCTACTTGCCTGTCTCCTTTATCTCTCGGTCACGTTTTTTAAGACTGGTGTCTGGAGGGAGATAGAGGGGGGAGGAGCCAGCCACAGACGAAATTTTCACTTAAGTGCCGACTCCTCCTACGCACCCACTCTATCTCATACGTCATTACTGCAGTGTCCCCTGCTGCCTCGGAGAAAGGGAATTATCGGTAAGTACCAAATTCCTTGTTTCAGGCATAGGAGACGGGAATTTCACTTTTTCAAACCAGGTCTCAGCCAGAGACCCCCATTTTACATATGGCGATCGGATGCGGATTGTGTCCATCAGGCAACGGATGCTTTTAGATGATGTCATCATTGTGCCCACCAATCCACACTGTTTATGCACGACAACCATGGAATGAATTCTTATGTGCTGGCAAATCTAAGTCTCACTCTGCTGACTCAGATTTGCGGCGCCTAGCTGTATGAAATCCGATGATGTCAGCTGCAGGTGTCACGCTGCCATTTGCATGGGAAAGTCCATGAAATGCTGGGCGTGCCCATGGGAAATTATTATTATTATTTTTTGTATTTCATGGTTTCTGTACTATATTATGTTGATTCTATCTGTTAAGCGCATTGAGTCCTATTGGAGAAAGAGCGTTATATAAATAAAATTATTATTATTATTATTATATGTGGTCAGTGCAATACACATGGGCTCTTTAAGAACATACCGAAGGATTCATTGACGGGCAGATAGGCTTTTACTACAAACATGGGTGTTCTGGCAATTTGGGATTCCTCAAACACGTGTCCTCGCTTCCTGTTCAGGACGCCATAGATCCCACCAACCACCTGCTCCGGGCACTGTGCAGACAGGAGGACAGAGAGACGTCAGCTTCTGGGCACGTTCACATCCTGTATAGCAGGCATGTCCAAACTGTGGCCCTCCGGCTGTTGTGAAACTACACATCCCAGCATGCCTTGCCATAGTTTTCGCATCCTCTAGAAGCAAAACTGTGGCAAGGCATGATGGGACTTTTAGTTTTACAACAGCTGGAGGGCCATAGTTTGGACATGCCTGCTGTATAGTAGCTGCCAGTGCAATGATCAGAGCTCCAGGTCGGTTACAAAAGACAAGTAACCATAAGCCGTGGTTTTCACCCCAAACAGCTCACAGTTCCCAGGTCACCCAGTTGCTGCACAGGTGTAGACATTATTCACTGACACATTTCCCAGGCCATCCAGCAGGTGCACAGGTGCAGTCATTACTCGCTGAGACATTTTCTATGTCACCCAGTGGGCGCACAGGTGCATTCCCCAGGTCACCCAGCGGGTGCACAGGTGTACTCATTACTTACTGACACATTTTCCATGTCATCCAGAAGGTGCACAGGTGTAATGATGACTCACAGGTGCATTCCCCAGGTCACCCAGTGGGTGCACAGGTGTACTCATTACTCCTGACACATTTCCCAGGTCATCCAGCAGGTGCACTCATTACTCCCGGGCACATTTCCCAGGTCACCCAGTAGTCATTACTCATGGACACATTTGAAAAGCCCAACAGGTGGAGCTAATTATTTCACTTGTTATTCTGTGAGGAGACCCGGAAAACATGCACTGTGTGTGGTACTGAGGATTTGAGAACCTGTGCCATAATGCAGTGTTTCCCAAATTATGTCATTGCAGCCCAGGCTTTAAGGATATTCACGCTTGAGTACAGATTGTTAAAACAAATTGAGGCCATAAGGGGTCCATCCATACCTGGGCAAATCCAAACCTTGGGGTTTCAGGCAAGGTGATAAATTTGGCTGGAAGGCAGGTGACCTCATTAGATGGATCTGGTCTCTCAGCTCTTGGAACTTGTGACCACTGGGGGCCAAACTGATGCTGATGGTGGCGCACGTTGAGGTCAGTCGTCACCAGTCCACTAGATGTTCTTCATGTACTTATCAAGGTTGGATGACAGAACCAAACCATCTATCTAACCTGCTGTATGGAGAGGGCTCCAAATGCTTAGACAGTTTAATTAAATAAAATGTTAAATTAAAAAATTCTGGAGCACAGTATGGGCAATGCGAACCATGCACGTCTACGGCGGTGCGTAGTTAAAGGGGCATGACGTTGGGTGCCATAGAAGAAAACATGAAGACTTGGCCTCACCACCTGTAGCACCAGATGGACAGTAGCCCCCAGTACGACCATACACAGACTGAGAAGGACATCACATTTGCTCTTGCAACTACCTAGTTCTCACCTGAATCTCCACGAGGTAGATGGGTTCCATCAGCCGGGGCTGGGCTGTGAGGGCCGCGGCATACAGCACTCTCCTGGCTGTGGGGATGATCTGACCACCGCCACGATGGATTGCGTCTGCATGTAGGGTGACATCGTGGATGTCAAATCTGGCGCCTCTCATGTTCTCTTCGCACAAAACTCCCTGCGGGGACATCATACAGCATATATCGCCGCTGTGTAATACAATAACCATCGCCTAGCTTACTCCAGCATTTAGGGGCCTCGGTAGCACAGGAACGGCTGACACGGATAAAGCACTCGCCTCTTTGGTGGCCCATTGGAATCCAGCGACAACGCTGTCCTTGATCTCATTGAGGTACTGGACACCTTTAGTGACATCCACTAAGATGTTGGGTCCTGTCCCATCGGGGCCGAAGCACCAGATCTTTCTGGCTTCCGCCACGTCCCATTCGTACTTTTCTGACAGGTAACGGGCCCTCTGCTTCAGCTCCTGCCGGGAACTGACATCTCCCTTGTCAACGTCTTCCGCCAGGCCGTCGGATAAGGGCCGGGCTTTCATGTACAGGCGGTTGTGCTTGTTGGGGGATTTGGACAGGCAGAGCTGGTCAGACTCCTCGCTCACGGTCTCCCTGTAGGACACAACCGGATCCGATTTCTGTGCAGGGGACACAAAAACTTCATCATGAACGGGAAATATGAGAAAGTACAAAAAAATGAAAAAAATTATGAAAAACTCACGATGACTATTTGCTGTGTCAACCTTTTCGACCTAATGCATGTAGATTTAAAGTCCAGATACCCCATTTATTAGCGCACTCAAATAGACCAGGTTCAGCCACGGATATCGGCTAACCACAGAGTTTTCACACATTTTTGCTTGCGGTCCTAGGAAGCTGCTGAACTGAGCAACAATTGAATTGCTCCTTTGGGTGTCCACTAGAGACAGCAATTGGGGAAACAACTGAATCACCCGCCTATGTGTTACAATACATAGTATGGAGGTCATCAGAGAGCTCAACCAACATTGTAATGTAATACAGATGTGTCCACATACATCTATCCTCAGTGCGCTATGTCGTGTTACACATAGAGCGCGAGCACTGAATGACTTAGTGGATCTAAGCATCTTTGGATGCAACTTTTACCATTACAATGCATCTTATTCACAAAATTATAGATACGACACACAAGCAGCTTCTGCTGATTAAAATGATATGCCGCACACCTATATTCAGTGCATGACTACAGCAATATCTGCACACAAATTGGTATGAAGCAGTGGGAGGGCGCCCATACCTTGATTGAAATACATAATTGGTAATAACAGGCAGACAAAGCGGTAAGAGGGCGCTCATACCTTAATAGGAATACATGCATGATCTTCTTCCAGATCTTTAAGGCAGATTTCTAAGTGCAACTCCCCAGCGCCAGCAATGATGTGTTCTCCAGATTCCTCAATTATACACTAAAGAGATACAAAAAAAAAAAAAACATTATCCATCGTCATTGACAGGCCAGGATCACCAGCAGGGATAACACTGATGACATGCTTGGCGCTACCACTAGAATAACCTGGATTACTAATATCTGATGACATCACATTACCATACTCGCACATTTACGCTCCGTCGCGCACACGCTCACTCATAGGCAGATTTTTAGAGGGGGGTGCTTCTCTATCTGAATCAGCTCCGTATGAGTGATATCACACTTTGATTGGCAGGGTTTCTCTGTTTGTCCATAAGCAGCCATCAATCAGTACCAGAGCAGGACTCTCTGCCATCCTGCGCCGGCCCCCGAACAAGTGACATCACACAAGGGGGAGGTGCTATCAGCAACAAAGTGTAGCGCTGCCTAGAATGGCTGTGTTATGAAATGTCTGGTCCAGGTGGGAACTCCCTCCTAAAATGTTAAATAGAAGCGGCTCGCGGCTCATTGTACCTGAACCATGGGGTCAGACTTGGCCAAGCGTTTCAGTCCCTCCACCAGCTTCGGGAGGTCTGCAGGGTTCTTTGCCTCCACGGCCACTCGTACGACGGGGCTAACACTGAACTTCATCACCCGCATGTTATGGGCGTGCTCGAAGGTGCTGATTGTGCCGGTCTTCCCCAAGAACTGGTCAACGCCAACAAGGCCCACGATGTTGCCGCAAGGAACGTCCTCGATAGGCTCCACGTAACGACCCATCATGAGAATGGTCCTGTGAGTAGAGACAGGATCGGGTCATGTACAGAGATTGGAGCAGGGCTGATACGGACAACAGCCCGTGAGATGCAGCATCAGCGAGTTCCCAGAGAGACGATATTTCATTGGCGGAATCATATAAAAGCCAAAACTAGATTGGTCTGGCCTTATAAATCATTGCTCCTTTAGAACATCTGCTGGACCCACTGATGATTGCATCTCCCAGGATACTGCATTTACCCCATGGTATAAAACTTCTCCGGACTGGTAGTGTTTCAGCCACCGGATGAGACTAGAACTGGACACGCTGAAGCAGACAGCCCTGGTCCGCAGATGGGGAACAGGTGTGGAATGTGCAGAATATTTCAAAACCTGTCTCACTCCTGCAGGACGTGGGGGCAGAGGTCACGTAGGAGGACCCTAGACCTATTCCTTGCTGGAGCCCCATCTCCTGAGGCTGACCTCTTAGTAAATCTCTGTCCCTAGATTTCGGATGGAGAAATGCACATAAAATGTTCTCTGGTTCTAACAATCCTCTTCAGTGTCTGGTTCTCAGATGTTGGACCTACCTCTGGATAGGCTTCAGATACAGATCTTCTTTCTTCCCCGGCGTGTAGTTGGGGCCCATTATACGCACTTTCTGGCCTGTGGATACAATCCCGGAGAACACGCGGCCGAAGGCGTAGAAACGTCCCTTATCGGTGGTGGGCACCATCTTGGAGATGTACATCATTAAGGGCCCTTTAGGGTCACAAGTTTTCACACCTACATAACAGGATTAAATGGTTCTGATTAAGTTCTAGAACATCTCCAGACATTGCCGCACACCTTACAGAGGTCCTTACAGAGCGGCATAGATTACAGTACGCTATCTGGTACGTCATACAAGGCTGGGCTCTCCTGACCTGCGTACCAGAGACTTAGGGGTTAGGGCAGTGGTTCCCAAACTATTTTGGAGCGGATAAAACCCCCTTATCTGACATGCACCAGAGCCGCTCTCTGCTGAAGTGTCCCTGTTGGTGACCTTACCTATAGCAGCCTCGTCATCCGGCGGCCCCTCGTACAGAAGTTCACACCGGTACTTTTGTGCCGTCACAGGGGAGGGCAGATGGATTGTGATCATCTGCAACAAGGCGTCTCCGGCCGGCAGCCAGCGTCGCATGACAGCCTGCGGTACAGCAAAACAGGATGACTCGTACCAAGTACCAAACGTTACATTACTATGGGGGAAAGAGATTAGCAGCAGCATTCTTCAGTGTCCAGGACCTACACACAACCTCTGCCGGCACCATGTGCCCAACCTATCACCGATCTATACCCCAGAACACCCGAGTGAGACCGGATTGAGGCACAGAGTCTTATGGAGACTAAGCCAGGGTGTTACCATGAAATAATGTAGATATTTCCACAGTACCAATGTGTCCTCATACACCTAGTGCGGGAGTAGGCAACCTGTGGCTCTCCAGCCATTGTGAAACTACAAGTCCCAGCATGCCGTAGTTTTAGAACGACCTAATAACGGTCATTTGTCATTTTGCAGCTACTTGCGGTTTTTATAAGTGCATTTAAGACACCTCTTTTGGAAGAAAGGACGCACTGTATGCCACGTCGCAGGGACCTGATGAGCCAGGATTGGTGTAAAGGTGTATGTGGGCACATCGATACGGGTATACCCAGTATAGGCTTTTTGGGGCTTTAAGGGCTAACACCAGGATTACTCCTCTGGGGCAGCGGTCTCGGGCAGCAGCATTTCTGGGCAGAAAATGTATGTTATTAAAATTATTTGTTTTTAAACTACTTTTATTAATTATTGGGCAGTACAACACAATACAGTGTATAATACACCTTTGCCCTCACCGGTGCTCCAAATTTGCTCCTCTCCCAGGTATTCAGCACCAAGTGACAGATTGGAGCCGCCAGACACAGATTCTGGCATCCCCGTGATCATAAATCCCTGATATACAGCACTGTGCTCCTGGGGGCCATATTCTCACCATTATTCACAGCAATTTCTGTACAAATACCGCCTGCTCCTAAGCTGAGCCTGCTCTTAAGCTGAGATACTGATACATATTACTCAGGTCTGGATGATGACCTTTAGGAACCAGTGACAGCAACCAGGCAGAACGCATTCTTAGTGTTCTCAATGATGTCACCGGTTCTAGGAGAACGGATAGGCTGCACTCTCAGTGATGTCACTGGTTCTAGGAGTACAGACAGACTGCACTCTCAGAGATGTCACTGGTTCTATGAGAACGGATAGGCTGCATTCTTGGTGATGTCACTGGTTCTATGAGAACGGACAGGGTGCATTCTCAGTGATGTCACTGGTTCTATGAGATCGGATAGACTGCACTCTCAGAGATGTCACTGGTTCTAGGAGAACGGATAGGCTGCACTCTCAGTGTCACTGGTTCAAGGAGTGCGGACAGAGTTCATTCTTAGTGAGGTCACTGGTTCTCAGGGAATGGATAGGCTGCATTCTCAGTGGTGTCACTGGTTCTACGAGAACGGATAGATTGCACTCTCAGTGATGTCACTGGTTCAAGGAGTAGAGACAGGGTGCATTCTCAGTGATGTCACTGGTTCTTGGAGAACGGATAGGCTGCATTCTCAGTGATGTCACTGGTTCTTGGTGAATTTACTGTGGCTGTTGTCTGTGTAGGAATAGTGCCCTTTATGTAGCAATTACTTAAAAACAACTTAATATCATGTTCTGAGTAAGGAGTGAGAATATAGCCCCCATAGTGCTGTACCCCACTAGTCGAATATGGTCACACCTTTGTCAGTTATGGAATCCTGGGTACCGAGGGGGGGACGTCTGCTTACGCCTGGGGGGGTCCACTGATGACAAATGTAAGAGCCTGAAATAAAATGGCATCCTGCCTGCCACAAAGTCTTATTACTGCTGCCTTCCTAGAGGAGGAGAAAACAGAGACGGATAAATAACACGTTAGATATGATCCACCTGCAACAAAGGGAGGATAAGTGTACGTGACGCGGGAGCCACCCAGTCCTCACTGCGCCTCTGAGCAATGGCTGATGGGAGACTGGAAGAGAACAGTGATCAAAGGAAGAAGAACGAAGAGAAAGGACAGATCTTACACAGCAGGGGCAGAGCCACATGCATTACACAGTGTCCGGCTTATCACACGCCAAGTGCACCAATAACACGCGTGTGCCTTACATGCTCCGAGCTGGACTTCATAGATGGAACTGGAGTCTTGCAAATTCCCCTCCTCCTCGTTTACTTGTCAAATGAACTTTGTTTCAGTTAGTTACACACCCGCTCCTAAAACGGCACACATTCCTAACGAGGCACACTACTACGCACCCGCTCCCAATGAGGCACACTACTACACACCTGCTCCCAATGAGGCACACTACTACGCACCTGCTCCCAATGAGGCACACTACTACGCACCCGCTCCTAAAACGGCACACATTCCTAACGAGGCACACTACTACGCACCCGCTCCCAATGAGGCACACATTCCTAATGAGGCACACTACTATGCACCCGCTCCCAATGACGCACACATTCCTAATGAGGCACACTACTATGCACCCGCTCCCAACGAAGCACACATTCCTAATGAGGCACACTACTACGCACCCGCTCCCAATGATGCACACATTCCTAATGAGGCACACTACTACGCACCTGCTCCCAATGAGGCACACTACAACGCACACGCTCCTAAAACGGCACACATTCCTAATGAGGCACACTACTGCGCACCTGCTCCCAATGAGGCACACTACTACGCACCTGCTCCCAATGAGGCACACTACTACACACCCGCTCCTAAAACGGCACACATTCCTAATGAGGCACACTACTACGCACCCGCTCCTAAAACGGCACACATTCCTAATGAGGCACACTACTACTCACCCGCTCCTAAAACGGCACACATTCCTAATGAGGCACACTACTACGCACCCGCTCCTAAAACGGCACACATTCCTAATGAGGCACACTACTACGCACCCGCTCCTAAAGCGGCACACTTTCCTAATGAGGCACACTACTACGCACCCGCTCCTAAAGCGGCACACTTTCCTAATGAGGCACACTACTACGCACCCGCTCCCAATGAAGCACACATTCCTAATGAGGCACACTACTACACACCCGCTCCTAAAACGGCACACATTCCTAATGAGGCACACTACTACGCACCCGCTCCTAAAACGGCACACATTCCTAATGAGGCACACTACTACGCACCCGCTCCCAATGAAGCACACATTCCTAATGAGGCACACTACAACGCACCCGCTCCCAATGACGCACACATTCCTAATGAGGCACACTACTACGCACCCGCTCCCAATGACGCACACATTCCTAATGAGGCACACTACTACACACCCGCTCCCAACGAAGCACACATTCCTAATGAGGCACACTACTACGCACCCGCTCCCAACGAAGCACACATTCCTAATGAGGCACACTACTACGGACCCGCTCCCAAAGACGCACACATTCCTAATGAGGCACACTACTACACACCCGCTCCTAAAGCGGCACACATTCCAAATGAGGCACACTACTACGCACCCGCTCCCAATGAAGCACACATTCCTAATGAGGCACACTACTACGCACCTGCTCCCAATGAAGCACACATTCCTAATGAGGCACACTACTACGCACCCGCTCCTAAAACGGCACACATTCCTAATGAGGCACACTACTACACACCCGCTCCCAATGAAGCACACATTCCTAATAAAGGCACACTACTACGCACCCGCTCCTAAAACGGCACACATTCCTAATGAGGCACACTACTACGCACCAGCTCCTAAAACGGCACACATTCCTAATGAGGCACACTACTACGCACCCGCTCCTAAAACGGCACACATTCCTAATGAGGCACACTACTACGCACCCGCTCCTAAAACGGCACACATTCCTAATGAGGCACACTACTACGCACCCGCTCCTAAAACGGCACACATTCCTAATGAGGCACACCACTATGCACCCGCTCCTAAAACGGCACACATTCCTAATGAGGCACACGACTACGCACCCGCTCCTAAAATGGCACACATTCCTAATGAGGCACACTACTACGCACCCGCTCCTAAAACGGCACACATTCCTAATGAGGCACACTACAACACACCCGCTCCTAAAACGGCACGCATTCCTAATGAGGCACACTACTACGCACCCGCTCCAACGAGGCACACATTCCTAATGAGGCACACTACTACGCACCCGCTCCTAAAACGGCACACATTCCTAATGAGGCACACTACTACGCACCCGTTCCTAAAACGGCAAACATTCCTAATGAGGCACACTACTACACACCCGCTCCTAAAACGGCACACATTCCTAATGAGGCACACTACTACGCACCCACTCCTAAAACGGCACACATTCCTAATGAGGCACACTACTACGCACCCGCTCCTAAAACTGCACACATTCCTAATGAGGCACACTACTACGCACCCGCTCCTAAAACGGCACACATTCCTAATGAGGCACACTACTACGCACCCGCTCCTAAAACGGCACACATTCCTAATGAGGCACACTACAACGCACCCGCTCCTAAAACGGCACACATTCCTAATGAGGCACACTACTACGCACCCGCTCCTAAAACGGCACACATTCCTAATGAGGCACACTACTACGCACCCGCTCCTAAAACGGCACACATTCCTAATGAGGCACACTACAACGCACCCGCTCCTAAAACGGCACACATTCCTAATGAGGCACACTACAACGCACCCGCTCCTAAAACGGCACACATTCCTAATGAGGCACACTACTACGCACCCGCTCCTAAAACGGCACACATTCCTAATAAGGCACACTACAACGCACCCGCTCCTAAAACGGCACACATTCCTAATAAGGCACACTACAACGCACCCGCTCCTAAAACGGCACACATTCCTAATGAGGCACACTACTACACACCCGCTCCTAAAGCGGCACACATTCCTAATGAGGCACACTACTACGCACCCGCTCCTAAAACGGCACACATTCCTAATTAGGCACACTACTACGCACCCGCTCCCAATGACGCACACATTCCTAATGAGGCACACTACTACACACCTGCTCCCAATGACGCACACATTCCTAATGAGGCACACTACTACACACCCGCTCCTAAAACGGCACACATTCCTAATGAGGCACACTACTACGCACCAGCTCCAACGAAGCACACATTCCTAATGAGGCACACTACTACGCACCCGCTCCCAATGAAGCACACTACTACGCACCCGCTCCCAATGAGGCACACTACTACACACCCGCTCCTAAAACGGCACACATTCCTTACGAGGCACACTACTACGCACCCGCTCCCAATGAAGCACACTACTACGCACCCGCTCCCAATAAAGCACACATTCCTAATGAGGCACACTACTACGCACCCGCTCCCAATGAAGCACACATTCCTAATGAGGCACACTACTACGCACCCGCTCCTAAAACGGCACACATTCCTAATGAGGCACACTACTACGCACCCGCTCCCAATGACGCACACATTCCTAATGAGGCACACTACTACGCACCCGCTCCCAACGAAGCACACATTCCTAATGAGGCACACTACTACGCACCCGCTCCTAAAACGGCACACATTCCTAATGAGGCACACTACTACGCACCCGCTCCCAATGAAGCACACATTCCTAATGAGGCACACTACTACGCACCCGCTCCCAATGAAGCACACAATTCTAATGAGGCATACTACTACGCACCAGCTCCAACGAAGCACACATTCCTAATGAGGCACACTACTACGCACCCGCTCCCAATGAAGCACACATTCCTAATGAGGCACACTACTACGCACCCGCTCCAACGAGGCACACATTCCTAATGAGGCACACTACTACGCACCCGCTCCTAAAACGGCACACATTCCTAATGAGGCACACTACTACGCACCCGCTCCTAAAATGGCACACATTCCTAATGAGGCACACTACTACGCACCCGCTTCTAAAATGGCACACATTCCTAATGAGGCACACTACTACGCACCCGCTCCCAATGACACACACATTCCTAATGAGGCACACTACTACGCACCCGCTCCTAAAATGGCACACATTCCTAATGAGGCACACGACTACGCACCCGCTCCTAAAACGGCACACATTCCTAATGAGGCACACTACTACGCACCCGCTCCTAAAACGGCACACATTCCTATTGAGGCACACTACAACGCACCCGCTCCTAAAACGGCACACATTCCTAATGAGGCACACGACTACGCACCCGCTCCTAAAACGGCACACATTCCTAATGAGGCACACTACTACACACCCGCTCCTAAAACGGCACACATTCCTAATGAGGCACACTACTACGCACCCGCTCCTAAAATGGCACACATTCCTAATGAGGCACACTACTACGCACCCGCTTCTAAAATGGCACACATTCCTAATGAGGCACACTACTACGCACCCGCTCCCAATGACACACACATTCCTAATGAGGCACACTACTACGCACCCGCTCCTAAAATGGCACACATTCCTAATGAGGCACACTACTACGCACCCGCTCCAACGAGGCACACATTCCTAATGAGGCACACTACTACGCACCCGCTCCTAAAACGGCAAACATTCCTAATGAGGCACACTACTACGCACCCGCTCCTAAAACGGCACACATTCCTAATGAGGCACACTACTACGCACCCGCTCCTAAAATGTCACACACTCCTAATGAGGCACACTACAACGCACCCGCTCCTAAAACGGCACACATTCCTAATGAGGCACACTACTACGCACCCGCTCCTAAAACGGCACACATTCCTAATGAGGCACACGACTACGCACCCGCTCCTAAAACGGCACACATTCCTAATGAGGCACACTACAACGCACCCGCTCCTAAAGCGGCACACTTTCCTAATGAGGCACACTACTACGCACCCGCTCCTAAAACGGCACACATTCCTAATGAGGCACACTACTACGCACCCGCTCCCAATGACACACACATTCCTAATGAGGCACACCACTACGCACCCGCTCCTAAAGCGGCACACTTTCCTAATGAGGCACACTACTACGCACCCGCTCCTAAAATGGTATCATTCCTAATGAGGCACACTACTACACACCCGCTCCTAAAACGGCACACATTCCTAATGAGGCACACTACTACGCACCCACTCCCAATGACACACACATTCCTAATGAGGCACACTACTACGCACCCGCTCCTAAAACGGCACACATTCCTAATGAGGCACACTACTACGCACCCGCTCCTAAAACGGCACACATTCCTAATGAGGCACACTACTACGTACCCGCTCCCAACGAGGCACACATTCCTAATGAGGCACACTACAACGCACCCGCTCCTAAAACGGCACACATTCCTAATGAGGCACACTACTACACACCCGCTCCTAAAACGGCACACATTCCTAATGAGGCACACTACTACGCACCCGCTCCTAAAACGGCACACATTACTAATGAGGCACACTACTACGCACCCGTTCCTAAAACGGCACACATTCCTAATGAGGCACACTACTACGCACCCGCTCCTAAAACGGCACACATTCCTAATGAGGCACACTACTACGTACCCGCTCCCAACGAGGCACACATTCCTAATGAGGCACACTACAACGCACCCGCTCCTAAAACGGCACACATTCCTAATGAGGCACACTACTACACACCCGCTCCTAAAACGGCACACATTCCTAATGAGGCACACTACTACGCACCCGCTCCTAAAACGGCACACATTCCTAATGAGGCACACGACTACGCTCCCATTCCTAAAACGGCACACATTCCTAATGAGGCACACTACAACGCACCCGCTCCTAAAACGGCACACATTCCTAATGAGGCACACGACTACGCACCCGCTCCTAAAACGGCACACATTCCTAATGAGGCACACTACTACACACCCGCTCCTAAAACGGCACACATTCCTAATGAGGCACACTACAACGCACCCGCTCCTAAAACGGCACACATTCCTAATGAGGCACACTACAACGCACCCGCTCCTAAAACGGCACACATTCCTAATGAGGCACACTACTACGCACCCGCTCCTAAAGCGGCACACTTTCCTAATGAGGCACACTACTACGCACCCGCTCCCAATGAAGCACACATTCCTAATGAGGCACACTACTACACACCCGCTCCTAAAACGGCACACATTCCTAATGAGGCACACTACTACGCACCCGCTCCCAATGACGCACACATTCCTAATGAGGCACACTACTACGCACCCGCTCCCAACGAAGCACACATTCCTAATGAGGCACACTACTACACACCCGCTCCCAATGACGCACACATTCCTAATGAGGCACACTACTACGCACCCGCTCCCAATGACGCACACATTCCTAATGAGGCACACTACTACGCACCCGCTCCTAAAATGGCACACATTACTAATGAGGCACACTACTACGCACCCGTTCCTAAAACAGCACACATTCCTAATGAGGCACACTACTACACACACGCTCCCAATGAAGCACACATTCCTAATGAGGCACACTACTACGCACCCACTCCTAAAACGGCACACATTCCTAATGAGGCACACTACTACGCACCCACTCCTAAAACGGCACACATTCCTAATGAGGCACACTACTACACACCCGCTCCTAAAACGGCACACATTCCTAATGAGGCACACTACTACGCACCCGCTCCTAAAACGGCACACATTCCTAATGAGGCACATTACTACGCACCCGCTCCCAATGACGCACACATTCCTAATGAGGCACACTACTACGCACCCGCTCCCAATGAAGCACACATTTCTAATGAGGCACACTACTACGTACCCGCTCCCAATGACGCACACATTCCTAATGAGGCACACTACTACGCACCTGCTCCTAAAACGGCACACATTCCTAATGAGGCACACTACTACGCACCCGCTCCCAATGACACACACATTCCTAATGAGGCACACTACTACGCACCCGCTCCTAAAATGGCACACATTCCTAATGAGGCACACTACTACGCACCCGCTCCAACGAGGCACACATTCCTAATGAGGCACACTACTACGCACCCGCTCCTAAAATGGCAAACATTCCTAATGAGGCACACTAAAACGCACCCGCTCCTAAAACGGCACACATTCCTAATGAGGCACACTACTACACACCCGCTCCTAAAATGGCACACATTCCTAATGAGGCACACTACAACGCACCCACTCCTAAAACGGCACACATTCCTAATGAGGCACACTACTACGCACCCGCTCCTAAAACGGCACACATTCCTAATGAGGCACACGACTACGCACCCGCTCCTAAAACGGCACACATTCCTAATGAGGCACACTACAACGCACCCGCTCCTAAAACGGCACACATTCCTAATGAGGCACACTACTACGCACCCGCTCCCAATGACACACACATTCCTAATGAGGCACACTACTACGCACCCGCTCCTAAAGCGGCACACTTTCCTAATGAGGCACACTACTACGCACCCGCTCCTAAAATGGCACACATTCCTAATGAGGCACACTACTACGCACCCGCTCCAACGAAGCACACATTCCTAATGAGGCACACTACTACGCACCCGCTCCCAATGACACACACATTCCTAATGAGGCGCACTACTACGCACCCGTTCCTAAAATGGCACACATTCCTAATGAGGCACACTACTACGCACCCGCTCCTAAAATGGCACACATTCCTAATGAGGCACACTACTACACACCCGCTCCTAAAACGGCACACATTCCTAATGAGGCACACTACTACGCATCCACTCCCAATGACACACACATTCCTAATGAGGCACACTACTACGCACCCGCTCCTAAAACGGCACACATTCCTAATGAGGCACACTACTACGCACCCGCTCCTAAAACGGCACACATTCCTAATGAGGCACACTACTACGTACCCACTCCCAACGAGGCACACATTCCTAATGAGGCACACTACTACGCACCCGCTCCTAAAACGGCACACATTCCTAATGAGGCACACTACTACACACCCGCTCCTAAAACGGCACACATTCCTAATGAGGCACACTACTACGCACCCGCTCCTAAAACGGCACACATTCCTAATGAGGCACACGACTACGCTCCCGTTCCTAAAACGGCACACATTCCTAATGAGGCACACTACAACGCACCCGCTCCTAAAACGGCACACATTCCTAATGAGGCACACGACTACGCACCCGCTCCTAAAACGGCACACATTCCTAATGAGGCACACGACTACGCACCCGCTCCCAATGACGCACACATTCCTAATGAGGCACACTACTACGCACCCGCTCCTAAAATGGCACACATTACTAATGAGGCACACTACTACGCACCCGTTCCTAAAACGGCACACATTCCTAATGAGGCACACTACTACACACACGCTCCCAATGAAGCACACATTCCTAATGAGGCACACTACTACGCACCCACTCCTAAAACGGCACACATTCTTAATGAGGCACACTACTACGCACCCACTCCTAAAACGGCACACATTCCTAATGAGGCACACTACTACACACCCGCTCCTAAAACGGCACACATTCCTAATGAGGCACACTACTACGCACCCGCTCCTAAAACGGCACACATTCCTAATGAGGCACATTACTACGCACCCGCTCCCAATGACGCACACATTCCTAATGAGGCACACTACTACGCACCCGCTCCCAATGAAGCACACATTTCTAATGAGGCACACTACTACGTACCCGCTCCCAATGACGCACACATTCCTAATGAGGCACACTACTACGCACCTGCTCCTAAAACGGCACACATTCCTAATGAGGCACACTACTACGCACCCGCTCCCAATGACACACACATTCCTAATGAGGCACACTACTACGCACCCGCTCCTAAAATGGCACACATTCCTAATGAGGCACACTACTACGCACCCGCTCCAACGAGGCACACATTCCTAATGAGGCACACTACTACGCACCCGCTCCTAAAATGGCAAACATTCCTAATGAGGCACACTACTACGCACCCGCTCCTAAAACGGCACACATTCCTAATGAGGCACACTACTACACACCCGCTCCTAAAATGGCACACATTCCTAATGAGGCACACTACAACGCACCCACTCCTAAAACGGCACACTACTACGCACCCGCTCCTAAAACGGCACACATTCCTAATGAGGCACACGACTACGCACCCGCTCCTAAAACGGCACACATTCCTAATGAGGCACACTACAACGCACCCGCTCCTAAAGCGGCACACTTTCCTAATGAGGCACACTACTACGCACCCGCTCCTAAAACGGCACACATTCCTAATGAGGCACACTACTACGCACCCGCTCCCAATGACACACACATTCCTAATGAGGCGCACTACTACGCACCCGTTCCTAAAATGGCACACATTCCTAATGAGGCACACTACTACGCACCCGCTCCTAAAATGGCACACATTCCTAATGAGGCACACTACTACACACCCGCTCCTAAAACGGCACACATTCCTAATGAGGCACACTACTACGCACCCACTCCCAATGACACACACATTCCTAATGAGGCACACTACTACGCACCCGCTCCTAAAACGGCACACATTCCTAATGAGGCACACTACTACGCACCCGCTCCTAAAACGGCACACATTCCTAATGAGGCACACTACTACGTACCCGCTCCCAACGAGGCACACATTCCTAATGAGGCACACTACAACGCACCCGCTCCTAAAACGGCACACATTCCTAATGAGGCACACTACTACACACCCGCTCCTAAAACGGCACACATTCCTAATGAGGCACACTACTACGCACCCGCTCCTAAAACGGCACACATTCCTAATGAGGCACACGACTACGCTCCCGTTCCTAAAACGGCACACATTCCTAATGAGGCACACTACAACGCACCCGCTCCTAAAACGGCACACATTCCTAATGAGGCACACTACTACACACCCGCTCCTAAAACGGCACACATTCCTAATGAGGCACACTACAACGCACCCGCTCCTAAAACGGCACACATTCTTAATGAGGCACACTACAACGCACCCGCTCCTAAAACGGCACACATTCCTAATGAGGCACACTACTACACACCCGCTCCTAAAGCGGCACACTTTCCTAATGAGGCACACTACTACGCACCCGCTCCCAATGAAGCACACATTCCTAATGAGGCACACTACTACACACCCGCTCCTAAAACGGCACACATTCCTAATGAGGCACACTACTACGCACCCGCTCCCAATGACGCACACATTCCTAATGAGGCACACTACTACGCACCCGCTCCCAACGAGGCACACATTCCTAATGAGGCACACTACTATGCACCCGCTCCCAACGAAGCACACATTCCTAATGAGGCACACTACTACACACCCGCTCCCAATGACGCACACATTCCTAATGAGGCACACTACTACACACCCGCTCCTAAAACGGCACACATTCCTAATGAGGCACACTACTACGCACCCGCTCCCAATGAAGCACACATTTCTAATGAGGCACACTACTACGTACCCGCTCCCAATGACGCACACATTCCTAATGAGGCACACTACTACGCACCCGCTCCTAAAACGGCACACATTTCTAATGAGGCACACTACTACGTACCCGCTCCCAATGAAGCACACATTTCTAATGAGGCACACTACTACGTACCTGCTCCCAATGACGCAAACATTCCTAATGACACACACTACTACGCACCAGCTCCTAAAACGGCACACATTCCTAATGAGGCACACTACTACACACGTGCTTTAAACAAAGCACACTATTGCGCACCCACTCCTCATTAGGCACACTACTACACACTCGGTCGCAATGAGGCCCACTATTACACACACATGCACGGTCCCAACGAGGCCTGCTACTACACACGTGGTTCCATCGAGGTCCGCTTCTAAACACACACACACACACGGTCTCAATGAGGCCCGCTACTACACACACGGTCCCAACGAGTACTGCTAATACACACATGGTCCCAACAAGTGCTGCTACTACACACACCGTGCCAACAAGTCCTGCAACCACGCACAGGGTCCCAACGAGGCCGTCTACTACACGCTCAGTCCCAATGAGTCCCAGTACTACACACAGGGTCCCAACGAGGCCCGCTACTACACACACTGTCCCAAAGAGGCCCGCTACTGCATACAAGGTCCCAATGAGTAAACAAAGAGTTAACCAGCGCTGGCTTGTTTCTCAAATAAAGTGACGGTTTCTTCAAGTTAAAAAATGTAATAAAGTAAAAACATACATATAATAAATGTATAGACACAAGAATAACTGTAATGAATAAAGTTAAAATAATTTGATACCCTTGTAGGACATTTGGGGACTCCTATATCCGGGATGCTTTGTTCCACTTGTGGGAATGTCTCTATTAAGCAGCATGTAATTGCAAGGTGGCCGAATCCTCATGCAGTTTGCAGAGCAATGGAATTATGGTCCGGTAAACCTTGGTGTGTTTGTGGTATTTGCTGCATGTCCAATCCAAACGTGTTAGATGCCGGATGACCAGGTAGAGAATGAAACCCATGTCCAGTGGAGCTTGTAAATAAGCAGTATTCCCCAGGAGTCCAGTGGTGTCAAGGGAATATAGGTTTGAGAAGCTCTGCGCGTTTCTCTGGGTATAAACACCCAGCTTCCTTAGGAGCAGCTGTGGAACAAAGCATCCCGGCTATAGGAGTCCTCAAATGTCCTACAAGGGTATCAAATTATTTTAACTTTATTCATTACAGTTATTCTTGTGTCTACACATTTATTATATGTATGTTTTTACTTTATTAAATTTTTTAACTTGAAAGAAACCGTCACTTTATTTGAGAAACAAGCCAGCGCTGGTTAACTCTTTGTTTACTTGTCCATATATCAGGGACTGACAATCCCTTAACCAGCTGCTGTTAGCAGCGCACCTTATTATCCCAGGGTCCCAATGAGGCCCGCTACTACACACAGGGTCCCAAACTAGGCCCACTACTACACACACTGTCCCAAAGAGGCCCGCTACTACACACGCTGTCCCAAACGAGGCCCGCTACTACACACACGGTCCCAACCAGTCCCGCTACTACACACAGGGTCCCAAAGAGGTACATGGTCCCAATGTTGCATAGTTCTACACACACACACGGTCCCAACGAGGCCCGCTACTACATACACTATCCCAATGAGGCCCACTACTACACACAGGGTCCCAACGAGGCCCGCAACTACACACAGGGTCCCAACAAGGCCCACTACTACACACAGGGTCCCGACGAGGCCCACTACTACACACAGGGTCCCGACGAGGCCTACTACTACACACAGGGTCCCAACAAGGCCAACTAGTACACACAGGGTCCCAACGAGGCCCACTACTACACACAGGGTTCCAACGAGGCCCGCAACTACACACACACAGTCCCAACGAGGCCCACTACTACACACAGGGTCCCAAAGAAGCCCACTACTACACACACACACAGTCCCAACGAGGCCCGCTACTACACACATGGACCCAAACAAGGCCTGCTGCTACTACACACACACACAGTCACAAAGAGGCCCGCTACTACACACACAGTCCCAAACAAGGCCTGCAACTACACACACGGTCCCAACGAGGCCTGCTACTGCACACATGGTCCCAACGGGGCCCGCTACTACATACACTGTCCCAATGTGTCCCGCTACTACACACAGGGTCCCAACGAGGCCCGCAACTACACACAGGGTCCCAACAAGGCCCACTACTATACACAGGGTCCGAACGAGGCCTGCAACTACACACAGGGTCCCAACAAGGCCGACTACTACATACAGGGTCCCGACGAGGCCTACTACTACACACAGGGTCCCAACAAGGCCAACTAGTACACACAGGGTCCCAACGAGGCCCACTATTACACACAGGGTTCCAACGAGGCCCGCAACTACACACACACAGTCCCAACGAGGCTCACAACTACACACACACAGTCCCAACGAGGCCCGCAACTACACACACACACAGTCCCAACGAGGCCCGCAACTACACACACACAGTCCCAACGAGGCCCGCAACTACACACAGGGTCCCAATGAAGTCCACTACTACACACACACACACACACACAGTCCAAACGAGGCCCGCTACTCCACACATGGACCCAAACAAGGCCTGCTGCTACTACACACACAGTCACAAAGAGGCCCGCTACTACACACACAGTCCCAATGAGGCCCGCTACTGCACACAGGGTCCCAATGAGGCCTGCTACCACACACACAGTCCCAAACAAGGCCCGCTACCACACACACAGTCCCAAACAAGGCCTGCTACTACACACACATGGTCCCAATGAGGCCCACTACTGCACACAGGGTCCCAAACAAGGCCTGCTACTACGCACACAGTCCCAAATAGGCCTGCTACTGCACACACAGTCCCAATGAGGCCCGCTACTACACACATGGTCCCAACGCGAGCCCTACCTGGCAATAGGAGTTTATATAGTAAAAGGAGGAAACAGAGACTTTTAGTCTTACCCTATAGTAGCGTGCCTATTCATTTAGTCCAATGAGAACGCAGGATACAGATTCCCACTTGCACATTCTGACCAATCCCCATTCTGCTCCTGGCCAGGACACGGTACCTTGAGGAGTTGCTTTCCTTCCTTCTCCCGGTCTTCTGCATCCAGCTTGATGTCCAGCTTCTCAATCAGTTTGGCCGTTTCCTCCTTCTTGAAGTTCATAATGGCGTCAAACACCTGCAATGCGGGAGCATGGACTCAGCGGAACACGTACTATGGCCTAAATAACCCGTTCTGCTAAAGGCGGCATTAAGTGTCCTATACCTTAAAGATGGGGTCCAGGATCAGCTGGCTGAATGTACGCGGCAACTTTTTCCCGTCGGCGCTGGTGGCAGATTTGCTGAACTTGCCGGCGGCTGGATCAAAATACCTAAATATACAAAAGTGATCGCATGCGTTAGTGCTCTGCGGAACTAGAACAGGGGTGTAGCCATAATGGGCATAATCTATGCACTAGAGCAGTGGTTCCCAACCCGAGGTACTTGTACCCCCCTGGGGTTACCCTGCAGACCGGTAGGGGTAATGGTAGAAGTCTCCTGATGGCGGAAGAAGTCTCCTATTGCCATGGAGACGAACCACGCTGCGTCACTTCCGGTCCCGTCTGCAGCATCATCAGGGTCTCCTTGTTCTTTTGCCCATCAGTAATCCACTGATAGATACCCACACTGCCCTCAGACATCAGCGATCATCTGCCCCGCGCTGCCCTCAGACATCAGCGATCATCTGCCCCGCGCTGCCCTCAGACATCAGCGATCATCTGCCCTCAGACATCAGCGATCATCTGCCCTCAGACATCAGCGATCATCTGCCCCGCGCTGCCCCTTAGACATCAGCGATCGTCTGCCCCGCGCTGCCCTCAGACATCAGCGATCGTCTGCCCCGCGCTGCCCTCAGACATCAGCGATCGTCTGCCCCGCGCTGCCCTCAGACATCAGCGATCCTCTGCCCTGCGCTGCCCTCAGACATCAGGGATCATCTGCCCTGCGCTGACACGGGTGGAGGAAGCAGCGGCATTAATCCCACAGGCGTTAGCAGGAACCCCAGAGACAGTACACAGCCAGCGGCCAGACACAGAGGGATCTGATTCCTGACCACACACTATTCCTCCGCTACCGGAGACAGTACACAGCCAGCAGCCAGACACAGAGGGGCCCAATTCCTGACCGCACACTACTCCTCTGCTACCAGTGACAGTACACAGCCAGCGGCCAGACACAGAGAGGCCCGATTCCTGACCGCACACTACTCCTCCGCTACCGGAGACAGTACAGAGCCAGCGGCCAGACACAGAGAGGCCCGATTCCTGACCGCACACTACTCCTCCGCTACCGGAGACAGTACAGAGCCAGCGGCCAGAGACAGAGAGGCCTGATTCCTGACCGCAGACTACTCCTCCGCTACCGGAGACAGTACACTGCCAGCGGACAGACACAGAGGGGCCCGATTCCTGACCGCACACTACTCCTCCTCTACAGGAGACAGTACACAGCCAGCGGGCAGACACAGAGGGGCCCGATTCCTGATCGCACACTACTCCTCCGCTACCGGAGACAGTACACAGCCAGCGGCCAGACACAGAGGGACCCGATTCCTGACCGCACACTACTCCTCCGCTACCGGAGACAGTACACAGCCAGCGGCCAGACACAGAGGGACCCGATTCCTGACCGCACACTACTCCTCCGCTACCGGAGACAGTACACAGCCAGCGGCCAGACACAGAGGGACCCGATTCCTGACCGCACACTACTCCTCCGCTACCAGAGACAGTACACAGCCAGCGGCCAGACACAGAGGGGCCCGATTCCTGACCGCACACTTCTCCTCCGCTACCAGAGACAGTACACAGCCAGCGGCCAGACACAGAGGGACCCGATTCCTGACTGCACACTACTCCTCCGCTGCCGGAGACAGTATGCAGCCAGCGGCCAGACACAGAGGGGCCCGATTCCTGACTGCACACTTCTCCTCCGCTACCAGAGACAGTACACAGCCAGCGGCCAGACACAGAGGGGCCCGATTCCAGACCGCACACTACTCCTCCGCTACCGGAGACAGTACACAGCCAGCGGCCAGACACAGAGGGACCCGATTCCTGACCGCACACTACTCCTCCGCTACCAGAGACAGTACACAGCCAGCGGCCAGACACAGAGGGGCCCGATTCCTGACCGCACACTTCTCCTCCGCTACCAGTGACAGTACACAGCCAGCGGCCAGACACAGAGGGACCCGATTCCTGACTGCACACTACTCCTCCGCTACCGGAGACAGTACACAGCCAGCGGCCAGACACAGAGGGACCCGATTCCTGACCACACACTACTCCTCTGCTACCGGGGACAGTACACTGCCAGCGGCCAGACACAGAGGGACCTGATTCCTGACCGCACACTACTCCTCCGCTACCGGGGACAGCCTGCGGCCAGACACAGGGGCCCGATTCAAGACCGCACACTACTCCTCCACTACCAGAGACAGTACACAGCCAGCGGCCAGACACAGAGGGGCCCGATTCCTGACCACACACTACTCCTCTGCTACCGGAGACAGTACACAGCCAGCGGCCAGACACAGAGGGACCCGATTCCTGACCACACACTACTCCTCCGCTACCAGAGACAGTACACAGCCAGCGGCCAGACACAGAGGGACCCGATTCCTGACCACACACTACTCCTCCGCTACAGAGACAGTACACAGCCAGCGGCCAGACACAGAGGGACCCGATTCCTGACCGCACACTACTCCTCTGCTACCGGAGACAGTACACAGCCAGTGGCCAGACACAGAGGGGCCCGATTCCTGACCGCACGCTACTCCTCCGCTACCGGAGACAGTACACAGCCAGCGGCCAGACACAGAGGGGCCCGATTCCTGACCGCACGCTACTCCTCCGCTACCGGAGACAGTACACAGCCAGCGGCCAGACACAGAGGGGCCCGATTCCTGACTGCACACTACGCTACCGGAGACAGTACACAGCCAGCGGCCAGACACAGAGGGACCCGATTCCTGACCACACACTACTCCTCCGCTACCGGAGACAGTACACAGCCAGCGGCCAGACACAGAGGAAGCGATTCCAGACCGCACACTACTCCTCCACTACCGGAGACAGCACACAGCCAGCGGCCAGACACAGAGGGACCCGATTCCTGACCACACACTACTCCTCCGCTACCAGAGACAGTACACAGCCAGTGGCCAGACACAGAGGGACCCGATTCCTGACCGCACACTACTCCTCCACTACCAGAGACAGTACACAGCCAGCGGCCAGATACAGAGGGACCTGATTCCTGACCGCACACTACTCCTCCACTGCTGGAGACAGTACACAGCCAGCGGCCAGACACAGAGGGGTCCGATTCCTGACCGCACACTACTCCTCCGCTACCAGAGACAGTACACAGCCAGCGGCCAGACACAGAGGGACCCGATTCCTGACCGCACACTACTCCTCCACTGCTGGAGACAGTACACAGCCAGCGGCCAGACACAGAGGGACCCGATTCCTGACCACACACTACTCCTACGCTACTGGAGACAGTACACAGCCAGCGGCCAGACACAGAGGGACCTGATTCCTGACCGCACACTACTCCTCCGCTACTGGAGATAGTACACAGCCAGCGGCCAGACACAGAGGGACCCGATTCCTGACCGCACACTACTCCTCCGCTACCAGAGACAGTACACAGCCAGCGGCCAGACACAGAGGGGCCCGATTCCTGACCGCACACTTCTCCTCCGCTACCAGAGACAGTACACAGCCAGCGGCCAGACACAGAGGGACCCGATTCCTGACTGCACACTACTCCTCCGCTGCCGGAGACAGTATGCAGCCAGCGGCCAGACACAGAGGGGCCCGATTCCTGACCGCACACTTCTCCTCCGCTACCAGAGACAGTACACAGCCAGCGGCCAGACACAGAGGGGCCCGATTTCAGACCGCACACTACTCCTCCGCTACTGGAGACAGTACACAGCCAGCGGCCAGACACAGAGGGACCCGATTCCTGACCGCACACTACTCCTCCGCTACCAGAGACAGTACACAGCCAGCGGCCAGACACAGAGGGGCCCGATTCCTGACCGCACACTTCTCCTCCGCTACCAGTGACAGTACACAGCCAGCGGCCAGACACAGAGGGACCCGATTCCTGACTGCACACTACTCCTCCGCTACCGGAGACAGTACACAGCCAGCGGCCAGACACAGAGGGACCCGATTCCTGACCACACACTACTCCTCTGCTACCGGGGACAGTACACTGCCAGCGGCCAGACACAGAGGGACCTGATTCCTGACCGCACACTACTCCTCCGCTACCGGGGACAGCCTGCGGCCAGACACAGGGGCCCGATTCCAGACCGCACACTACTCCTCCACTACCAGAGACAGTACACAGCCAGCGGCCAGACACAGAGGGGCCCGATTCCTGACCACACACTACTCCTCTGCTACCGGAGACAGTACACAGCCAGCGGCCAGACACAGAGGGACCCGATTCCTGACCACACACTACTCCTCCGCTACCGGAGACAGTACACAGCCAGCGGCCAGACACAGAGGGACCCGATTCCTGACCACACACTACTCCTCCGCTACCGGAGACAGTACACAGCCAGCGGCCAGACACAGAGGGACCTGATTCCTGACCGCACACTACTCCTCCGCTACCAGAGACAGTACACAGCCAGCGGCCAGACACAGAGGGACCCGATTCCTGACCGCACACTACTCCTCCGCTACAGAGACAGTACACAGCCAGCGGCCAGACACAGAGGGACCCGATTCCTGACCGCACACTACTCCTCTGCTACCGGAGACAGTACACAGCCAGTGGCCAGACACAGAGGGGCCCGATTCCTGACCGCACGCTACTCCTCCGCTACCGGAGACAGTACACAGCCAGCGGCCAGACACAGAGGGGCCCGATTCCTGACCGCACGCTACTCCTCCGCTACCGGAGACAGTACACAGCCAGCGGCCAGACACAGAGGGGCCCGATTCCTGACTGCACACTACTTATCCGCTACTGGAGACAGTACACAGCCAGCGGCCAGACACTGAAGGACCAGATTCCTGACCACACACTACTCCTCCGCTACCGGAGACAGTACACAGCCAGTGGCCAAACACAGAGGGGCCCGATTCCTGACCGCACACTACTCCTCCACTACCGGAGACAGTACACAACCAGCTGCCAGACACAGAGGGGCCCGATTCCTGACCACACACTACTCCTCCGCTACCGGAGACAGTACACAGCCAGCGGCCAGACACAGAGGAAGCGATTCCAGACCGCACACTACTACTCCGCTACCGGAGACAGTACACAGCCAGCGGCCAGACACAGAGGGACCCGATTCCTGACCGCACACTACTCCTCCACTACCGGAGACAGCACACAGCCAGCGGCCAGACACAGAGGGACCCGATTCCTGACCACACACTACTCCTCCGCTACCAGAGACAGTACACAGCCAGCGGCCAGACACAGAGGGACCCGATTCCTGACCGCACACTACTCCTCCACTACCAGAGACAGTATGCAGCCAGCGGCCAGACACAGAGGGACCCGATTCCTGACCGCACACTACTCCTCCGCTACCAGAGACAGTACACAGCCAGCGGCCAGACACAGAGGGACCCGATTCCTGACCGCACACTACTCCTCCGCTACCGGAGACAGTACACAGCCAGCGGCCAGACACAGAGGGACCCGATTCCTGACCGCACACTACTCCTCCGCTACCGGAGACAGTACACAGCCAGCGGCCAGACACAGAGGGACCCGATTCCTGACCGCACACTTCTCCTCCGCTACCAGAGACAGTACACAGCCAGCGGCCAGACACAGAGGGACCCGATTCCTGACCGCACACTACTCCTCCGCTACCAGAGACAGTACACAGCCAGCGGCCAGACACAGAGGGAGCCGATTCCTGACCGCACACTACTCCTCTGCTACCGGAGACAGTACACAGCCAGCAGCCAGACACAGGGGGACCCAATTCCTGACCGCACACTACTCCTCCGCTACCGGAGACAGTACACAGCCAGCGGCCAGACACAGACGGACCAGATTCCTGACTGCACACTACTCCTCCGCTACCGGAGACAGTACACAGCCAGCGGCCAGATACAGAGGGACCTGATTCCTGACCGCACACTACTCCTCCACTACCGGAGACAGTACACAGCCAGCGGCCAGATACAGAGGGACCTGATTCCTGACCGCACACTACTCCTCCACTGCTGGAGACAGTACACAGCCAGCGTCCAGACACAGAGGGACCCGATTCCTGACCGCACACTACTCCTCCGCTACCGGAGACAGTACACAGCCAGCGGCCAGATACAGAGGGACCTGATTCCTGACCGCACACTACTCCTCCACTGCTGGAGACAGTACACAGCCAGCGGCCAGACACAGAGGGGTCCGATTCCTGACCGCACACTACTCCTCTGCTACCGGAGACAGTACACAGCCAGTGGCCAGACACAGAGGGACCCGATTCCTGACCACACACTACTCCTCCGCTACCAGAGACAGTACACAGCCAGCGGCCAGACACAGAGGGACCCGATTCCTGACCGCACACTACTCCTCCACTACCAGAGACAGTATGCAGCCAGCGGCCAGACACAGAGGGACCCGATTCCTGACCGCACACTACTCCTCCGCTACCAGAGACAGTACACAGCCAGCGGCCAGACACAGAGGGACCCGATTCCTGACCGCACACTACTCCTCCGCTACCAGAGACAGCACACAGCCAGCGGCCAGACACAGAGGGACCCGATTCCTGACCACACACTACTCCTCCGCTACCAGAGACAGTACACAGCCAGCGGCCAGACACAGAGGGACCCGATTCCTGACCGCACACTACTCCTCCACTACCAGAGACAGTATGCAGCCAGCGGCCAGACACAGAGGGACCCGATTCCTGACCGCACACTACTCCTCCGCTACCAGAGACAGCACACAGCCAGCGGCCAGACACAGAGGGACCCGATTCCTGACCACACACTACTCCTCCGCTACCAGAGACAGTACACAGCCAGCGGCCAGACACAGAGGGACCCGATTCCTGACCGCACACTACTCCTCCACTACCAGAGACAGTATGCAGCCAGCGGCCAGACACAGAGGGACCCGATTCCTGACCGCACACTACTCCTCCGCTACCAGAGACAGTACACAGCCAGCGGCCAGACACAGAGGGACCCGATTCCTGACCGCACACTACTCCTCCGCTACCGGAGACAGTACACAGCCAGCGGCCAGACACAGAGGGACCCGATTCCTGACCGCACACTTCTCCTCCGCTACCGGAGACAGTACACAGCCAGCGGCCAGACACAGAGGGACCCGATTCCTGACCGCACACTACTCCTCCGCTACCAGAGACAGTACACAGCCAGCGGCCAGACACAGAGGGAGCCGATTCCTGACCGCACACTACTCCTCTGCTACCGGAGACAGTACACAGCCAGCAGCCAGACACAGGGGGACCCAATTCCTGACCGCACACTACTTCTCCGCTACCGGAGACAGTACACAGCCAGCGGCCAGACACAGACGGACCAGATTCCTGACTGCACACTACTCCTCCGCTACCGGAGACAGTACACAGCCAGCGGCCAGACACAGAGGGACCCGATTCCTGACCGCACACTACTCCTCCGCTACCGGAGACAGTACACAGCCAGCGGCCAGATACAGAGGGACCTGATTCCTGACCGCACACTACTCCTCCACTGCTGGAGACAGTACACAGCCAGCGTCCAGACACAGAGGGACCCGATTCCTGACCGCACACTACTCCTCCGCTACCGGAGACAGTACACAGCCAGCGGCCAGATACAGAGGGACCTGATTCCTGACCGCACACTACTCCTCCACTGCTGGAGACAGTACACAGCCAGCGGCCAGACACAGAGGGGTCCGATTCCTGACCGCACACTACTCCTCTGCTACCGGAGACAGTACACAGCCAGTGGCCAGACACAGAGGGACCCGATTCCTGACCACACACTGCTCCTCCGCTACCGGAGACAGTACACAGCCAGCGGCCAGACACAGAGGGACCCGATTCCTGACCGCACACTACTCCTCCACTACCGGAGACAGTACACAGCCAGCGGCCAGACACAGAGGGGCCCGATTCCTGACCGCACACTACTCCTCCACTACCGGAGACAGTACACAGCCAGCGGCCAGACACAGAGGGACCTGATTCCTGACCACACACTACTCCTCCGCTACCGGAGACAGTACACAGCCAGCGACCAGACACAGAGGGACCCGATTCCTGACCGCACACTACTCCTCTGCTACCGGAGACAGTACACAGCCAGCGGCCAGACACAGAGGGACCCGATTCCTGACCACACACTACTCCTATACTACCGGAGACAGTACACAGCCAGCGGCCAGACATAGAGGGGCCCGATTCCTGACTGCACACTACTCCTCCGCTACCGGAGACAGTACACAGCCAGCAGCCTGACACAGAGGGACCCGATTCCTGACCGCACACTACTCCTCCGCTACCGGAGACAGTACACAGCCAGTGGCCATGACACAGAGGGACCCGATTCCTGACCACACACTACTCCTCCGCTACAGAGACAGTACACAGCCAGCGGCCAGACACAGAGGGACACGATTCCTGACCGCACACTACTCCTCCACTACCGGAGACAGTACACAGCCAGCGGCCAGACACAGAGGGACCCGATTCCTGACCGCACACTACTCCTCCGCTACCGGAGACAGTACACAGCCAGCGGCCAGACACAGAGGGGCCCGATTCCTGACCGCACACTACTCCTCCACTACCGGAGACAGTACACAGCCAGCGGCCAGACACAGAGGGACCTGATTCCTGACCACACACTACTCCTCCGCTACCGGAGACAGTACACAGCCAGCGACCAGACACAGAGGGACCCGATTCCTGACCGCACACTACTCCTCTGCTACCGGAGACAGTACACAGCCAGCGGCCAGACACAGAGGGACCCGATTCCTGACCACACACTACTCCTATACTACCGGAGACAGTACACAGCCAGCGGCCAGACATAGAGGGGCCCGATTCCTGACTGCACACTACTCCTCCGCTACCGGAGACAGTACACAGCCAGCGGCCAGACACAGAGGGACCCGATTCCTGACCGCACACTACTCCTCCGCTACCGGAGACAGTACACAGCCAGTGGCCATGACACAGAGGGACCCGATTCCTGACCACACACTACTCCTCCGCTACAGAGACAGTACACAGCCAGCGGCCAGACACAGAGGGACCCGATTCCTGACCGCACACTACTCCTCCACTACCGGAGACAGTACACAGCCAACGGCCAGACACAGAGGGACACGATTCCTGACCGCACACTACTCCTCCACTACCGGAGACAGTACACAGCCAGCAGCCAGACACAGAGGGACCCGATTCCTGACCGCACACTACTCCTCCGGTACCAGAGACAGTACACAGCCAGCGACCAGACACAGAGGGACCCGATTCCTGACCGCACACTACTCCTCCGCTACCAGAGACAGTACACAGCCAGCGGCCAGACACAGAGGGACCCGATTCCTGACCGCACACTACGCCTACGCTACCAGAGACATTACACAGCCAGCGGCCAGACACAGAGGGACCGGATTCCTGACCGCACACTACTCCTCCGGTACCAGAGACAGTACACAGCCAGCGACCAGACACAGAGGGACCCGATTCCTGACCGCACACTACTCCTCCGCTACCAGAGACAGTACACAGCCAGCGGCCAGACACAGAGGGACCCGATTCCTGACCGCACACTACGCCTACGCTACCAGAGACATTACACAGCCAGCGGCCAGACACAGAGGGACACGATTCCTGACCGCACACTACTCCTCCACTACCGGAGACAGTACACAGCCAGCGGCCAGACACAGAGGGACCCGATTCCTGACCGCACACTACTCCTCCGCTACCGGAGACAGTACACAGCCAGCTGCCAGACACAGAGGGACCCGATTCCTGACCGCACACTGCTCCTCCACTACCGGAGACAGTACACAGCCAGTGGCCATGACACAGAGGGACCCGATTCCTGACCGCACACTACTCCTCCACTACCAGAGACAGTATGCAGCCAGCGGCCAGACACAGAGGGACCCGATTCCTGACCGCACACTACTCCTCCGCTACCAGAGACAGTACACAGCCAGCGGCCAGACACAGAGGGGCCTGATTCCTGACCGCACACTACTCCTCCCCTACCTGAGACAGTACACAACCAGCGGCCAGACACAGAGGGACCCGATTCCTGACCGCACACTACTAATCCGCTACCGGAGACAGTACACAGCCAGCGGCCAGACACAGACGGACCAGATTCCTGACTGCACACTACTCCTCCGCTACCGGAGACAGTACACAGCCAGCGGCCAGATACAGAGGGACCTGATTCCTGACCGCACACTACTCCTCCACTACCGGAGACAGTACACAGCCAGCGTCCAGACACAGAGGGACCCGATTCCTGACCGCACACTACTCCTCCGCTACCGGAGACAGTACACAGCCAGCGGCCAGATACAGAGGGACCTGATTCCTGACCGCACACTACTCCTCCACTGCTGGAGACAGTACACAGCCAGCGTCCAGACACAGAGGGACCCGATTCCTGACCGCACACTACTCCTCCGCTACCGGAGACAGTACACAGCCAGCGGCCAGATACAGAGGGACCTGATTCCTGACCGCACACTACTCCTCCACTGCTGGAGACAGTACACAGCCAGTGGCCATGACACAGAGGGACCTGATTCCTGACCACACACTACTCCTCCGCTACCGGAGACAGTACACAGCCAGCGGCCAGACACAGAGGGGTCCGATTCCTGACCGCACACTACTCCTCTGCTACCGGAGACAGTACACAGCCAGTGGCCAGACACAGAGGGACCCGATTCCTGACCACACACTGCTCCTCCGCTACCGGAGACAGTACACAGCCAGCGGCCAGACACAGAGGGACCCGATTCCTGACCGCACGCTACTCCTCCGCTACCGGAGACAGTACACAGCCAGCGGCCAGACACAGAGGGGCCCGATTCCTGACTGCACACTACGCTACCGGAGACAGTACACAGCCAGCGGCCAGACACTGAAGGACCAGATTCCTGACCACACACTACTCCTCCGCTACCGGAGACAGTACACAGCCAGCGGCCAGACACAGAGGAAGCGATTCCAGACCGCACACTACTCCTCCACTACCGGAGACAGCACACAGCCAGCGGCCAGACACAGAGGGACCGATTCCTGACCGCACACTACTCCTCCACTACCGGAGACAGTACACAGCCAGCGGCCAGACACAGAGGGACCCGATTCCTGACCACACACTACTCCTCCGCTACCAGAGACAGTACACAGCCAGCGGCCAGACACAGAGGGACCCGATTCCTGACCGCACACTACTCCTCCACTACCAGAGACAGTATGCAGCCAGCGGCCAGACACAGAGGGACCCGATTCCTGACCGCACACTACTCCTCCGCTACCAGAGACAGTACACAGCCAGCGGCCAGACACAGAGGGACCCGATTCCTGACCGCACACTACTCCTCCCCTACCTGAGACAGTACACAACCAGCGGCCAGACACAGAGGGACCCGATTCCTGACCGCACACTACTAATCCGCTACCGGAGACAGTACACAGCCAGCGGCCAGACACAGACGGACCAGATTCCTGACTGCACACTACTCCTCCGCTACCGGAGACAGTACACAGCCAGCGGCCAGATACTGAGGGACCTGATTCCTGACCGCACACTACTCCTCCACTACCGGAGACAGTACACAGCCAGCGGCCAGACACAGAGGGACCCGATTCCTGACCGCACACTACTCCTCCACTACCGGAGACAGTACACAGCCAGCGGCCAGATACAGAGGGACCTGATTCCTGACCGCACACTACTCCTCCACTGCTGGAGACAGTACACAGCCAGCGTCCAGACACAGAGGGACCCGATTCCTGACCGCACACTACTCCTCCGCTACCGGAGACAGTACACAGCCAGCGGCCAGATACAGAGGGACCTGATTCCTGACCGCACACTACTCCTCCACTGCTGGAGACAGTACACAGCCAGCGGCCAGACACAGAGGGGTCCGATTCCTGACCGCACACTACTCCTCTGCTACCGGAGACAGTACACAGCCAGTGGCCAGACACAGAGGGACCCGATTCCCGACCACACACTGCTCCTCCGCTACCGGAGACAGTACACAGCCAGCGGCCAGACACAGAGGGACCCGATTCCTGACCGCACACTACTCCTCCACTACCGGAGACAGTACACAGCCAGCGGCCAGACACAGAGGGGCCCGATTCCTGACCGCACACTACTCCTCCACTACCGGAGACAGTACACAGCCAGCGGCCAGACACAGAGGGACCTGATTCCTGACCACACACTACTCCTCCGCTACCGGAGACAGTACACAGCCAGCGACCAGACACAGAGGGACCCGATTCCTGACCGCACACTACTCCTCTGCTACCGGAGACAGTACACAGCCAGCGGCCAGACACAGAGGGACCCGATTCCTGACCACACACTACTCCTATACTACCGGAGACAGTACACAGCCAGCGGCCAGACATAGAGGGGCCCGATTCCTGACTGCACACTACTCCTCCGCTACCGGAGACAGTACACAGCCAGCAGCCTGACACAGAGGGACCCGATTCCTGACCGCACACTACTCCTCCGCTACCGGAGACAGTACACAGCCAGTGGCCATGACACAGAGGGACCCGATTCCTGACCACACACTACTCCTCCGCTACAGAGACAGTACACAGCCAGCGGCCAGACACAGAGGGACACGATTCCTGACCGCACACTACTCCTCCACTACCGGAGACAGTACACAGCCAGCAGCCAGACACAGAGGGGCCCGATTCCTGACCGCACATTACTCCTCCACTACCGGAGACAGTACACAGCCAGCGGCCAGACACAGAGGGACCCGATTCCTGACCGCACACTACTCCTCCGCTACCGGAGACAGTACACAGCCAGCGGCCAGACACAGAGGGGCCCGATTCCTGACCGCACACTACTCCTCCACTACCGGAGACAGTACACAGCCAGCGGCCAGACACAGAGGGACCCGATTCCTGACCACACACTACTCCTCCGCTACCGGAGACAGTACACAGCCAGCGACCAGACACAGAGGGACCCGATTCCTGACCGCACACTACTCCTCTGCTACCGGAGACAGTACACAGCCAGCGGCCAGACACAGAGGGACCCGATTCCTGACTGCACACTACTCCTCCGCTACCGGAGACAGTACACAGCCAGCAGCCTGACACAGAGGGACCCGATTCCTGACCGCACACTACTCCTCCGCTACCGGAGACAGTACACAGCCAGTGGCCATGACACAGAGGGACCCGATTCCTGACCACACACTACTCCTCCGCTACAGAGACAGTACACAGCCAGCGGCCAGACACAGAGGGACACGATTCCTGACCGCACACTACTCCTCCACTACCGGAGACAGTACACAGCCAGCGGCCAGACACAGAGGGACCTGATTCCTGACCGCACACTACTCCTCCACTACCGGAGACAGTACATAGCCAGCGGCCAGACACAGAGGGACCCGATTCCTGACCGCACACTACTCCTCCGCTACCGGAGACAGTACACAGCCAGCGGCCAGACACAGAGGGACCCGATTCCTGACCGGACACATTTTCTGCTCTTTTCCACTCCACTCATAAGTACTGTGGATATTTCGAATAGAGAGGAGGGGTACACATAAATTTAACACGCCTTGGGGGGAGGGGGGGGGGGCAGTAGGTGCCCCTACCAACCAATCTTCAAAAGTTGCTCTTAATCTTAGTGGGAACTTAAATATAATATATTTAAATCAATGAGAATATACCCATCTGTAGTAACAGATCAGTAGACCTTTTACATTAGGATTACCAGCAACAAGAAACAAACAGGACAACAAAGCAGGAAGAGATCGGGGCTATGAGTGAGGGCTCGGAGGGCTGTACGAGGCCCCTGGGCCGCCTCTTCCCCATCACTAATTTACATCTGGAGGACATGACTCAGGGGTAAAAGTTTGCAGCTTGGAGAAGTGGTATCGATCCCCATAAATACGGTTATGTGTGCGGTGATAATGCTCCAGCCAATCAGCTGCAATATGTAAATTGACAGTTATCAGCTGATTGGCTGGAGCATTATCACCTTGCGCACACCGGTCTTTATGAGGATAGATATCACGTCTCCAAGCTCCGGACATTTACCCCTCACCGTTTAATTACTATGCTGATTTGAATTTGTCTTGCTGTAGTGTCAAGGCTGAAATAACCTGACCGAACGTTGGGGCTGATTCAGAGCTGATCGCTATTGTGCAAATTTGCAGTCCGTTCGATTATCAAATATCTTTGCATGCTTACGGATTGTAGGGCGCCTGCATGAGCCCAAATAGCAAAAATAACTACTCGCAATTTGACAAGTAGCTGGCGTTAGGGGGGGGGGGGGGGACGGGACGGACAATTGCCGTTTTCTGGGCGGGTCTGTAAAAAACTCAGACCTGGGTCTGGTGGAGCAAATGCTATTAGTGTCTATGGAGATTCAATAGCAACAGGAATGCGCCTACGTACTTGTCTCCCCACAATTTCTTCATCATGTCTTCCACCTTCTTCGCTCGCTCGGCCGAGGGAAGCTGCGACTTATCGCCCTTGCCAGAAAACTTGGCCACGTACATCTCTGCGAATTGCTTCAGGGTGAAGGCCCAGCCGTGCAGACCAGAGCCAAAGCCGACTGTGCCAATCACCGGGTCAATCTGCCGATACACAGAAATCATTCATAACTTCTCTCTGTATTCCAATTGGCTGAACGATCAACCAACCAGAGCACTGACTGACTGTATGCAGACCAGACATTACCATAATATTCCCCATGGGCCCGAATTCCCCCTCTCCGTAGGTAGAGATGATGACATTGACGTTCTCCACTATGCGCTGGAAGGTCAGGTACAACTCCTCGGGTTCCAGCTGCAGCTCCAGCAGCGCTCGGTCCATCTTGTTCATCATGAGGACTGGTTTGATGCGTTCGGCGATGGCTTGCCGCAAGACGGTCTCCGTCTGAACACAAACGCCTTAAACATAGGAAGAAAAAGAAGACGGAATGATTGGGCAGCCTTGCATCCCCCATAGAAACCTATAGGGGATGTGGCTGCCAGCCCAAAAAGAAGGGATTGCAGCAGGTCCCTCCTTCTTACATACAGGGGGTACTTAATATTTGAGACTATGGGGGTATTCAATCACTGGCGACCATCTCCCAATGGGGGAGATGGCTGCTGGGGCCCTATTCAATGCGGTCTTCCCCGACAGCATTGAACAGGGTATCTCGTCAGAACGAGCCCGACTTCACAAGCAGTGGGCTCATTCTGCCCAGAACGGCCGGGAAGTGACGCGCTCCCGACCGCAGCCCTCCTCTTCCCGGCCGCAGCTCGTGGCCACGCCCCCTTCTCGTCCCGCTGCAGGCGGGACATTGAATCCCGCCTGTGATTTCTCGGCTGAGCAGACCGAGAATGGGACAGGGTCCGCTCGACTGCCGTGACCCCAGATTGAATACCCCCCCAATAGCCGCAAACATACAATAATAAATGGACCCCTAGAACCTCAATGGGCCCCCCACTGCGCCCGGACACTGCCTCCATCTGTGAATCAGACCCTTTGTTAAAGTATTTTTAGAGTAATGTGGTTCCTATGTTTATACACAGATAACCGTTCTGTCGTATCGCACTGTGGAAGAGGTTCCGGGTTTAGTAGGACGTCTATCTGGATCTCTGGTGGCACATTGGGGCAGATGTATTAAGCTTTAACAAGAGATAAATCCAAGGGTGATAAGGAGAGATAAACGTCCAGCCAATCACCTGCTAACTGCCATGTTACAGCCTGTGTTTGAAAAAAGTCAGTAAGGAGCTGATTGGCTGGACGTTATCTCTCCTTATCACCCTTGCATTTATCTCTTGTTAAGGCTTAATACATCTGCCCCTATGAGTCATATGAGCATCTTCTGAATGTTACTGGTTGGAATTAGGGTGGCCAATCCCGGGATCGGAATCGGCGGGATCCCGGGATTTGGCCCTAAAAAGTCCGGGATTTCAATCCCGGGATTGGAGTATCCAATCCCGGGATTTCGGTATTAGACTGCGCATGCGCAGTCTAATACCGGGCAGCGTCTGAACACTCGCTCAGACGCTGCCCGACTGTTCCAGACCCCTGCGTGCGGCCTGCGCAGCGTGACGGTCACGCTGTGCAGGCCACGCACACCGCCCACAGCCCCACACTGCTGTCAGTGTCACTCCTCCTGGCCGCCCGCACCCACCTCTTCTCCTGCGCCGGCCAGCCCGCCCCTTCACCGACGCCGGCCCGCCCGCGCCTTCCTCCCGGCTGCAGTGCTGATATGAGGAGGTGCACGAGCCCGACGGCACCGTGCACCTCAGAACCCACACCACTCCCGGCCGCCCGCCTGCCAATGTAAGTAAATCTGCGGGTCGGCCGGTGTGGGGGTGGGTATAGGGCACATGCCAGCAAACTAAGGATGCCAATCCCGGGATCCCGGGAATCCCAGAATTGAGCATTTTTCAATCCCGGATCCCGGGATTGAAAAAATGCCCCGGGATTGGCATCCCTAGTTGGAATGTATCCCTGTCCAGGTGTGGCATGCTGTTCCGACTGTCGGGACCCCGTCCGGCACCCTCCCTGTCCTAAGCCCAGACACTGGCTCCTGCAGTAAGGACAGATCCCTGGCTGGTTGTTTATGTGCGTGACTCCGGGTCAGTGATGCTGCAGATAATGTCACTGGATGGTCACTGTGTAATATAATCCTCTCGTGCACAGACGGGATTCCTTCATCATAAGCGTTCTGTCTGGAGCAAATAAGGAACTGGGTGGTAGATTTATTAAGCTCGGTGAAGTGATAATGTGGCTAGTACTTTATCACCGGCCAATCAGCTCCTAACTGTGAAGTTACAGGTTTGGTTTGAAAAATGACAGTTAGGAGCTGATTGGCCGGTGATAAAGACCAGACACTTTATCACTTCACCGAGCTTAATACATCTGCCCCTGGGTTACATGAATGATGCTGAGGGAAGAGTATACGTCCAGGTACCCGGACCCTGGGTCGACCAGGTCTAGGTCAACATTCATTAGGTCGAAACCCTATGGTCAACAGTCAGTAGGTCGACACCATTGAATGTTCAACATACTCATGGCCGACAATGGGAAGGTGGACAGTCAAAAGGTTGACGCAAGTCTTTTTGGTCCAATATGTGCCGACAGGCGGTATTTCATGCCCTACCATCCACTACGGCGTGGTGGGAGGATTTTATTTATTAGCAGTTATTTATATAGCGCACACATATTCCGCAGCGCTGTACAGAGAGTAGGTGAACAGTTACATCAGTCCCTGCCCCAGTGGAGCTTACAATCTATATTCCCTACCACATATACACGCACACACAGACATTCTAGGGTTAATTTGTTTGGAGCCAATTAGCCTACCAGTGTATTTTTGGATTTAATAAAATAGTGTGCCGAGTGTAGCCAGGCCCCTTGCCCGAAGCGGGGGGACGCTGTCCATGTCAAAATGGCAACATTTTTGTTGTTTATGTGGACAAGAACACCGTATATATGTACCGATGCGCTGCCGTGCTTCCGACACAGCGTCTCTCAGCACACTACTATAATCTAACTCTATACTTACTTAGATCATGAAGTAAGAACAAGTCGGTTTCAAAGAAAAAAAAATCACGAAAAAAATCATGACTCTGACATGTCGACATTTTAAATGTCATGTTGACAGTCGGCATTTGGGCCATGTCGGCGTAATGAATGCCAGCATTTTGAACATGTCAGGATTTTGACCGTCTGTAAAATGACTGCATTCGTAATATATAACCCAATATAAGTGCTGGGTGGATACAAATGATATATCCGTGAACAACGTCATTCACTGACACATCATGTCGGCCCGCACCCAGCTAGATATATCTGAAGTACAATATGTATACTTGGATAAACCACGATCAGTGTGACCTCGAATCTACGGGCATGCCATCTTAGTGTGTACTCAGCATTAGTAACTGTGCCCCTGAGTGAAACCACGCAGCGCTGCAGGGGGCAGATGTAATGTGCACAGAAAGATGTGGGAGGGGCATGTCCATGTTCAGTGTAACATAAAGCTGCCCAGCATGTGTGGGCTACATGCAGAAGCAGGCAGTATATATCCTGCATGCAAACATAATACACTTATGTGCACCACTTGCAGCGCAGACTGCTGCAGTTTATTGTTGTTTTGCTTTACTCCCAAGTCAGAATTAGGCTCTCTGACACCAAAACGACGACTCCTCCTCCACAGTGACAGGCGCCATGTGCTGCACTGTGACATTAACCTGCAGCACTTGGCTCCGGTCACTGAGGAGGAGCCGGCAGTCCTGCAGAGTTCCTGAAGGCCAAGCTGCACACCCCCTATAATGCCAGCAGCGCTCCCCGTGAGGTCAGGCCCCTTTCCACAAAGCCACGCCTCTTATAAGATGGGGGTGTCAGACCAGGTGTAACAGACTGTCGGGAGATCCCAGGGCACCGCAGATGACCCGGCGTATGTTACCAGCAGAGGGTAGGCATACGATACTATCAGCATTGATACACCGGACTGGGGAACTTACCGGATACGCAATCGACCACAACCAGTGCGCCATCTGTAACTCGGAGCGCCGCCGTCACCTCGGAAGAGAAGTCTACGTGACCGGGAGAATCTATCAGGTTTATAAGGAACCCGGGGCCATCCTTGCACTGCTTGATGAAGGCCAGGTCGTTCTCCAGGAGCTCGTAGTACAGGGAGATTGCCCTGCAATGCAAATACAGAAGGCCGTATGTAGCAAATTCAACCGGCATGTTCAGAAGACAGAGGTGCCGGGTGGGGGCGGACACCGGGAACACAGGCAGGTCGATGGCTGTCAGGGGCCAGTGTCTGATGTCAGTTTAGACTTTTATTTCTGAAGGGGAGAGAAATCATTCGATGGTCGATATCTCTCCTCTTTGGCTGCATGTGAGGGGAGGTGACCGCTGCTTGGTCTTGAATCAGGCCCTATATGTTTAAGGGCCCTTCAAAGTGATATCTTTTAAATTCTCGCGTAGTGTGTATGAGGCTTGTGCCCCTCTTACATCTACCCATCCGTTCGCTAACCATCATGAAAGACAGACAATATAGGTCAACTGTAACAAAAGATCGACAGATGGACAGTCGGCAGTTCTTGGGGTCACCAGATTTATACGGTTAAAGTGACAATGGTTGAAAGTGAAAGGATAGAAGTTTTTACTGATGTTGGTGAAATATTACCAAACATACACAGATATGACCCCAAAATACAGAAAAGGTACTTGTTTCCTAGCACGGCCACACCGATTTATATCGGGGTGGTCGTGTCGGAAAAATCGCGTCGATCGCATCGCATGCAATTTGGTCGCATGCGATGCGATCGACGCGACCGACCCGATCTTTTGATTGAATCAAATGTGAATTGGGTCCCGGGACCCGATTTTACATTGGATTCAATGTAAAATATTCCCTAGACCCCCAAAATTTAAAACGTAAACCCCACCCCACGATAGATGCCAACCCGAAGCTTGGCGAGCCCGCGAGGGGCGGCGGTGCGCGTCCTCCGACCTTTTCATTCCCCTACTATCCACGTCGGCGTGGAGTTGAGAATATATAGTGTGGCGAGCGCAGCGAGCCCCGCGAGGGGACACGTATACCTGGGGACGTATACTATATATTCTCAACTCCACGCCGACGTGGATAGTAGGGGAATGAAAAGGTCGGAGGACGCGCACCGCCGCCCCTCGCCACGCTTTGGGTTGGCGTCTATCGTGGGGTGATGACGGGGCCATATATAATGTGAAATGGGTCATATTGTCCCATTTCACATTTTTCAAATTTTTTTCAATGTGAGATGGACTTAATCAAGTCCATCTCATCTTGTGCCATTATAATGGCACAAGACCGACGCGATGCTCACGATTTCAATGTTAAAAAATATTCTAACATTGAAGCCTATGGCAAAATCAGGGGCATCGCGTCGGTCGCGTTGGGACCAACGTTAATGGTCCCGACCGACGCAATGCCCCCGATTTTTTACCTTAGCAAGCAAAATGGACCTGATTTCAAAGGAAATCGGGTCCATCGTTGGGATCGTGTACCTTAACTTAAGGTACACGATCCCAACGATTGTGGCCGTGCTAGGAAACAAGTACCACAGAAAAAAAAACACTTGTTTCGACCTTTCATTTGTATCTGTCGACCTACAGTAATGCATGTTGACAATTTGGCGTCAACCTGTTGACCTAAACACTGCAGATCTTCTATACACGATGTGCACATGTTCTTCACTGTGTGATTACACCTGGCTCTCGGAGAACGGACACACGTGACGTGCAGCTGTCCTCACACGTTTCATGGTGGTTTCCATGCCGGCCTGGCACCGGGGAGCTGGTGTCCTGTTACACACCTGTCTCAGTCTGCCGCATGTTATCGCCCCGTTCTCTGCTACAGTTATTACCGGTTTATAACACAGATAAACGCGGCAGCCTGATTCCTTGCGCTAATGTGAGAATCCGTCTGCGAACGGTAAAAGTTCCAAGGCCAAGTCCGCTCCCTGATCTTATTGTCAGGGCCAATAAGGCGGAACCCCGCACAGGTACGAAGACGGGGGTCCCGATTCAGACCTGGTTGCCTGTGTTTGGAGCCCAGTAAGCAGGTTAACGCCGCCATGCTGACCGCACGGTTCATGTCGACTTGCAGCGAAATTCGTGCAAAATACTGTGAAACCTTATGTCGTTCTTTTGACTGTTGACCGTCCCATTGTCGACCTAATGCTTGTGTTGACTTTCTGACCGTAGCCATGTCGACCTGTTTCATGTGTCGACATAAGCCCTGTCGACCTTTAGTGGTCAGCCTAACGTATGTCGACCTTTATGGTGTTAACCCTATGACTCGTACCCCCTGGGGTATGATATGATTTACCGACAGTCAAATACCGACACAGTCACGATGTCGACAAGCATTTTTTTCCCTGTTTTTTTTCGGGTGTCTCAATCGACATAAGTCGCCATATAAGTGCACTGCGCCCCTTCGCATGACTCGCTGCGGGCTCGGTGCCTCGCTGTGCTGGGCTCGGTGCCTCGCTGTGCTGGGCTCGGTGCCTCGCTGTGCTGGGCACACCGTTTTTTACCTTCTATGCCTACGTGGATGTATGTATGTAAAAAATTATCAAAAAAAAACATTTCCCACATTTAAAATGGCGACATTTTGCCCATGTGCATAATGCAGGTCGACATTTTGAACGTGTCTGTTTTTAGTAAATCATCTGGAACCCTATTTCCTGTACAGCGCTGCATAAACTGGCAGCACTACATAAACCCTTAAAGACGTTCTGGGGTGACTCAGGAGGGCACTACAGAGTGATCTGATGCCCGTTCTAGGTTTTTAATAATGACAGATCTGCGCTGGGCAAAGAACTGGGAGGACGGTCGCATTATGGCCAAGCAGCCATATTCCAGACACCGACATCCCCAGCAGCAAACCCACCTTCCCTTGTACATATAAACCTCATACTATGGGGTTGTAGGGTGCAAACCGTGCCCACCTCTTACCCACACTGGGTATATCTGAAAATGCAAACAGTCTACTGGTCGTGTGACTGGGACATATGGGGCGTGGGGACAGGGGGGTTATTCGTTTCTCTTATACAGCACATTTGGACGCTCGGCCCCCAGGTCTCAGCACTAAGTGACGGACCACAGCTATCACACAGACACCGGTTGTGAAACTGGAGTCTAAAAATAATCTGCCCTCGCTGCCTCCGACTCCCTATCCACAGGCTTCAGCTTGCAAAGAGGAGCTAAAAAAAGGTGGAGTGAAGGGATGAAATGTATTCCTCGGAAAGCCGGAGACACAGTATCTGCCGGCCACGGCCTGGGGGAGGGGAGGACGTGCGCACTGACTCTGCTGACCGGCAGTTGTAGAAGACATTCTAGTCTGCATCTGGTCACAGCCGGAGCAATGGGTTCTCCAAGCAATCTTACGTCAGGCAACCTGTCCAGGGCCGATGCTAGGGTGTCCGGCGTCCCCCTGCAAACTACATTTATACCCACCCTCCATCACATGCCGTACAAAAGAGACAGCACACGCAACACAAAAAAGGGGTGTGTTTTCACAATGGGTGTATACCTTATTCATGACACACAGCCGAGCACAGTATTGTTACTTCAGACAGTAGTACCCCTTATACACATTACGCCACACGGTAGCGCCCCTTATACACATAGGCCCTTATTCTGGTTCACGCGCAAAGGCAAATTCCTTCTCAAATGGACAAAACCATATGCACTGCAGGTGGGGCAGATGTAACATGTGCAGAGAGAGTTAGATTTGGGTGGGATTTTACTTCAAAGTTAGATCTATATTTCAGTGTAAAAATAAAGCAGTCAGTATTTTCCCTGCACAGAAACAAAATACCCAAATCTAACTCTCTCTGCACATGTTAAATTTGCCCCCCCCCCCCTGCAGTGCACATGGTTTTGTCCATTTGAGAAGGAATTTTCCTTTGCGAGGGAACCAGAATCGGGCCCATAATGCCTACAGTAGCAGCGTTCCTTATATATAATGTCTTCAGTAGTAGTGATTTTTACACATCTAGGCCCATGTTAATGTCACTTACACATAATGCCATCAGTAGTGCTACACATAATGACCAGGGTAGTGTTGCTTACATATAGTGCACACAGTAGTGCAACATACACATAATGGCCAGGGTAGTGTTGCATACACATAGTGCACACAGTAGTGCAACATACACATAATGGCCATGGTAGTGTTGCATACACATAGTGCACACAGTAGTGCAACATACACATAATGGCCAGGGTAGTGTTGCTTACACATAGTGCACACAGTAGTGCAACATACACATAATGGCCAGGGTAGTGTTGCTTACACATAGTGCACACAGTAGTGCAACATACACATAATGGCCAGGGTAGTGTTGCTTACACATAGTGCACACAGTAGTGCAACATACACATAATGGCCAGGGTAGTGTTGCTTACACATAGTGCACACAGTAGTGTGCCTTGTACATAAACAGTCGCACCAACTCTCACATCACCTGGCGAGGCAGTGACGAAGCAGCCTGGCAGGCAGAGCTGGCAGGATGACCGGTACTACTGGCATTCCAGATGGTCAATCCGTTACGGATCTCTTACAGGAAGGTGATAGGCTGGATGGAGCATACGAGAAGGCAGAGGGTGTACAGGCTGGAGGGTGATGCTGGCACTGCCCCCGAACACACAAACACTGCGTCACTGGAACCGCACATCCAATGGTACGATAACTTGTGACCCAACCTGAAGAAGGCCAGCGGCACTTACGTGGATTTAATGGTGATGCAGCGCTCCTGCTCGTCCTTGCGCGTGTCTGTGAAGCGCGTTTCGCCGGCTCGGGCAGAGGCAATGATTCCAGCTTTGCAGACCAAGGAATCTGTTAGAGTGGATTTGCCATGGTCAACATGAGCAATCACAGACATGTTCCGGATGTTGGACTTCTTGTCCATGATCGCCCGGATCTGGTCTATCGTGAAGTTCACCTGTGTGGAGACAGACAGTGAGGTAAGTACACAGGGAAGAGGCATAGCATATACAGGGAATCTCTGGAGCTCTCAGGTAGGAGACAACACAAACTCCACCTTGGGCCTGGTGAGGGGCACGCAATGGAGGGCCCCACATCACACACCCTACAGCGGCGCTGCAAGAACCACCGGGAAGATGATGTGGCGGTCCTTTTATTCCGGCGTCTCGCATATGTGCAGCAGCGACGGCTTATAGATTGTATGAAGGTAAATAGCAACAATTGAATTAGCAGGAATGCTTTGCTGATGGTCCTCACCTGCTTTCATAGTGGTCATTTGGGGAGATCAGAGTGATATCCCCCTTTTTCAGGCACTTTATCGAGGTCCCTTACCGCAGAAATAACATGTAACATTGGCGCAATGCCCGCCTGTTGCCATTGTACAAATCAGGGTGGTGGGCTGGCACAAAATAGCCACCAATGCTCGCTTTAATGTCACCCACGATTTTACACTGTGAAATTTGTGGCCAACCGATTGTGGCTCACAAAGTGCATTAACCCATTGATAACTACGTACCGCAGTGCCTTTACATGAATCTGCCCCAGGGTGATGGTGACTTCTGTCATCAGGGTTACTGGGCAGCTGAAGATCCCGTGTCTGCATTATTAATGCCCATAACCTGATTCACAGAGGAGAGCAAATGGCCAGTGCCAGCACTGCCAGGGAGCACCGTGTCTTGTATGGTATCGTTCCTGGCATTGCATCTCTGTTATGTGTATGTCAGGCAATAGATGGAACTGCTGCACCAATCACTAGCGGCACCTAAACCGAGGTCACAGTGCCAACACCAGCAACGTGACCCGAGGTCACAGCGCCGACACCCATTCCCAGCGGCACCTAAACCGAGGTCACAGTGTCGACACCAGCAACATGACCCGAGGTCACAGTGCTGACAGCCATCACCAGCTGCACCTAGACCGAGGTCACAGTGCCGACACCAGCAACATGACCTGAGGTCACAGTGCTGACAGCCATCACCAGCAGCACCTAAACCGAGGTCACAGTGCCGACACCAGCAACATGACCTGAGGTCACAGTGCCGACACCCATTACCAGCGGCACCCAAACCGAGGTCACAGTGCCGACACCAGCAACATGATCCGAGGTCACAGTGCCGACACCCATCACCAGCGGTACCCAAACCGAGGTCACAGTGCCGTCACCAGCAACGTGACCCGAGTTCACAGTGCCGACACCCATCACCAGTGGCACCTAAACCGAGGTCACAGTGCCGACACCAGCAACATGACCCGAGGTCACAGTGCCGACACCCATCACCAGCGGCACCTAAACCGAGGTCACAGTGCCGACACCAGCAACGTGGCCCGAGGTCACAGTGCCGACACCCATAACCAGCGGCACCTAAACCGAGGTCACAGTGCCGACACCAGCAACATGACCCGAGGTCACAGTGCCGACAGGTGTGGATTGTATGGTCGACCTAAAGATGGTCGACAGTCATTAGGTTGACATACTGGAAGGTCGACAGGGGCCTATGTCGACACAAGCATTAGGTCGACATGGTCTAGGTCGTCAGTGAAAAAGGTCGACATGGGTCTTTCACTGTTTTTTCACTGAACATGGACACAGTTTTAAGTGCACTGTGTCCCCTCACATGGCTCGCTGCGCTCGGCACACTATTTTATTCTCCCACCGTGCCCTAGTGGATGTAGGGCATGAAATACCGCATGTCGGCTCAAAAAACTGTGAAAAACCACATGTCGACCTCTTGACTGTCGACCTAGACCATGTTGACCATTCAGTATGTTGACCTAGTGGTGTCAACCTAATGACTGTCGACCATCTTTAGGTCGACCAATCGACCGTATCCTGTGCTAACACCCATCACCAGCGGCACCTAAGCCGAGGTCACAGTGCCGACACCAACATGACCTGAGGCCACAGTGCTGACACGCATCACCTGCACCACCTAAACCAGGGTGACAGAGCCAACACCAGCAACATGACCCGAGGTCACAGTGCCGACACCCATCACCAGCAGCACCTAAACTGAGGTGACTAAGCCAACACCAGCAACGTCACCCGAGGTTATAGTGCTAACACCCATCTTATCACCATGGTACAGACAGCAGCAGTGTGCCCCCCTCTTATCACCATGGTACAGGCAGCAGCATTGTGCCCCCCTCTTATCACCACGGTACAGACAGCAGCGGTGTGCCCCCCTCTTATCACCATGGTACAGACAGCAGCAGTGTGACCCCCTCTTATCACCATGGCACAGACAGCAGCACCCTCTTATCCCCATGGTACAGACAGCAGCAGTGTGCCCCCCTCTTATCACCATGGTACAGACAGCGGCAGTGTGGCCCCCTCTTACCACCATGGTACAGACAGCAGCAGTGTGCCTCCCTCTTATCACCATGGTACAGACAGCAGCCGTGTGCCCCCCTCTTATCACCATGGTACAGACAGCAGTAGTGCCCCCCTCTTATCACCATGGTACAGACAGCAGTGTGCCCCCCTATTATCATCATGGTACAGACAGCAGCAGTGTGCCCCCTCTTATCACCATGGTACAGACAGCAGCATTGTGCCCCCCTCTTATCACCATGGTACAGACAGCGGCAGTGTGCCCCCCTCTTATCCCCACGGTACAGACAGCAGCAGCAGTGTAACCCCCTCTTATCACCATGGTACAGACAGCAGTGTGCCCCCTGTGCCCCCCTATTATCACCATGGTACAGACAGCGGCAGTGTGCCCCCCTCTTATCATCATGGTACAGACAGCAGCAGCAGTATAACCCCCTCTTATCACCACGGTACAGACAGCGGCAGTGTGCCCCCTCTTATCCCCACGGTACAGACAGCGGCAGTGTGCCCCCCTCTTATCCCCACGGTACAGACAGCAGCAGTGTGCCCCCCTCTTATCCCCACAGTACAGACAGCAGCAGTGTGCCCCCCTCTTATCCCCACGATACAGACAGTGGAAGTATGCCCCCCTCTTATCACCATGGTACAGACAGCAGCAGTGTGCCCCCCTCTTATCACCATGGTACAGACGGCAGCAGTGTACCCCCTCTTATCACCATGGTACTGAGAGCAGCAGTGTACCCCCTCTTATCCCCATGGTACAGACAGCAGCAGTGTACCCCCTCTTATCCCCATGGTACAGACAGCAGCAGTGTACCCCCTCTTATCACCATGGTACAGGCAGCAGCATTGTGCCCCCCTCTTGACACCATGGTACAGACAGCAGCAGTGTACCCCATCTTATCACCATGGTACAGACAGCAGTGTGCCCCCTTCTTATCCCCATGGTACAGAGAGCAGCAGTGTGCCCCCCTCTTATCACCATGGTACAGACAGCAGTGTGCCCCCCTCTTATCACAATGGCACAGATAGGCAGCAGTGGTATCAGCATGGCACAGATAGTCAGTAGCAGTGGTACCAACCTGGCACAAATAGGCAACAGCAGTGGTATCAGCATGGCACAGAAGGGTAGCAGTAGTGGTATTAGCATGGCAGAGATGGGTAGCAGCAGTTGTATGAGCAAGGCACAGAAGGGTAGCAGTGGTATCACCATGGCACAGATGGGCAATAGCAGTGGTATCACCATGGCAGAGATGGGTAGCAGCAGTGGTATCAGCAAGGCACTGATAGCAGTGTTACCACCATGGCACAGATGGGCAGCAGCAGTGGTAGCAAATGACACATATGGGCAGCAGCAGTGGTACCACCATGACACAGATGGGCAGCAGCAGTGGTACCACCATGGCACAGATGGGCAGCAGCAGTGGTACCACCATGGCACAGATGGGCAGCAGCAGTGGTACCACCGTCGTGGCACAGATGGGCAGCAGTGGTACCACCTTGGCACACATGGGCAGCAGCAGGGTTACCAGCATGGCACAGATAGGCAGCAGTAGTGGTACCACCCTGGCACAGATAGGCAGCAGTAGTGGTACCACCCTGCCACAGATAGGCAGCAGGTACAACCCTGGCACAGATAGGCAGGAGGAGTGGTACCACCCTGGCACAGATGGGCAGCAGTAGTGGTACCACCCTGGCACAGATGGGCAGCAGTAGTGGTACCACCCTGGCACAGATAGGGAGCAGTAGTGGTACAACCCTGGCACAGCACAGATAGGCAGGAGGAGTGGTACAACCCTGGCACAGATAGGCAACAGTAGTGGTACCAGCATGGCACAGATAGGCAGCAGTAGTGGTACCACCCTGGCACAGATATGCAGCAGCAGTGGTACCACATGGCACAGGTAGGCAGCAGTAATGGTACCACCCTGGCACAGATAGGCAGCAGTAGTGGTACCACATGGCACAGATAGGCAGCAGTAGTGGTGGTACCACATGGCACAGATAGGCAGCAGTAGTGGTACCACATCATGGCACAGATAGGCAGGAGGAGTGGTACAACCCTGGGACAGTCTGAGGTGACGCAGCAGGAGCCGGGCAGGTGCCGCAGAGCAGATGGGGGTGACATTGAGGGTGCCCCGGGGTCACAGCTGCTGCTGGGCAGGGCTCCGGTAACATGGCGAGGGGACCTATACCCTGAACAGCGCCCTTTCCGCGCCGGGACTCACCATGGCGCCGCCGATGTCTGCCGGTCCCCGGGAGAAGCCGCCTCACTGATGGAGGACTCGGGAGAAGGAGGAGGAGGGTGACGTCACTGCGGGATGACAGGGAGGGGTCACGTGGTGGTACTTGGGGATGTGGGGTGTGGCCAGCTCTGTAATCATGACAACCAGATGCTGGCAGAGAGAGGACCAAACCCTGCATCAGCCAATGCTGAGCCTGCTGCATGATCCAGGTGTGCTCTGCATGATCCAGGTGTGCTCTGCAGGGCCCAGGTGTGCTCTGCATGATCCAGGTGTGCTCTGCAGGGCCCAGGTGTGCTCTGCATGATCCAGGTGTGCTCTGCAGGGCCCAGGTGTGCTCTGCATGATCCAGGAGTGCTCTGCAGCGCCCAGGTGTGCTCTGCATGATCCAGGTGTGCTCTGCATGATCCAGGTGTGCTCTGCATGATCCAGGTGTGATCTGCAGGGCCCAGGTGTGCTCTGCATGATCCAGGTGTGCTCTGCATGATCCAGGAGTGCTCTGCAGGGCCCAGGTGTGCTCTGCATGATCCAGGTGTGTTCTGCATGATCCAGGTGAGCTCTGCATGATCCAGGTGTGCTCTGCAGGGCCCAGGTGTGCTCTGCATGATCCAGGGGTGCTCTGCAGGGCCCAGGTGTGCTCTGCATGATCCAGGTGTGCTCTGCATGATCCAGGAGTGCTCTGCATGATCCAGGTGTGCTCTGTAGGGTCCAGGTGTGCTCTGCATGATCCAGGTGTGCTCTGCAGGGCCCAGGTGTGCTCTGCATGATCCAGGTGTGCTCTGCAGGGCCCAGGTGTGCTCTGCATGATCCAGGAGTGCTCTGCATGATCCAGGTGTGCTCTGCAGGGCCCAGGTGTGCTCTGCATGATCCAGGTGTGCTCTGCAGGGTCCAGGTGTGCTCTGCATGATCCAGGTGTGCTCTGCAGGGCCCAGGTGTGCTCTGCATGATCCAGGTGTGCTCTGCAGGGCCCAGGTGTGCTCTGCATGATCCAGGAGTGCTCTGCATGATCCAGGTGTGCTCTGCAGGGCCCAGGTGTGCTCTGCATGATCCAGGTGTGCTCTGCAGGGCCCAGGTGTGCTCTGCATGATCCAGGTGTGCTCTGCAGGGCCCAGGTGTGCTCTGCATGATCCAGGAGTGCTCTGCATGATCCTGGTGTGCTCTGCATGATCCAGGAGTGCTCTGCAGGGCCCAGGTGTGCTCTGCATGATCCAGGTGTGCTCTGCATGATCCAGGTGAGCTCTGCATGATCCAGGTGTGCTCTGCATGATCCAGGAGTGCTCTGCAGGGCCCAGGTGTGCTCTGCATGATCCAGGTGTGTTCTGCATGATCCAGGTGAGCTCTGCATGATCCAGGTGTGCTCTGCAGGGCCCAGGTGTGCTCTGCATGATCCAGGGGTGCTCTGCAGGGCCCAGGTGTGCTCTGCAGGGCCCAGGTGTGCTCTGCATGATCCAGGAGTGCTCTGCATGATCCAGGTGTGCTCTGTAGGGTCCAGGTGTGCTCTGCATGATCCAGGTGTGCTCTGCAGGGCCCAGGTGTGCTCTGCATGATCCAGGTGTGCTCTGCAGGGCCCAGGTGTGCTCTGCATGATCCAGGAGTGCTCTGCATGATCCAGGTGTGCTCTGCAGGGCCCAGGTGTGCTCTGCATGATCCAGGTGTGCTCTGCAGGGTCCAGGTGTGCTCTGCATGATCCAGGTGTGCTCTGCAGGGCCCAGGTGTGCTCTGCATGATCCAGGTGTGCTCTGCAGGGCCCAGGTGTGCTCTGCATGATCCAGGAGTGCTCTGCATGATCCAGGTGTGCTCTGCAGGGCCCAGGTGTGCTCTGCATGATCCAGGTGTGCTCTGCAGGGCCCAGGTGTGCTCTGCATGATCCAGGTGTGCTCTGCAGGGCCCAGGTGTGCTCTGCATGATCCAGGTGTGCTCTGCAGGGCCCAGGTGTGCTCTGCATGATCCAGGAGTGCTCTGCATGATCCAGGTGTGCTCTGCAGGGCCCAGGTGTGCTCTGCATGATCCAGGTGTGCTCTGCAGGGCCCAGGTGTGCTCTGCATGATCCAGGTGTGCTCTGCAGGGCCCAGGTGTGCTCTGCATGATCCAGGAGTGCTCTGCATGATCCTGGTGTGCTCTGCATGATCCAGGAGTGCTCTGCAGGGCCCAGGTGTGCTCTGCATGATCCAGGTGTGCTCTGCATGATCCAGGTGAGCTCTGCATGATCCAGGTGTGCTCTGCATGATCCAGGAGTGCTCTGCAGGGCCCAGGTGTGCTCTGCATGATCCAGGTGTGTTCTGCATGATCCAGGTGAGCTCTGCATGATCCAGGTGTGCTCTGCAGGGCCCAGGTGTGCTCTGCATGATCCAGGGGTGCTCTGCAGGGCCCAGGTGTGCTCTGCAGGGCCCAGGTGTGCTCTGCATGATCCAGGAGTGCTCTGCATGATCCAGGTGTGCTCTGTAGGGTCCAGGTGTGCTCTGCATGATCCAGGTGTGCTCTGCAGGGCCCAGGTGTGCTCTGCATGATCCAGGTGTGCTCTGCAGGGCCCAGGTGTGCTCTGCATGATCCAGGAGTGCTCTGCATGATCCAGGTGTGCTCTGCAGGGCCCAGGTGTGCTCTGCATGATCCAGGTGTGCTCTGCAGGGTCCAGGTGTGCTCTGCATGATCCAGGTGTGCTCTGCAGGGCCCAGGTGTGCTCTGCATGATCCAGGTGTGCTCTGCAGGGCCCAGGTGTGCTCTGCATGATCCAGGAGTGCTCTGCATGATCCAGGTGTGCTCTGCAGGGCCCAGGTGTGCTCTGCATGATCCAGGTGTGCTCTGCAGGGCCCAGGTGTGCTCTGCATGATCCAGGTGTACTCTGCAGGGCCCAGGTGTGCTCTGCATGATCCAGGAGTGCTCTGCATGATCCTGGTGTGCTCTGCATGATCCAGGAGTGCTCTGCAGGGCCCAGGTGTGCTCTGCATGATCCAGGTGTGCTCTGCATGATCCAGGTGAGCTCTGCATGATCCAGGTGTGCTCTGTAGGGCCCAGGTGTGCTCTGCATGATCCAGGTGTGCTCTGCATGATCCAGGTGTGCTCTGCAGGGCCCAGGTGTGCTCTGCAGGGCCCAGGTGTGCTCTGCAGGGCCCAGGTGTGCTCTGCAGTGCCTAGGAGTGCTCTGCATGATCCAGGTGTGCTCTGCAGTGCCCACGTGTGCTCTGCATGACCCAGGTGTGCTCTGCAGGGCCCAGGTGTGCTCTGCAGGACCCAGGTGTGCTCTGCATGATCCAGGTGTGCTCCTTATTATCCAGGTGTGCTCTGCAGGGCCCAGGTGTGCTCTGCATGATCCAGGAGTGCTCTGCAGAACCCAGGAGTGCTCTGCATGATCCAGGTGTGCTATGCAGGACCCAGGTGTGCTCTGCATGACCCAGGTGTGCTCTGCATGATCCAGGAGTGCTCTGCAGAGCCCAAGAGTGCTCTGCATGATCCATTTGTGCTCTGCATGACCCAGGTGTGCTCTGCATGATTGAGGAGTGCTCTGCAGGACCCAAGAGTTCTCTGCATGACCCAGGTGTGCTCTGCATTATCGAGGAGTGCTCTGCAGAACCCAAGAGTGCTCTGCATGATCCAGGTGTGCTATGCAGGACCTGGGTGTTCTCTGCATGATAAGGAATAAGGAAAGAGTATGGTGGGTACCGTGTGGGGGTATACTCCAAGGGGCGCAAAATATGTGCTGTTTTTTTATATAGCAGCAGCTGCACTAGTGGGCTAGTTAAACCCGATATAGAGTACAATGGATAAAGGGGGTGGAACACGTGGTTCCGTGGCAGCGCTTAATTGGTAAAGAAATAAAGTTTAAGGATTGGAAGATCCTTGCAAATTATTTAATGGATATTAAATACAATAAAACCAACTGTATATTGATAGAGTTATAGTACTTAACATTATTTTATTTATATTTATTTATTTGCAGTTTCTTATATAGTGCAGCAGATTCCGTTGCGCTTTACAATAGTAAACAGTGATAAAACAAACTGGGTAACAACAGACAGACATGGAGGTAGGAGCAGGGCCGCCAAGAGAAATTCTGGGCCCCGGTACAACAACTTCCTGGGGCCCCCACGGGTGGAGATCCCCGCACACTCTGCGGACCTTGTGTTACGCCACTGTTTCCAAGGTGGATACACGTACAAAAATTTACACTGTAATGTCTATTACACATGTCACACATCCATTACATATTATACCACATGCCATAATGCTCATTACACGTTATGCCACACACCGTAATGCTCATTGCATATTAAGAAGTTAACATGCTCTACCAGGGGTTAACATGCTCTGCCAGGGGTTAACATTCTGTGCCAGGGATTAACCTGTCTGCCCTGATTTACATGCTCTGCCAGGGGTTAACATGCTCTGCCAGAGGTTACATGCTCTTTGCAAAGGATTTGCACATACCATCCAACATGGCCCATTTCATTAGGTACAAAATGCTCTGTTCCTGGACTTCCCTGCCAGTGGCAATTACAGATGTGAGCCTGCAGCACAGTCCAATATTCAAAAGGGGGGTCACATATACTGCCACCCCAAGCATCACTGTCCTGGACTCACTGGCAGTTGATGTGACTGCCCCTCTTTGAATTTTGGACTGTGCTGGAGTCCAACCTCTGTAATTACCACTGGCAGGGAAGTCCAGGAACAGAGCATTTTGTACCTAATGGAATGGGTCATGTTAGGGGTACTTGCCACCAAATAAAAAAAAAAACCTGTGTGTCCAGACCAGGGCCCCCCTGACAGGCCCGGGCCCGGGTAAATTGTACCTGCTCCCCCCCTCTCTCGGCACCCCTGGGTAGGAGGGCCCTGCTGCAAGCTTACAATACATTATATTTCTTATATCATATTAGACTTGCTAGCCAGTATTAAGTATTGCTGAAACGTATTGTATCTCTCTCTCAGACTGCTGAAACAGTTAAATATAAATGTACCTATCTCTCTAAGTCCAGTTTCCATTAGAAAAACTAGACATTACTGAAAATGGGCCCCTTTAATGTAAACCAAGATAGTACAGGAATGTGAGACCTCATATGTTTAAACAAAAGACGTATGTTCTACTTAGACTTACTGCAAGAGTCAGCATAATATAGAAGCAACTCCCAGTCTATAGAACTTCGCTCCTTTAATGGATATAAGAGATACCATTTATCTTACGTTTTCTTACGTTACTCAAGTCGAACCAAAGTTTTAATTGTTAACCCCACCTTAAGGGGTGTGTTGTATATGAATATGCATGTTTTTTTGTAATGAACACTCCTTTATGGGAGTAAAGAAATGGTGACTTTATGTATAAAAAGGCAACAGCTGATATTAAAAACACATCTCCTTCACCATCATCTGTCTGACGGTCAGCGTAACTGTGTGGTGTGATGTCTAAAGTACTTCAACTATCCTGGGGCTCAAAATACAAGCCATCATTTGGGGATCTCGTTCGGGATTGAAAATTTGAAGGAATAGAACTGTGTATTGTTCTCTGCTGAAGCTACGTTACATATCTGAGTGAGTATAATCTGTTTTCAATTATAAGACTGCTTTGCTCGCTCAGATCTGTTAGTTACCTATGTAGTAAGCAGAGTGTAAATGTACATTTCAGTTCTTCCTTGTAGACTTCATTATTATAGAACCAGAAGTACTTCGATATCACACAACATTAAGTATAGCTGTAATATTTTTGTACTGTGTTTGTATTGTCATTGTAACTATGTGTGTCTACTGTGTGTCAGTAACTGTATGTTTTATGTTGGATGACTGGACGCCATCTTCACGAGGCGTGACTGATGATCGATAAACACTGAGTATTACTTCTGGTTAACGCTCAGTTGAAAAGATCTAAAGCGTATTTGTTTGTTTGTCTGTTTGTCTGGTAAACACAATATAAGTCATAAGGTGTAACAGTGTTCACAAGACTGTTAAGACTTTGATAGAAGCTGTAATAGGCAGGACCTGGCTTTCATCAAAGACTGACCCTGGCAGTCAGTTTGAACCAATTAGGATACAGCCCTTATGAAACTAAGTGTGTTTTACGTACATGTTAAGTGTTGCCTGATTGTCTGTCTATGTGTCATTTAAACATCAATAAGCGTAAGGTGTATATAAATCAAGACAGACCTGGGACCACCAAAGATATTTCTACTTTGTAGCCTCTTATAAAGGCTAGGAACTGTCTCTTTTGTGATTACCTGGTCAATTTCATCTTGAAAAAGCCCTTATGATATAGTGTCTTGTGTCTATGTAATCATGTCTCATAATGTATCACATGGAACATGTTCAGAATGTAAATGCAGCATAGTTCTAGAATTTATTTTACCTGGCCTGCAATATAGAGAACCAAAAGTGCTTGCAGTAAAACCACAAGCACATTTTAAAGTACAAATGAAGAAATTGATATTGACAGTGTGCAGACTTTGTTAAGTGATCAAACAAACCCACACTTTAGCAATTGTTATAAGCAGCAGAGGAAGTGCTTAAACAGAAATAGACGACATCAGCACTTTGCATTAAGGACACAACACGCTCTAGATCATATTTAAAGTGCTCAGAACAGGGTGCCTGCCCAGGTTATGACAGTGGTATCATTGTATTGTCCTGATAAGTGGTTATGATATTTTGACTTAGATTGAATACAGGGAACTGAAAGCCGCATCTATATTAAACTTCAGCCAATAGGGCACAGTATACCTTTCTGCACAACATTACACACCGCTTTACGCACGTGGATATAGGCCACACCCAGAGGAAGTAATTAATCCAATGGGAGTGAACGGTGGAAGGATAATGGAGCGCTCCCCTAGAGGTTGTGGCAGAAAGGGAAGGTAAGAAATCGATCAAATCGATCGGTTTGATTTTAAGAAGGGCAAATTTTTCTAAGGATGAAATTTTAAATCCTGTCGCATGGAAGCAATTTCAAGTGACGAACGCTCATTGGCTACAGAAAAAAAGGTTATATAGATACAGTTAATATATGGCTTACAGTGTCACAAGAATTAGATGATGAGAAAAGAAAAGTTAGGGAGTTGTAATAACTTGCCAAGACATAATGCACCACCACAAGTAGATAATCAGGTAGATAATGCACCATTTGTACATCAACCACCACAAGTAATTGAGCAACCCCAGGCAATGGAGGGGACAGAGCATAGAAGAACTAGACTTGTTTGCAGCAGGGGGCACCACTCCCAAAACCACAAGTACAGCAGCAGGTAGAAATACAACTGGTATAGCCAGGTCAGGCATAGGGACTGAGGAATTGTATCCAACTTCAGATTTGCAGGCCCTTAAAATTGAAAAGTATTGTCCACAGAGGAAGTGTCCATTATGTGTGTTTTGTATACCAGAAGGAGGCACAAAATGTCCTAATTGTGGGAATTGGGTAGGGTCAGAGGTTTCTTTGTTTTTCATGTGACCCAGAAGTAAGATCTGTAATAAGGCTAAAAGATTATAACTAAAGTCCACCCAAAGATGGGTTATCTGAGGCTAGGACACGCAAGCAATTAAGAATAAAAATAAGTATCTTAAACAAAGACAGACAGTATAAAAATCCAGATAAAAATAATGGCAACCAAAGTAACTATAAGAAGAAATTAAAGTTTTGTTTTTTATTTAAAAATCCTAGGAATAAATAAATATGTGCCCAGATCAAATAACTGATCTGAGAGAAAAAAAAAAAAAACTTTATGTTTGAAAGTCTGTAAGTTGGTAATTTTGGAAAATATCCTGGCCAGGAGAATAAATAAATATTTTAAATTTTCCCTATATTACCAATGAGCAGAATCAAATGTACAGTTTTGTGTTCAAAGTAATGAACTAAAAGTATCAAGTTTGTGACATTACATGTGTGTAATGTTTAGTGTACATTTCAAATTCATATGTATGCAATTATGATCTTTGCATTTGGTGAATTTTAATACTAAAGTGTATTTGAACATTCAGTATTTAACATTTAAGCACGTTAAGGATTTAACTGACTGCATGACAGCCAAAGGTCATGAAAGGTTACGTAGCTGCAGTATGTAACAGTGAATGTCTTTTTATGTTCAATGCATATGACGTCGACAACAGCTGCTATTGTAGTACGCTAGCTAAAAGAATCATTCTTTAGAATTGAATGCGCTAACTTTAAAATTGTTTTTTTTATTTTTATTTTAGAAATCTGATCAGTATTTAAGTTGTATGTTTTATTTGTTTTTTTAAAACAATTATGTGACAGTAACATTTGTTTTTTGTCTCCTTAGTAGAGAGTTAAAGATACGAGCTGACTGCTATTTGCTGTTCTTTCTTTTATAGAATCATAGCAAACTTCAGTACAATTAAGTGTATTTTTTTGCATATCAGATATTTCTTATTTTTCATTGGGTATTACTACTTGAATTTTTCCTTAAAGTAAGAAAATATGTGGGTACATGCACACATACTCAAACACATGTGTGCATTTAATAAGAACTTAGTATTTGAAGGGAATGTTATACTTCTTTACTATGACATTATTTGGAAATTAAGTTTTTCGTTAAAAAAATGTAGTGCTAAGATAAACACAGTTCCTTTTGTTGTTCATATGTGACTATGTTATCTTTCATAGCCTAATATGAACAATGATACTTTACTGGAACATTGTTGCAAGCCACAGAGTGGCTCATTCCTGTTTTGGATATTTCGTTAGAAATTTTATGTTCTGTGTTTAGTTTGTATGGTCTCTCCGGATTAGTTTTCTAGGTTTTGCATTAATTTTTGGGGTTTTACCTTATTCAATCGTTCTTGTATCTGTGAGCACAGTTGCTCCTATGGATCTATAGCTTAAGTGTTCTGTTAGGCTGCACAAGTGTAGCTTGTGTGCTCATTAGTGGATTTTATAGTCTGTTTTGTGTCATTTGTGGGTATAGGCAGTTTCTCATTTATCACCTTACAGTCTCCACTGCTACTTTGTAACAAATATAAATCCAATATATCCAAGGACTTACTACCTCAAATAGAGGCTGTATGTGTTTCTCTCCCAATCATCTATCACAGATTCTGCTGAAGTTATCCTCCCAGACTGGATCACATCCCAAGTACTGGACAAGCTGTGGTCTAAGGGGAAGATAGACACTGGCAAGCTGAACGTACAACCTGTCCAACTACGATTAAAGTCAGGAGCAGTGCCAGTATCCGTAAAGCAATATCCACTGAATCCTGTTTAAAGAGTCGCCATCACCAAGCAACTACAAGCTTATCTACAGTCCGGCATCCTTGTTCAATGTAGATCCGAATGGTCGACGCCTTTGTTTTACGAATAATTCATGATCTAAGAGAGGTCAACAAGAGACTGTTAACTAATTGTCCCATTGTGCCTAATCCATACACCTTGCTGAATCAGATCCCACCATCAGGGGCCTGTTTTACGGTGACAGATTTGGCAAATGATATGCCTATCACTAAAGACTCTCAAGATACCAAAGACTGTTAAACAAGTCAGGTCATTTCTAGGCCTGGTGGGCTACTGCAGGGACTGGATACCTCTTGCATCAGTTTACATGCAAACATTATACAATGCAATCAAAACAGATGGTCCACATCCAACAGATGAAGAAATGGCTCAAGCAGTTCAGCAATTAAAGTTGGCCATTGCCTCTTCACCTGCCCTAGGCCTACCAGACTATTCTAAACCTTTTACCTTATATTGCCATGAGGAAAGAGGACATGCTTTGGGAGTGTTAACAACAAAGCTACGGAACAAGACAAAGACCTCTTGCTTACTATTCCAGCAGGCTTGACAACATCATTCAAGGATCACCTACATGTATTAAAGCTGTAGCAGCGGCTGCTGTATTGAAGGATAAGTGCATAGACATTGTTCTTAATCATGAACTAACCATACAAGTACCACATGCTGTAACAGAAATCCTACAACAAGCAAGAACCAAACATCTTTCAGCAGCTAGACTCACCAAGTACGAAGTGTCCCTATTGAGTGCACCCAATGTGACAATCAAGAGGTGTCTCACTCTAAATCCAGCAACGCTTCTCCCCGCCCTGTTGCCAGAACGGAAGGAGTATGAACATCAAATGTTCAAAAGGAGGGAGAATGAGAAAGAATGAGGGAACAAGCACCTTCGGGCAGCACAGTATTGTCTACAACAGCCCAGAGAATGGAAGTAGATGCAGAAGGTGACGGTGAGGACAAAGATGAAAATACTTGTACTCAAAATTTTTCTCATTACTGTCTTGCTTTGATGGAACAAGAAACCCAGACATTGCCACACGTCCAAGATATGCCGATACCCAATGCTCATTACGAACTATATGTTGATGGGTCCAGGTACTATGAAAATGGCACACCCTACACTGGATATGCCGTCACTACCGACACTGAAATAGTAACTTCTGGAGCCCTACCAGCACACTTATCAGCACAAGCAGCTGAACTTGTGGCCCTTACTAAAGCATTGGAGCACGCAGAGCATACAACAGCGAACATTTATACAGATTCCAGATATAGCTGGGGAGTGACAATGGACTATGTGTTGATCTGGAAAAAGCAGAGACTTTAAAACAGTTACAGGTAAACAGATACAACATGCTGACCTCATTAAAAAAACTTTTTCAAGCATTAATGAAGCCATACAAAGTTGCCATCATCAAGATTCAAGCACACACAAAGAATCAAACAAAAGAAACAAGAGGAAACACTCTTGCAGATGCAGAAGCTAAGAGAGCAGCAAAAGCCCAGCCAGTAGGAAAAAGACACAGATTCTACAGTAGAGAACAATCCTCATCATCTCCAGCCAGGAGATTGGGTATATCTCAAAAGACACGTTCGGAAATCACTTGAGCCCAGATTTGATGGTCCATTCCAGGTTCTACTGACTACACCAACATCAGTGAAGCTAGAAGGAAGGGATACACTCATCCCATTGTCATCAATTATGAGTTAAGTTTGATGATGCAGTTTGCTGAAATGTTATTGGGGCCCAAATCCGATAAAAGTCTATGGGGATGTATTATGTGTTTGGCAACCACAATAGTGGCAATAATATGGTTATGTACAGTACTAGAGGTACCAGATTATGCTAATAACAACAGTACAGTACAAAGCACCTCCATAGTCTATCCCAGACCACATTATGTGAGAAAAAGGGAAGTAGCAAACCCTGATCATGAATGTAGAAATTTACCACACATCTCAAGGTGTATTTGTGAGTATTGTAAACAGTCACCTGAGGAGACATGTATAGAATGGTGTAAGGCCCCTACTGGAGAAAACCGAAATATGTTGTTGCAATTACATAATTTGGTAGGGAATGCCCTTAACACTACAAACTGTTGGATCTGCTCACAAGGTCCTACCTCAGGAGGAGGAGAGTGGACATTTATCCCCATCACATATGAAGAATGGGCACTATTTGAAGATAACCGTGCAGATAGCGAACCATTCAAAGCATCAGTAAGCCAATACTTACGCAAGGAATCCCCTAAACTGCTAGCACACCTAATTACCCCAAATGTATCTTTTTGCATTGAATTGAAAAAAAAGAAAAAGGGTGAAACCATACTTGGCTTTAATAATCAAAAAGGTTTCCCCCTCAAACACCTACTTAGGAACATTTCATCCTTGCTCAAAGGCCCCTTTTAGAGTTGGTAGTGCCCCTGACACCTTCAAATTAGGAGTACCTCCATACCAAATGTTTTTAACACCATATGATGATAAACCTGCACTAAGGGAAATGTTAAATATTGGAGTGTGGCCAGGGCCAGGATTTCCTAGTTGGATGAATGAGACAGGAAGCAATCCTGACCAGTTCGTAGTTAATGGTACAGTAGCAGGAAAAGGATTGGTTAACCTAAAACAAATGTGGGATAGCATACCTCCAATTCTTCCAAATAATTTGTATTTTTTATGTGGGAAATACGCCTACAAGTGGCTTGTTTATGGCGACTATGGAAATTGTACACTAGGACGCATAGTACCTGCAGCGCAAGTGATAAAGCATGAAGATCTAAAAAACATAATCAAAGGCCAAGAAGGCCTGGTAGGGAAGTATAATCCCATACACAGGGACAGAAGGGAAATAAAAGAAGCAGGGAAAAAGGCAAGAAAGCTAATCTACACACCCTGGCATGAGAGAATGGGATTTTTGGACCTATTTGGGTCAAAATCATATTATAGAGTTGAATCACTTGCAATGTTATTAGATAACATTACTGAAATATATGATAACACCTTCAGATATGTAGGTAGAAAAATCCAAGAGGTAATAAAAAGAACAGTTACAACACAGATTAGTTCTGGACCATTTAACGGCACAGACAGGGGGCTATTGTATGACCTTATATACTCAGACAGGAATATTGTGTTGTACATTTATTACCAATGAGACTGACAATGCTCAAGAGACAATAGAAAAACATATACAAGAGATAGAAGAGGAAAAACGGATTTATGCCACTGAGCATAATACACCTGACACTCTAGGAGGAAATTGGGGCTGGCTATCATTCTTGAATCCATCCACATGGTTTTCAGGAATCAGTGGATGGTTTATGGGAATTCTCATGTTCAGCCTAAAAATTATAGGATTATGCATATTGGTTTATATTGCTTTCAAGATATTGATGTGTGTTTTCTCTGTTTGTCTGAAACAGTGTCAGTCTGCGGCAAACACAACCAAGTTCAATAAACTCATATCTGGAAGGACACAGAAAACAGAGGATCAGTCTATTCCGATGGATGTGAGCCAACGGCCAGTTTCCTTCTGACCCCAGGAAATAGTTTCCTGGTCTCAGGACTATAACCCACTAGACCCATCTGATGTGACTAGTCCTTTGCATAGTTAGGCAGTTTGTATTGTAAGATGTCCAACCACTATGAGTTTTTTCTTACATTTATAATAATTTTTTTGTGTGTTTTGTTTACTACTGTATGTAAACAATGTAATCTCAATTGTAATGTTTAATTATTATAAAAAGGAGGGAGTAAATGATAGAGTTATAGTACTTAACATTATTTTATTTATATTTATTTATTTGCAGTTTCTTATATAGCGCAGCAGATTCCGTTGCGCTTTACAATAGTAAACAGTGATAAAACAAACTGGGTAACAACAGACAGACATGGAGGTAGGAGGGCCCTGCTGCAAGCTTACAATACATTATATTTCTTATATCATATTAGACTTGCTAGCCAGTATTAAGTATTGCTGAAACGTATTGTATCTCTCTCTCAGACTGCTGAAACAGTTAAATATAAATGTACCTATCTCTCTAAGTCCATTTTCCATTAGAAAAACTAGACATTACTGAAAATGGGCCCCTTTAATGTAAACCAAGATAGTACAGGAATGTGAGACCTCATATGTTTAAACAAAAGACGTATGTTCTACTTAGACTTACTGCAAGAGTCAGCATAATATAGAAGCAACTCCCAGTCTATAGAACTTCGCTCCTTTAATGGATATAAGAGATACCATTTATCTTACGTTTTCTTACGTTACTCAAGTCGAACCAAAGTTTTAATTGTTAACCCCACCTTAAGGGGTGTGTTGTATATGAATATGCATGTTTTTTTGTAATGAACACTCCTTTATGGGAGTAAAGAAATGGTGACTTTATGTATAAAAAGGCAACAGCTGATATTAAAAACACATCTCCTTCACCATCATCTGTCTGACGGTCAGCGTAACTGTGTGGTGTGATGTCTAAAGTACTTCAACTATCCTGGGGCTCAAAATACAAGCCATCAATATACAGTATAAAAGGGGATGGGGGGGGGGGGGTGCATGACATTTCACATAAAATAAAATATATTGAATTAAAAACCACGGTACTTGTGTATTATCTGGGCGCATAGGTGCCGATTTATGTTTTTCGCTGGTGGGTGCTCAAGCCAAAAATATAGGGGAGTGGCATCATGGGAAAGAGGCGTGGTCACAAAATAATACTGATTTATATTATGCAGCACAGTTGTCTCCAATATTCAAATTAGTGCCAAATACATAAATGCCCCCACAGTGCAGGTACAAAAATCCCCCCCCCCCCCAGTGCCAAATACATAAATGCCCCCACAGTGCAGGTACAAAAATCCCCCCCCCCCCCAGTGCCAAATACATAAATGCCCCCACAGTGCCAAATACATAAATGCCCCCACAGTGCCAAATACATAAATGCCCCCACAGTGCCAAATACATAAATGCCCCCACAGTGCTAAATACATAAATGCCCACACAGTGCCAAATACATAAATGCCCACACAGTACCTGTGCCAGCGACGAGGGAGGGGGAGTGCAGTGGGACACGGGCAGGATGGGCCGCTGCTGAGCGGGTGGGTGCTCATCAATTTATGTGGGTGCTCGGGCCCTCAAGCACCCACAGAATTGGCACCTATGTCTGGGCGCCCGCGAAATCGGGCGCAAATCGCATGCAAAAATCGGTTGCGATTTAGCGGCCCGATTTATGGCCGATTTTCTGTGTTTTCCGGCCGATTTGCATGCTATTCCATCATTGCACACCCCCACTATCCAAGTCAGCCCGATGCGTGGCGAGCGGACGCGGTACGTGTCCTCCCGACTGGTTCATACCCCCACTATCCACGTCGGCGTGGAGTTGATATCATAAAGCATGGCGAGCGCAGCGATCCCCGCGCGGGAATGCGTAAAATGATCCCGAAGCGTGGCGAGCGGACACGGATTACTTGACGTGTATTCTGCATCTCCTCGCCATGCTTCTGGATCGTTTTCCGCGTCCACTTGCCACGCTTTGGGCTGACTTGGATAATGGGGGTGGGTACTTGTTTCCTAGCATGGTGCCCCCGATTTCCATTGCATCGCATCGCATCACATGCAATATAGCGGCATGCGATGCGATTTTTAATTTTACAAGCACCCTGATGGGTGCTTACAATGTTAAATGCACCCCCATTGTCAACGCCACCCCCACTATCAACGCCAACCCGAAGCGTGGCGAGAGCAGTCGAGCCCGCGAGGGGCGGCGGTACGCGTCCTCCGACCTTTCTGACATGGAATACATGTAAAGTAATCTGCGTCCGCTTGCCACGCTTCGGGCTCGATGGCTCGCTGCGCTCGCCACACTATCTAAAATCAACTCCACGCCGACGTGGATAGTGGGGGTATGAAAAGGTCAGCGAACGCGTACCGCCGCCTTTCGCGGGTAGCGTTGACAATGGGGGTGCATTTAACATTGTAAGCACCCATCAGCGAGCTTGTACAATTAAAAATCGAAGCGCATCGCATCACATGCCACTTGCTTGCATGCCTTGCTATGCGATATTTAATTGTACAATCAGGGGCATTTTCCCGAAAATCGCATCGCATACCATCGCATATGTTATGCGATGGTATGCGATGGGCGCCGTGCTAGGAAACAAGTACCTGGGGGTGTGCAAGGATGGAATAGCATGCAAATTTAATGTAAATCGCATACGATATTGCATACAATTTATCGGCCGATTTGCGATTTTTGCATGCGATTTTCGGCCGATTTTCGGCCAATTTCGCGGGCGCCCAAATAATACACAAGGACCGAATTGCTCTGCATGACACAGGAGAAGTGCTCTGCATGACACAGGAGAAGTGCTCTGCATGACACCAGGCGCCTGTCAATGCAGAGGATTGTGAATCACTTTTCCATAATGTTTCTGACCCTGGGTGTCTGGTTTGCAGCTGTGCCTTTGTGTGTGCACCGTGCAGTGTGTGCGCCGTATGGCAGATCTGAATTGCGCCAATGGGGGTAAATTTACGAAAGCTTCTGAACATGGAGAGAGATGATGTTCCCCATATCAACCAATCAGATTATGTCTAACATTTTCTAGGATGCAATAGGATCCCATTGTTTTCTCTGGGCAACATCATCACTTGTAGTTTTTCAGAAGCTGTAGTTATAGTAAATGTACCTCTGTGTGCGCCCTGTTGTCTCAGTGTGCGCCCTGTTGTCTTAGTGTGCGCCCTGTTGTCTCAGTGTGCGCCCTGTTGCCTTAGTGTGCGCCCTGTTGTCTCAGTGTGCGCCCTGTTGTCTCAGTGTGCGCCCTGTTGTCTTAGTGTGCGCCCTGTTGTCTTAGTGTGCATCCTGTTGTCTTAGTGTGCGCCCTGTTGTCTTAGTGTGCGCCCTGTTGTCTTAGTGTGCGCCCTGTTGTCTTAGTGTGCGCCCTGTAGTCTCAGTGTGCGCCCTGTTGTCTCAGTGTGTGACCTGTTGTCTTAGTGTGCGCTCTGTTGTCTCAGTGTGCGCCCTGTTGTCTCAGTGTGCGCCCTGTTGTCTTAGTGTGCGTCCTGTTGTCTTAGTGTGCGCCCTGTTGTCTTAGTGTGCGTCCTGTTGTCTTAGTGTGCGTCCTGTTGTCTTAGTGTGCGCCCTGTTGTCTTAGTGTGCGCCCTGTTGTCTTAGTGTGCGCCCTGTAGTCTCAGTGTGCGCCCTGTTGTCTCAATGTGCGCCCTGTTGTCTCAGTGTGTGCCCTGTTGTCTTAGTGTGCGCTCTGTTGTCTCAGTGTGCGCCCTGTTGTCTCAGTGTGCGCCCTGTTGTCTTAGTGTGCGTCCTGTTGTCTTAGTGTGCGCCCTGTTGTCTTAGTGTGCGTCCTGTTGTCTTAGTGTGCGTCCTGTTGTCTTAGTGTGCGCCCTGTTGTCTTAGTGTGCGCCCTGTTGTCTTAGTGTGCGTCCTGTTGTCTTAGTGTGCGTCCTGTTGTCTTAGTGTGCGCCCTGTTGTCTTAGTGTGCGCCCTGTTGTCTTAGTGTGCGTCCTGTTGTCTTAGTGTGCGCCCTGTTGTCTTAGTGTGCGTCCTGTTGTCTTAGTGTGCGCCCTGTTGTCTTAGTGTGCGTCCTGTTGTCTTAGTGTGCGCCCTGTTGTCTTAGTGTGCGCCCTGTTGTCTAAGTGTGCGCCCTGTTGTCTTAGTGTGCGCCCTGTTGTCTTAGTGTGCGCCCTGTTGTCTTAGTGTGCGCCCTGTTGTCTAAGTGTGCGCCCTGTTGTCTTAGTGTGCGCCCTGTTGTCTTAGTGTGCGCCCTGTTGTCTCAGTGTATGCCCTGTTGTCTCAGTGTGCGCCCTGTTGTCTCAGAGTGCGCCCTGTTGTCTCAGTGTGCGCCCTGTTGTCTTAGTGTGCGCCCTGTTGTCTCAGTGTGCGCCCTGTTGTCTTAGTGTGCGCCCTGTTGTCTCAGTGTGCGCCCTGTTGTCTCAGTGTGCGCCCTGTTGTCTCAGTGTGCGCCCTGTTGTCTCAGTGTGCGCCCTGTTGTCTCAGAGTGCGCCCTGTTGTCTTAGTGTGCGCCCTGTTGTCTTAGTGTGCGCCCTGTTGTCTTAGTGTGCGCCCTGTTGTCTTAGTGTGCGTCCTGTTGTCTTAGTGTGCGCCCTGTTGTCTTAGTGTGCGCCCTGTTGTCTTAGTGTGCGTCCTGTTGTCTTAGTGTGCGCCCTGTTGTCTTAGTGTGCGCCCTGTTGTCTTAGTGTGCGCCCTGTTGTCTTAGTGTGCGCCCTGTTGTCTTAGTGTGCGCCCTGTTGTCTTAGTGTGCGCCCTGTTGTCTTAGTGTGCGTCCTGTTGTCTTAGTGTGCGTCCTGTTGTCTTAGTGTGCGCCCTGTTGTCTTAGTGTGCGCCCTGTTGTCTTAGTGTGCGTCCTGTTGTCTTAGTGTGCGCCCTGTTGTCTTAGTGTGCGTCCTGTTGTCTTAGTGTGCGCCCTGTTGTCTTAGTGTGCGTCCTGTTGTCTTAGTGTGCGCCCTGTTGTCTTAGTGTGCGCCCTGTTGTCTAAGTGTGCGCCCTGTTGTCTTAGTGTGCGCCCTGTTGTCTTAGTGTGCGCCCTGTTGTCTTAGTATGCGCCCTGTTGTCTCAGAGTGCGCCCTGTTGTCTTAGTGTGCGCCCTGTTGTCTTAGTGTGCGCCCTGTTGTCTTAGTGTGCGCCCTGTTGTCTTAGTGTGCGCCCTGTTGTCTTAGTGTGCGCCCTGTTGTCTTAGTGTGCGCCCTGTTGTCTTAGTATGCGCCCTGTTGTCTCAGAGTGCGCCCTGTTGTCTTAGTGTGCGCCCTGTTGTCTCAGTGTGCGCCCTGTTGTCTTAGTGTGCGCCCTGTTGTCTTAGTGTGCGCCCTGTTGTCTTAGTGTGCGCCCTGTTGTCTTAGTGTGCGCCCTGTTGTCTTTTTATTTCTTCAGTTCTACATCAGGAATTGACCATTAAGGACCCAACTTTCAGATACATAAGAAACTGACGTTACTGGAACATCCCCCACGCTCCTTACACTCGTACACTTCCCATGGTACCGCAGCTCAGTACAAAAGTTTTTTTCCTGGCCCAATCCTCAATAATATAGTGTTGCCCACCTTGGAAGGAATGCCACCTTATCATATACGATGGGGTGGCCAAGCTTAATTCTTGTAGCAGTCCCGGGCAGTGCTGGGGATGGGCCAGCAGTACATTACTTACCAGTGCATTCTGGGAACCATTAGTGCGGAAGCCGCAAACTGAGATTCTTCTTGGTGCATTCTTATTGGTACCACCCGCCGCCCCACCAAATGCCTCGCCCGCCTCCCCTCTCTATCATGCAAGGGAATGTGTACAAGAACACACCCACTCACATGTGGACAATGGGGCGAGACCATCACTGACCATCAAATGATTTGTCTGAACTGACTTTTATTACAGACGGAGATGGCCGAATTTGGGGCGGGTGCTGGCGCCATGTGACCAGCGTGTTTTCCACTGCTCCAGCCCCCTGCCCGCTCCTTCCCGCCTCCTCCGGAGCGAACTGACCTTGTGTGAAACTCGCCAAAGCCGTTCGTTCCTGGGGCTTGTGCATGTGGATATTCGTGCATGCACATATGCAAACGATATTTTATTGTACAACATCGTATACCTTATTTAGTGTAATGGTATTCGATGCGATGGGCGCCGTGCTAGGAAACAAGTACCGGAAATAGAATTATGAATTGCTATACATGGGGAAACAATCACAAAGTTTAGAGAAAGGGAGAGCACGCTGCTTCCTCGGTCTTATTTTTAGCCGCCATTGATAAGTACACACACGCAGTGCGCTGAACAGCTTAGGGGTGTATGGTGGAAATCCATAGTCAGTAACACAGGAATACAAACGCTACCACATGTGATTGTGACTGCAGATGGCGTACGGGAAGAATAGGGCTGTCAGTCATCTCAGTGGGGAAGTCAATGCCTCCCTCATAGTCAGATTTATAACTTTTACAGTCGCCTAATGGCAATCCGCCTACAGCTCGTAGCCGGCTGCTGCGATATCCAGGCTTTCATATAAAGAGGTTTCTGTTGGACTTCGGTAATTATGACCATGGGGAATAGAAAGAGACTAATTCATTGCAACACATTTTTTAGAAGACAGTTATATAGTCATGCAAAACCCAAAACCTCAGAGTCAAATTTACAGTTAGGCACAGGTCATTGTACATTACCCACAGCAAATAAGAAAGCATTTGCTATTGGTAGATTCCTACAAGTTGTTAAGTGAGCAGTGGATGTGAGCAAGGAGGGTAGTCCACACATGGATACCTAAACCAAGGAATTTTTTTTGGAAGATAACAGGATACATGTGATAGAAGGTAAACAGCAGTCAGTATGAAAAGGTATCAATCTTCCCAGGTCTAATACTCTACAGCCATACAGCACTGTGATGTTCCAATAGCACAGTGACAGACTTTATAGAGCCAAATAAACAACATGCACCTGCACTCTGACCTTTAAGTCCAAGAAGCGATGTTATTGTGGCTGATGAGTCATGCAGAATAATGCTCACTTAAAAGATAGCTCGCAGTGCTTAACTATTTCACTACATGTATACAGAATCAGATCTTGGCAGGCAGAAGTACTCTCATGGCAGCTCATAGAGCACTGCCCATGCCTGCTTAGTGACTGCATCATGATTGCAGCATTGCCACAAAACCAAACCCCCTTTTATTGAGGCCATTCCCCCTTATGGGTCCCCCCAAAAAGCGTCCAGTGAAAATTGGCACAGTTGGGAGGTATGGTGTAGGGACAGTTAAATTTTTTGATCGAAATATGAACAAAATCCCCACACATTTATTTACTACATACACAAATATTTGCTGTATATTATTGTTAGCGTGGAAGTCTTATGTTTTGTGTACGTATATGGCGTTAATATTGCCATGCAGCTGGTACCATGTACAATGTAGGTAAAACCAAGTGCGGGTATACTTCTTTTCTGCTTTGTGCCATCATGTCTGCTTTCAGTCAAGACTATGGACAACCTAGTAGTGTGGTATAGCTGTTACCCCTGTATCTGGCAGGTGAGTGCATTTCACTGCAACGTAATGGTATATACTGACATACCCTTCCGGGTCCTCCCGGCCCCCTGGACGGGTGGGCAAGCCCCCTGCATTTAGCGGAACCCCCGCATCAGCCCCTGCATCCTCTACCGGTCAAATAAAGGTCAAATACAGGCATTTGCAGCTCTTTGAGGGAGGGGGTGGGGCTAAAATGACGCAAATCATGTCATTTAGTTATGGGAAGGCTGCTAATTTGTTATTAGTGTGGAGTTCAAATTAAGTAAAAATGTTATATTTTCACCTTATCTGATTTGTTTTTAAAATCCTTCATCATTACTTATTAACACTTTCCAGACATTACTGTAATGTGTATGTGCTGTGTACAGTGTTTTGCCCATCCGTGTGCTCTCAGTGAAGCCACACCTCCTGTCGTATTCCTGACGCATCTGCTCCTGTTATTTGTATAGAGAGGGAGATACAAATTCTACCTACACCACACCTCCCAACTTTCTTCATGTTTATATCGGGACCAGCCGCGCCTCTGGCTTAAAAAGGGGTGGAGCCATAGGAGGAATGGGTGAGGCTCTTTCATCATTATAGGGTGCTACCCAAGCGGCTGGGCAGCCTCCGGCTCCCCTCCCTGCTAGATGCCATGCGTGATATGTTGGCACAACTAATAATGTGTCACCAGTGAGGTATTTCCCTGCCAGTTAGTGAGAAGCCCCTGGCAATGGGCATATAACCCCCTACCATTTAGTGAGAAGCCCCTGGCAATGGGCATGTAACCCATAGCAACAAGCACAAACATGCTGCACAAATTCATGAGCCAATCAGCGGGCCCTAAAGAATGATGATGATGATGATGATGATAGGCAGCGCCGAAACAGGGTTCACCCCAGAAGACAGGAAGCCACATGAGCGGATGAGGTCAGTGGAGGAGTAAATGTAGGGCTGATTACGCCCTGGATAATGGCATCACTTGCACACCCGTATGGCACTACCAAGAGGTTCTGGATTGGTTGCAGCAGCAAAAAGGCCCTGAGTTAAGGAAAGCTGAGGACCTTTTTGGAATACAGGATTCTTTAAAGGGACAAAAAATATGACCTCTGACCTTCCGCATCATAAGATAAAAATGCTTCACGTTTCTACTATGTTATATAATGAGAGAAAAAGAAGCATAAGCAATAATATGGTGTAATGGTTAGCATTACTGCCTCACAGCGCTGAGGTCATGGGTTCGATCCCCACCATGGCTCTAACTGTGCGGAGTTTGTATATTCTCCCCGTGCTTGCGTGGGTTTACTCCGGGTACTCCGGTTTCCTCCCACAATCCAAAAATATACAGATAGGTTAATTGGCTTCCAACAAAAATTAACCCTAGAATGTCTGTGTGTGCATGTACATGTGGTAGGGAATATAGATTGTAAGCTCCACTGGGGCAGGGACTGATGTGAATGTTCAAATATTCTCTGTAAAGCGCTGCGTAATATGTATGCGCTATATAAGAAACTGTTAATAAATAAATAATAAATAATATAGATTTCTGTTATTTTGTGATAGTCTCTGTAGGGTCCACTAGATGGCAGCACAAGTTTAATAAGTCCCTGAAAACGATTTGTCGTCTATATTAACTTTAGAACTGACGGCTGTTACAATAATAAGTCAACGTCACTTGGGGCCTATTTACCACAATCTGTATGGGGTGTCAGGAGAGACCTGGAGTTTCCAGGGGTAGGAGATGATGCCCTCTCCATATGCCAGCACTGCCTCTGTGTGCAATGTGAACAGCGCCGACCTGGGAATATCTCCGGTCAGTGCCACAGTGGGAACAGAGAAAGTCCTGGCTTGGAACCCTGTTACAAATCATTTGGGGACTGGTGGAAAATGGAACCAGTAAAATGTCCCAAAACACGGGGAGCAAAACCAGACATGTGAGGGTACGCGGTACATTAATTGTAAGTCCATATGCTCAGGAGTTGACCCTGACACCCATTTGGCACACCCTAATGCCCATTACACGTTATGCCACACATCGCAATGCCAGTTACACGTTACGCCAGAATGGCGTTAGCCCGGGGATGCGATGTTGATACATTGGGCTTCGCATCTCCCATAGAAACCTATGGGGGAGGCTGCGGTGCAGGGGGGATCGCAGCAGGGATCGGAGATACATTAGGGTGATACTTAATATTTTCGGCTAACCCCCAGAAACGGGTGTTTTCGGGGATTTATCCGCAAATATTGAATGATAAATGCGCCCTGTGCCACAATGCTGTGATGTGCAGGTCAGTACTGTGGGGGTATCATCGCTCGTGCTTGCTGTGGGTGCCAACACTCCATCATAGACTTTTGCGTACTTGCCGATATTGCGCCCCTTACACTTATATGCTAGTGCGGAGCTCTGAATCAGGCCCATAGGCAAAGTGCAGGTGATCCGATTCGTCTTTCTACATCTGATCTCGATTGTCACCCACTTACAGGGCTAAGGACTCCAGGAACGGGCACTACACAGAAAGCATTAACCTTCCCTGCAAACCTCCGGGGCCACAGCAAGAATAGCACAAGCTGTTACTGCTCCACACGTGGGCACTGCTCCTGAAATAGGCGCCTCGGAGAATCGGGCATCTAAGGATGAATTACCCCCCCCAAAAAAAATCCTATACATTTTTTCAAAAATATTTACAATTGACATTGAGTTACGTCTTTTCCTTGTACATTGATGACTGTATATAATTGATGATCAGAGACTTCCTATATCTCGTCCGCTGATGCCTTGGGTCTCCTATCTGTCTCCTCGGATGGAGCTTGATCATGATTCATAGCACAGGAGCCTGAAGGGTTCGGAGCCCTGGTGTTCTCATCATGTCTGTGATTCTCTCCTTCCGTCTCTGGACATAAATGTCCTTGTCAATGATATTCCTGCCGTTCTTAGCTAGATAGGGCAGTGACACGCAGGCCAATTCCTGGCCCAGATTTCTGGCGGATCGCGCTGCGCTTGGATATAAACGCTACTGGCGTGCAGCGGAGGACAATGGAAATTCCCCGTCTGCTGTAACTGATGGAGTCATTATCTGGCAGGCAGAAGCAGAAGCGCCGGCGTGTGACAGCGCGTGACAGCCTTCATTCAGGACACAAATAATGTCATTATAAAGAGTTGTCCCCAAGTGGATGTTTCAGGGTCTGAGTTTTTGGAGTGTCTTTATTTCATTTGCCAATAGCGGAAGTAGCGGACGCTTCTGTGTCCACCTCTGAGTCAGCCACATTGTGACTTTGGGCTGATTCAGACCTGCTTGCTAGGCTGTGTATATTTGCTTAGACATCCGCTCGCATGCGGCCGCACAGATGGTTACTCACCATGGAATTATTTGTCCTCTGTTCGTTGGGAAATGTAAGCCAGGACTTACTTTTCACTTGAATGGGTTTTGATGAATTGGGGGCGGGCACTGGCAGGGTGATGGTGGGGCCTGCCCAATGTTTCTGTGGGTACGCCCACCGTTTTTGTGGGCACACCCATGAAACGCTGGGTGCACCCCAGCAAATGCCCCTTGCCTGTCACTTAGGCTGCGAGTGCTTTGGCGATGAGAAACTTCGCCAATGGCGCTTGCCGTTGGGGCCTGCACATACACAACTTATACGTAGTTGCCTACTCCCCAGGATCATGCGGGAGGCTCCTATTTCAGTTATAAATCTCCTGCTGACCAGTATTGTACTTCAAATCTCCCAGATTATTATTATTGTTTATTTATATGGCGCCACAAGGGTTCTTCAGCGCCTGAAAATACATAGATTAGCACAAAACAAGAAAATAAATTACAGAACAGGGCAAATTAGTGGTAAATAAAGACAGTTGCAGGTGAAAGAAAACTTACACAATTATCAGGGTGACAGAGATAGGTTCTAAGAAAGGCATATGAGGAGAGAGGGCCCTGCTCGTGAGAGCTTACATTCTGAAGGATTTTTCAGATTCTGACAGGGGTGCCACTAAGGAGTTTCTTTGCAAGGACAGTGATTTGTTGTAATAACTTTGATTTACTGAAGTTACTCAGGAGTCTCTGATGAAAGATCCCTATCAGGGGAGACAGCGCCACATGATCACTGCCAGAGTCTTCGTATTTATTCCAAGCTGGTGTGCACTGACCCATAGCTCGCTGCTGCTGCTAGTGAGCTGTGTCTTAAGGTAAGATTTTGTTTGTTAGTATTCTTTCTTTAATTTAACATATCTGTTTATTTAGAGTATCTGGAGTCCATAATGATTTGACTAATGGTATGGTAATAAGCACATCCAATAAGTATAGGTAGTGCCTACAGTCCAGTGTTCACAATACAATAACCATTAGTACACCAAACACAGGGGGGAGGGTGTCTGGCGTGGGTGCATTTGCCTGTTCGCTAGACTGCGAACATACGCAGCCGAGCAAACAGTCCTGAATCAGGCCCTTTGTGAGAAGAGAAAACCCCATGTTGCAGACAGCAATGTTAGTATCCCTCCTGTCCTGCAGACTGCAGCAGCTACAGGCAGATAAATGCCCGGCCGTCCTCCATGCCCCAGGTTATGTCGGCCTCACCTGCTCCCTGGCAGCCTCCATAAGTGCGATACCCTTGACGGAGAAGGAACTCGGGAACTGTCCAGTATCCATCAGAATACAACTGATCCATCGGAAATCTTATTAATAGGTCATTATTAAGAGCGCTGTGCAGCCTGTGTTCTGGCGAGTCGGCATTTCCCTGAATTGTAAGTAATAAATCTGTTACAATTTTACGCTATGTGGGTCTCTCGCTCTATTTCATCTGTAAACTTTGTGCTTTCTGTTATAGGAATGTGCATAGATCTCATTAAATTCACTGTCTTCCTCTGGCGCAAATCCCGAATACCGCTCTCCCTGGACAGGCGGTAAGCTGCCGGGTGCACGCTATACGATCGATTCCTGGACGATATGCCCGATGACGATATGGTTAACGGTGTCATTGTTTACGATGGGCGCTCCCGCGGATTGTGATCGATACCCAGATCGGCCAATCTGACGATAGCGTCAGCAGCTGCATGTCAGTAGGCGGTGGTCCTGGTGACATCACTGAATTATATTGTTAACAATATCGTTCGTTTCATGGCGCCGCTGATATCAATATCGTACAGTTTGTACAGACGGGGCTTTAGTCACAGACTATAAGGGTACATTTACTGAAGCTGCTAAAAAAAATGAAAAGTAGTGATGTTGCCGTAGTAACCAATCAGGTTTTCTAGGATGCAAACGAGAAATAGAAGGCAGATTGGTTGCTATGGGCAACAGCACCTCTTTTAATTTTTTAGAAGCCTTAGTAATCCCCCCCCATGGATAGCAACAGTGAAAACATAAAAATGAGATAATAAGGCCTTCAGCCAGGGCTACAAACAGACATTATAGGGCCCAGTAGGAAGGAATAAGGCAGGGCCCCCCGCCTCCTGGATTCTTCTCCCCCATACAGATATGCTGGGCAGACACAGATATCAGGAGGAATGGGGACACTGGGACAGACTGTATAGGAGAGAGGGGTAGAGGCAGTGGCATAACCAGGGTTGCCTACCGTCCTTGAATAGCTGGGAGGGCCCCGGAAATTGGGTCAACCTCCCATCCCCCCTGGAAAGGGGGGCAAGCCTCCCGGAATCCCGGCAGCCTCCCGCTCCCCCTCTCCATGGGAGCAAATGCCGCGAATTGCATCATTGTAGCCCCACCCCTGCTGTGCAATGCCTGAAATACTGCCATTGCACGGCAGGGGCGCTGGCTATGCCCCCGCACAAATGATCCGCTAGCCGCCCCTTTCCCATTCCACCCCATCAGTGTACAGATGTATCAAATGTGAGGACGCAGGGACAGGGCTCCGAAAGGACCCCGTTTCTGCGAAGCACTGACCCGGATTATGCGCTGACCCCTCTGACCGCACTGCCGCCCGGCGATGTGTAGCCCAAAGGCTACAATTGGCAATCGCCATCTAAGAAAGCCGGTAGCCCTGGGATGCGATGTTGATACAGAAACCTATGGGGGATGCGGCCGGCGGAGGCAAAGGGGGGATGGCAGCAGAGATCAGAGATTCCTGCTGCGGTCCCCCTTTAATAAATTCAGGGAATACTTAATATTTGCAGCTAAACACCGGAAATGGGTGTTTTGGGGGGATTTAACCGCAAATATGGTTTGATAAATGGGCCCCTAGGTCTGATGACTGCACTTGCGCAGTTGGCCACCAGGGGGCCCACAGAACAAGTGTTCACTGTACACATACACCCAACGTTTAGCTTTCTAAACTCAGGACTCCCGTGTTGTGCATGCCCAAGGGGCGTGGTCTCTGCATAAAATGGGTGTGGCTTTCAGGAATGCCATGACCGCGAGCCAACGACTCCCGTTTTCCAACACTGTGACATCACTATGCCCACCGTGTTATACAAAACAATTATTTTATTGAAGGTGGAAAACACCGGAACAACATATATACTGTATACCGACACAGACACCCAAAAAATTTGAAAAATTAATGTCAACCTTTTTCCTATGTCGACCTTTTTAATGCTCCAATTCATGCTGCAAGCAGTGCATTACGCATAATTACATTTATGTAATAGTGTTTGTATGTGTATTGGTGACTATGACAATGTTATTCCTCTATACACAGTGGTCCCTGCACCTTGGCCCTATTCACACATGGGATGCAGCCGGGAGCAGGGTAGGCGGGTTGCTGGCTGTGTGAAAGGCTCCGACCCGGGATTTTTAGCCCGTCTACTCTTAAAATGTGCTTATTGGTAGTGGCGTCAGAGATGTGCTGCAGAAAAACAGACAGGCATGGCGCATTGGAAAGATGAGGTGGTCCATGAGCTGCTCGCGGTCAGAGGGGAGGAAGACATCAGAAAACAAATCACTGGCACAGTTAAGGACGCTGTAGTCTACACAAATTGCTCCGGTCTCCCCCTGGCATAACACTGTGCCAGGTAGCACAATGTAAGCACCTCTATAATGCTCTGATTTGCTGTAATCAGGTATATTGGTACAAGGCACATTGCGGGGCTGACCCGGGTTCAGTGTGAAAGGGGTCAACATGGGAATTACCCGGGTCTAATGTGCTGTGTTAAAGGGGGTCAGAAGCAAAAACCCGGGTCCTTCCCGTGTTGAAATATCCGGGAAAAACCAGGAATTTGGGGATTTTTCTGTCTGAAAGGGGTGTACATTTATCCTGCATTCCCTGGGGGAGGAGAATTGGTCCCCTGGGACTGTCAGTCTGGTTTGTGATTAGCAGAGTGAGCTCCAATAGGGATGGCCATCGATGGTTTGAAATCATTAATGGTCTATGACCAATGACCATCAGTGGGACAGAATCAGGTGGTTCCTGCGATCGATAATACAAAGCTATTGATTTTTTTTCCTCCAAGGTGTCGGTACTTGGACCCTATCTCTGCCCGCACCCATGGGCGCTGATTGGCTTGCAGTTCATGAAACACTAAAGCAGGGGGCGATCATCGGTGGGGAAAACCATTGACGGTTACCTTACAGATAGTTTCACACAGTGGTTCTATTGATGGTAACATCGATAGATAAAACACCCATCCCAGGCTTCCAATGTGAAGCCTCTGATAACTTCACCTACACACTGGGAACAGCGTACTGGGGTGAGGCGGGCTCATTGGGTGGGTGGTGAATTTTACTGGGGGGGGGGGGGGGGTGTCTGCAAATCACTTGAGAGGAGTACTAGAATTTATGAACTGTTTGGGAGTTCTGAGGACGGGTTGGGATCATTTGGGCTACAGCATGATGGTCAACAGTCATTGGGTCGACACCATTAGGTCGACATGGGAAAAGGTCGATATGGGTCTAGGCCGACCTGGGAAAAGGTCGACATGGTTCTAGGTCGAAAGGTCATTAGTTCGACAGGTCGTTAGTTCAACCAGTCGCTAGTTCGACAGGTCACTAGTTCGACAATGTCTAGGTCGACAGTCAAAAGGGCGACATGGGGTTTTTCACTGTTTTTTAACCTGAATGTTAACACAGTCGACATGGACACAGTTTAAAGTGCACGGCATCCCCTCGCATCACTCGCTACACTCGTGATGCGTCGGGCACGGTGCCTCGCTACGCTCGGCGCACTATTTTATGCTCCCACCACACCCTAGTGGACAGTAGGGCATGGAATACCGCCTGTCGGCACATGTCGGCTCAAAAAACAGTGAAAAACCCCATGTTGACCTTTTGAATGTCGACCTAGACACTGTCGAACTAATGACCTGTCGAACTAACGACCTTTCGACCTAGAACCATGTCGACCCTTTCCTATGTCGACCTTTTCCCATGTCGACCTTATGGTGTCGACCTAATGACTGTCTACCATCATGCTGTAGACCAAATGACCGCATCCCCTGAGGACCGAGTTTTGGAACCTATGATGTTATTATTCTATAATCACCCCCCCCACACACACACACACCCCCATCCATCAAAGAACACGAATCAACAAAATCTAAGGGGATGCTCTTTTCGGGCATCCGACAGGCTGTAATAATGAGGATGCTGATCTGGACCGGTCATCGTACTGACATTGGACTCTATACGGCTGGTTTGCTATTAGGAAAAGCTGGAAATCATAGTAAATTGGGTTGGGTTGGGATCATTGGATAGACAGCAAGTAGTAACAAGGGAAGAGAAGAAAGACTGTTATGTACGTGGTGCACTGTTAGGACAAGAACAATTAATAAAATGTAACCTTTAATTGTTTATTTTAAGATTTGCGACATATAAAAACAATTGCCAAGGAGGCAAAGAGGAAGAAACAAAATGTTTTTAAAAGAGGGGATATAGATCCTCTCAAATTGAACCCCAATGTCCTGTTCCCAGTGTAATTGCTAGATTAGGTGCGTGTTGCTGTATATCTTACAGTGTGTACCCACTCATGAAATGAACAAATCTGTTACAATTTTCACTTAATTAAGTTACTTTTGTTTAATATTAGTTTATAACACAGATTGCTCCCAAGAACTGTGCAGATAAATTAGGACAGCAAAGTAAATATGTCTGTTTGGTCCTTTTAAACATAAAAAAGTGTTGCCGCCTAGTATCTGCACAGATATTGCGCAGTGTGTAGCACAGTCTTAAATAATAACAGACTACGGGGCTGGCTGGTAGTATACGTGCCGTATTTCACATCTAAAGTGTACCCGTTAGATCTGATATTGGGAACACAAATCGGCTGTTAGTGTTCTCCGCCGTTTGTTTGGTTCCTCTCCGCAGGGAAAGTGGCTTGTACGTATGCCACTGTTCCCGGCTGTGCTGGTAGTGCGTCGGTGTCTGTGGGGAGATTACAGTCAGTGGTGAGGCTGTGATTCTCCAACTCGCAGACCCGCGTCGCGCCCCGTCACTTGACACTGCGCCTAACAGAGGGATGCACCGGCCGGGTGCTGTATTTGCACTGGCGTGCTGTAATCACATCTGAGTCTTGGGAGACCGTGGTCAGGTTCTGACCCCACAGCTCCTATCAGATGTGCCCTCTGTGAGTGGATACTGTAACGCCCTATACATCAATCAAAATACATTTCATGGGGGAAGGGGACATGGGGATATTTCACACACTAAGGCCCTTATTCTCGTTGGTGCGGTAATGTCCGCGTGCGGTCGGTCCGCCGATGTTTTGTGTCTGCGCATGTGCAGAGGCGTCTCTGCGCATGTGCGAGCGGGGCGTACGGCCAAATCCCGCATGAAATGTGAACACTCCGAACAGGGGGTGGAGAGGGGCATGAAGGGCTATTTGGGCTCATTACCATATGCATACGCCCTGCGTTTCATGGGCGTTCCCATGCAAACGCTGGGCGTACGTATGGTAATGCAGTCGTGACGCACGTGTAGGGGGCGGACATATGACATCGCCGGATGTCAGCTGCCCGCCCAGATCCCTGCTTTTGCACGGAAAAATGTCCGTGTGGTCTGAGGTTGCGGGAGCTGGTGGACCACTCGGTCCTGCATTCGATGGTCTGCGACCATCGAATGATGGGGGAGGTTCCCTGAGATGGAGGAGGTGTATTTCATGAAAAATACACGTGCGGTCCATTCGGCCACCTTCTTACCGCGTACGGACGGAGTTGGCGATCCGTATGGAAGGCGGGGTTTCGCACGCACGGTCCTTGCCGCATATTCGGATCCGGCCGCACCGATCAGAATAAGGGCCTAAGTGTGTCTGGTCAACGCGCGTGTCGCCACCAGCTTCATCAGGACTGGTCGACCTACTTGCTGTCTATCCAACTTCCATACCCAATACAATGTACATGGTTTCCGTCTTTTTCAATGCATTGACTATGATTTCCAGCTTTTCTAATATACTGGGATACGGTTACTAGCTCTACATGCATTAAGGTCGACATGCAGGAAGGTTGATATGGGTTAGGTCAAAAGGTCATTAGGTAGACATGGGGAAGGTCGACATTCAAAAGGTCGACATTGGGATTTTGCACCTTTTCTTTTGAGCCGACATGTGCCGACAGGCGGTATTTCATGCCCTACCATTCACTAGGCGTGGTGGCAGAATAAAATAGTGTGCCGAGCGTAGCGAGGCACCGCACCCAAAGCATGTCGACAGCAGCGAGCCCTACGAGGGGACGTGGTGCTAAGTTTCAGTGCCCATGTCGACTGTCTCGAAATTCGTGACAAAGGTGAAGAACCCCATGTCGACCTTTTGACTGTTGACCTTCCCCATGTTGACCTAATGCTTTTATCGACCTAATGACATGCCGACCTGACCCACGTCGACCTTTAGTCATGTCAACATTCCTGCATGTCGACCTTCAGTCATGTGGACCTAGTGGTGTTGACATAATGCTTGTCGACCTACTTGCTGTCTATCCAACTTTCATACCCAATACAATGTACATGGTTTCCGGCTTTTTCAATGCATTTACTATGTTTCCGGCTTTTACCCTCTTCCTACATCAGGGTACTGTGTATAGAGTATACTGTAGGTGTAGCAGCAGCAGGTATATATATAATGCTGTAATGCAGGAGGAGAATCTGCAGGCAGCCAGCACCAGGCAGGAGCAGTGTCCTTGGGCAGATGCAGTGTGACCTTGGCTGTGTGCAGCCAGGGGAGCCTCAGCCATCTGATCAGCGCGGAGAGAGCTACTGTAGGATAATGCAGCTCTGTGGGCACAATGCAGCCGACAGCTCTGTGTATGGGCACAATGCAGCCGCCAGCTCTGTGTATGGGCAGAATGCAGCAGCTGCTGATCATTGCAGGGATATAGAGGAAACGGAGATGCTGTAGCCAGCACATACATGGGGAGCTAGTCCATGTCTCTCCCCAGTCATCTGGAACATCAGCCTGCTGCTGCTGCTGGAAGATTACTGGAGGGGGGAGGAGGAGGGAGAGACAGTCACACTGAGCTCTGCATTAATGCCACCCCTCTAAGCTGGAAGAGGGGGGGACCACCAGCCTTCTTTTGCATGTTACCCACGTCCTGGGCTCTTGGAAACTTTACCCTGGGCGCAGGGCAGAGAGGGAGCCACTGAGGCAGCACAATGGGGCACCTTGTCCTCTGGATGGGGGGCTGGGCGAGGGGCTTGCCATGCTTGCACCACTGTGAATAACAAGGGCATCTTCCCCCTGCAGACCTGCGATAAATAAACAGCTTCAGAGACATCAGCATCCCTCTCCCTGGCATTGTGGTGGGGTACCCTGGGCATGGGGTACTCGGACCCCTCCTCCAGCAGGGACCTGCTGGGTAACAGAACTTTATTCTTTATCTTCATCTGTGCTTTTGCCCTGGTGACCTTGCTGCAACAGATCCTGTATGGCAGAAACTACATTAAGAGGTAAGTGCCCACTTACAGGGCATTAACCCTTAACAACCCATGTGCCAAGTCTGACCCCCACCACACACTTGTCCTGTCAGTGTAATGGTGTATTTGTGTCCCACACATGTGTAATGTACATGGGGTTGTCACGCATGTGTCTTGCTAAGGTCACAGGTTGGTAACAGTGTACCAGATGTGATGATGTGGTACTGCTGTGTTACATGGTACATGCCCGGTATGTGATGATGTGGTACTGCTGTGTTACATGGTACATGCCCGGTATGTGATGGGGATGGGGTTCCCAGGTGCACCCCCAGCACGGAGGGATGCAGCTTCTGCAGCAAAGGGGAGATGGAATTAGGGATATCACTTGTAAAACTTATTTACATCTTATCTATTGGCTTACAGCATAATGGGGGCTGCTGAGATTTAGTGGTGTATGCTGCACGCTTCCTATTCTCTGGCCCGGAGAGCTTGCAATCATATGTAGGGGATTTCTGTGCGCATGTTATTGGACTGTGTGTAACTTTCACTGAGAGGTCTGTAACAGTGTGTCGCCATACACCATGAGCGTGGGAGACATGACTGGTACCTATAGATCTGTGTACACCATGAGCGTGGGAGACATGACTGGTACTTATAGATCTGTGTACACCATGAGCGTGGGAGACATGACTGGTACCTATAGATCTGTGTACACCATGAGCGTGGGAGACATTACTGGTACCTATAGGTCTGTGTACACCATGAGCGTGGGAGACATGACTGGTACCTATAGATCTGTGTCCACAATCGGAGTAGATTACATTTCTGGTACCTATAGATCTGTTTACATCATGAGCGTGGGAGACATGATGGGTACCTATAGATCTGTGTACATCATGGTCGTGGGAGACATGTACGGTACCTATAGATCTGTGTACACCATGAGAGTGGATGACATTACTGGAGCCTATATATCTGTGTACACCATGAGCATGGATTACATTAATGGTACGTATAGATCTGTGCACACCATGAGCATGAGTATATTAATGGTACCTATAGATCTGTGTACACCATTAGAGTGGGTGACATTACTGGAACCTATAGATCTGAGTACACTGTGACAGTTTGTGACATTACTGGTACCTATAGATCTGTGTACACTGTGACAGTGGGTGTCATTACTGTGTACACCATGAGCCTGGGATGCATGAATGGTACCTATAGATCTGTGTACACCATGAGCGTGGATGACATGAATGGTACCTAAAGATCTGTGTACACCATGCGCGTTGGAGACATTACTGATAACTATAGATCTGTTTACACCATGAGCGTGGGACACCTTAATGATACCTATAGATCGGTCTACACCACACACCATGAGCGTGGGTGACATGAATGGTACATAAAGATCTGTGTACACCATACGCGTTGGAGACATTACTAATAACTATAGATCTGTTTACACCATGAGTGTGGGAGACATTACTGGTACCTATAGATCTGTGTACATTGTGAGCATAGGTGATATTATGGGTACCTATAGATATGTGTACACTGTCAGTATAGGAGACATTACTGGTACCTATATATTTGTGTACACTGTGAGTGTGCGAGACATTACTGGTACCTATAGATCTGTGTACACCAAGAGCATGGGTGACATTAATGGTACCTATAGATCGGTGTACATCACATGTGTGGGAGACCATAATGGTACCTATAGATATGTGTAAACTGTAAGCATGGACAATATTAATGGTACCTATAGATCTGTGTAAACGGTGAGCATGGGTGATATTACTGGTAGATCTGTGTAAACTGTGAATATGGAACATCTTAATGGTACCTATAGATTTATGTACACCCTGTGTGTTGGATACCTTAATGGTACCTATAGATCTGTGTACCCCATGAGTGTGGGTGACCTTAATGGTACCTATAGATCTGTGTAAACTGTAAGTATGGGTGATATTACTGGTACCTATAGATCTGTGTAATCTGTGAGCATGGGTGATGTTACTGGTAGATTTGTGTAAACTGTGAACGTGGGAGACCTTAATGGTACCTATAGATCTGTGTACACAATGAGCGTGGGTGACATTAATGACACCTATAGATCTGTGTTCCTCATGAGCGTGGGTGACATTAATGGTACCTATAGATCTGTGTATACCACACGTGTGGGAGACCTTAATGGTACCTATAGCTCTATGTAAATTGTAAGCATGGGTGATATTACTGGTACCTATAGATCTGTGTAAACTGTGAGCATGTGTGATATTACTGGTAGATCTGTGTAAACTGTGAACGTGGGAGACCTTAATGGCACCTATAGATCTGTTTACACCATGAGCCTGGGATACATGAATGGTACCTATAGATCTGTGTACATCATGGTCATGGGAGACATGTACGGTACCTATAGATCTGTGTACACCATGAGAGTGGATGACATTACTGGAGCCTATATATCTGTGTACACCATGAGCATGGATTACATTAATGGTACGTATAGATCTGTGCACACCATGAGCATGAGTATATTAATGGTACCTATAGATCTGTGTACACCATTAGAGTGGGTGACATTACTGGAACCTATAGATCTGAGTACACTGTGACAGTTTGTGACATTACTGGTACCTATAGATCTGTGTACACTGTGACAGTGGGTGTCATTACTGTGTACACCATGAGCCTGGGATGCATGAATGGTACCTATAGATCTGTGTACACCATGAGCGTGGATGACATGAATGGTACCTAAAGATCTGTGTACACCATGCGCGTTGGAGACATTACTGATAACTATAGATCTGTTTACACCATGAGCGTGGGACACCTTAATGATACCTATAGATCGGTCTACACCACACACCATGAGCGTGGGTGACATGAATGGTACATAAAGATCTGTGTACACCATACGCGTTGGAGACATTACTAATAACTATAGATCTGTTTACACCATGAGCGTGGGACACATTACTGGTTCCTATAGATCTGTGTACATTGTGAGCATAGGTGATATTATGGGTACCTATAGATATGTGTACACTGTCAGTATAGGAGACATTACTGGTACCTATATATTTGTGTACACTGTGAGTGTGCGAGACATTACTGGTACCTATAGATCTGTGTACACCAAGAGCATGGGTGACATTAATGGTACCTATAGATCGGTGTACATCACATGTGTGGGAGACCATAATGGTACCTATAGATATGTGTAAACTGTAAGCATGGACAATATTAATGGTACCTATAGATCTGTGTAAACGGTGAGCATGGGTGATATTACTGGTAGATCTGTGTAAACTGTGAATATGGAACATCTTAATGGTACCTATAGATTTATGTACACCCTGTGTGTTGGATACCTTAATGGTACCTATAGATCTGTGTACCCCATGAGTGTGGGTGACCTTAATGGTACCTATAGATCTGTGTAAACTGTAAGTATGGGTGATATTACTGGTACCTATAGATCTGTGTAATCTGTGAGCATGGGTGATGTTACTGGTAGATTTGTGTAAACTGTGAACGTGGGAGACCTTAATGGTACCTATAGATCTGTGTACACAATGAGCGTGGGTGACATTAATGACACCTATAGATCTGTGTTCCTCATGAGCGTGGGTGACATTAATGGTACCTATAGATCTGTGTATACCACACGTGTGGGAGACCTTAATGGTACCTATAGCTCTATGTAAATTGTAAGCATGGGTGATATTACTGGTACCTATAGATCTGTGTAAACTGTGAGCATGTGTGATATTACTGGTAGATCTGTGTAAACTGTGAACGTGGGAGACCTTAATGGCACCTATAGATCTGTTTACACCATGAGCCTGGGATACATGAATGGTACCTATAGATCTGTGTACACCATGAGCGTGGATGACATTAATGGTACCTAAATATCTGTGTACACCATGCGCGTTGGAGACATTACTGATAACTATAGATCTGTGTACATCCTAAGCGTGGGACACCTTAATGGTACCTATAGATCGGTCTACACCATGTGCGTGGAAGACATTACTGGTACCTATAGATCTGTGTACATTGTAAGCATGGGTGATATTACTGGTACCTATAGATCTGTGTACACTGTGAGCATGGGAGACATTACTGGTACCTATAGATCTGTGTACTCTGTGAGCATGGGAGATATTACTTGTACCTATAGATCTGCGTACACCATGAGCGGCGACAGTACTGTAACCTATCTGGGTACACCATGAGCATGGGTGACATTAAGGGTACCTACAGATCTGTGTATACCATGCTCATGGGAGTCCTTAATGGTACCTATAGATCTGTGTACACCATGAGCGCGGGTGGCATTAATGGTACCTATAGATATGTGTACACCATGAGCGTGGGTGACATTAATGGTACCTATAGATCTGTGTACACTGTCAGCATAAGAGACATGACTGGTACCTATAGATCTGCATACACTGCGAGAATGGGAGAGATTACTGTTACCTATATATCTGTGTACACCATGAGGGTGGGTGACATGACTGATACTTATAGATTTGTGTATACGGCAAGAGTGGGTGACATTACTGGTACCCATAGATCTGTGTACACTGTGAGCGTGGGTGATATTACTGGCACCTATAGATCTGTTCACACTGCGAGAGTGGGAGACATTACTGGTACCCATCGATCTGTGTACACTGTGAGCATGGGTGATATTACTGGCACCTATAGATCAGTGTATACTGTGAGAGTGGTAGGCATTAACATCACCTATATATCTGTGTACACTGAGAGACATTAATTGTACCCAGTACAATTTTTCTGGAAAATAGGTCCAGGAGCTCCATATCTGGGGGTGGATCAATCAAATAAAGGTAGAAAGAGAAGGAAAGATAGGGGGCGAAATGTAATAGGGTGCGATTTTTTAGACATGTGCGATTTTTGGTCAAAAACGGCCGAAATCGCACATTTTCCGAAAATCGCACATTTAATAGGTTGAAAATCGCGGTAAAAAATCGCACTTTTTACCGCGAAATCGCATCTCATTACATATGCGAATTCGCGGCAAAAAACGCGATTTTTAAAGGTGCGATTTGGTGCGATTTTTTTTTAGTCTAAAAAAACGCACCCTATTACATTTCGCCCAGGGGGAGAGAGAGAGAGGGATGTATATATTGTATTTAGAAATAAAGGCACACACAGGGGACACAGGATACAGGATAATACGTATCTTATAGAAATTATATTCTGGCCTAGAACAGGTTTGGGAACCCAGTTCCTGATGATTTAGCTAGAGTTTCAGGAACTGAATTCCTGCTGGTTCCTGCTGAAAAATAGCACTGCTTGTACCTATAGATCTGTGTACACTGCGAGAGTGACTGACATTACTGATACCTATATATCTGTGTACACTGTGAGAGTGACTGACATTACTGATACCTATATATCTGTGTACACTGTGAGAGTGACTGACATTACTGATACCTATAGATCTGTGTACACTGTGAGTGGGTGACATTACTGGTACATGTATACGTCTGTGTATACTGCGAGAGTGGAGGACATTACTGGTACCTATAGATCTGTATACACTGCAAGAATGGGAGTCATTACGGGTACCTATAGATCGGTGTACACTTCGAGAGTCAGTGTAATTATCATCACCTATAGATTTGTGTACACTGCAAGACATTACTTGTACCTATACATCTGTGGACACTGTGAAAGTGGGCGGCATTACTGGCACCCATAGATCTGTGTACATTGTGATAGTGGGTGACATTACTGGTACCTATAGATCTGTGTACACTGCAACAATGGGAGACATGACTGTAACCTATAAGATCTGTGTACACTACAAGAGTCAGTGTCATTACCATCACCTATAGATTTGTGTACACTGGGAGACATTATTTGTACCTATAGATCTGTGGACAGTGGGGAAGTGGGTGACATTACTTGCACCTGTAGATCTAAGTACCCTGCGAGAGGGGGTGACATGGGTACCTATAGATCTGTGTACACCGTGAGAGTGGGTGACATTACTCGTACCTATAGATCTGTGTACACTGTGAGAGTCAGTGACATTTCTGGTACCTATTGATCTGTGTACACTGCGAGAGGGGGGGTTACATTACGGGTACCTATAGATCGGTGTGCACTGCAAGAGTAGTTGACATTTCTGGTACCTATAGATCTGTTCCCCCCCCCCCCCCCCCCCTGCGAGTGGGAGAAGTGGGAGATATGGCTGGTACTATAGATCTGTGTACACTGTGAGAGTGGGTGACATTACTGGAACCTTTACCTTTAATGAACACCATTACCTATAGGTGTATGTACATTGGGTGAGTGAGCAGCAGTACCATTACCTGTAGCTCTGTGTCCACTGTGATTGTAGGTGGCAGTATCATTACCTATAGATCTGTGTACACTAGGAGAGCGGGTGGCAATTCCATCACCTATAGATCTGTGTACACGGCAAGAATGGGTGACAGTACCATAATCTATAGATCTGTGTACACTAGGAGAGCGGGTGGTAGTACCATCACCTATAGATCTGTGTACACTAGGAGAGCGGGATGCAGTACCATTACCTATAGATCTGTGTACACTAAGAGAGTGGGTGGCAATTCCATCACCTATAGATCTGTATACATGGCAAAAATGGGTGACAGTACCATAATCTATAGATCTGTATACACTAGGAGAACGGGTGGCAGTACCATTACATATAGATCTGTGTACACTGTGACGGTAGGTGGCAGCACCATCAGCTATAGATCTGTGTACACTAGGAGAGTGGATGGCAGCACCATCAGCTATAGATCTGTGTACACTAGGAGAGCGGGTGGCAGTACCATCACCTATAGATCTGTGTACTCTAGGAGAGTGGGTGACAGTACCATCACCTATAGATCTGTGTACTCTAGGAGAGTGGGTGACAGTACCATAATCTATAGATCTGTGTACACTGTGAGAGTGGGTGGCAGCACTATTACATATAGATCTGTGTACACTGGGAGTGTAGGTGGCAGTACCATCACCTATAGATCTGTATACACTGCAAGAGCGGGTGGTAGCACCATTTCCTATAGAAATACTGTAACAGCGTGTCTCTGGTGATAACGCAGAGAGAGGTAATTGCGCATGTAGGATTATTACTCCTGTTTGCAGTGTCACATAGCTGTGCGCAATCCAGGGGTGAACATCTGCGACACTGATGTAATTACGGCGGACCTGTATTAAGCTCTGCTGAGCCACCAGTTCCTCACCCCTATGGATTTATCAGGGATTAGGTGAAATCCGGAACAGCCTGGACTCCGGAACATCGGGCCACACCAGCTACCTACAGCACACGACTCCTTGTGCATGCACGCTACAATCCATACACATGTGCACGAGCAGGTCGTCTGAATGACCCCCACTAATCACTACACAATCAGTATCCTCTACTGGATCATGCCGCAGTCACACAGACATGGAGGCGCGCTGCAGGAAGGGTTGCCTGGGTGCAATGAGAGTTACAGGCCAATTCCGGAATGTGCCCCTCTCCCATGTATCCACATCGCTCAAATGTAAAAAATTCGGTACTTATGTAATATCTGGGCTCCCGTTTTTCTTATGAGACCGCGTCCCCTCGCCACGCTTCGGGCACGGTTGCTCGCTGCGCTCGCCACACTATATAAAATCAACTCCATGCGTAGTTGGATAGTAGGGGTATGAAAAAATGGGTTGCATTTAACATGGGAGCCCAGATAATACATAAGTACCAATAATTCAAATAAGAAAACTGTAAAGTGAATAATAAATTCCCAACAATAAAACACAGAGTGCTGCTGGCCGCAGGGGAGAGTCCCGGGGATATAATCTCCGCTTGGCAGCAGCGTGCAGCTTTGTATGAGGATATTTGGGGGGAAAGCTGCATTTTGGCTGCAGAGCGGGTGTTCTGCGGTGTACAAGTGACTTCTGCTGGGATGGAGGGAAGTTTCCTTTCTAGGCGAGAACGTTTCTATTTATATAACTGGAAAGCGTTCGTGTAAGCGTCTGCTACCTCTTGTAATTACACAGGCGGTCACGGCTGCTGCAGCTCCCTGGACTGTTCTATGCTAAAACTATTAAGACAGGACATTGGCTTTAAAGCGGTTCCCGATTTTCGGGACCCTCCCGGCCATTCCGGGAGGGTAGACAACCCTGAGATAGATAGATAGATAGATAGATAATCACTTGTTAAACGCATGTATGTTGAGACTTGTCATGTATCAGTAGGCTTATCATGTGACTAGATGACATCATAAACAGCCTTAGGATGTTATTCAGCGGGGCTCGCTGCGATCGCCACGCTTCGGGCTCGGTGGCTCGCTGCGCTCGCCACACTTTCTATTCTCAACTCCACGCCGACGTGGATAGTGGGGGTATGAAAAGGTCGTAGGACGCGTACCGCGTTGCCGTTGATAGTGGGGGTGGTACAGTGTGAAAAATGACATTTGGGGTGCATTTTACATGATGTCAACTCATGTCAATAATTTCTGTGAAAAATGACATCGCATCGCATCAGATCGCATGCGATTTTATAAAAATGCAGAAAAACACGGGGAAATCGCATCGCATGCCATCGCATGCCATCGCATGCCACTACATATGGCATGCGATGGCATGCGATAGGAGCCGTGAAAGTACACAAGTACCTCCCAACATCCTGCGTCGGGGATACAGTACGCGGTTTCTCCCACACCTGCTACTCTGCATTGCAGACACGAGAGAGGGGGGGGGGGCAGTAGTGACGTCACCTGCTGATGCGTGCAGTTAGGGGGTCAGTAAGTGCTCTGTATTAGAGAGCAGCGATCCTATTTATAGACACTGTCATGTGACCAGATCACTATAGGCTGACATGTTATTACAGGGTACCGTGTCTTCCCGTATACCCCCCTCCGGGGACTTAGTATCCGGTGTCAGACCCAGGAACTGAGCTATGGAGGCTGCTACTATCCTGATGGATCCATTACATTATATCGATTAATTTACTACTATCCACGTGTTCTGCTGTGTAGTTACATACAGGCGTGCCCGCGTAGCACCATGTATCCCGGCTGCAGGAACACCATTCATCCTATATGCAGCCTTGTGTGGACATTGTAGAGCCGAAGTTGTCAGTGGGGAAACCATGAACATAGGACCTTATTCAGGCTCGTTCGCACGGGGTCGATGTTTATTGTATGTACATGCACTGGGTGCGTGCGGCCACGGCAAACAAACATCTTCATGGCCGGTGGCTGGGGGGGGGGGGGGGGGGGTGGCAGCAGTGGGGGGGGGGGGGAGGGGGGGTGGCAGCGGTTTCTGGGCGTTCTCCTGCTAATGGGCTGATGACGCGGGGTGGGGAGCGGGCAGCTGACCGCCCACTTCTCTCAGAATGTGCACGCAGATCTAAGTTTGCACTGAACGAGATATGGTCGGTTGGTCGACCTAAAGATAGCCCAGTCATTAGGTTGACACCACTAGGTCGACATACTGGAAGGTCAACAGGGGTCTAGGTCAACATGGCACAAGATTGACAGGTCATTAGGTCGACATGGTCTAGGTTGACATGGGGGTTTTTCACTGTTTTTTGAGCCGACATGTGCGGTATTTCAGGCCCTACCATCCACTAGGTCGTGGTGGGAGAATAAAATAGTGTGCGAGGGGACGCGGTGCACTTAAAACGGTGTCCATGTTGACTGTGTCGACTTTCGGGTCAAAAAAACAGTGAAAACCCCCATGTCGACCTTTTGACTGTCGACCTAGATCAAGTCGACCTAACGACCAATCAGCACTGAAGTAACTGTTATAGGCTGGAGAGAAGTGCCCAGGTGAGTTGTAAAGTGAATAAAGTGCAAATATAATGAAAAATAAATGAATAGTGCCACGTCACAATATATGCGTTCCGTGGGCGAGTTATGGCAGCGTTGCAGTAGCGTCAGTGCAAGCAGCGGCCTTCAGAGATGCGTCGGGATAGGAGTCACACGGAGAGACCATTTCTGGCACACTTACCCACATCCTGCCCGTATTGTACTTTAACCGTGTCTGCGCCAATATCCTTTACGCCTGCCCACTCAGAACAGCCGGTCATTGCCCCCTAGGTGCCCAGATGCAGGTGGGACGCACACAGGAACACTACGAGCAACGTGAAAACTCAGACATGAGCGTTAGAGCACAAAATCCAACTAGCACCCAAAGTAATTCTGCCAATCCTGCGTATGGCTCTGAATGAGGCCCACAGAGGTTCATTTACTAAGGGGGTGATTCAGAACCGCTCGCTGCAGGCCGAATTCGCTGTCCCGGCCGATGTTTGGGGTATGCACATGTGCAAACCCCCGGAGCGACCGTCTACGGCAAGTTTTAAGCTCACGGAAGTGTTCGCTCCAGGATGGGTGGGCAGAGGGCGGGCAAGGGGAACGTCCAGCGTTTTATGGGCGTGCCTTAGAAGCGCTCGGCGTACCCCTGCGAACACGAGCTGATGCCTTCTTAGGCAAACACATCCGCTCGCATGCTAGTGAGCAGATTTGGGGGGGGGGGGGGGTTACCTGCCCGGCCCTAAGATGGGAGTTCTATTGAAGATGGGTTGTTGGTCATATATATAATCGATAGAATCTGCATTCTTAGATATAGGGCGTGGCTTATTGAAGGTCACATGACTCTTTACCGCCTTGCCAGAGAATGCAGTTCACTAATTGGGGGTCCGCGTGCTCAAAAGTACAAATTTACACCCTAAAATGGGAAAAACTCATGTCAACCTTATCATGTGTCGTCAATTCCTGTGTCGACCTCTTTGCCATGTCAACCTTGTGCATGTCAACCTTTTGGGGGCTATATAGACACTCTCGACCTAATTGCTGTTGGCACTATGACCGCACACCCAAACACTGAGGGGTAAATTTACTAAACCTTCTAAACGGGAAAAGATGTGGTTTCCCCTAGCAACAAATCAGATTCTGTCAAGCATGTTCTCTGATGCAATAGAGAAATGATGGACAAACTGGTTGCTATGGGCAACATCACCTCTTTACATTTTAAGAAGTTGGAATAAATGTACCCCTGAATGTATATCGAGCGACATTGGGCCTGATTCAGCTGCGGTGAAGTTGCTATCGCTGCTGCTTACATGGAATGCGGCACTAGGTGGCGCCACCCCTCCTGCGGCGTTACCAATTCGAGCTGCGTCCTGGCATGCAGCATGGCATTATCGGTGACGCCACCGCCTGCCTGTATGAACCCCCCCCTCCCCCGTATGTGTATGCCAATGTGATCCGATCAGCGCAAGTCTGTGGGCCAGATGCACTAAGCTTCAAAAGTGATAAAATGGAGAATGATAAACCACCAGCCAATCAGCTCCTACCTGTCATGTCACAGGTTGTGTTTGTAAAATGTCCGGCAGGAGCTGATTGGTTGATTGTTTATCACTCTCCATTTTATCACTTCTGAAGCTTAGTGCATCTGGCCCCTGTTTTATCACCAATATAAATGAGGGGAACTGAAATAAATAATCTATTCGAAGTTTTAGACTGGTGATGCAGAACCGCAGTGGCGCTGATCCGCCAGAATCCCCGGAAGTTCAGCCAGAGACATCTGGATCGGGCCGAGTCGTTATTTTGTAAGATGTCAGCTCTGTGTTCCCCAGCGCCTGCGAGTCTATATTCAGCTCTCTCCTGAGGTAAAAGATTTTCATTTTCTTCCAAAACAGCTTTGGCTCCATTACGCTGGGTAACAGCAGCCATTTATCAGGCGTTGTGCGGTGTTTTTTATTTTTACCTTGATTTATATTCTCCTTGGTGGGGCTGACTCAGCTCCGTGCTAAGCGCTTTTATCTGTCGCTGTAGCCGCAGTTAGATCAGGGCTTTTACCTCTGCTTGTTAAATAATGCAGTTATTATCCGTTATTTATATGGCGCCACAAGGGATGCAGAGCGCCAAATTACAGTGTACAGAAATGAGTAAAGTACAAGAGCGAGCAGGCGACGTCTCAGGCCCTCGGTGAGCTGCAATATTCGCAACTTACAGAACCAACCTGAATAAGGGCCTTTGTCCGATTACGACACATCTGACTGGCAAATCTGATGAAAAGTGTCACATGGGTCGGCTCCTCCCATCCGTTTTGCAGTCCCGTGTCAGATATGCCCGAACTACACATCTTTGGCGCTGTACCAAGGATTTATCGATTCTGAAGAAGTCTGGTGCTCTTTGGAGTGTTTGTTTGGTACTTGTGTAGTTTCACGGCGCCACTGCCCCCGGATCGTATCGTATGCAAATCGAAGAAACGTGGTACGCGTCCTCCTGACCTGTTCATACCCCCACTATCCACGTTGGCGTGGAGTTGACTGTATAAAGTGTGGTAAGCGTAGTGAGCAAATTCGGAAAAATGAGCCTGAACCGTGGCGAGTGGCCGCAGATTATTTGCTGTGTATTCTGCGTCCCCTCCCGGGGCTCGCTGTGCTCGCCACGCTTTGTGCTCGTTTTCCGCCTCCCCTTGCGGGGCTCGCTGCGCTCGTCACGCTTCAGGCTCGGTGGCTCGCTGCGCTCACCGCACTTTATAAAATCAGCTCCACGCCGACGTGTATAGTGGGGGTATGAACAGGTCGGGAGGATGCGTACCGCGTCCCCTCGCAGGGCTCGCTGCGCTCGTCACGCTTCAGGCTGACGTGGATAGTGGGGATGTGCTAAATTGCATTTGCATACGATGCGATCCGGGGCAGTGACATCCTTAAACTACAAAAGTACTTTTTGTTTTTATTTATTTCAGATGAATTGCATCAGAATCTTCTGAAGTGTTACTTGTCCACCCTATTATATTTATGTTGGATACACACTCTAAGATTATCTTTCCAATCTGACTGGTTGGAATGAAAATCTGGTCATTTCTGGCTTATCGACTGGGTTGGAAGGTCGACACAAGTATTAGGTCGACAATGGCAAGGTCGACAATCAAAAAGTCGACATGAGTTTTTCTCATTTTTTGTCCCAAATGTTGACATAGTTGACGTGGACACCATCAAAATGCGCTTGGCACACTATTTTATTCTCCCTATTATTTGTGTCAGTGTCAGCAACTGTGGACACGGACACCTCTCAGTGCCTCGCTACGCTTGCCAGCTTTTGGGAGAAACCCATGTCGACCTTTTTGACTGTCGACCTTCCCATTGTCTACCTAATGCTTGTGTCCTCCTTCTGACCCTTAGCCATGTCGACCTATTTTATGTGTCGACCTAAGCCTTGTCGAACCTAATGTATGTCGACCTTTTGACCCATGCCGTTCGGCCAGGTGGCGGTGGAGGAGCACTACTTAGCGAGCGCTACTGAATCAGACCTTTGATGGGAGATTTGGTGTTTATCAGGGATCAGCACCAGTGTGTACTGGACAGGGATCACAGGGATCTCCCAGCTGACCGTTCCCAGGCTGCTGTCCCTTATCATAGGAGGTTATTCTGATCGTAGCGGCCAAACGTGCGTACGTTCGCTATTAACGTACGCTATCCGCACGCGGCCGTTGGGGTTAAGTCCACCCACAACTCAGCCGCATACGTACGGCCAGAAACAACGTCAAAGGGGAGTGGCGTACAATTGAGCGTACGCCAACGTACACGGACGGGCCAGCCCTTACACTCCGACAACTGGCGTACAACAGAGCGTACGCCACCGTTTACGGACGTCTCTCGTCCGTCTTCCCACCGACTTCTTGCGGCTATCTGAGCGTACGCCAGCTTGCACGGACGGGTCCCTATTGTTTTCAATAGAAAACTCAGCTTATGTCACCGCTCGTGAGAGTGAGCGTACGTCCGTGTACGCTGGCATACCCTTCACATATATGGACCTGCAAATCTTGCCTTTGAACTATAATTATGAAAATTAATTAATTGATTGAATTAATTAATGTGCAAAATAGTGGCCATGGGCTTAAAACATTGCTGAAACATCCTTTGTAGGTGTTAGATGTGGTTTATGTTATTGTATCATAAATACAAAACCTATGTTTGTATTAGAGTGAACACGTTGACACATGTCGACTTGTGTAGATTGAGTGTGCTACTGTGTAAAGTCTATGAAAGCACGTAGTGAATGTGTCTAACTGTTTAACAAATACCTACCTTAGCATATATAAGCAGGTCTTAAAAAGATTCTTACCTTAAATTAAACAAACCTTTAAATGTCGAGAAGTATAGAAAGATAAGCTTCCAATGTGTTTGAGTGCTGTGTGTGGCTTGCAGGTAGTAAAATCATGGTTTGGACTTAATAGACTGCAGCATTGCTTATTACATTCAGGTGTATGTGTTTGGTAGTAATCAGCGTAAATTAGCAAACCCAGGCGCACGCTGGCATGCGGTATCTGTAGGGGTGGTTTGAGATGGCGGTTGGCGGCCGCCTGTTTTGTGTCCGAAATGAACGGTGCTTTAGTCGATCGTGCGGTAGTAGCACCGCTCATTTTTGGTGCACACCCTTGTGTACGCCCATGTTTACGCCCATTTTCCCTCATTATTTCGGCCGCTCCCCTCAACACGCCCCTATGCCGCCCCCAATGCCCGTACACTCGCGTACAGGTTTTTTCGCACGTAGAGACCCGTCCGTAAGCGTTGTGGAGTGTTCGCGCCTGCGCATTAGCGAATGTACGCATGCGCAGATCATAAAAAACCCCGGGACGTACGCGTACGGCCCGGCCGCACCAACCAGAATAAGGCCCAAAGTCTGGTGAGAGAGAATTGGGAGAGGTAAAGGGGGCGATTCAGGTTGGTTTGCAAAGCACATTTGGGGGGGTCAGTCGCTAGACTGAGATTATGGCCCCATTCTGATGTTTGGGGCTCTGCACATGGTCTATTTTGCGCATGTGCAGCTCCCCTTTGCAAGGAACGGGGCAGGCACGGGGCGGATGGCGGTGGGGACCGCCCATTCCTCTGGGTGTTCCCATGGGTGGGCGAACAGGACAATGTGTGCCGGAGCGGGCGGCTGACGTCACAGCACAATAGACGCCCGTACCATCTTTGGCCTGTCGCACGCAACTAAAAGTCAGTTCCCAGTGACTTCCAATTGCGAATCCAGGAGAAATCATTTGATGATCGGTGACTATGCAGCGGAGACATCCCCGTGTATGGTAGCGAGAGGAAACGGCAGCGGCAGAGGGGGACAGGCATGTATTTGGCAGGGTGGTGTCTCAGAAGCTTGGTAAGCTGCCATCCTCTGCAGTTTACCGAGCAAACCATAATGAGAGCCTTGGCTTGCTAATGGACAAAATCCATGCTGCACCGCAGTTGGGGCAGATGTAACATGTGCAGAGAGAGTTACATTTGGGTGAGGAGTGTTTAATCTGAAATCTATATTTCCGAGTAAAAATAATGCCGCCAGTGTTTACCCTGCACAGAAACAAAATAACTCACCGAAATCTAACTCTCTGCACATAACATCTGCCCCACCTGCAGTGCAGCATGGTTTTGTCCATTAGCAAGCCAAATGTGCTTTGAAAACTATCCTGAATCACCCCCAAAGTACCAGCCAAGCAACTTCTGTCTTACATGTTACAGGCTCTGTTTGAATAATGACAGTTAGGGGCCGCTCCATTGGTAACTTATCTCTCAAGATTTTATTTTTCCAAGCTTTGATAACTTGTATGTTCTGCCACATATGGAAAGGAACGTTAACTGTATTTTATGTGAGCGTTTTAACGCTGTTGGCAGCATAACTGTTTACAGGTGTCCGGATGGCTGACAGACAATGGGTGTAATTCATACCGGATCATTGGACTGCTAATTTACATATCCCTGTGATCAGGTGTATGCCGACCTATCAAAATGAAATACCGCCCAGAGCAAGTTTACATCAGCTTCTGAAAGTATCACAGGCCTGCGAATAGCTAGAAATCCATTTAACAGCCGTACACCAGACTGCGCATGCCTACGTTATCTCAGGCAGGCGGTTGCAACCCCTCTGGAGGAGCAGAACCCGAGATTGTCATGTATACTAGTTTCAGTTGCTGCACCTGCTCCATCCCACACATGCCACAGCATAGGTCTAAAGGCAGGCTGCGAGCAAACATGCGCTGTTCCCCATCAGATCTGGACCTAAACCATCAGGTATGCGTTCAAATCTGAGTCAGGCCACAATGTTCTTGTCGCCACCATATCCTCACAAAAAATCTATTGGATTCTAAAAAAATTTTTTAAATATATTAATTCTGGTGATAATATATATATATTGCTTTCCCTTCATCTCTGACGCACCGACAGCTGTGGTACTTGGGTGGAGCTGACGTAAAAACAGATTTCAAATTTAAATTTTCCCGTAAATAAATGATGCCGGCGAGGACTGTGGAGGCTCTGTAACACACACACACACAGGGAGATACACTCTATTGTCATCCGCCTTCATGTACAAAAGAACCCGTTCAGTCTTATCTCCTGCCAGCATGTGCTGACCTTCATTCATGTCTCTGCCCTCTGGATAATGTGCCGCAGTTTGCTGAGGTTTTGGACTGAGCGGCGGAATGAAGCATTCCCAGCAGCACAGCCTGTTTCGCCAGCGCTGGTCCAGAGACGGGGAAAAGGATCCAGATTCTTCTTCCCTTGTGTCTTCTGAGCTAAGACTGGTATCGCAGGAGACGGCTTCCCAGCAACAGCCAATTAGCTGGAGGGATGCATGTGTGCCCCCTAATGGCGCCAGCGCTGCGGAAACATCAGAATGGTTGGGTCTGTCGTGCTCTATAAGGGTCGGTTTTCTGGGTATGGATAAAGCATAGACAGTGTCGACATGCACAAGGTCAACAGACGATACAATCAAAAGTTGATGCATTAAAAGGTTGACATGCGGTGGTCTCCTTTTTCTGGTGTCTATGTTGACCCCTGAGCTTGTGTACCCCCAATCGGTGTAGCAGGTACCCTCTCATGGCTTGCCATGCTTCCTAACACTTTACCGTTTCCAGTCGGCATCCACGTAGATGTTAAAGTATGTAAAAGTTCACACACAAAAATTGTGAAAAACTTGTGTCAACTTTTATGTGTGGGCCATTGCTGTTAACAATTTGTGTCAACCTTTTGTCAATGTTGACCTAAGCTAATGCGTGTTGACTTTTTGTCAGTGTCGGTATTGTGTTGACCTTTTCATGTGGGCCTATTGACTGTTGACCGATTATGCGGATCCCAGTTATAAATTGCGCCCGAGGGGAGGGCTTTGGTCCAGCATTAAGCAAACGTCTGCTGCCTAGCAATCCAACCTGAATCACCCAATAAGTGCCCACACAGCTGCTGCTTGTGCCTCCATTGATACATTTTTGTTCTCATAGAAGGGGGGTGGCCAGGTCCTGACAGTATCAGAGCTTGTTCAGTTTGGGCGTCTTATCTACAGCTGTCTCTATTACACAGAGTTGTAGCAAAGTTGTGATAGTAACACATTGGGTATCCCTTCGGCAGGTCAAAAATGTGTAGGTCGACCACTAATGGTCGACAGTGAGTACGTCAACACCTAAGAATGGTCGACATATACTAGATCGACATATACAGAAATTCGACAAAAGCAAAAGGTCGACACGGACGAGACACTGTAGACCATTTATCCAAGAAACAACACATTGGGGGAGATCCGGGGATGCTATGAGAATCCCTGCGTTACACAGGGGCAGATGGAACGTGCAGAGAGATTCACATTTTGGAGGGGTCAGGGGCATTTAAGAGACGAAAGAGCCCATCTATAGGCCTTATGAGGACCCCCTCCTCTCTGACAGCTGTGCAGATATGTGCAGGAGTTTACTGTACATGGGCCCTTTCTCTGGTTGACTCGCAAGGCTGCGAGTTTGCCGTGGCCGCAGGCACTCTGCGCACTTCAAGAACATCGTTCCCGCATGCAAATTCGCATGCAAAGGAACGAACCTGAATAACCCCAATGGTCCAGTCTCCAAGAACATGGCTCCCGTGCCTTGTTCCCAGGGACATCTCTATTGCACATGCAGGGGAAAAAAAGAAAACACTGGGAAAATGGTCGTCATGTCATTTTCCCAGTGATTTTTTTTCTGCAGCGCCCCGGGACTCAGAAAGGGGTAAGTATAATTTTATGGCTGCCGTGTGGGGACCGCACATCTTGCACTCAAAAACAAAGCTGCTCCGCATGTGCTACATGCAAAAGCAGCCAGTACTGTATTTACCATGCATACAAAAACAAGAAATGCATGTCCCCCTCCTTGCATTGCAGCTTGGTATAATCCAGGTGCAAAGTTACCTGCTCCGTTTGTTTTGCTGCCATCTCAGAATCAGCCCCATAAAATAATGATGTCCTCGCCGCGTAGCACAAAGGGAATGGAAGACGCTGAGGCCTCTGAGTCAGCAGAAACCCAGTTTGGAAACATTGACGGCTTTTCTCGCAGTAAATTACCAGGTTCCTCTCCGGTGACTGCATGTAAATTGCAGCCTGGATCTGAGCACATAATTACCTTCTATCTAGTTGTAGATGGATTTGGGGAGTTCTAGGAACAGGGCCCAGTATCTGGAAACAATTATAAAAATCATATAATGTGTCAATCACTTGTCTCTCGCTCTGAGTGTCAGGAAACCCACAGACAAAGCGTTACTTGTCTGCACATAGAAGGGCGTTTGTGCTGCGTGTTATAGCGGGCACGTTTATTGCAAGGAGCAATACACAAACTACAGGCGACATTGAGGCATGATGAGGCCCTCCGTACCTTAAGCCTCAGTCAAGTCGCCAGTGTCTGGTGCAAACACGGGCCTCGAGGCACCAGTCCAGGTATTAAGGATAGGCATACATAATTTGTACCTGAGTTATTCCCCCCATGGGGTGCCGCAAAAGGGGTGTTACCAGTTTCCAGACCATAATTTATATGTTCAATACAACAGTAAAAGCCTAAGGGGGGTATTCAGAGATGTCCGATAAGTGTATAAAATGCGATGTGTTTTATTTTTCGGTTAATTCGCAATGCGCAGTGATTTCACTTATGCGAAGTTTTTGTGTATTCAGACTTGAAAGGTGAAAAGATATTCACCCGCGAAATGTGACCAATGAGGTGAAAAGAGGGAGTTGCTCTTTCCGCATTTCCGCCCTACGCAGTCTATATAAGAATTCGCTCCTCGTGATTAGACGCCATTTGCCGAAGAGGGAGGAGTACTTCGTACACGGACTGCGGACTGCAATCCTTTCGATAGATATCAGCGTGTGGTCCCGTTCCTGTGTGGGAGTGGTAAGAACAAGCATTCTGGGTTTAAAAATGGATCACATGTCAGAACAGAGCATCATGGGAGAAAAATAATATTACTTTAAAATTAAATATATATTCAATAACATAAATTCTGGTAAAAAGAACGGGAAAAATTAAACTAATGCATTCAAAGGAACAAACGAATATAACAAATATGAACAAATAAAAAGGAGAATGGTAATATAACATGGTAACGCGGCAGAAAAAAAGCGCTAACAGAATCCCGTAAATACACCGAAAAAAGTGCGAAGACAAGTTCGTTAAAAAAGTGTGAATAAGAGAAAACATTCCAAAGTGAAAATTACACTGATATTACGAAAAAGCGAAATGCGAAAATCTGAAGTTTTCGCATAAATAAGGTCGAAAGAAACGAAACTTTCACAAAAATCGCGAACAACGATTTTGTGGAAAAATCAAAGTTTGAATACCCGATAAGAGTTCGCATTCGAAAAAATAAGAAAAAGTGAACAGATTACGCTTAACACTACCTAACGCAAAAGTCTGAATACCCCCCTAAATATATCAGTTATTATTTTTTTTTAGCAATTACTTTTTTTTAACCCTTTGAGCGCCAAGGGAGTTTGTCGAAATAGGTGCTCAAATTGCCAAGCAAACATTGTTATTCATCATAATGGCCTGTAATGTTACCTTATATAGGGAATATAATCAAACATTTTTTTGATTTGAATCTATATAACAAATGTGAGCGACGCCGGCATTTTTAGCGGATATTTTGCGCATCTCTCGCAGAGATTTTGGCACTCGAAGGGTTAACCAAACACTGAATCCAAACCAAGACACATACCAGAATATGATGATGAATTACAAAGAAACAAAACCAAAACCACCTGTCTGCATTCCCCTCCCCCCCATCCCCTGCTGCCACACACAACCCCCCAGCAGCAGGCAGCGGAGTGGTAGGGTTCGATGATGTGTTCCATGGGTCATTGTGCATACCTCCCAACTTTCTGGTCGCCGGACACGGGACACTGCTGATGCAGTGGCCTATACTCGCGGCTCTCCCGCGAGGCCACGCCCCCATTTTGCCGCTATGGGGGCATGACCCAGAGGCTCTGTGAGCCTCTAGCCATGCCCCCAGCCCCCTGGCTGCGGGAATAGATGCTGTGCGCATGCGCACAGCATTTATTCCCCGCTGCTTGGCAGCCGACAGGGGGGACTCCCAACAGCCCCCCCTCACCGCGGGACACTGCCGCCCGCGGGTGGGACAGCGGGACAGGCCCTAATAATCGGGACTGTCCCGCTAAAATAGGGACTGTTGGGAGGTATGCATTGTGGCCCTGTCCCTTACCAAACAGTGGGCCAGATTCTCTAAGCTTCAAAAGTGATAAAATCCAGAGTGATAAACAGCCAGCCAATCAGCTCCTACCTGCCTTGTCACAGGCTGTGTTTGAAAAATGTCAGGTAGGAGCTGATTGGCTGGTTGTTTATCACTCTCTATTTTATCACTTTTGAAGCTTAGTGCATCTGGCCCTGTGCCTGTAATCTTAGCATTGCGTCACTGAGTCTGGTGTGTGGTGATGCTATTTTGCGGACACGCCCCTTGCCCCGCCCCCCTGCCCAGCATCAGACTCCTGCTGGGGAGATGACGGTGGCTACCGTTGGGTCTGCTTCCATGTTATGCAGCTTTGTTGTAGCCCCAGCTACCGATGTAGGATGCCATGTGGATAACATATCCCTTATGTGTACAGACTGTTATGTTGTTGTGTAGGTTTGCATCTCTAGTTCTGCTGGGAGAATGTGTTTTCCCATAAGGAGCAACAGTTGCCACCACCGTCATCCATAGGGGAACGGGCCTAGTAATCCCTAGTAATCCCTGTGCAACCTTCCATGTTACATTATACTTGCCTACTTTTGAAAATGAGTTTCAGGGAGAATATAGTTGGTAGTAGAATTTTGCACAGGTTGAGGGGGCGTGTCATGCTCCACCCAAAGGGCGTGTCTAGTTCCATATATGGAGAGATTGTGAAAAGAGATTGGTAACGTGGCACCTAGAAGCGTGGGTGTGCACTGCTACATCTGGGAGGGATCTTTTAAAATAGTCATTTTATAATGTATATTATATCCAAATGTAGATGAGCCCCAAAGCAGTTAGTAAGAGCTACTATACGTGGTAATGGTAACGTGCTGGGAAATGGTGCTGATGATTCAATGTAAATGTATCTATCTCTCATTCCTTTTTTCCCCAAAACATTTAACAATGTAATCTGGGTTAGGTGACATGAGGGAGATTGCTAGACTAATGAGGGAGAGAGGGAGATTGCTGCTATTTCAGGGAGTCTCCTGCAGAATGCAGGAGGGTAGGTAACTATGATGTAACACTAACAGTGTAATGTGGGCTAGGTGACATGAGGGAGATTGCTAGACTAATGAGGGAGAGAGGGAGATTGCTGTTATGTCAGGGAGTCTCCTGCAGAATGCAGGAGGGGAGGTAACTGATGTAACAGTGTAATGTGGGCTAGGTGACATGAGGGAGATTGCTAGACTAATGAGATAGAGAGGGAGATTGCTGTTATTTCAGGGAGACTCCTGCAGAATGCAGGAGGGGAGGCAACTATGGTGTAACAGTGTAATGTGGGCTAGGTGACATGAGGGAGATTGCTAGACTAATGAGGTAGAGAGGGAGATTGCTGCTATGTCAGGGAGTCTCCTGCAGGAGGGGAGGTAACTATGATGTAACAGTGTAATGTGGGCTAGGTGACATGAGGGAGATTGCTAGACTAATGAGGGAGAGAGGGAGATTGCTGCTATGTCAGGGAGTTTCCTGCAGAGTGCAGGGGGGAGGTAACTATGATGTAACAGTGTAATGTGGGCTAGGTGACATGAGGGAGATTGCTAGACTAATGAGGGAGAGAGGAAGATTGCTGCTATGTCAGGGAGTCTCCTGCAGAATGCAGATGGGGAGGTAACTATGATGTAACAGTGTAATGTGGGCTAGATGACATGAGGGAGATTGCTAGACTAATGAGGAAGAGAGAGAGAGAGACTGCTGCTATTTCAGGGAGTCTCATGCAGAATGCAGAAGACGAGGTAACTATGATGTAACAGTGTAATGTGGGCTAGATGACATGAGGGAGATTACTAGACTAATGAGGGAGAGAGGGAGATTGCTGCTATGTCAGGGAGTTTCCTGCAGAGTGCAGGGGGGAGGTAACTATAATGTAACAGTGTAATGTGGGCTAGGTGACATGAGGGAGATTGCTAGACTAATGAGGGAGAGAGGGAGATTGCTGCTATGTCTGGGAGTCTCCTGCAGAATGTAGGAGGGGAGGTAACTATGATGTAACAGTGTAATGTGGGCTAGGTGACATGAGGGAGATTGCTAGACTAATGAGGGAGAGAGAGAGACTGCTGCTATTTCAGGGAGTCTCATGCAGAATGCAGGAGGGGAGGTAACTATGATGTAAGTGTAATGTGGGCTAGGTGAAATGAGGGAGATTGCTAGACTAATGAGGGAGAGAGGGAGATTGCTGCTATGTCAGGGAGTCTCCTGCAGAATGCAGGAGGGGAGGTAACTATGATGTAACAGTGTAATGTGGGCTAGGTGACATGAGGGAGATTGCTAGACTAATGAGGGAGAGAGGGAGATTGCTGCTATGTCAGGGAGTCTCCTGCAGAATGCAGAAGACGAGGTAACTATGATGTAACAGTGTAATGTGGGCTAGGTGACATGAGGGAGATTGCTAGACTAATGAGGGAGAGAGGGAGATTGCTGCTATGTCAGGGAGTCTCCTGCAGAATGCAGGAGGGGAGGTAACTATGATGTAACAGTGTAATGTGGGCTAGGTGACATGAGGGAGATTGCTAGACTAATGAGGGAGAGAGGGAGATTGCTGCTATGTCAGGGAGTCTCCTGCAGAATGCAGGAGGGGAGGTAACTATGATGTAACAGTGTAATGTGGGCTAGATGACATGAGGGAGATTGCTAGACTAATGAGGGAGAGAGGGAGATTGCTGCTATGTCAGGGAGTTTCCTGCAGAGTGCAGGGGGGAGGTAACTATGATGTAACAGTGTAATGTAGGCTAGGTGACATGAGGGAGATTGCTAGACTAATGAGGGAGAGAGGGAGATTGCTGCTATGTCAGGGAGTCTCCTGCAGAATGCAGGAGGGGAGGTAACTATGATGTAACAGTGTAATGTGGGCTAGGTGACATGAGGGAGATTGCAAGACTAATGAGGGAGAGAGGGAGATTGCTGCTATTTCAGGGAGTCTCCTGCAGAATGCAGGAGGGGAGGCAACTATGGTGTAACAGTGTAATGTGGGCTAGGTGACATGAGGGAGATTGCTAGACTAATGAGGGAGAGAGGGAGATTGCTGCTATGTCAGGGAGTCTCCTGCAGGAGGGGAGGTAACTATGATGTAACAGTGTAATGTGGGCTAGGTGACATGAGGGAGATTGGTAGACTAATGAGGGAGAGAGGGAGATTGCTGCTATGTCAGGGAGTCTCCTGCAGAATGCAGGAGGGGAGGCAACTATGATGTAACAGTGTAATGTGGGCTAGGTGACATGAGGGAGATTGCTAGACTAATGAGGGAGAGAGGGAGATTGCTGCTATGTCAGGGAGTCTCCTGCAGAATGTTACAGACTGTTGTAAGGCAGGAGCTGATTGGTTGGTAGTTTATCACTTTTGAAGCTTAGTGCATCTGCCCCCCAGTCTGTTATCTTGTAGAAGGTGCTAAATAAGTAGATTATGATTGGTTACTATGGGCAACATCCCATTGAAATAGTACTCTCATCTAGCACAGGCACAACGTGTGGGCATATATACTGTACCAGATACCCATACCTCCCAACTTTCTATGCTGCTGTAGAGGGACCTTTGCGCGTGGCTGTGCTGCAAGCCCAAAATTTGGGGGCGCAGCCTCGTGGAGAGGGGGCAGGGCCTTCAAATCGCGTCACTTGTGTGAGGCCACGGCCCCATTTTGCCGCTGCTGCCCCTCTGCCTGTGGGAATAGACGCACACAGCGTCTCCAACTCCCAACTGGAGGATACAGCATCATATACTATCCTGGGGCACCCACTGCGGCATACCTCCCAACTGTCCCGCTTCTGCTGGCTGGCCCCCACAGCGGCGAAAACAGGTGCGTGGCCTCACAGCAGCACCGCAAGTACAGGCCATACACCCTTCCCGCTAGGCCACGCCTCCCCCATATCTTTGGAGGGATGAAATGTTGGGAGGTATGCCCTACGGTCAGGTACCCTCGCTGCTGCCCAGTTTGGGTTTTCCATCTATTAGTAAAGACAGTCAGTTATCAATTGTTCTATGGACCATCTTTGTTTATGACTCCCCCTCATGATAAATGTGAGCAAATATCAATATTTCTATGCAAATTATCTTCTGTTCATATACGTTTCTGAACTATTATCCAAAAAACTGGTAAATGACGTAAAATCATTTACAAAAAGTCCTTTAAAGGAGAAACGTAGAATGTGACGGCAGATAAGAGCCACTTGGCCCATCTCGTCTGTACAGTATATACACCATATTTGCCATCCATTCCCGGAGGCTGCGGGAGGCTTCCGATTTTTGGGTTTTCTTTCTAGTAAATTGGGCAGGATTGTATGTAACTCACAGCAATGACTGGCGCTGCAGGAAGGAGGCGGAGCTTATTGACTGGATTGCATCATTGAGCCCCGCCCACTCACCAAGGGTGGGTGTTTCCCTGAGTTGGAACCATTCTTCCTTACACAGTAGGTTAGTATGACTCACATACACACTAGGGTTACATTTTTGTTGGGCGCCAATTAACCAACCAGTATATTTTTGGATTGTGGGAGGAAACCGGAACTCTGGGAGGAAACCCACGTAAGCATGGGGAGAACATACAAACTCCACGCAGTTAGGGCCATGTTGTAAAATTTACTCAAATGTCTAGTTTGCTGATGAAATCAGCATTGTTGTAACCTATACAGAGGTTATATCACTTATGAATTACACAGGTTCTGTGGCTGATTAGAACCGGGTGAAATGCATGCTTGAATTAAGGCAGCCACAGAACCTGTGTAATTCATGAGCGTTCCTGGTTTAAAGGGACAGCATGGTAAACCTACCCATACAGATATCAGTATAGATTACATCTGTCACCTGTGATTGGTGGGATATACAGTAACTGGAACGTGCTGCAGTTATGAATGCCCGGTGGTAATTAAAGGGTTCCATGCTTGGCGTGAGTGTGTGTGAATATTCTGCTCTGTATTGTCACTGAATGGCACTGGGCAGGAGAACAGACGGTGCCCCATGTAAACTGCCTCCTTCTCTCACTAGAGGACTGCAGTTTAGCTGGCAGAACGGAGGAGAGGAATTGGGAAATTGGACTGGGATCTTTAATTTCACGGATGACGGAGCGGTGAAGACTGGGAGTGACGGAGGCGGCAGGTACAGACTCGCACGGAATAACAATGGGATGGGAGAGTACAGTGGACAAAGCGCTGCTTCTATTACAGTCTGTCTCTGCAGCTCAATGTGAGGCATCAAAGCTTGAAGAGAGATAAAGTGGAGAAACGTAAAGTGCTGACCGACTGGCTCCTAACTGCCATGCCACGGCTTTAAAATGGCAGTTGGGGGCCAGTTGGTTGGTACTTTGAGGCAAGTGTACTAAGCTTTGAGAGTGATACTGTGGATAAAGCATCAACCAATTAGCATCTGTTACATGCTGTGTTTGAAAAATGACAGGAGCTGATTGGTTGATATCTATTTATCTATACTGGTCCAGGGCGGCCTTAGACTACTGAGGTACAACTCCCAGTATCCTCTGCCTGATGGCAACATTACATGCTGGGAGTTGTAGCTCACCAACTGCACAGGTTTGCTGAACCCGCTTATGCACAAATAAATGCCCACACAGAGGGGTTAATCCCGATCTGGAGGATTCTGGGTAGATTTGTGAAAAGTTCTAAAAGGAAAGTCGTGGTGTTGCCCATATCAACCAATTAGATTCTAGCTATTATTGACCTAGATTATAGAAAAATAATAGCTAGTACCCCAATGTTTGCTATGGAAATCGCATCCACTCTTCCCTCTTGGACGTATTAGTTTATCCAGAATTCCGCAAAATCTGCTACTGCAGGCCAGATTTTCAGGATATCCATGCATGAGCACAGGTGATTTAAGGTAGAGGCACATGGCGGCAATAATTACCCCAGTCTGCCTCTGCTCCTACTTGGCTAGCACTGGTAGCAGGCAGTGCAGTGGCACAATTTGTGGGTGTTTAGGGGGCATGGCCTAATGCTGGGAAGTGCCTGCCCCCATCAGAGACCTGCGCTGTAGTTGGTCCACCTCCCTCTCTCTCCGTTACAATCTCGTGGTCCTCTCTGTCTCTCTCTCTCCCTGACTCTTTCTCTCTCTCTCTCTCTCTCTGACAGCATCTCTCTCTATCTCTCCCTCTCCCTGACACTCTCTCTCTCTCCCTGACTCTCTCTCTCTTTTCCTCTCTCCCTCTCTCTCCCTCTCTCTCCCTCTCTCCCTGACTCTCTCTCTCTCCCTGACTCTCTCTCTCCCTGACTCTCTCTCTCTCTCCCAGACTCTCTCTCTCTCACTGACTCTCCCTCTCTCTCTCTCTCCCTGACTCTCTCACTCTCTCTCTCCCTGACTCTCTCCCTCCTCCTCTCTCTCCCTTTACCCCTCCTCTCCCTCTCTCTCTCCCTCACCCCCTCCCTCTCCCCCTATCTCTCCCCCTGTCCTCCTCCCTCCCTCCTTCCCTCTCTCTCTCTCTCTCCCTGACTCTCCCTCTCTCTCTCTCCCTGACTCTCCCTCTCTCCCTGACTCTCTCTCTCCCTCCTCCTCTCTCTCTCCCTCTCCCCCTCCTCTCTCTCTCTCTCTCCCTCTCCCCCTTCTCTCTCTCTCCCTCTCCCCCTATCTCTCCCCCTCTCCCTGTCCCTGGCACTGTCTTGCTCTCTCTGACAGTGTCTCTTTCCCCTCTCACTCTTCCTGACACTATCTCTCACATGTTTCTCTCTCTGACACTGTATCCCTCTCTCTCTCTCCCTGACTCTCCCTCTCTCCCTGACTCTCTCTCTCCCTCCTCCTCTCTCTCTCCCTCTCCCCCTCCTCTCTCTCTCTCTCCCTCTCCCCCTTCTCTCTCTCTCCCTCTCCCCCTATCTCTCCCCCTCTCCCTGTCCCTGGCACTGTCTTGCTCTCTCTGACAGTGTCTCTTTCCCCTCTCACTCTTCCTGACACTATCTCTCACATGTTTCTCTCTCTGACACTGTATCCCCCTCTCTCTCTTTTGAACACTCTTTCTCCCTCACACTCTCTCCCCTGACACTGTCTTTCGCTTTCTGTCCTCAACACTACCCTGCTCTCTCTGACACTTTCCATCTCTCTCTTCCTTAAGCTCTCTCTCCTTGAAACTGTCTCTCATCTCTCTCCCTGACACTGTCTCATTCTCTCAGTGTTACTCTCCCCCACTCTTCCTGGCACATTTTGTATCTCCTTTCCACCTCGTTCTCCTCCTGACACTGTCTATCTCTCCCTCTCTTACATTGTCTTCCCCCTCTCTCTCTGACGCTGTCTCACACCCCTCTAACTTTCTCCCCCTGACACTGTCTCTCTCTCTCTGGCACACTTTCTACCTGACATGGTCTCTCTCTCTCTCTCTCTCTCTCTTCCTCTCTGACGCTTTCTCTCTTTCTGACACTGTCTCACACCCCTCTTTCTCCCCCTGACACTGTCTCTCTCTTTCTGTCCCTGACACTCTCTCTCTCTCTGACACACTTTATCCCTGACATGGTCTCCCTCTCTGACACTGTCCCTCTTTCTCTCTCCTTCATTCTCTCCTTGACATTGTCTCTCTCATCTTTCTTTCTTTATTCCTGACACTGTCTCACTCTCTTTGATAGTGTCATTCTCTCTCCCTCTCTCTCTCTGACACTGTCTCTTCCCGCATCTCTGTCTCCGACACACTTTTCCTGGGACTTTTTGTCTCCCCATCCCACCTCTCTCTCTCTCTCTCTCTCTTTCTCTCTCTCTCTCTGACATTGTCTTTCTTTTTCTAACTTTCTCTGTCCATCTCTCTTTCTAATCACTGTATTTCTCTCTCCCCCTAGCAGTCTCTCTCCCTCCGACTGACACCCCCCTCGTCTCTAAGTCCCTTCACTCTCTCTCTTGCTCCCCTAAGGGCCATTGTAGTGACAGTGGGGGAGGGGCTTTCACATTTTTGCTTTGGGGCCCACAATGTTCTATTTACGCCTCTGCCTGTTGCTATGCCTTGTCTCCCCTGGCAACCAGCACCTGCATCCAGAGTTACCAGTTAAATATATATTTTCAATACAAAATTACTGTGATTTTTTTGTTTTAAAAGAAAAACGATTTCTAGCTATAAATAAGTTCCTTTTATACACCTGCCGGATCCTACCTCCTGCACCTACCATCAGGGTCTAACATCTTCCCTAGCTGCCCTCTTCCTCATCACGATGCCCGTCTGCCACCGACTATGGGTATTCGGGTTGACCTATTGACCTTATTACTGTCATCCTGCCGATGGCATCCCCTGTCACCCAGATACTCGCCATCTCTTATCTCCGTTGCTTTCATCATCCTGACACCTGGTATAGTCTCCCTCTTCTAGTCCTAACTAACCACCCCCATTGCTGTTACTGTGTGTGATATGTACTTAGCCATGAAGAGAGATAAATGCACAAAGATAAAGTACAATCAGCTCCTAGCTTCCATGTTACAGGCTGTATTTAAAAAATGACAGTTAGGCAGTGGTGCCATAGCGGGGGTACGGACCGCACCGATGCACCGAACTGCCGGCTCCTCCTCTGTGACAGGAGCCAGATGCTGCAATGTGACATTATATGCAGCACCTGTCACTGTGTAGGAGCCATTACTGCACACACACACACACACACTGGTCTCCGGAGCAGCCTCTAGATGACAGAATGGGGGTTCGGGCCGTGAGGCGACACCCACTACACGTGAGCCTGTACCCCTTACTCCCAAAGCCACGAAACACAGCGTGTCCCCTCTATTAGTGACGCCCCTGCAGCTAGGAGCTGGTGGATTGGTACTTTATCTCCATCCACTATCTCTCTCTGAGGCTTAGTACATAGACCCATTATCTCATTCTTGAAGAAGTTGCTTTGATTTTGCCACTGTATATCCCATTGATCAATGTCTCTGGTAATTGTGACACTGTACTGCTGCCTTTATCACTATTGTCATTATCATTTTGTCACTGTATTATTACGTTTGTCATGTTGCCAGCACATTTACAGTATATCGCAATACTGTGGCGGAACGTGTGAGTTATGGGCCTAGGTGCAAAAATATCATTAAGGCCCCCCTCCTCCATTAGGCCATTCATCCAACAAAATTGTCTGCAGGAGCGCCGGGGGTAACTCATTGGTGGTTTTGGCAGCAGGGGGCCAGGAGCCCTGGTGCAATGCACCTGCTACACCAATGGAAGTTCCACCACTGCCTCCATATATTCTTCTACAATCATCCAGTTCTCCGCCACATTCTCACCTACTACCCCCCTCCTCTGTGCTATGTTACTCATGCCTTACCTCTCACTCTTCTCATCCTTACTCTCCACTGAGTCCACTCCCCATTTCCCTCCACCAATCCCAGCCTTCCCAAGCGTACCTGCAACCCCTCCAACCTCATCCACACCCCTCCACCCTCTCCAGTGCACCCCCTAGGAGGCCAAACCAGTCTGCAATAAATGGATTCCCACAAATGACCTATTCGTAAAATAGGCGGATGCAACAATTTTTATTAGGGGGTGCACCATCAAAGGGGCGTGTCTAGTAACACTATTGGGCAGAACTACCTCTGCCCATTGGGTGTGTCTAACACCACCAATCAGGCGTGGCTACCTGGCTACCAGGCGTGGTTGTATCAGACACGCCATAATCTCCTGCATATTTCCGTTTTACTCTAATTACTATGTGTAACAGTGCATGCAAAAAAGTCAAAAACAGACATGGATGATGAAGGTACAGTGTCTAGTGATAGGACAATGGTCTAGTGCAATTAATAATGCAAAACACACATAGCGGTGTATTGAATGCGGCCAGCGAGGGGGTTAAATAGCGAAGATCGCTGAAAACAAGCGATTCTCGCTGTTTAACTGGGATATGGTCGGTTGGTCTACCTAATAATGGTCGACCGTCATTAGGTCGACACTGTTGGGCCGACATACTGCAATATCAACATGGCTCAAGGTCGACACGTGTCTTGCAGTATGTTGACCCAACTGTCTCGACCTAATGACTGTCGACCATCTTTAGGTCGACCCAATAATCCCAACCCATTTAACCCCCGCGCCGGCCACTCACAGTATTCAATGTTCCGGGTTAATCCTCGCTGTCAGAGGCGTGGCTCGCGGCTAATGCCCCACTCACCACTCAATGGGGTAAATTTACTAAGATGTGAGTTCTGTTTCTGATGGAATGTTGCTATGGGCAACCAATCAGAATCTACTTGTTTATTTAGCACCTCCTAGAAGATATTAAATAGTAACTGATTGGTTGCCCATAGCAACATCCCATCTGAAATAAAACTGCCATCTCAGTAAACTTCCGCCAACATCTCCCTCTCACTTCCCCTCCTACAAGATGAAATCTAAGTCTGTGAGTACATACCCCTGATCACCTACCTCCACCCCTCCACGCCTTCAGGATTTCTCCTATGCCAACCCTGGGAATGTCTTTCATCACTGACTTGCCACCAACCTTCCTGCCTTTCAATATTGCACTAAGGGCGGTATTCATTTGTTTTTCACAAGCATTTCCGTCGCTCTCCCCAGGGGTGGTGAGCTAAAATCAGGGGTGCAAGTACGGCGGTACGGGGTGGTGAGCTGAAATCAGGGGTGCAAGTACGGCGGTACGGGGTGGTGAGCTGAAATCAGGGGTGCAAGTACGGCGGTACGGGGTGGTGAGCTGAAATCATGGGTGCAAGTACGGCGGTACGGGGTGGTGAGCTGAGATCAGGGGTGTAAGTACGGCGGTACGGGGTGGTGAGCTGAAATCAGGGGTCAAGTACGGCGGTACGGGGTGGTGAGCTGAAATCAGGGGTGCAAGTACGGCGGTACGGGGTGGTGAGCTGAAATCAGGGGTGTAAGTACGGCGGTACGGGGTGGTGAGCTGAAATCAGGGGTGCAAGTACGGCGGTACGGGGTGGTGAGCTGAAATCAGGGGTGTAAGTACGGCGGTACGGGGTGGTGAGCTGAAATCAGGGGTGCAAGTACGGCGGTACGGGTGGTGAGCTGAAATCAGGGGTGTAAGTACGGCGGTACGGGGTGGTGAGCTGAAATCAGGGGTGTAAGTACGGCGGTACGGGGTGGTGAGCTGAAATCAGGGGTGTAAGTACGGCAGTACGGGGTGGTGAGCTGAAATGCAGAAATGCGCGGCTAAACCTGACCATAATGAGGGCAATATGCGCAAAAAAATAGATCAATTGAATATCACCCTACGGTCATTCCAACCACTGCTCTCTGCATTTCTATCTCTATTCGGCAGTCCCTCTCTGTGTCTTCCCATCCCCTACGTTCTTGCCAGCATGTTGGGGTAATGAACTTGAGGGCAGTTGACAGATAAATGTAAAATTGGGACTTTTGCAAACACACATTGTATTTGTCTACCTGCATTTCGAAGGCTGTGTTTCAAGTTGCATCTTTGCATTGCTACATATGAAAATGCGTCATTTTTTGTTTGGTGCATCCCGCCACTGGACTGCTAGTGCTCCTTGAGGATTAAGTTTGAAACCGCTGATGTATCTAAGGTGAGGACACAGGGCCTTAAGCCCTGTACACATGTATCGATTTTTCCCGATTTTCCATTCGATTTTGCTTATAGAAGCAAAATTACCTCGAATCCTAAACGAAATCGAATGGTTTTTGTGTCACTTTCGATCTGCATTCGATACGATACGCGCTCCTGTTTTTACAAAATCAAACAGAAAAATCTACTGGCAGCCAAGGAAATATTGAATTCGATCTAGTAAATCGAATGTGTACAATGTTCCATGAATGTATATCGAATTCGATATCTAATGCAAAAGTACAGCTCTAATGCCAAATCGAATGGGAAGATCTCATGCCAGATCTAATAGAAAATCGAATCTAACATCGAATCAAAAGCAAATCGATGTGTGTGTACGGGCCCTTATTCAGATCTGAGCTCAGTACAAATTTGTTCAGAAAATGGGTAAAACCATGTGCACTGCAGGTGGGGCAGATGTAACCTGTGCAAAGAGAGTTAAATTTGGGTGGGTTGTGTTGAAACTGAAATCTAAATTGCAGTGTAAAAATAATGCAGACAGTATTTACCCTGCACAGAAACAAAATAACTCACACAAAAATAACTCTCTTTATACATGTTACATCTGCCCCACCTGCAGTGCACATGGTTTTGCCTATTTTCCGAACAAATTTGTATTGAGCTCAGATGTAAATAAGGCCACAGTGCAGCCGGCAATGACTCATCTCTGGCAGCGGCATATACTCACTTTCATCACTCAGAAAGGTTGCTACTGGAACATTCCAGATTCAAGGGCGTCTGACTGTATTAGGGATGTCACTGTCAGGCACAGCGACCTCTTATCTAAGTGCGGCTACCACCTGTCTGCCCGCTCCATTATCTACAGGTCAGTCCGTCCGTCCGGCCAGCCACAAACCCCTAGGAGTCTGTTTACTAAGTGAAAGCTTTTCATTTCATTTGTCACTATATAAAAATAAAGAAATGTGTGGCCTTTTCTTATAACACTGCCCCTATTGGTTTCCATAGGGACTGCGCACATACTGCATATCAGTGATGGAAGGGAAGCTTCTCTGTGATAATAATATCATCTCAGGATGGCCTTATGTTTGTCCCCAGGGGAGAAAAGAAGGAATAGACCATTCTCTACCTGTTCTCTCCCATACATAATTGTGCCCCTTTGCCCTTCTGCCACCATTTGATGGTCACTGACCAATGGTTGATTTCTCTCCGTTCCGATACTAACAGTCAGTCTAAACGAGCAGTCCTGAATCAGCCGCATAATCTCCCAATTTTGAACCCGCAAAGGCTGCTGGACCAACCTTTGGAAATATTTTTACTGACAAGTGTATAAGAATTGACTGACACAAGCGTCGGTTGACCCTAGTAACCCAAACTCCAAGTCAATGGTATATGGAATGTGACGTGTAACTTAATCATGTCAAAGGCTAGCGTGTGGGACTTTGGGTTGACGGTAATTAATCTTGACAGTCAATAGGTTGACCACTATTGGTCGACAATGAGAAATGTCAACATTGTGAAGGTCGACACGCGCAAAATGTCGACATGGAAATTCTCGACACAGGAAAAGGTCGTCATGCGTTTTTTTAAAAATGATGTGCTGGGCGGATCCCCCAAGGTTCGACCTATACATACTCTTAAGTCCAACCCCCGAACTCCTGTGAAACTAACCAATGGGAGTCAAGGGGTGGGCTTATAAAGCGTGTGAAGGCTTACTTTGATTCCGGAGCACCCGATGCATACAGCATTGCCGGTCACTATGAATCCATCCAGCACATACATTATATACATGATAACACGTATGTTTATATGTGCTTAGCGATGGTCGGCTCCGAATCCGCAGCTGTTTCTTCTTTTGAGCAAATCCCTGAAGGAAAAACGGCAAATATTGTTTACAAAGACATTTTGTGATCAGTGATGTGGAGGGGAAGGGTGTGTTCTTTTTTTACCCGGGCCCGAGTCTGTTGGAGGGTCCCTGGTCTTGCTTCCCCCTCCCCTGTTGCAGGAAGCCAGACAGTAGGGAAAGAGATGACAGCACAGCCTCTCTCCCCAGCTCAGCACATGCACTGGGTGGACACGCACTAGATGGACACAAGCAAATGGTTAACAGGGGAATGAATGAAAAGGTCGATATGAATTTTTCAAATTTTTTTGTTTTAATGTCAACACCTGTTGACATGGATCCCCAATTAGTGCAACGCGTACCCTTGCATGGGGCCTTATTCTAGTTCACTTTTCTGACAAAATCCTTCTTAGATGGACAAAACCATGTGCACTGCAGGTGGGGCAGATGTTACTTGTGAAGAGAGAATTAGATTTGGGTGGGGTTTTACTTCAAAGTGAGATCTATATTGCAGTGTAAAAATAAAGCAGCCAGTATTTACCCTGCACAGAAACAAAATAACTCACCCAAATCTAATGCTCTCTGCACATTTGACATCTGCCCCCCTGCAGTGCACATGGTTTTGTCTATCTAAGAAGGATTTTATCAGAAAGAGTGAACTAGAATAAGGCCCCATGGTGCCTCACTCCGCTACTAATGCACCGAAAATATTGAACACTTCAGATGTTATTTTAGGATTAATATAGAGAGATATACTGTAGTTATACTGGCCGAGGAGAAGGAAGACCACACGCTGCAGCCCCCATTACATCAGGTATGTAGCTGTGATGTGACGTTATTGCCCCAGCCCCCATCCTCCTACGTCCCCGGGAAGAATCTGGCTGTGGGCGCTGGAGCTGTTCCCAGGTGGATTATTCAGAGTCTAATAATAGGGAGCGTAAACCGTTCACAGCTGTTCCTCTTGTCATTTACACACCTCCAGCCAGGGAGAGACACCTTATACCCCTCTGATGTATCTGCAGGTCCCTGTGACAATGCGGGTTCCAGATAATAACCCAGAGTGCGGGGGACGGGTACTGGCATCCAGACAGGATAAACTGTTCTGGGCAGTGGTGCTTTCCCTGTCACTGCAGCAGAGTCACTAGGAGGATGTGACCTTATGGGCAGTGGTGCTTTCCCTGTCACTGCAGCAGAGTCACTAGGAGGATGTGACCTTATGGGCAGTGGTGCTTTCCCTGTCACTGCAGCAGAGACACTAGGAGGATGTGACCTTATGGGCGGTGGTGCTTTCCCTGTCACTGCAGCAGAGACACTAGGAGGATGTGACCTTATGGGCAGTGGTGCTTTCCCTGTCACTGCAGCAGAGTCACTAGGAGGATGTGACCTTATGGGCGGTGGTGCTTTCCCTGTCACTGCAGCAGAGTCACTAGGAGGATGTGACCTTATGGGCGGTGGTGCTTTCCCTGTCACTGCAGCAGAGTCACTAGGAGGATGTGACCTTATGGGCGGTGGTGCTTTCCCTGTCACTGCAGCAGAGACACTAGGAGGATGTGACCTTATGGGCAGTGGTGCTTTCCCTGTCACTGCAGCACAGACACTAGAAGGATGTGACCTTATGGGCAGTGGTGCTTTCCCTGTCACTGCAGCAGAGACACTAGGAGGATGTGACCTTATGGGCAGTGGTGCTTTCCCTGTCACTGCAGCAGAGACACTAGGAGGATGTGACCCTATGGGCGGTGGTGCCTTCCCTGTGACTGCAGCAGAGACACTAGGAGGATGTGACCCTATGGGCGGTGGTGCCTTCCCTGTGACTGCAGCAGAGACACTAGGAGGATGTGACCTTATGGGCAGTGGTGCTTTCCCTGTCACTGCAGCAGAGACACTAGGAGGATGTGACCTTTGGGCGGTGGTGCTTTCCCTGTCACTGCAGCAGAGACACTAGGACGATGTGACCTTATGGGCAGTGGTGCTTTCCCTGTCACTGCAGCAGAGTCACTAGGAGGATGTGACCTTATGGGCAGTGGTGCTTTTCCTGTGACTGCAGCAGAGACACTAGGAGAATGTGACCTTATGGGCGGTGGTGCTTTCCCTGTCACTGCTGCAGAGACACTAGGAGGATGTGACCTTATGGGCAGTGGTGCTTTCCCTGTCACTGCAGCAGAGACACTAGGAGGATGTGACCTTATGGGCGGTGGTGCTTTCCCTGTCACTGCAGCAGAGTCACTATGAGGATGTGACCTTATGGGCAGTGGTGCTTTCCCTGTCACTGCAGCAGAGACACTAGGAGGATGTGACCTTATGGGCAGTGGTGCTTTCCCTGTCACTGCAGCACAGACACTAGGTCGGATGTGACCTTATGGGCAGTGGTGCTTTCCCTGTCACTGCAGCACAGACACTAGGTCGGATGTGACCTTATGGGCGGTGGTGCTTTCCCTGTCACTGCAGCACAGTCACTAGGAGGATGTGACCTTATGGGCGGTGGTGCTTTCCCTGTCACTGCAGCAGAGACACTAGGAGGATGTGACCTTATGGGCAGTGGTGCTTTCCCTGTCACTGCAGCACAGACACTAGGTCGGATGTGACCTTATGGGCAGTGGTGCTTTCCCTGTGACTGCAGCACAGACACTAGGAGGATGTGACCTTATGGGCAGTGGTGCTTTCCCTGTCACTGCAGCACAGACACTAGGTCGGATGTGACCTTATGGGCAGTGGTGCTTTCCCTGTCACTGCAGCAGAGACACTAGGAGGATGTGACCTTATGGGCAGTGGTGCTTTCCCTGTCACTGCAGCACAGACACTAGGAGGATGTGACCTTATGGGCAGTGGTGCTTTCCCTGTGACTGCAGCAAAGACACTAGGAGGATGTGACCTTATGGGCAGTGGTGCCTTTGCTGCAGTCCCTGTGACTGCAGCAAAGACACTAGGAGGATGTGACCTTATGGGCAGTGGTGCTTTCCCTGTCACTGCAGCAGAGACACTAGGAGGATGTGACCTTATGGGCGGTGGTGCTTTCCCTGTCACTGCAGCAGAGACACTAGGAGGATGTGACCTTATGGGCAGTGGTGCTTTCCCTGTCACTGCAGCACAGACACTAGGAGGATGTGACCTTATGGGCAGTGGTGCTTTCCCTGTCACTGCAGCAGAGTCACTAGGAGGATATGTAGGAGCCGGACTTGAGGCAAAGCCTAGGGGTAGGCTCCCCTGACAGGGTTTGTAGGGAGCTGATTAGCAGGTTAGTCATAGAAGGGGTGTCAAAGGAGAGGGTCATAGGGGGAGGGGCTTAACGGGGTGTTGGAAGGGTTTATAAGCAGGGTTCAGGCGGGAAATAGGGGTCACTGGGAGAATTTTTTCAACAGCTCCCACCCACCCTCCCTATTTTTAGACGATTTTAGGTAAAATAATTGATAGAATGTCTTTTTTGTCACAGTGGCCTGTGCGGAGGGGGGTCCTCGAGGTTAGTGGCATTGAGGCTTAATTATGCGGCGGGGAGGGCCCCATGAGGGGGCTGGACTCCCCTGGGTGAGGTTAAGTAATGAGCACTGGGTGTTGACAATTGGTGCCCTCGAGCCAATCGCTATCGGCTGGGGGTAAGAACTCCTGGAAGTGCTTGAACGTGTGGATAGATTTATTGAGGGCCTCGGGGACCACCTCCGTGGGGAATGTTTTGGTTATTGTTAAACTTGTATTGTTTCAATAAAGATGGCTGCTGTGGCCAATTTTATCCAACAGGAGAGTTGTGTCATTTTTTGGTGGATATATGGGCACAGCGATTAAACAATACCCTGTCATGACCTTATGGGCAGAGGTGCTTTCCCTGTCACTGCAGCAGAGACACTAGGAGGATGTGACCTTATGGGCAGTGGTGCTTTCCCGGTCACTGCAGCACAGACACTAGGAGGATGTGACCTTATGGGCGGTGGTGCTTTCCCTGTCACTGCAGCAGAGACACTAGGAGGATGTGACCTTAGGGGCAGTGGTGCTTTCCCTGTCACTGCAGCAGAGACACTAGGAGGATGTGACCTTATGGGCAGTGGTGCTTTCCCTGTCACTGCAGCAGAGACACTAGGAGGATGTGACCTTATGGGCAGTGGTGCTTTCCCTGTCACTGCAGCAGAGTCACTATGAGGATGTGACCTTATGGGCAGTGGTGCTTTCCCTGTCACTGCAGCAGAGACACTAGGAGGATGTGACCTTATGGGCGGTGGTGCTTTCCCTGTCACTGCAGCAGAGACACTAGGAGGATGTGACCTTATGGGCAGTGGTGCTTTCCCTGTCACTGCAGCACAGACACTAGGAGGATGTGACCTTATGGGCAGTGGTGCTTTCCCTGTGACTGCAGCAGAGACACTAGGACGATGTGACCTTATGGGCAGTGGTGCTTTCCCTGTCACTGCAGCAGAGACACTAGGACGATGTGACCTTATGGGCGGTGGTGCTTTCCCTGTCACTGCAGCAGAGACACTAGGAGGATGTGACCTTATGGGCAGTGGTGCTTTCCCTGTCACTGCAGCAGAGACACTAGGAAGATGTGACCTTATGGGCGGTGGTGCTTTCCCTGTCACTGCAGCAGAGACACTAGGAGGATGTGACCTTATGGGCGGTGGTGCTTTCCCTGTCACTGCAGCAGAGTCACTAGGAGGATGTGACCTTATGGGCAGTGGTGCTTTCCCTGTCACTGCAGCAGAGACACTAGGAGGATGTGACCTTATGGGCAGTGGTGCTTTCCCTGTCACTGCAGCACAGACACTAGGTCGGATGTGACCTTATGGGCAGTGGTGCTTTCCCTGTCACTGCAGCAGAGACACTAGGAGGATGTGACCTTATGGGCAGTGGTGCTTTCCCTGTCACTGCAGCACAGACACTAGGTCGGATGTGACCTTATGGGCAGTGGTGCTTTCCCTGTCACTGCAGCAGAGACACTAGGAGGATGTGACCTTATGGGCGGTGGTGCTTTCCCTGTGACTGCAGCAGAGACACTAGGAGGATGTGACCTTATGGGCAGTGGTGCTTTCCCTGTCACTGCAGCAGAGACACTAGGAGGATGTGACCTTATGGGCAGTGGTGCTTTCCCTGTCACAGCAGCAGAGACACTAGGAGGATGTGACCTTATGGGCAGTGGTGCTTTCCCTGTGACTGCAGCAGAGACACTAGGAGGATGTGACCTTATGCGCAGTGGTGCTTTCCCTGTCACTGCAGCACAGACACTAGAAGGATGTGACCTTATGGGCAGTGGTGCTTTCCCTGTCACTGCAGCAGAGTCACTATGAGGATGTGACCTTATGGGCAGTGGTGCTTTCCCTGTCACTGCAGCAGAGTCACTAGGAGGATGTGACCTTATGGGCAGTGGTGCTTTCCCTGTCACTGCAGCAGAGACACTAGGAGGATGTGACCTTATGGCTGGTGGTGCTTTCCCTGTCACTGCAGCAGAGTCACTAGGAGGATGTGACCTTATGGGCGGTGGTGCTTTCCCTGTCACTGCAGCACAGACACTAGGAGAATGTGACCTTATGGGCAGTGGTGCTTTCCCTGTCACTGCAGCAGAGTCACTAGGAGGATGTGACCTTATGGGCAGTGGTGCTTTCCCTGTCACTGCAGCAGAGACACTAGGAGGATGTGACCTTATGGGCAGTGGTGCTTTCCCTGTCACTGCAGCACAGACACTAGGTCGGATGTGACCTTATGGGCAGTGGTGCTTTCCCTGTCACTGCAGCAGAGACACTAGGAGGATGTGACCTTATGGGCAGTGGTGCTTTCCCTGTCACTGCAGCACAGACACTAGGTCGGATGTGACCTTATGGGCAGTGGTGCTTTCCCTGTCACTGCAGCAGAGACACTAGGAGGATGTGACCTTATGGGCGGTGGTGCTTTCCCTGTGACTGCAGCAGAGACACTAGGAGGATGTGACCTTATGGGCAGTGGTGCTTTCCCTGTCACTGCAGCAGAGACACTAGGAGGATGTGACCTTATGGGCAGTGGTGCTTTCCCTGTCACAGCAGCAGAGACACTAGGAGGATGTGACCTTATGGGCAGTGGTGCTTTCCCTGTGACTGCAGCAGAGACACTAGGAGGATGTGACCTTATGCGCAGTGGTGCTTTCCCTGTCACTGCAGCACAGACACTAGAAGGATGTGACCTTATGGGCAGTGGTGCTTTCCCTGTCACTGCAGCAGAGTCACTATGAGGATGTGACCTTATGGGCAGTGGTGCTTTCCCTGTCACTGCAGCAGAGTCACTAGGAGGATGTGACCTTATGGGCAGTGGTGCTTTCCCTGTCACTGCAGCAGAGACACTAGGAGGATGTGACCTTATGGCTGGTGGTGCTTTCCCTGTCACTGCAGCAGAGTCACTAGGAGGATGTGACCTTATGGGCGGTGGTGCTTTCCCTGTCACTGCAGCACAGACACTAGGAGAATGTGACCTTATGGGCAGTGGTGCTTTCCCTGTCACTGCAGCAGAGACACTAGGAGGATGTGACCTTATGGGCGGTGGTGCTTTCCCTGTCACTGCAGCAGAGACACTAGGAGGATGTGACCTTATGGGCAGTGGTGCTTTCCCTGTCACTGCAGCAGAGTCACTAGGAGGATGTGACCTTATGGGCGGTGGTGCTTTCCCTGTCACTGCAGCAGAGTCACTAGGAGAATGTGACCTTATGGGCAGTGGTGCTTTCCCTGTCACTGCAGCAGAGACACTAGGACGATGTGACCTTATGGGCAGTGGTGCTTTCCCTGTCACTGCAGCAGAGACACTAGGACGATGTGACCTTATGGGCAGTGGTGCTTTCCCTGTCACTGCAGCAGAGACACTAGGAGGATGTGACCTTATGGGCAGTGGTGCTTTCCCTGTCACTGCAGCAGAGACACTAGGACGATGTGACCTTATGGGCAGTGGTGCTTTCCCTGTCACTGCAGCATAGACACTAGGAGGATGTGACCTTATGGGCAGTGGTGCTTTCCCTGTCACTGCAGCAGAGACACTAGGAGGATGTGACCTTATGGGCAGTGGTGCTTTCCCTGTCACTGCAGCAGAGTCACTAGGAGGATGTGACCTTATGGGCGGTGGTGCTTTCCCTGTCACTGCAGCACAGACACTAGGAGGATGTGACCTTATGGGCAGTGGTGCTTTCCCTGTCACTGCAGCAGAGACACTAGGAGGATGTGACCTTGTACACGCCGACATACGGTGTCGATCTATTGACTGGATACCATGGTCTAATGGCCTTTAAGATGTATGCTTTATTTCGGCATATGTGCTCAGTAGTAATACGTATATGGGGTGCCTTGCGTGGGGCAATGGTGGGTGTAAAAGTTGGGTAAGTCCCAATGTTACGTAGTGACACCCCCAACTTTCTGCTATAATATACCTGTACACCAAGCAATGACATTTGGATTTTCACCCTGCATATAACCTGACACATTACTGGAGTCAGGGTGGCATTGTGCTGGTATAGTGGTACACATTACTGGTGTCAGGGTGGCATTGTGCCGGTATAGTGGTGCACATTACTGGTGTCAGGGTGGCATTGTGCTGGTATAGTGGTGCACATTACTGGTGTCAGGGTGGCATTGTGCTGGTATAGTGGTGCACATTACTGGTGTCAGGGTGGCATTGTGCCGGTATAGTGGTGCACATTACTGGTGTCAGGGTGGCATTGTGCTGGTATAGTCGTGTGCACATTACTGGTGTCAGGGTGGCATTGTGCTGGTATAGTGGTGCACATTACTGGTGTCAGGGTGGCATTGTGCTGGTATAGTGGTGCACATTACTGGTGTCAGGGTGGCATTGTGCTGGTATAGTGGTGCACATTACTGGTGTCAGGGTGGCATTGTGCCGGTATAGTGGTGCACATTACTGGTGTCAGGGTGGCATTGTGCTGGTATAGTGGTGCACATTACTGGTGTCAGGGTGGCATTGTGCTGGTATGGTGGTGCACATTACTGGTATCAGGGTGGCATTGTGCCGGTATAGTGGTGCACATTACTGGTGTCAGGGTGGCATTGTGCCGGTATAGTGGTGCACATTACTGGTGTCAGGGTGGCATTGTGCTGGTATGGTGGTACACATTACTGGTGTCAGGGTGGCATTGTACTGGTATAGTGGTGCACATTACTGGTATCAGGGTGGCATTGTGCTGGTATGGTGGTACACATTACTGGTGTCAGGGTGGCATTGTGCTGGTATGATGGTACACATTTCTGGTGTCAGGGTGGCATTGTGCTGGTATAGTGGTGCACATTACTGGTGTCAGGGTGGCATTGTGCTGGTATAGTGGTGCACATTACTGGTGTCAGGGTGGCATTGTGCTGGTATAGTGGTGCACATTACTGGTGTCAGGGTGGCATTGTGCTGGTATAGTGGTGCACATTACTGGGTTCAGGATGACATTGTGCTGGTATGGTGGTGCACATTACTGGTATCAGGGTGGCATTGTGCTGGTATAGTGGTGCACATTACTGGTGTCAGGGTGGCATTGTGCCGGTATAGTGGTGCACATTACTGGTGTCAGGGTGGCATTGTGCCGGTATAGTGCTGCACATTACTGGTGTCAGGGTGGCATTGTGCTGGTATGGTGGTGCACATTACTGGTGTCAGGGTGGCATTGTGCTGGTATGGTGGTGCACATTACTGGTGTCAGGGTGGCATTGTGCTGGTATAGTGGTGCACATTACTGGTGTCAGGGTGGCATTGTGCTGGTATAGTGGTGCACATTACTGGTGTCAGGGTGGCATTGTGCTGGTATAGTGGTGCACATTACTGGGGTCAGGGTGGCATTGTGCTGGTATAGTGGTGCACATTACTGGTGTCAGGGTGGCATTGTGCTGGTATAGTGGTGCACATTACTGGTGTCAGGGTGGCATTGTACTGGTATAGTGGTGCACATTACTGGTGTCAGGGTGGCATTGTGCTGGTATAGTGGTGCACATTACTGGTGTCAGGGTGGCATTGTGCCGGTATAGTGGTACACATTACTGGTGTCAGGGTGGCATTGTGCTGGTATAGTGGTGCACATTACTGGCATCAGGGTGGCATTGTGCTGGTATGGTGGGGCACATTACTGGTGTCAGGGTGGCATTGTGCTAGTATGGTGGTGCACATTACTGGTGTCAGGGTGGCATTGTGCTAGTATGGTGGTGCACATTACTGGTATGTGGGTAGCATTGTGCTGGTATAGTGGTGCACATTACTGGTGTCAGGGTGGCATTGTGCTGGTATGGTGGTGCACATTTCTGGTATGAAGGTGGCATTGTGCTGGTATGGTGGGGCACATTACTGGTGTCAGGGTGGCATTGTGCTAGTATGGTGGTGCACATTACTGGTATGTGGGTAGCATTGTGCTGGTATAGTGGTGCACATTACTGGTGTCAGGGTGGCATTGTGTTGGTATGATGGTACACATTTCTGGTATGAAGGTGGCATTGTGCTGGTATAATGGGGCACATTTCTGGTATGAGGGTGGAATTGTGTTGGTATGATGGTGCACATTTCTGGTGTCAGGGTGGCATTGTGCTGGTATAATGGGCACATTTCTGGTACGAGGGTGGAATTGTGTTTTGGTGAATATATGGTATATACAGAGAGTATATAGGTAGAATTTAAATAATGAATGCAGGGTCCTAATATGGTACATGGGATACAGCACATAACATGAAGCCCAATTCTTGAATACTGGGATAAGACTGCTCAGTGCCTCAGTTACATTAGTGACCCCATTCCTGCTACAATCCAAGCAATGTAACAATAAAATCTTTCTGTGTAATAATGTTACCTTAGAATAGAGGGGGGGTCAGAGACCTTGTAGGACAATGCTGCGTAATGCAGGGCGGTTTATCCTTATTCTCAGGGCTATTTTTGTGCAGGCTCCAGCAGGAACTGTGGCCCTTATTCTAGTTCACTCTTTCTGACAAAATATTTCTTAGATGGACAAAACCATGTGCACTGCAGGTGAGACAGGTGTTACTTGTGCAGAGATAATTAGATTTGGGTGGGGTTTTACACCTGACTCACCTGCAGTGCACATGGTTTTGTCCATCTAAGAAATATTTTGTCTGAAAGAGTGAACTAGAATAAGGGCCACAGTTCCTGCTAGAGCCTGCACAAAAATAGCCCTGCTTATTCTCATTACTAGTTTTTTCTTATAGACCACAACCTGAGGCTGTATACTCAGGGCTATTTTTCAGCAGGCTCCAGCAGGAACTGAGGCCCTTATTCTAGTTCACTCTTTCTGGCAAAATCCTTCTTAGATGGACAAAACCATGTGCACTGCAGGTGGGGCAGATGTAACTTGTGCAGAGATAATTAGATTTGGGTGGGGTTTTACTTCAAAGTGAGATCTATATTGCAGTGTAAAAATAAAGCAGCCAGTATTTACCCTGCACAGAAACAAAATGACTCACCCAAATCTAATTCTCTCTGCACATTTTAGATCTGCCCCCCTGCAGTGCACATGGTTTTGTCCATCTAAGAAAGATTTTGTCACAAAGAGTGAACTAGAATAAGGGCCTCAGTTCCTGCTGGAGCCTGCTAAAAAAAATAGCCCTGAGTATAATACACCAGTAGCATCTTCTGCTGTGGGTTACACAAATGCTTGTGTCCTTTCTTCATACGCGTGCGACCGAGAGACGCATCTACCAGCTACATGTGATCCCTCGGCCTCTGTAAGACGGGGACACGCAGTCGCTGGATGCACAGGAAATAATTAGCATCGCTCGGGGTTGTTGGAATAATAATATCCGTCCTATTAGTGTCTGCAGAAGTGTCAGTTCTAAAAGTAGTCCGGAAAATTCCTGTGAGCCGCCGACGTGTGCGACATGTGAGTCTCAGACACCTCATTCAGCCAGCAGGTGCTGACGCAAGGACGGAAGGGGACAAATATTATCACCCTCAGCTTCCGGAGCTTCTCCCGAGGTTACCATACTATGTGGGGAGGTTTGGTAAAGGTTGGAGAGAGATAAAGTACCAGCCAATCAGATCCTGTTATTTGTTAAACATAAGAAGTGTTTTTTTTTTTTCAAAGCTTGGAGAGAGATACAGTGAAGAGAGATAAAAAGTATCAGCCAATCAGCACCTAACTGTTGTTTTTCAAACACAGTAGTTACAGTGGGAGCTTATTGGTTGGTTCTTTCTCTACTTTATCTCTCTCTCTATGACAAATCTCCCCCATGGTCTGTAAAGGGGATGGTGGTCGACAGTCATTAGGTCGACATACTGCAAGGTCGACAAATGCGTTAGGTTGACATGGGTTAGGTCAACATTCAAAAGATCGACATGGGGTTTTTCATGTTTCAAGTCCCATGTCGACCCAGACCCCTGTCGACCTTGCAGTTTGACAACCCAACGGTGTCGACCATCATTAGATCCCAACCCCTGTAAAGTGGCAGATGCTGACTGGTTGGTACTTCATCTCTCTCTCCTTTATCTCACTCAGAGCTTTGATACATATCCCCATAAATTGACAGCACTGGTATGGTTGACTTGTCCACAGTGAAAAGGTCGACAGTCATTAGGTTGACCATTGTTGGTCAACAGGTCAAAGGTCGACACAGCAAAAAAAGGTCGACGTGCATTAAGTCAACATAGACAAAAGGTCAACACCAGAAAAAAAGGTCGACATTGACAAAATGTCGGCACAAGCAAAAGGTTGAAATGGAAAATGTTGACAAGAAAAAGGTCAACATGGGGTGTGTTTTTTGTTGGGGGTGTCTATGTCGACAAATGCCGAGATGGACACCGTATAAGTGTACCGCCTCCCTCGCACGGAGCACTGTTATATTCACCTGCATGTCCACTGGGGTGGTATAGTACGAACAAGTGAAAAACTCATGCCGACCTTTCCCATGTTGACCTTTTGCTTCTGTCGACCCTGTGTTTATGTTGACCTAATGCATGTTGACCTTTTTGGTGCATCGACCTTTGGCCTGACGACCAGCAGTAGTTGACCTAATAACTGTCAACCTTTTCACATCAGGATGCTGGCGTCGGCATTCTGGCCGCTGCATCCCCACCGCCGCTCATTCCTGTACACCCAATAGGGGAAATTTACTAAAGGAAATTTGTAAAAAATAGGTGTATTTGTATCCAGAAATACACTTATTTTTGACATTTACTATCCCGAAAATACGGCAATTTGTAGTCGTTTTGATGTGCTATCAATACGAATACGAATTGCCATATTTTCGGGATAGTAAATGTCAAAAATAAGTGTATTTCTGGATACAAATACACCTATTTTTTACAAATTTCCTTTAGTAAATTTTCCCCAATGTCTGGTATGTACATGTGTGTATGTTGGTGTGTGCACCTAAAAATGTCTATGTTACAGGTCTATGTCAGTTGTATTATTTCTATGCATGTGTACTGTATGTATTTATTTATTTATTTATTTATGGTCTTTCTAGTACAGGCGTGGCCAAACCGGTCCTCGAGATCTACCACCGGTCCAGGCTTTCCAAATCACCTAGCTGGTGCACAGCTGTAGTCATTACTAACTGTCACATGTCCCAGATCACCTAGCTGGTGCACAGCTGTAGTCATTACTAACTGTCACATGTCCCAGATCTCCTAGCTGGTGCACAGCTGCAGTCATTACTAACTGTCACATGTCCCAGATCACCTAGCTGGTGCACAACTGTAGTCATTACTAACTGTCACATGTTCCAGATCACCTAGCTGGTGCACAGGGTAGTCATTACTAACTGTCACATGTCCCATATCACCTAGCTGGTGCACAGGGTATTCATTACTAACTGTCACATGTCCCAGATCACCTAGCTGGTGCACAGCTGTAGTCATTACTAACTGTAACATGTCCCAGACCACCTAGCTGGTACACAGCTATAGTTATTACTAACTGCCACATTTCCCAGATCCCCTAGCTGGTGCACAGCTGTAGTCATTACTAACTGTCACATGTCACAGACCACCTAGCTGGTGCACAGCTGTAGTAATTACTAACTGTCACATGTCACAGATCACCTAGCTGGTGCACAGCTGTAGTCATTACTAACTGTCACATGTCCCAGATCCTCTAGCTGGTGCACAGCTGTAGTCATTACTAAATGTCACATGTCCCAGATCACCTAGCTGGTGCACAGCTGTAGTCATTACTGTCACATTCCCAACTCACCTAGATGGTGCACAGCTGTAGTCATGACTAACTGTCACATGTCCCAGATCCCCTAGCTGGTGCACAGCTGTAGTCATTACTAACTGTCACATGTGCCAGATCACCTAACTGGTGCACAGCTGTAGGCATTACTAACTGTCACATGTCCCAGATCACCTATCAGGTGCACAGCTGTAGTCATTACTAACTCACATGTCCCAGATCACCTAGCTGGTGCACAGCTGTAGTCATTACTAACTGTCACATGTCCCAGATCTCCTAGCTGGTGCACAGTTGTAGTCACTACTAACTGTCACATGTCCCAAACCACCTAGCTGGTGCACAGCTGTAGTCATTACTAACTGTCAAATGTCCCAGATCACCTAGCTGGTGCACAGCTGTAGTCACTACTAACTGTCACATGTCCCAAACCACCTAGCTGGTGCACAGCTGTAGTCATTACTAACTGTCACATGTCCCAGATCACCTAGCTGGTGCACCACTGTAGTCATTACTGTCACATGTCCCAAACCACCTAGCTGGTGCACAGCTGTAGTCATTACTAACTGTCACATGTCCCAGATCACCTAGCTGGTGCACCGCTGTAGTCATTACTGTCACATGTCCCAAACCACCTAGCTGGTGCACAGCTGTAGTCATTACTAACTGTCACATGTCCCAGACCACCTAGCTTTTGCACAGCTGTAGTCATTACTAACTGTCACATGTCCCAGATCACCTAGCTGGTGCACAACTGTAGTCATTACTAACTGTCACATGTTCCAGATCACCTAGCTGGTGCACAGCTGTAGTCATTACTGTCACATTCCCAACTCACCTAGATGGTGCACAGCTGTAGTCATGACTAACTGTCACATGTCCCAGATCCCCTAGCTGGTGCACAACTGTAGTCATTACTAACTGTCACATGTTCCAGATCACCTAGCTGGTGCACAGCTGTAGTCATTACTGTCACATTCCCAACTCACCTAGATGGTGCACAGCTGTAGTCATGACTAACTGTCACATGTCCCAGATCACCTAGCTGGTGCACAACTGTAGTCATTACTAACTGTCACATGTTCCAGATCACCTAGCTGGTGCACAGCTGTAGTCATTACTGTCACATTCCCAACTCACCTAGATGGTGCACAGCTGTAGTCATGACAAACTGTCACATGTCCCAGATCCCCTAGCTGGTGCACAGCTGTAGTCATTACTAACTGTCACATGTGCCAGATCACCTAACTGGTGCACAGCTGTAGGCATTACTAACTGTCACATGTCCCAGATCACCTATCAGGTGCACAGCTGTAGTCATTACTAACTCACATGTCCCAGATCACCTAGCTGGTGCACAGCTGTAGTCATTACTAACTGTCACATGTCCCAGATCTCCTAGCTGGTGCACAGTTGTAGTCACTACTAACTGTCACATGTCCCAAACCACCTAGCTGGTGCACAGCTGTAGTCATTGTGAGGGTACGAGTTCCTCAATCACTCAGACACCGAGCAGATGAAACCAAAATATGGTTTATTTTTATCACAGCACACGAAAGTAGATGAAGACAGGAAAAAGAGTCAAATGTAGCATATAAACGTTATCGGGTAGCAGTCCAATGGAAGTCCTTGTAGCAGCAGTTCCAAAGCACAAAACTATCACTTAATCCACACAGCAGTGATAGCCGAAACCTGTGTAAATCCACACAACACAGACGCTCCACACCAGAGCTTGGTAGGATGCCCCCTTCCCGGGCAAACGATGTGTTCCACAAGATCCAGTGAAGGGTAGGACCCCTGAGACCGGATTGCGACTAACATACTGAGCTGGCAGGTGTACAAGTCATTTTAAAAACTTCCAAATTCCCACGGTTCACAAACCAAAAGTGGGCTTGCAGTGGATCTTGATTGGTGGATTCAAGAGTCAGGTATCATCCCCTCCCAGCTACTGCTGCTTGCCCCCCCCTGCTGGGTCGGTTCCAGTAAGTCTGGAAGTGGCCAGGATATGCAGATGCAGTGTCAACACAAGATACAAAACAGTCTGATTACATTATGTGGTGATCACCCCCTGTGGACAACCTTCCTATTGATAGCAGGGGCATTTGATCACCCCCTGTGGTGCCTGGTTCCACAAAGTCTGCTAGAGCCCAGAGGTTTACAAAGAATTGTAAACCCCCCCTGTGGAGATGGTTCCTCTGCTATCTCTTTCCTGTGATAGCAGGAACAAAAGTATGGTAATTGGACATAACCTTTTGGTGACTTATTTCCTGGGTATTTCCTGGCAGACCATATTAGGGCAAGAGCGATCTGATCTGGAAATACACACAGATTTGGGGGATAGAAACATCTATGGAGAATAAGAGGGTACCGACGGACTAAAATAGTACATTAATTACTACACCTAATAAAATATAGTAATTACAGATTTACAGTGAATCTGATAACCTCACATTCCTTCCCCTACTATTGTAGTCCCGGTACCAAGCTGTTCAGGAACCAATAACAACCTGGAATAGCGGGATGCAGAGCCGAGAATCTGGGGTTTGGATATACCACCTGAGTCCCACAGGGTGACATCATACCAAACCCATCTTGTAAAAGGCGGCTGGTTTGCAGAACCAGCAAGGGCATGATTACAGTCTAAGTCATACATTGGAACTAACAAGGGCTGTAGCGATTCCTCTTCTTCGGATTCTGGGTACCCCCCCTCTGCAACATTGTAACCTACTAATACTTTTGCCTCGGGCACAATGGGGCAGGGACCACTTTCCACCTCCCCCTCTTGCCCAAGGAACAGGGGCCAAACAGCAGGCCAATATAGGGGCTCTGGCCCTGGCACTTCCACCACCCCGTCATGTCCTTCCTCCCCCAAACCCAAACTAGGGGCATGGCAAATTTCAGTCCAGCATTTGGTCTCAATGTCCAGGGCTGAGGAGGGACCCTCCATCACAAACAATTCCGCTGGTGGCTGCAGGACAGGCTGTGTCAGCTCTGTCCCCTTAAAAGCCAGACGCTCACCTGCAGCTACTTCTGCGCACACCTCCTTCTCCGCGATAGCCTCCTTCCCCAGCTGAGTATGCTGGGCAGCCCGAAACACGACGTCATCTGTGACTGGTGGGCTGGTGGCCTGGATGTTGTCGGATACTCCTCTAACCACGGCGATCTCTTCTTGGACGCAGTCCTCATAGATCCCCTGGCAGCAGGATAATAGCTCTGCATCTCCCACCTCAGCAAAAGGGAAGCAGTAGTGCAGCTCCTCCTGAATAACCTCCTTCACTTTGGGGATAACCTCCCCCTGCAGAGAACACTGAGCAGCTTCCTCCCTAGGATGGGGGAGAAGCAATTGCAAACGGTGCCTTTCATCACGCCCCCTGCGACACTGATCTTGCCATGCTGGGGTATCCAGGAGCCCCCGATCAATCGCCTCTTCCTCTGCCACCACGAAGCACTCCTCCAGACACTGCAATTGTTCCCACACACTCAACTGGGCACCGAAATGGAGGATCCAGGCTCGATAATCAGCAAATGCATTTGTAGGATCTCCCTGATCGTGAAGGATCTGCTGAAGGATTTCCCCGCGAGTGCAGGATTGGATGGGTATACCTCGCAGCTGACCTTCTGCTATCAGCTCCTCCATACTCATTTCTTCAAGGGCAGTTAGGGGCCCCCCTGACAACGACCCTTCTCTTGCGGTAACAATTAATTCTGTGGCAGACCCCTCGGTTGTCTGCCCAGATTGCAGTAGCCCCCTTCTAGACCTTTCCTCTGGTTCTATCTGGGGCATCAATTTATTCTGGACTTGTCCTTCAGCCTCAGAATATTGTCCTCTTTGTAGCATCTGGGTAACTGTAGCAATCACTTCCTCTGTAAATTCTACAAACTCTGGCTCTCCTAGCAGATTCCAAGAAGTGGCCTCACCTTTACAGTGCAGGAATGCATCCCCCAGGTAACACACTTTGTCCTGTATGCTGGATACTCTCCACCCGCTGACCATCTGCTGAGCGTCTTCCCAGTACTTCCAGATATACTGCATTTTCCTGACAATAAATAACAGATCCGGCTTCCCAGCCTGCCGATACACTGAAGAACCTCCATCCCTGAGCTCCTCTGCTACAGGGGTCTTGAGGCATCGATTTTCTTTCCTTGGAAACATTTTCCCTTTCACAGGAATGACACCTGCTCACTTGCTGAACATCACCTTATTGCATTTTCCGTTTCCTTACATATGGTCTGATCCTCTGTTCTCTGTGCTTTCTGTGCTCGATGGTTGGTGTCTGAATGATCCCACTGTCGCTGCCGCCAAATGTGAGGGTACGAGTTCCTCAATCACTCAGACACCGAGCAGATGAAACCAAAATATGGTTTATTTTTATCACAGCACACGAAAGTAGATGAAGACAGGAAAAAGAGTCAAATGTAGCATATAAACGTTATCGGGTAGCAGTCCAATGGAAGTCCTTGTAGCAGCAGTTCCAAAGCACAAAACTATCACTTAATCCACACAGCAGTGATAGCCGAAACCTGTGTAAATCCACACAACACAGACGCTCCACACCAGAGCTTGGTAGGATGCCCCCTTCCCGGGCAAACGATGTGTTCCACAAGATCCAGTGAAGGGTAGGACCCCTGAGACCGGATTGCGACTAACATACTGAGCTGGCAGGTGTACAAGTCATTTTAAAAACTTCCAAATTCCCACGGTTCACAAACCAAAAGTGGGCTTGCAGTGGATCTTGATTGGTGGATTCAAGAGTCAGGTATCATCCCCTCCCAGCTACTGCTGCTTGCCCCCCCCTGCTGGGTCGGTTCCAGTAAGTCTGGAAGTGGCCAGGATATGCAGATGCAGTGTCAACACAAGATACAAAACAGTCTGATTACATTATGTGGTGATCACCCCCTGTGGACAACCTTCCTATTGATAGCAGGGGCATTTGATCACCCCCTGTGGTGCCTGGTTCCACAAAGTCTGCTAGAGCCCAGAGGTTTACAAAGAATTGTAAACCCCCCCTGTGGAGATGGTTCCTCTGCTATCTCTTTCCTGTGATAGCAGGAACAAAAGTATGGTAATTGGACATAACCTTTTGGTGACTTATTTCCTGGGTATTTCCTGGCAGACCATATTAGGGCAAGAGCGATCTGATCTGGAAATACACACAGATTTGGGGGATAGAAACATCTATGGAGAATAAGAGGGTACCGACGGACTAAAATAGTACATTAATTACTACACCTAATAAAATATAGTAATTACAGATTTACAGTGAATCTGATAACCTCACAGTCATTACTAACTGTCACATGTCACAGACCACCTAGCTGGTGCACAGCTGTAGTAATTACTAACTGTCACATGTCACAGATCACCTAGCTGGTGCACAGCTGTAGTCATTACTAACTGTCACATGTCCCAGATCCTCTAGCTGGTGCACAGCTGTAGTCATTATTAAATGTCACATGTCCCAGATCACCTAGCTGGTGCACAGCTGTAGTCATTACTGTCACATTCCCAACTCACCTAGCTGGTGCACAGCTGTAGTCACTACTAACTGTCACATGTCCCAAACCACCTAGCTGGTGCACAGCTGTAGTCATTACTAACTGTCACATGTCCCAGATCACCTAGCTGGTGCACCGCTGTAGTCATTACTGTCACATGTCCCAAACCACCTAGCTGGTGCCCAGCTGTAGTCATTACTAACTGTCACATGTCCCAGATCACCTAGCTGGTGCACCGCTGTAGTCATTACTGTCACATGTCCCAAACCACCTAGCTGGTGCACAGCTGTAGTCATTACTAACTGTCACATGTCCCAGACCACCTAGCTTTTGCACAGCTGTAGTCATTACTAACTGTCACATGTCCCAGATCACCTAGCTGGTGCACAACTGTAGTCATTACTAACTGTCACATGTGCCAGATCACCTAACTGGTGCACAGCTGTAGTCATTACTAACTGTGACATGTCCCAGATCACCTATCAGGTGCACAGCTGTAGTCATTACTAACTCACATGTCCCAAATCACCTAGCTGGTGCACAGCTGTAGTCATTACCAACTGTCACATGTCCCAGATCACCTAGCTAGAGCACAGCTGTAGTCATTACTAACTGTCACATGTCCCAGATCACCTAGCTGGTGCACCGCTGTAGTCATTACTGTCACATGTCCCAGATCACCTAGCTGGTGCACAGCTGTAGTCATTACCAACTGTCACATGTCCCAGATCACCTAGCTGGTGTACAGCTGTAGTCATTACTAACTGTCACCTGTCCCAGATCACCTAGCTGGTAGCTGGTGCACAGCTGTAGGCATTACTAACTGTCACATGTCCCAGATCACCTAGCTGGTGCACAGCTGTAGTCATTACTAACTGTCACATGTCCCAGATCACCTAGCTGGTGCACAGCTGTAGTCATTACTAACTGTCTCATGGCCCAGACCACCTAGCTGGTGCACAGCTGTAGTCATTACTAACTGTCACATGTCCCAGACCACCTAGCTGGTGCACAGCTGTAGTCATTACTAACTGTCACATGTCCCAGATCCTCTAGCTGGTGCACAGCTGTAGTCATTACTAACCGTCACATGTCCCAGACCACCTCCGTTTGCTTACTATTATAAGATCATCAAACTCACCTGTGACTTCTAATATCTGTAAATATGGGCATTATCCATATTATCCATGTCAACCAAAGGCCTGTCAACCAATAGTGGTCGACCTTCTTATGTCGACCCTATGACCCATACCCCAGGAGACCCCCAACCCTTCCCGGCTAGGGACCCAAAGTCTTATGATGTGATAATACTGTAACTGACATGTGACTTCTCTCTGTGTCCTTACCGTCCGCACAAGGGCGGCTCATGCACTAATCAACTCTGCTTCATTTCAGGTACTTTGAATTCTATGAAGGGCCTTTGGATTTCAACTCTACGAAATGCCTGGACCTCAGACAAGACCTCATGGCTGTGAAGGTTCTCTCTATGTAAGTGTATTACAGCTCCGGTATCCTCTGTGGTCCATCGGGGCCAATTGAAGATCATTATGGGATAGTGCCAGTCAGATCAGTTTCCAGGGACTCAGTTGAATGTAATTGTTTCCTCCGGGCGTTCCAATCAGTTTATTAACATTTCCTTGCAGGGTATTGTGGGCATGGATCTTTGGTATGGCATGGTATACTGGGACCACTGTGGTGAAAAAGGGCCTTATTCAGAGATGTGCGCAGACCCGATGTTTGTGGCACTGCACACGTACAGAATGGGACCTGCGCCGACACACGCTGTGCCACCTTTTGCCGTTAGGTGACGGAGGGCGTGTCCAAAGGTACAGCTGCTTTTTGAACTGCGCCAATTTCTGGGTCAGGCCCCACACTGTCATTTTTCTGACTAGTCCAATTGCCACGCTGTAGGCGGTGTAAGGCTTCTCAGCACCCTAGGCAAAAATTCAACCTACTGCCCCCCCCCCCAGATCCCAGCGCCCTAGGTAGCTGCCTAATGGTAGAGCCAGCCCTGTGTACATTATCCTGATGCCATCACAGAGGGCAATGTCGTCACAGCTGAGATTTAGGATCTTATTCTGGTCCATTCGCGGCAGGGCTGCGTTTGAACGGGAGCCAATGTTTTTGTTCTGTGCATGCGCATTTCTGCACCCAGGACAGCGAGCGAGGTGCCCCCCCCCCCGCCTGGGGCACTCCTGCCCATGGGGAGGGGCTGCAGCACAGTTAAAATTTCAAATAGGGGAGCCAGACCAACTGCCATTCCAAACCGACTCACTGGCAATGGGTGTGACTCCTATTTAGAATTTTTAACTGCGCCACAGCCCTTTCTCTGGAGCCGCCACTGGTTGTGCAATTGAGTCACCAATCCCTGTTACGGCCCCTAGCTTTCACTCACTTTGTGAATACGTCATGTCTTTGACCGATGTTGCAAGACTGCCACGGTACATGCACAATGAGATTAAGTGCGGTGGCAAAAACTATCACTCCGCTATGTATGACATCATCATTGTGTCATCTCTGAATCAGGAAAATAGCTCCTAACTGTCTGGCTAATCGGGACATTGCAGCCCCGGTATGGGGACTGTCCTGCGCAGAGTGGGGACATCTGGGAGGTGCCAACTTGTGTCATTCTTTACACATAAAAACCGAAATAGACATTTATTGCCATAAAGGCTGTTTACAGTGTCATATTGGTAGTACACACTTATCATCTATATATATGTCTACTGTCCGTGTGGCTCTGAAAAACTGCCATCTGTTGGCAGCAAGTGAAACTACATTTACTAGCTTTCGAAGCATTAGCTTCGTGCGGGCTTACTATAATAATAATTATTAGAATAAATCACAGTTATAGGCATTGAGGTCAGAAGTGTTTGTTCTACCGTGTTGTGAGTACACTCCTTCCCAGGCTTCTGCATTATTTCTGACAAACCAGTAACTTATTACATGTTTGATGTTCTGTAAATATGTTGCTATGGAAACGGCGTGATTCAGCCTTTACATCCAGCTTTTCTGCGTGAGCGCCTCTAGCGTGTGCGTAGTGTTTTCTCAGTTGTGGCTTGACATTGGGTTTGAGTAATGGTCCCTGTGTTTTTGTCAGGAGCGGTGTGTTGTACCGGCTGAACCTGTCTGTCTTCTTGCATATGCTTATGAGACCCGGGGCGAGCCCCGCGGATTGTGTGAATGTGTCTCAGGTGTATACGGCTCCGGATTCCACCAAGTTGCTGGAAATTGCATATGCTCAGCTGCGGAGATGGCACAGTGCGAGAAACCGCAAGATCTGTCCACAAAACGGAGTCGCGTGCAACTCTGACAGAGCATCGGACGTCATTCTCAAATCCGATGCCATCCCCCAAATTTGGGCATTTTGCATGAGAATAAAAATCACATTTCCGGGTCTTTCAATGAAGCTCATTGTATCTTGCAAGTGAATTGTTAAAGTTCTGCCCTTGAAAATAAAGTAAAGAGTTTAAAAAAAGTGTTAGACTACTTATCCATCCATCATATAGAATGATGTCCTAACGAAATCGGGTGCAGATCATAGATCTGAGACTGCAGTCAGTTTAGCTGCTGTTACATCACTGGTTCTGCCCCTTGCATGGATCCTCCCACTGGCATCACTAGGGTGGTGACAGGGAGCGGAGTGTATTATCGTACTACACCTGGGTTCTGTCACTGAGCAGAAACCAGAAGGGAAGGAAGAGCCTCAGGAGTCTTCAGGACTGGAGGGCATGTGCAATAAGGCCACACCCCTTCACACTCAAGACCACACCCTCTTATCAATGACACGCCTCAATGCGAACACACGCGCCTGTGGTGCACGCTGGGAGTTTATCTGGTGCTCTGGGTGTCACCGGAGCTTGCTGCCACCACCAGGCTCCTACGATTGGCACTTGGAACGGCTTACTGCTGTGTATGAGTGGACAGGCGGCTTCTACTTTCCTTGTTTGGTGTCGGCTGATTGCCACTGGTGCCTTACCATGGACCAGACCCTGCACAGTAGCTGGCAGAGGGTGGTGCTTGGAGTCGCTGTGCCCAATCCAGAAAAGCCAGAGATAGCTTTTGGCACAATTGTGTTGGTTGCAGGATACAGATACAGTCATCTTAGTGGCAAGATGTTTATTGCTCAAACAGTCTTCAATAAGCCACGGGGGTACTTTTCTCACCTGCCACTGGACCTAGAATATTAGGGGATTCTCTCTTATTACCTTTTACTGACTCCACCCATTGCGCATTTAGCGGGTAATGTGATGCCACCGCAGGCTCCTACAATCGGTGCCTACAGTATGTGTGGGTGGACATGCTGCTGCAGCACCTCTTAGTTGGTGTCTGCTAATTACCACTGGTGCTCACTATAGATCAGACCCCCTTGGTAGCTGGCAGAGGGTGGAGCATGGGCTCACTGCAGTACAGCTGGAGCATGGAATAACATTTTACGGAATTCTGTTGGTCGCAGGATACAGCGAATGAAGATTTCTTAAGTCCCAGTCCTGTGGCAATCCCAGAATGCTCTGCTCTATCACAGCAGCACAAGTACATTGCCCAAAGAGCCAAGATCAGCTTCTCTCATCAAACCTCCCACAAATGGGGACCAAGGGCACTGCTAAGCCAGGGTTTATATACAGATGCAACCTCTACAACTGCTTTGCCAGAGATGGGCACATGCCTATCTGTGCCGAACATATTATTGAGGTTACAACACGGCCTATTGTGTAATAAATAAATATTTAAGTAGCTAGGCCTCCAATAAAGCAATACGAGGTCTATAAAGGCTACAGAATATCCCATTACACACAGGTTCAGACCTTTATTCGGTACTCTTTACCTAGCACGGCGCCCGCGATTACAATCGCGGGCGTCGGGGGTAAAAAATCGCGGGCATCGCGGGTAAATCAAAAACGGGTGCGACGCGATGCCCGCGATGCCCGCGATTTTCCCATAGGGATCAATGTTAAAAGTCAGATTGGTCGCGATTTTAGCGTTAATTGGCTCAATGCCCGCGATTTTTACATAGGAAACAATGTTAAATGGGCCACAGAGCCCTAATAGTCCCCCTGAAGTGTGAAATGGCCCCCACAATTTTTAACGCCACCCCACGATCAACGTGAACCCGAAGCGTGGCGAGCGTAGCGAGCCCGCGAGGGGCGGCGGTACGCGTCCTCCGACCTTTTCATACCCCCACTATCCACGTCGGCGTGGAGTTGAGAATAGAATAGTGTGGCGAGCGCAGCGAGCCACCGAGCCCGAAGCGTGGCGAGCGCAGCGAGCCCCGCGAGGGGACGCGGATACCTTCACAGTTATACGCGTCCCCTCACGGGCTTCACAGGTGTCCGTGGCGACGCGGACACCTGTGAAGCCCGCGAGGGGACGCGTTTACCTGTGAAGGTATCCGCGTCCCCTCGCGGGGCTCGCTGCGCTCGCCACGCTTCGGGCTCGGTGGCTCGCTGCGCTCGCCACACTATTCTATTCTCAACTCCACGCCGACGTGGATAGTGGGGGTATGAAAAGGTCGGAGGACGCGTACCGCCGCCCCTCGCGGGCTCGCTGCGCTCGCCACGCTTCGGGTTCACGTTGATCGTGGGGTGGCGTTAAAAATTGTGGGGGCCATTTCACACTTCAGGGGGACTATTAGGGCTCTGTGGCCCATTTAACATTGATTCCTATGTAAAAATCGCGACCAATCTGACTTTTAACACTAAAATCGCGACCAATCTGATTTTTAACATTGGTCCCTATGGGAAATCGCGGCCATCGCGGGCATCGCATCGCACCCGTTTTTTAGTGCATGCGATGGTCGCGATGGTCGCGATGGGCGCCGTGCTAGGTAAAGAGTACCCTTTATTCTGTATATGAGATCTAGATTGTCTCTTGGTTGTCACCGACCAGTATAACGCTTGGTAAGAGGGACCTGTGTGGTGAATCTTACGCTGACCTGGACTTTTTCTGCCGCAGGGTCAAGGAGACAGAACTGTTTGATCGTTGGAAAAGTCTTCAGATCTGCAAGTGGGAGATAAATGTGACAGAAGCCAATATATTCAAGTAAGAGAAACGAGCATTGTACAGTGCATATGTCAGCATGTGTGGATGGTGACTCGCTACAGCATGCATGGCTGGTTTATAATGAGGCATGGAGGCGGTGGGGGGGGGGGGTCATATCTGGGATATGATTAATAATATGGAAGGTTGGAGTCTTATTGTCAATTAGCAAGGAGGGGAGTGCAGATTTGGGATGTGATTGTTAATGTGTTTCTTGAATAGGTTGGCACCATACCCACATTAGATATATCACATTCGCTTTCGATAAACCACACCCACTATTGATAGACCACATTCACATTAGATAAACCACACCCACATTAGAGAAACCACACCCACATTAGTTAATCCACACCCAAGTTTGATAAACCTCATTCTCTTTAGATAAACCACACCCACATTAGAAAAAACACACCCACATTAGATAAACCTTATTCACTTTAAATAAACCACGCCCACCTTAGATAAAACACACCCACATTAGATAAACCACATTCACTTTGGATAAACCACACCCACATTAGAAAAACCACACCCACATTAGATAAACTGTATTCACTTTAAATAAACCACGCCCACATTAGAGAAAACACACCCACATTAGATAAACCACATTCACTTTGGATAAACCACACCCACATTAGAAAAACCACACCCACATTAGATAAACCACATCCACTTTGGATAAAAAACACTCACATTAAACAAACCACACTCACTTTAGATAAACAATACCCATATTCCATAAACCACACACACATTCATTAACCCCTTCAGTGGTGTTTTTTTTTTTTTTTTGGAGCGCTCCCCTCTGGGTGAGTTTTTTAAGGGGAGCGCTCCCTTAAAAAAAAACACCACTGCCTCCCTGGGTCCGGGCAGCGCTGCTGAACTGTCAATCAACCGCTGCCCGGACCTGCGCACCCATTCCCTGTCCCTGTCCCCGGCAGCCGGCTTGTCATAAACCGGCGCCGGGGACTTCAATAGAAAACCCAGAGGGGAGGGGGGAGGAGGAAGAGGCGCGGTGGAGGGGAGGGAGCCGGTCAGCGTTAAAACAAGCTGAGTTCAGCTATGAACTCAGCAGCGCTGCCCGGCGCTAAACACTGGGAATCCCGAGAATTTTCCAGGCTTGCCAGTCTGGGCATTAAGGCATAGCCCGGAAAATTCTTGGGATTACCAGTGAAGGGGATAAACCACACACACACATTACATAAAATATACCCACACTAGATAAACCAACTTGCATTCGACAAACAGCACCCGCATTAGAGAAACCACTCCTGCAAGATTTGTGTCTTAGGCCCTTATTCTGGTTGGTGCGGTCAGAGCCGCACACGGGGCTCCGACCGCACAAACCAAGGGCCGCCCACCGGACGGATCGCCACGGCCGTCCATACACGGACGGCTGGCGATCCGCACAAAAATGGTGGAGGCTACGCCTCCACCATGGTGGGAGCTGCCCCCTGCCTTCGATGGTCGACGACCATCGAAGGCAGGCCCGCACGCCGCGGCAGCTCCCGCAAGCTCAGACCACACGGACAATCGTCCGTGTGGGAGCTTGTAAGAGGGCTGAAAGCTGACATCCGGCGACGTCAGCTTTCCGCCCCCATGTCATGGTAATGAGGGCGTCATGCCCTCATTACCATGCATACGCCCCGCGTTTTCATGGGAACGCCCATGAAACGCGGGGCGTACACATAGGGAAATGAGGGGCTGAAGCCCCTCACGCCCCTATACGCCCCCTTTGCGGCGGACGAAATCCGTCTGCGGCGAAGGGGGCTGCACATGCGCAGAATGACCTCTGCGCATGTGCAGACAAAAAACATCGGCGGTACGGCCGCACGCGGGCCGTACCGTGCCGATCAAAATAAGGGCCTTAGTTTGCTGGCAGAAAACCCAGGACCACATCCTTGTGTTTGCCCCACAGGATAAAAGTTGCAGGCCTCTGCGGGGACATAGCAGAATGTTTGTATAAGGATATGCGTGTTTGGATAAGACTTAAATGCTAGTTATTTAATCATTAATATTTATATAATTGTCCAGGAGCCTGATAGGCTCTGCACAGCTCCATATTAGCCCATGTTATGAATTTACCATGGGCTTCTATGGTGGGAACCGGCAACTCAGGCTGACCGCGAGTTCCCTCAGTGGGGTCACACTTGTGGCTCCGCAGTCCGCTGGAGTCGGGTATTGGTTTGTTTGTTTTTTGACAGGTCTACGTTGGACCCTATAGGTAAGTTTGTATGAATGTGTGTATTATGTATTAAAGTTTTATTATAACAGGTGTGTGTGTATATGTTCCCATTTATGCCCCACATGCTGTGAATTGTGGTTCTCCAAGTCCCAGCATGCCTGGGAGGCTTGCTGAGCACTGTAGTTCTACTACAGAACCCAATATCTATTTATAACACTTTCCTTTTTACATTTTTTTACACCATCATCCCCCCACCCATAGCCCGGTGGTGGGGGACAGCCCAGGCCGTGGGTCCCTTGAAGGACCCCTTTATTGGGGGCTGACCAGCCCCGGTGCTCATGCTTTGGCCGGGGGACCTTATGCAAAAAGTGTCCCCCAGCTGTGGCATGACACTGCTGTCTTTTTAAAGTCCAGTGCTGGTTTCCGAAATACGGGGGACCCCTACACCTTTTGCCCCCGTATTTTGGAAACCATGACGGCCAAGAGCCTGGAGCTGGTTATAGAAATACAAGGGAACCACATTTGATTCCCCTCCCTGTATTTCTGCGGTCACGAGCGGCTCAATGAGCCCAGGCTGGTCAGGCTCGTGGGGGAGAACCGATCCATGCGATGCTGGTGGCTTGTACGCATTTGGCTGCCGGGAAACTTAGCAGCCAAATACGAATCACTTCACCATCAGAAAATACGATTCCAGAGAATACGGCAGCTTTGTAAATTAGCCATATTCTCTGTTCGTAATTATGGCCCATCCCGGTCGTACCCGGTTGTTCACAGGATCGGCCATAATCGTCCGTCTTAGTAAATACCCCCCTCTGTCTCAGAAGATCAATATAGTATAGAATAAAAACTTCACATATAACAATAACCATTGAATAATAAAATAACATATAGGCCTAAAACATAAAAATAATAATAACAATCTCACTATAGTGTCCACAAGCGACGAGTTTCGCTGGTCGCGGCCCACTTCCTCAGGCAGGTCATTAAACCTTGTAAGACGATTACCACAATGCCATCTTGTGTTCTGTCTTAGATCCGCACTGACGCGGTGCTGCAATGCTCCGTCCTTCCTGTTCACCACCCAGAAGAACACGCCGCTGGGGACGAAGCTCCGATATGAAGTTGACACAAGTGGTATATTCCAGATCACCCCTGAGATATTCAATATATTCCCTAAGGTACCAAGGAACGCCTGTAGTGTGTCCGCTTGATAGCTGCCCGTACAAAGGACTATAATACTATATAATGATGTTATTCTCCTTTATTCCAGGACATGCCTTATTATCGCTCACAATTTAAGAAGTGCGCGGTGGTTGGCAATGGCGGAATACTGAAGGACAGCAAATGCGGGAAAGAAATAGACGGCGCAGACTTTGTCTTCAGGTAAATCAGTCCAGTGCCACGCTGGCTGCGGAGGCTAGTACGCCCATCTAGGGGCGACGTAGAGTCACGCGGAACTCAGTGGCATCTCCACCTGCAACCTGGGGGTTCCGGCATTGAAAGGATCGCCGCGGGTATCAGTGATAACTGCTGCAGTCCCCCCTACATACATTCAGGGGGATGCTGAATATTTTCGGATAACCCCGATAACCTTCATATATACAATCATAAATGGGCCCCTATACCTATAATTCTGTCTCTGTAAAAAGGGGGTGTGGCTGATGCAGATTTGTGTCATTTAACCCCGCCCCTTCATGGATTTCACTCTGGCGGAGCGGCGGCTGAATCAGGCCCATCATTCCCTAGCGCATGTTGTTTGTCCGCTGCCCGCTGACTGACCAGTAGGGGGAGGGGGGTGGGATTCAAGTGACGACCTCAGGTCTGTGAGGCAACAATACTAACCACTGTGCCACTGTTCACTCTGCCTTGTGACTTTTCTACTATCTTTTCAGATGCAACCTGCCCCCTATATCTCAGCAATATGTGGAAGATGTCGGTATAAAGACCGATGTGGTGACAATCAACCCGAGTATTATAACAGACAGGTCAGTCACGCCATGCTGCAGGATTAGCTAATCTGTAGTAACTGGACAAAGATGGAGCCATTTATGCGATATATATATATATATATATATATATAAGGAAGTACGGGATGGGAGGATATGGCGTTAATGTCACTGTCTTGTGCCGTGCGGATCACATTGTCAGCAGTCCCCTGCAGCTGGCTCCGGGAAGTCTTCTAGTGCACAATATCATACAATGAGGTCCCACTTATCCGCACAATGCAGCCTGATTGCCCCGGTGTCCCTGCAGCTACAGACATCTCTCGGCTGTAACCCTTCCCAGTCTCTCTGGGTGAACCATATATCCCTTCCTCTACCTGAGTAATACAGATGAAGGCTCACAGATGTAAAGGCCCCCATACATTAGGCCGACTTGTCCTAAGGACAAGTCAGACCCAATTCTCCTGTGAGCCGCCCGGCAGCTCCCGAAATCTGGTGAAATCGGCCCAAAATCGCATAGTGTACGGGCACCTTCAGTGTAACTAGCATATCGGGCACCATCATTAGCCAGGATGCAGGGCGGCCATCTTGTCCCGGAAAGAAAGGGGCAATTGTGACCAAGAAAGGTCACACAGTAGCGCTGATCTTAACTGGTGTTACTTTTATGTTTTAATAACTAAATTGTTATTATCCCAGTATATAACTAAAGGAACAATTTATTTTAATGTTGGAGTGTGGTTGCAAGCCTTCTTTTTAGGAGGATTGTGTACCTCCTACACTCATAAACAAAGGGAGTTATAGTGGCAATCAAATGATTGTCACTAAGAAAGCGCAACTGCACTCCAATAATACACAATATTTAATCAATCAAGATGAAAATTTATTTAAAAATACATATTATAACAATTCATGCATGAAATACAATTCATAATAAAAAACACACACACAAACAAGACATACAACATATAACATAAAGAGTCCTGTTTCTAGGCTGATTTTTAGTCTCTAGTGAGGCTTAATGAGGCTTTTTTATGGCTTTACGATATATAGAATGAGTGAGGCAAAGATCGTTATAGTTACCAGTCCCAAACTCGGCTTATTAAAGCTGTCTCCTCTGAATGATTGTGTCACCACAAAAGTCCTTTTTCTGAGTTTGCTCTCTACCTCCACTGAGGGTGAGCACTCCAGGGATTGGGTGTAGAACCAGGTGCTTTACCCAGAATTGCCGGCAGATGAATACCGCAGAGTATTGAGACTCCTCTTCAGATGGCCACGGGTACTGGAAAGATGATGGGGCTCCACATACGCGTTTCTCCGCCTTAAAACTGTGTCAGCGGCTTCCTCAGATGAATCCCCATTAACACTGACGCTATTTTTATAGCCGGCGTGTTCGCAGCCACTCGATTTCTGTTACTTCCGCGATTTGTGTTCCACGCCTCGTTATCGCCGCCTCTATATATAGACAGCGGCGGCCATATTTGCAAACATATTCAAGCCTCATTCTCAGTCCACCAATCTTAGATCCGTTGGCAGCCATTTCAACCTCGTTTTGCCTCTATGCCTCTGGATACAAGATACTGGATACAATTATGGAGGCATAAGGATTTAAATATGTATGGATACGAGGCATAGAGGCAAAACGAGGTTAAAATGGCTGCCAACGGATCTAAGATTGGTGGACTGAGAATGAGGCTTGAATATGTTTGCAAATATGGCCGCCGCTGTCTATATATAGAGGCGGCGATAACGAGGCGTGGAACACAAATCGCGGAAGTAACAGAAATCGAGTGGCTGCGAACACGCCGGCTATAAAAATAGCGTCAGTGTTAATGGGGATTCATCTGAGGAAGCCGCTGACACAGTTTTAAGGCGGAGAAACGCGTATGTGGAGCCCCATCATCTTTCCAGTACCCGTGGCCATCTGAAGAGGAGTCTCAATACTCTGCGGTATTCATCTGCCGGCAATTCTGGGTAAAGCACCTGGTTCTACACCCAATCCCTGGAGTGCTCACCCTCAGTGGAGGTAGAGAGCAAACTCAGAAAAAGGACTTTTGTGGTGACACAATCATTCAGAGGAGACAGCTTTAATAAGCCGAGTTTGGGACTGGTAACTATAACGATCTTTGCCTCACTCATTCTATATATCGTAAAGCCATAAAAAAGCCTCATTAAGCCTCACTAGAGACTAAAAATCAGCCTAGAAACAGGACTCTTTATGTTATATGTTGTATGTCTTGTTTGTGTGTGTGTTTTTTATTATGAATTGTATTTCATGCATGAATTGTTATAATATGTATTTTTAAATAAATTTTCATCTTGATTGATTAAATATTGTGTATTATTGGAGTGCAGTTGCGCTTTCTTAGTGACAATCATTTGATTGCCACTATAACTCCCTTTGTCCCGGAAAGCACTTTCCTATATATAGAGCAGCAAATTCCGTCGCACTTTACAACTGGAAACATCAGTGATAAATCAGATAAACAGTGGGGATGTTAGAGGTCATAGGGCGAGATGCACTAAGGCTTGAAAAGTGATACAATGGACAGTGATAAACCACCAACCAATCAGATCCCACCTGTCATCTTTCAAACACAGCCTGTGAAATGACAGGCAGGAGCTGATTGGCTGGTGGATTATCGCTCTAGATTTTATCACTTTTTAAGCTTAGTACATCTGGCCCCTAGAGATACGAGGGCCCTGCACACAAGCTTACATTCTATAGCAGGAACGGTGCAAGGGTGTTCGGCGCCCCCCCTGCAAACTATGAGTTTGCACCCTTCCATAATTTGCAATGGAACAGCATTATAGGGGTAATTCAGAAATGCACTGGTCTGAATCAGACCCTATATATGTAAGCTTTGATACTACTGGATGCGTTATATGTCATACAGTGTGACAGGCGCAGCTGTAGCCGGCAGGAATCAGCGGTGGGGATACAGAGCAGGGAGAGCACCTCTGCAGCCTGGCGCCTCTCTGCTTTGTATCCTTTGCTGAGCATCTAGCGCCGGTCCTGCCCAATAGGGAAATAGGCATGTGATACACAAGGGTAGGTGCTATCTATTTGGTAATAGGCCACCATATTGCAGAGGTTCTTGGTGGTCTGTATCATACGGTCACACAGCAATGTTGGTCTGGGGTCAGGAGGATGGGAAAGCGAGAGAGAAAATATATGGACTTGACTCATGTCTCGGAAAAGAGAAGTTCTCCTCCCACTGCGCAGTTATTATATCAATTAGTGGAATAGAATAAAAGAAATTAATTCAAATGAAATAATAATTATGATATAAAATTCCAAAGTAAATGTTTTTCCTGCCGTAGACCGAATAAAAATATCGATGAAGTAATACACGTAGACAAATGGAACTTATTATAATATAAACTAATGGTTTTACTACTGTCAACAGGAGGGGTCAATATGCCATTAACCAATCAGATAGGTAATTATAACCGCTGAGTCTTGTCAAACACATTGTGGGCCGCGAGACATCTGTGACCTTGCGGCATTCCCATAAGGTCCGGTATCTCAAGGGTGATGCGCCGAGATGCTGAACGCGGCTGCGTACTCAATCACATACCCAATTATATATCACATCTAGGCCAAGCTATCAAGATATTGCATTGTGAGATTATGATTACATGAAGCTGATGTTAAAGTGATTATGCGGAAAAGAGAAAGGAAACAATGGTACCTCTGCTTACTGGCACCATCATAGAAATTAGGCAAAGCCCTCCGGAACGAATACTTTTGTGAATTTCTTAATGTGATCTTGACGAACTTATAGATATTCCATCTCTCCATGACAGGTTTCAGAGACTGGACAAGTGGCGGAAACCTTTCTACGAGGTTCTGCAGCGCTATGAAAATGCTTCTATCGTCCTCCCCGCTTTCTACAATACCCGGAACACGGATGTCTCGATCCGGGTAAAGTATGTCCTCGATGACTTTGAGTCTCAGCAGTCTGTGTACTATTTCCACCCCCAGTACCTCATCAATGTCTCCCGGTTTTGGCTGATCCAGGGCGTACGCGCCAAACGCATCAGCAGCGGTCTGATCCTCGTCTCCGCTGCCCTGGAACTGTGCGACGAGGTCCACCTGTACGGCTTCTGGGGCTTCCCAATGAACCCATCAGGGGTCTTCATTACTCACCACTATTATGACAATGTCAAACCCCGACCTGGCTTCCATGCCATGCCTTCGGAGATATTCAACTTTATTCACCTGCACAGCAAGGGCATCCTGCGGGTCCATACGGGCTCCTGCTGCTAAGGAGCCGCGGCCATGCGCACAATTTGCGCGCTGAACATTTAAACTAAAATTATGCAATAATGCTTACAGCAGACTCTGTAGGATGAGGCCTCCTGGCGCGCCCGCGGTGGGTGCAAGCGCCACTGCAAAGACTTTTCTCCCCTGATGAAGTAGATCCAAACTACAAAGAAACGCGTCGCCATCAGCTCTGGTTTGATAGCCACAAATGAACAAAGCACACGAGAAGACAGCACACATTGTATCTACCAGCATCAACCATTAACCTACCACAAGACTGGAGGAGACCGGAAGGCAGCGGCCTGCCTGGCATTGATCTCACAATCACCTCAGTGCTCCTTATCAGCCATCTTGTGCATTTTCTGTTTAACCCTTTAAAACCCAACACAGGGTATAGCGCTGCATCACAGGTTATAGTGTAAACTATTTGGGTATTGCCATTCTCTGTAAGGGGTCAGTAACCACCATAATGGTACAATCCACCTTTGTGCTCTGTTCACTGTTCAGTATCACAGGGCAAATTACACAGACCTTGTGTTTAGGCCCTATTTCAGACAAGGCCAAACTGTGGCCCTCCAGCTGTTGTGAAACTACACATCCCAGCATGCCTTGCCATAGTTTTCACATTCCCTAGTAGCAAAACTGTGACAAGGCATGATGGAACTTGTAGTTTCACATCTGGAGGGCGATAGTTTGGCCATGTCTGCCCTAATTGGATAATAGCGATGACTTAAAAATACATTGAATTGAGAAACAAAAATGATAGAATCTATGTCAAAGGAGTTTATGCCATTTTATGCCTTTCCCAAAAGGAATTATCCTTCAGTCTCTCAAAAAATGATCTTCTATTTTTTTTTTGTCTTATAAATGTCTAAAAAAAAAAAAAGGGAATAAATAATATATGAGACCGTATTCTATTTGTAGATATAACTCAGGAAATATTCACACAACTTATACTGACAAACGTGATTTTTTTTTTAGTCATTTTACCTCAGAAAATTATATTTATTTAAAAAAAAGAAAAAAATATATATTCTCGAAAATCAATATCTGTAAAAATCTGAGGTAAAGGTAAATAGCCATTGTGGTTCTTACATAGTGGAACTGTGGGTGAGGCTAATATTTATTTTGGTATAATAACAAGAAATGGATGGAACAGTTATTAGTTACCGTTCTACCTGATGTGTATGTTTCGTGTCAGTGTTAAGCTGTGGACGCACGGTGCGATTTTGGCTATCGATTTTGACTATATAGGCAAAATCAAATAGAAATTTAGTCTGAATCACACAGTGTTCGGCCACATTCGCAAAAGGTTGACATGGTCGACACAATCATTTTTTCACTTGTTTGGGGACTTGTACATGCTTCTTGATCCACATGAACTCTAATAGGGAGCAGTAAAGTTTGCTACATTAATTAGAGGTCCAGGGCATCAACATTGTCTTAAATAAATGTAAAAAGTGCATGTCGACTTTTCATGTGTTGACTGTACACATGTCGACATTTTGTCAATGTTGACCAAATGCATGTCAACCTTTTGCTGTCGACATATTGACACAGTCAACCCTATTATCCACACCTGTTACTGTAATGTAATGTGTTCTGTACACAGCATCATTGACTGAAAGAACAGTCTACTCTCTGGCTCCCTCTAGTGGAATCAGAAGCAATTTAAAAATCTGTCCTGAAAGGTGAAACAGTCAACATGACTTTCGGTCGACAGGTCGCGAGGTCGACGTGGGTTTTTTCACTAATTTTTTGACCCGACATGTCCCGACAGGCGGTATTTCTTGCCCTACCATCTACTAGGGCGTGGTGGGAGAATAAAATAGTGTGCCGAAGCCATGCCCAATGCATTGCGAGCGAAGCGAGGGGCTGCGGTTCACTTCCAAACAGTAAAAAAAAAAAAAAAACCATGTCGACCTCGTGACCTGTCGACCGAAAGTCATGTTGACTTTTCCACCAGTACATTCTATATGTCGGTATTTTGACCTTGTCGGGATTTTAAATGTCGGGATTTTGACCTTGTCGGGATTTTGACCCATTTGGGATTTTGACCTTGTCGGGATTTCATACCGAATCCCTTCCAATTACAGTCAGACTGTTTCACACTGTGTAGAGCTCATCAGTGTTGGATAAGATTTTCTGCTGAGCTTGTGAGTGCGGTAGAGAAACAAGAACACGGAAAGGGATAGATGCAGGAGGTGAGGTGCATGGTAGCTAGGTGATGGCGCAATTCACATTATCACCGCCATGTCCCCAACGCGCAATGCCGGAATTTGCATCATCGTTTCACAAGGGGTGAAGTGACATCGTCGACACTGTATTACATAACTACCCGACGGGTTCCCGGGTGGCAGGATCGGATACGATACACCGTATGTGCTCTTTTTGCAAACGATATATAGTATGCAATGCCAATGACTGCCCCCGGTTCTACCAAATCCTTGTGGCAGCTATGGCGATATCCGGTGTGAAGCGCAGGGGACCGCGCATCAGATCTGATGGCCCGTTTCATGTTAATGATAGTTGTCTGCGCTCAGATGTAACGATTGCTACCTAACTGACAGGACTCAGCCGTAGTGGTGTAAAACAAGCAGTTCACATGAACAGGTGAGCTGATTCCAGAATAAATGGCCGCAATAACGTTCTCATCAATTCCCCGTCATTGGCAATCACCAATTGGTTTTCATTTCTGTAGTTGCACATTTTATGGTGTGCTCACTGTTCCCCTGAGGTGAGCAGAATGGAATTTATTGTGTTAAAGCCTAAAAATTACAGTATTTGTAAGAGTCCATTGCGCAGAGTTGCACTGAACAGTGGATTCGAGATTAGTGACTGAGTCCCCATTGACCTACAATAAGCTTTTTCCTGTAAAGCTGGCGATACATCAGGACCACCTTCATATGACATGATCATAAGCAGGGCATGGACAGTGACATCACTAAGACTGTAGCCTAACCATTCACTAGAGGACAATGACATCACTGAGACTGCAGCATAACCATTCACTAGGAGACAGTGACATTGCATAGAATGCAGCCTATCCATTCACTGGGTACCAGTGACATCACTGAGAATGCATCCTATCCAGTTACTAGTAACCAGTGACATCACTGAGAGTGAAGGCTATCCATTCACTAGTAGCCAGTGACATCACTGAAATCCAGTCTATCAAATAACCAGGAGACAGTGACGTCACTGAGAATGCATCCTATCCAGTCACTAGTAACCAGTGACATCACAGAGAATGCTGCCTATCCAGTCACTAGTAACCAGTGACATCACTGAGAGTGCAGGCTATCCATTCACTAGTAACCAGTGACATCACTGAGAGTGCATGCTATCCAATCACTCGGGACCAGTGACATCAGAGAATTAAGCCTATCCGCCGACTAAGTCTCAGCGACGACGTTCAGGCAATAAGCGATGCCGCTGGTTCCTACTACATTGATCAGAATCTGGGGTCCTAGTATATAGTGCTCTACATTTAGGGTCTCTTTCACATGTTTGTCTTTTGTTACATTTCAAATACATGAAAAAATTTTAGTAAAAAAGACTGAATCCGATGTTGCCACGGCGAGTGCCACGGCGCACGGTGCCTCATTCTTTATCTCTCAGCCGCATTTTTCAGTCTCATGAAGTCTAATTGGTCAGTTTGTGAAATCCACACATATATTCCTGGCTGTGATAGGAAATTGCATACTGGAATATTGTAAATAAATGTATAGTACATTGTATGTGTTGGGTGTGGTACATGTCTTCTGGGAAATATGCTACCTGTAAATTGTGGACCGAAAGACCTGTGTAACCCAGTGAATTTTGCAGCTGCTTTATAATGGACTACTGTATGATATAATCCCCACAGCCTAGCCCTAACCTCACCCTCCTGCAGCCTAACCCTAACCTTCCCCTCCCCGCAGCCTAACCCTGACCTTCACCTCCCCGCAGCCTAACCTTAACTTCCCCTCCCCGCAGCCTAACCTTAACCTTCCCCTCCCCGCAGCCTAACCCTAACCTTCCCCTCCCCGCAGCCTAACCTTAACCTTCCCCTCCCCGCAGCCTAACCTTAACTTCCCCTCCCTGCAGCCTAACCCTAACCTTCCCCTATCCACAGCCTAACCCTGATCTTCACCTCCCCGCAGCCTAACCTTAACTTCCCCTCCCCGCAGCCTAACCTTAACCTTCCCCTCCCCGCAGCCTAACCCTAACCTTCCCCTCCCCGCAGCCTAACCCTGACCTTCACCTCCCCGCAGCCTAACCTTAACTTCCCCTCCCCGCAGCCTAACCTTAACCTTCCCCTCCCCGCAGCCTAACCCTAACCTTACCCTCCCTGCAGCCTAACCCTAACCTTCCCCTCCCTGCAGCCTAACCCTAACCTTCCCCTCCCGCAGCCTAACCTTAACTTCCCCTCCCTGCAGCCTAACCCTGACCTTCCCCTCCCCGCATCCTAACCCTAACCTTCCCCTCCCTGCAGCCTAACCCTAACCTTCTCCTCCCCGCAGCCATCCCTGACCTCCCCCTCCTGCAGCCTAACCCTAACCTTCCCCTCCCTGCAGCTTTACCCTAACCTTCCCCTCCCTGCAGCCTAACCCTAACCTTCCCCTCCCTGCAGCCTAACCCTGACCTTCCCCTCCCCACAGCCTAACCCTAACCTTCCCCTCCCTGCAGCCTTACCCTAACCTTCCCCTCCCCACAGCCTAACCTTAACCTTCCCCTCCCCGCAGCCTAACCTTATCCTTCCCCTATCCGCAGCCTAAACCTAACCTTCCCCTCCCCGCAGCCTAACATTAACTTCCTCTCCCCGCAGCCTAACCTTATCCTTCCCCTCCCCGCAGCCTAACCTTATCCTTCCCCTATCCGCAGCCTAACCCTAACCTTCCACTCGCCGCAGCCTAACCCTAAGCTCCCCACTAGTGCCTAAACCTAACCCCCTAGTAATAGTGCATTCTGTTACTACACACTAGACAATATATTAAACTATAATAATGATATTTTAGTGCATATCATCTAGTGTGCCCCGTGGGTCATTAGCGGTGTCCTCCGTCGTGTGTACATGCAGGGCGATGGATATCGCTAGCGAGAGCGATGCTGTGGAATGCAGTATGGCCCCCACAGTGTATGATGCCGGCTCCCCTGCCGGGTCCTGTAGCTCCTGATATGTATCCCCCACAGCCCAATAGCACACTGGTGAGGGAATCGGCTTCCTGCGTCCTTATTTGCTGGAGGTTTATAGTCCTTCCTCTGAATACGTCCTTGTTTTTGTATATAGTCTGCGTGTGATTTTATGCTGGTCTGTTATTTATGTTGTGTGTTTCTTTTGTTCTCCTTTTATGCTGCTAAATGGCGTTAGTAGATTTATAATGATCATGTAACCAAATTAAGTTGTATGGTAAATTATGATAAGATATTAAATAGAATGTGCAATAATGATGCTTTTGTATGAAAACAGACAATATGCATAACGTATAATACTAATAAGCCGTGATAACGTGGAGTGAGATAATGTACCAAACAACCAGCTTCTAACTGTCATCTTGCTAAACAGTCTGTAGCATGGCAGTTAGGAGTTGTTTGGCTGGTACATTATTTCTCTATATTCTATCACTCTCAGGCTTAGGGCAGTATTCACTGAGACAAATTCTCCGTGTTTTATGGCGAGTTTGTGCTTTTCTCGCGTTGGACGGAGACTTTTGCTCTCAAAAAGCAAATCACCCTATTCAATGTGCACTTCTCGCCGTCTTTATAAGTGATTTTCACCGTGTCTCTCTGTGTAGCAATTCTCCATGTTTTCATGGAGAAGTGGAATGTGAACTATTACAATAAAAGGTTTTTTGTTTTAATTTTGGTGTCAAAAAATCAGGAATGTTATTCTGTGAAGGGGCATGCTATTTTTTTCATGTGCACATGAATATATATTTTAATCTTAAAAAAAATATATATATATTATTTTTTTTACACAGAGCAGCCAGCAGGGGGCCAAGAGTCGAGCCGCTCATTAGATATTCATATATTCACTGCACCCGATCATTACATATGCATGATCGGGAGCAGTGAATATACCCGGTCCCCTGCTGGCTCTGGGGGGGGGGCAGCTTGTGCTGCCTGGGTCCCGGGGAGCCCACCTCCCCCCCACATATGTTCTGGGGCAGGCAGGGAGACTTCAATCTCCCTGCCTGCCACCGTCCCACGGCTCCCTGCCGCGGACGCTCATCCGCTGCAGGGGTTAAGATTCGCTGCGAGGGGCAACTCGCCCCTCTGACATTGAATACGGAGAGAGCGAGTGGCAGCCAGCCCTCCGTAACACAGCGAGTGTGCCGCGAATCCTAAACAGGATTCGCTGCACACGGCGAAATTTCACATTGAATACTGCCCTTAGTACATCTACATCTTTTTGTGCATGCCCAGACGTGTTTTGCACATATGCAGATTTGCGGCAAATCTGACACTTAGAGGGTCAGGAAGGGGAGGCAGTGGAGGGGAGCAGGGGAGGGTAGCGGTAGGGATAGGCAGTCAGGCCATGGCAGGGGAGGGGAGAGGCGGGGAGGGGGAGGCAGAGCAAGCTAGGGCAGGGGAGGGAGAGGTAGGAAGTAGGGGGCAGGGGAGGGAGAGGAAAATCACAGCTGGGTGGGGGAGAGTCAGATCAGGGCAGTGTAGGCGGGGAGGGCAGAACAGAGCAGGAGATGGCATGGGAGGGTAGGAGTGGTCTAACACAGGGAATTAGTGCATTTTGGAACTTGGTAAATGGGGCATACTGTATGTCGGCTCTGGAAGGAATGAGAAATTGCTTCAGAAACTGTTTGGGGGATTGTAATTTGCACCCACAGTTCACAAATAATTATATTTAGTCTCTATGTACTAAAACAGATGCAAAGCTTTACCCTGACGTAACCATGCCAACATGTCTCAGACATCTGGTTTGTATGGGTCACTGCACTGTGTGGGTGTGCATTAATCCCAATCAAACAACTCCACAGATTACTTGTGAATCATATACTATATATATATAGCATAAAGTATGTGTGTATTTGGCTGTATGTGTCTGATATATGACATGCCATAATTACTGTACTGTAGAAGATAAGGAAATTATGGCCATGTGTGTGTGTGTGTGTGTTTGTGTGTGTGTGTGTGTATGTATGTATGTGTGTGTGTTTGCGTATGTGTGTGTGAGTGTGTGTGTGTATGTATGTGTGTGTGTTTGCGTATGTGTGTGTGTGTTTGCGTGTGTGTTTGCGTGTGTGTATGTGTGTGTGCATTGTCATTTATTATTAATATCTTACTGTAACAAGTATGACAATCATATTCCTTTCCTGCCTTGATACCGGAACAGCCATATAGTATTATATTATATCCCGTGCTCATTTCTGCTCTGTATAAAGAAACTTTTCAGCTGCCTTTAAATCACTTTTTTGTAAATACAACAATGATGTATTGTGTACTGTATGTGTCAGCATAGTAATGCCATTCTATGTCTAGTAATTATCTACATATGTGTATCCCCTACCCCGCAGCCTAATCCTAACCCTCCCACCGCAGCCAAAGCCTAACCCCCCCACCACAGCTAACCCCTAACCCCCCCACAGCCTTACCCCTAACCACCCCACAGCCTAATCCTAACCCTCCCACCACAGCCTAACCCCTAACCCCCCCACAGCCTAACCCCTAACCCCCCACCACAGCTAACCCCTAACCCCCCCACAGCCTAACCCCCCCACAGCCTAACCCCTAACCTCCCCCTCGTTGCCTAACCCCAACCCTGCCCCTTATTGCCTAACCCCCCACACAGCCTAACCCTCTCACCGCAGCCAAAGCCTAACCCCCCACACAGCCTAACCCCCCCACAGCCTAACCTCTATCCTCCCCCCAAAGCGTAGTCCAAACCTCCCCCTACAGCCTAATCCCAACCCTCCCCCCGCAACCTACTCCTAACCCTCTCACCACAGCCAAAGCCTACCCCCCCCACACAGCCTAACCTCCCAAAGCCTAACCCCTAACCTCCCCCCCTCATTGCCTAACCCCAACCCTGCCCCCTTAGTGCCTAACCCCCCACAGCCTAATCCCAACCCCCCCTCCTCCCAGAGGCGTAACTCTGGGAGGCAATGGAGTTATCTGCTGCCGGGCTCCTGCTCCCAAGGGGGCACCTCTAATCCCTTGTCTGTTTGAATCAGTTAATTGAAAGCCATCGATATCACTTCTAGGGCTGACTCCCTGTCCTAACATCATTTTTGAAAGTGTCACACCCTATATTAGAACCTAAGGTGTCTTACTGGAGACAGACACCTTACTGATTGAGATTTTGGGGGGCACCACTGACTCCTCCCACAGCCTAACCCCAACCCTCCCCCCTTAGTGCTTAACCCTAAAATCCCTCCCACACAGCTTAACCCTAACCCTCCCCATCTGCAGCCTTCCCCCTCCCCAACCTTCCCCCCTCATTGCCTACCCCCAACCCTGCCCCCTTAGTGCCTAACCCCCCACAGCCTATCCCTAACCTTTCCTCTCTGTAGCATAACTCTCCCCACTTAGTGCCTAACTCTAACCCCACATTTTTAGTGTCTAACCTTAACCACAACACCCTAACCTCCCAACCCTAACCTCCTAACCCTAACCTCCCAACCCTAACCTCCCAACCCTAACCTCCTAACCCTAACCTCCCAACCCTAACCTCCTAACCCTAACTCCCCTCTAGTGCCTAAACCAACGCTAACAGACTCCAGTATACTTCCCATCGGTTTGCCAGCTGTTGGCATCTCCACTGATGTCAGGATTCCGGCGCTGGTGTTGAGGGCCAAGTGGTTCCTATCTGCCGTACTCTGGACCAGGCAGCGCCGTTATACTGTACCCCTTAGTTACAGACATCAGATATAACTAGGACAAATTTCCAAAATAAAAAAAATGCTATTTGTTTATTATGATAATGATTTGTTTTATATTATAACACCCAACCCCATCTCCCCAACCACAACTATTATTATTATTATTATTATACTCATTTGAAAATCACAAACCATCCTACAGAACCGATTTAAGAAATAAACTGACACTGATGCCACTGAGGTGAATAAGCCCCTCTTTGCGCAACGGGTGGGCTACAAATATCATTGCTGCAACCATCGCTGCCCAACCCCGAACCACATGAATCATGTAAATGTTGTATCTCTCTAAAATACAGTACAGAACAGCCGGCTGATTGGTCAGAAATCTACTAATGTATGGACAAGAAAAAAGTATATAGAATATTTGCGCCTCCTGGTGGTCAGTTCTGGAACTGCAGCTTTACAGTCTAATGAAAGTGAATATATTATTTTACGGACTAGGATTCACTAGAAAACAACCTACATATCCATTAAGAAACAGTGGCGGCACTGAGGCACAGGGGGCAGCACAGGTCCCAGTGACATCAGAGATTGTGGCGTGGGCTGATGATGTCATTTTATATTTACTGCCCAAAATAAAAATGCAGAATGATTTCTGAGGGTTAATGCAAAATGTTGTTTAATATACATATTGTTTAATCTATACATGTTGCTTAATCCTGCATATGTGTTGTTTTATCTGACATATGGGGAGATGTACTAAAAGTTGGGGAGTAATACGACGTAGATATAAAGTAGCAACCAATTGGCTCCTAACTGTCATTTTAAACACAACCTGTAACGGAGTTAGGAGCTGATTGGCTGGTACTTTATCTCTCTCCATTTAATCACTCTCCAAGGCTTAATACAAACGATAAATGTACTGACAGCACTGTCTACGTATGGCAGGAAAATACTCTGCTACGGCTTATTATCTGCTCCGGCAGAGGTCATGTGATGTAAGCCATAAACCTCAGGCCCCACGGGGTTAATGCTCATCCTTCACTGTGCTTGGAAGAAAATGATCTTTGTGGCCATGATGGGGTTAAAATAAAGTTTTATGCAGATTAGATGCAAATATTTGTACTGTGTTTTGTTGTCTGGATTGGAGAAGATGTAAGCCTTAAAAAAAAGAGTATTGCATGGGTGATCAAGAGCCTACACAGAGACACACAGCCTGTGGCAGTTAGGAGCTGATTGGCTGGATGTGTATCACCCTATATATATATATATATATATATATATATATACATATATATATATATATATATATATTATACGTCAACTCAGATCCATGAGACCTTTTTTCCGCCTGGTGCTTTTACTGTATTTGGTCCCAAATCTCAGTGACATATAATATATCCATACCATTTACATTATCCCTTATACCAGGGGTGCTCAAACTGTCCCACAAGATCTACCAGCAGGTCATGTTTCACAGACCACCTAGCTGGTGCACAGGTGCATTCATTACTGTCACATGTCCCAGACCACCTAGCCGGTGCACAGCTGTATTCATTACTGTCACATGTCCCAGACCACCTAGCCGGTGCACAGGTGCAGTCATTACTGTCACATGTCCCAGATCACCTAGCTGGTGCACAGGTGTAGTCATTACTGTCACATGTCCCAGACCACCTAGCTGGTGTACAGGTGTAGTCATTACTGTCACATGTCCCAGACTACCTAGCTGGTGCACAGGTGTAGTCATTACTGTCACATGTCCCAGATCACCTAGCCGGTGCACAGGTGTAGTCATTACTGTCACATGTCCCAGACCACCTAGCTGGTGCACAGGTGCAGTCATTACTGTCATATGTCCCACACTGCATAGCTGGTGCACAGGTGTAGTCATTACTGTCACATGTCCCAGACCACCTAGCTGGTGCACAGGTGTAGTCATTACTGTCACATGTCCCAGACCACCTAGCTGGTGCACAGGTGTAGTCATTACTGTCACATGTCCCACATCACCTAGCCGGTGCACAGGTGTAGTCATTACTGTCACATGTCCCAGACCACCTAGCTGGTGCACAGGTGTAGTCATTACTATCACATGTCCCAGATCACCTAGCTGGTGCATAGCTGTAGTCATTACTAACTGTCACATGTCACAGACCACCTAGCTGGTGCACAGCTGTAGTAATTACTAACTGTCACATGTCACAGATCACCTAGCTGGTGCACAGCTGTAGTCATTACTAACTGTCACATGTCCCAGATCCTCTAGCTGGTGCACAGCTGTAGTCATTACTAAATGTCACATGTCCCAGATCACCTAGCTGGTGCACAGCTGTAGTCATTACTGTCACATTCCCAACTCACCTAGATGGTGCACAGCTGTAGTCATGACTAACTGTCACATGTCCCAGATCCCCTAGCTGGTGCACAGCTGTAGTCATTACTAACTGTCACATGTGCCAGATCACCTAACTGGTGCACAGCTGTAGGCATTACTAACTGTCACATGTCCCAGATCACCTATCAGGTGCACAGCTGTAGTCATTACTAACTCACATGTCCCAGATCACCTAGCTGGTGCACAGCTGTAGTCATTACTAACTGTCACATGTCCCAGATCTCCTAGCTGGTGCACAGTTGTAGTCACTACTAACTGTCACATGTCCCAAACCACCTAGCTGGTGCACAGCTGTAGTCATTACTAACTGTCAAATGTCCCAGATCACCTAGCTGGTGCACAGCTGTAGTCACTACTAACTGTCACATGTCCCAAACCACCTAGCTGGTGCACAGCTGTAGTCATTACTAACTGTCACATGTCCCAGATCACCTAGCTGGTGCACCACTGTAGTCATTACTGTCACATGTCCCAAACCACCTAGCTGGTGCACAGCTGTAGTCATTACTAACTGTCACATGTCCCAGATCACCTAGCTGGTGCACCGCTGTAGTCATTACTGTCACATGTCCCAAACCACCTAGCTGGTGCACAGCTGTAGTCATTACTAACTGTCACATGTCCCAGACCACCTAGCTTTTGCACAGCTGTAGTCATTACTAACTGTCACATGTCCCAGATCACCTAGCTGGTGCACAACTGTAGTCATTACTAACTGTCACATGTTCCAGATCACCTAGCTGGTGCACAGCTGTAGTCATTACTGTCACATTCCCAACTCACCTAGATGGTGCACAGCTGTAGTCATGACTAACTGTCACATGTCCCAGATCCCCTAGCTGGTGCACAACTGTAGTCATTACTAACTGTCACATGTTCCAGATCACCTAGCTGGTGCACAGCTGTAGTCATTACTGTCACATTCCCAACTCACCTAGATGGTGCACAGCTGTAGTCATGACTAACTGTCACATGTCCCAGATCACCTAGCTGGTGCACAACTGTAGTCATTACTAACTGTCACATGTTCCAGATCACCTAGCTGGTGCACAGCTGTAGTCATTACTGTCACATTCCCAACTCACCTAGATGGTGCACAGCTGTAGTCATGACAAACTGTCACATGTCCCAGATCCCCTAGCTGGTGCACAGCTGTAGTCATTACTAACTGTCACATGTGCCAGATCACCTAACTGGTGCACAGCTGTAGGCATTACTAACTGTCACATGTCCCAGATCACCTATCAGGTGCACAGCTGTAGTCATTACTAACTCACATGTCCCAGATCACCTAGCTGGTGCACAGCTGTAGTCATTACTAACTGTCACATGTCCCAGATCTCCTAGCTGGTGCACAGTTGTAGTCACTACTAACTGTCACATGTCCCAAACCACCTAGCTGGTGCACAGCTGTAGTCATTGTGAGGGTACGAGTTCCTCAATCACTCAGACACCGAGCAGATGAAACCAAAATATGGTTTATTTTTATCACAGCACACGAAAGTAGATGAAGACAGGAAAAAGAGTCAAATGTAGCATATAAACGTTATCGGGTAGCAGTCCAATGGAAGTCCTTGTAGCAGCAGTTCCAAAGCACAAAACTATCACTTAATCCACACAGCAGTGATAGCCGAAACCTGTGTAAATCCACACAACACAGACGCTCCACACCAGAGCTTGGTAGGATGCCCCCTTCCCGGGCAAACGATGTGTTCCACAAGATCCAGTGAAGGGTAGGACCCCTGAGACCGGATTGCGACTAACATACTGAGCTGGCAGGTGTACAAGTCATTTTAAAAACTTCCAAATTCCCACGGTTCACAAACCAAAAGTGGGCTTGCAGTGGATCTTGATTGGTGGATTCAAGAGTCAGGTATCATCCCCTCCCAGCTACTGCTGCTTGCCCCCCCCTGCTGGGTCGGTTCCAGTAAGTCTGGAAGTGGCCAGGATATGCAGATGCAGTGTCAACACAAGATACAAAACAGTCTGATTACATTATGTGGTGATCACCCCCTGTGGACAACCTTCCTATTGATAGCAGGGGCATTTGATCACCCCCTGTGGTGCCTGGTTCCACAAAGTCTGCTAGAGCCCAGAGGTTTACAAAGAATTGTAAACCCCCCCTGTGGAGATGGTTCCTCTGCTATCTCTTTCCTGTGATAGCAGGAACAAAAGTATGGTAATTGGACATAACCTTTTGGTGACTTATTTCCTGGGTATTTCCTGGCAGACCATATTAGGGCAAGAGCGATCTGATCTGGAAATACACACAGATTTGGGGGATAGAAACATCTATGGAGAATAAGAGGGTACCGACGGACTAAAATAGTACATTAATTACTACACCTAATAAAATATAGTAATTACAGATTTACAGTGAATCTGATAACCTCACATTCCTTCCCCTACTATTGTAGTCCCGGTACCAAGCTGTTCAGGAACCAATAACAACCTGGAATAGCGGGATGCAGAGCCGAGAATCTGGGGTTTGGATATACCACCTGAGTCCCACAGGGTGACATCATACCAAACCCATCTTGTAAAAGGCGGCTGGTTTGCAGAACCAGCAAGGGCATGATTACAGTCTAAGTCATACATTGGAACTAACAAGGGCTGTAGCGATTCCTCTTCTTCGGATTCTGGGTACCCCCCCTCTGCAACATTGTAACCTACTAATACTTTTGCCTCGGGCACAATGGGGCAGGGACCACTTTCCACCTCCCCCTCTTGCCCAAGGAACAGGGGCCAAACAGCAGGCCAATATAGGGGCTCTGGCCCTGGCACTTCCACCACCCCGTCATGTCCTTCCTCCCCCAAACCCAAACTAGGGGCATGGCAAATTTCAGTCCAGCATTTGGTCTCAATGTCCAGGGCTGAGGAGGGACCCTCCATCACAAACAATTCCGCTGGTGGCTGCAGGACAGGCTGTGTCAGCTCTGTCCCCTTAAAAGCCAGACGCTCACCTGCAGCTACTTCTGCGCACACCTCCTTCTCCGCGATAGCCTCCTTCCCCAGCTGAGTATGCTGGGCAGCCCGAAACACGACGTCATCTGTGACTGGTGGGCTGGTGGCCTGGATGTTGTCGGATACTCCTCTAACCACGGCGATCTCTTCTTGGACGCAGTCCTCATAGATCCCCTGGCAGCAGGATAATAGCTCTGCATCTCCCACCTCAGCAAAAGGGAAGCAGTAGTGCAGCTCCTCCTGAATAACCTCCTTCACTTTGGGGATAACCTCCCCCTGCAGAGAACACTGAGCAGCTTCCTCCCTAGGATGGGGGAGAAGCAATTGCAAACGGTGCCTTTCATCACGCCCCCTGCGACACTGATCTTGCCATGCTGGGGTATCCAGGAGCCCCCGATCAATCGCCTCTTCCTCTGCCACCACGAAGCACTCCTCCAGACACTGCAATTGTTCCCACACACTCAACTGGGCACCGAAATGGAGGATCCAGGCTCGATAATCAGCAAATGCATTTGTAGGATCTCCCTGATCGTGAAGGATCTGCTGAAGGATTTCCCCGCGAGTGCAGGATTGGATGGGTATACCTCGCAGCTGACCTTCTGCTATCAGCTCCTCCATACTCATTTCTTCAAGGGCAGTTAGGGGCCCCCCTGACAACGACCCTTCTCTTGCGGTAACAATTAATTCTGTGGCAGACCCCTCGGTTGTCTGCCCAGATTGCAGTAGCCCCCTTCTAGACCTTTCCTCTGGTTCTATCTGGGGCATCAATTTATTCTGGACTTGTCCTTCAGCCTCAGAATATTGTCCTCTTTGTAGCATCTGGGTAACTGTAGCAATCACTTCCTCTGTAAATTCTACAAACTCTGGCTCTCCTAGCAGATTCCAAGAAGTGGCCTCACCTTTACAGTGCAGGAATGCATCCCCCAGGTAACACACTTTGTCCTGTATGCTGGATACTCTCCACCCGCTGACCATCTGCTGAGCGTCTTCCCAGTACTTCCAGATATACTGCATTTTCCTGACAATAAATAACAGATCCGGCTTCCCAGCCTGCCGATACACTGAAGAACCTCCATCCCTGAGCTCCTCTGCTACAGGGGTCTTGAGGCATCGATTTTCTTTCCTTGGAAACATTTTCCCTTTCACAGGAATGACACCTGCTCACTTGCTGAACATCACCTTATTGCATTTTCCGTTTCCTTACATATGGTCTGATCCTCTGTTCTCTGTGCTTTCTGTGCTCGATGGTTGGTGTCTGAATGATCCCACTGTCGCTGCCGCCAAATGTGAGGGTACGAGTTCCTCAATCACTCAGACACCGAGCAGATGAAACCAAAATATGGTTTATTTTTATCACAGCACACGAAAGTAGATGAAGACAGGAAAAAGAGTCAAATGTAGCATATAAACGTTATCGGGTAGCAGTCCAATGGAAGTCCTTGTAGCAGCAGTTCCAAAGCACAAAACTATCACTTAATCCACACAGCAGTGATAGCCGAAACCTGTGTAAATCCACACAACACAGACGCTCCACACCAGAGCTTGGTAGGATGCCCCCTTCCCGGGCAAACGATGTGTTCCACAAGATCCAGTGAAGGGTAGGACCCCTGAGACCGGATTGCGACTAACATACTGAGCTGGCAGGTGTACAAGTCATTTTAAAAACTTCCAAATTCCCACGGTTCACAAACCAAAAGTGGGCTTGCAGTGGATCTTGATTGGTGGATTCAAGAGTCAGGTATCATCCCCTCCCAGCTACTGCTGCTTGCCCCCCCCTGCTGGGTCGGTTCCAGTAAGTCTGGAAGTGGCCAGGATATGCAGATGCAGTGTCAACACAAGATACAAAACAGTCTGATTACATTATGTGGTGATCACCCCCTGTGGACAACCTTCCTATTGATAGCAGGGGCATTTGATCACCCCCTGTGGTGCCTGGTTCCACAAAGTCTGCTAGAGCCCAGAGGTTTACAAAGAATTGTAAACCCCCCCTGTGGAGATGGTTCCTCTGCTATCTCTTTCCTGTGATAGCAGGAACAAAAGTATGGTAATTGGACATAACCTTTTGGTGACTTATTTCCTGGGTATTTCCTGGCAGACCATATTAGGGCAAGAGCGATCTGATCTGGAAATACACACAGATTTGGGGGATAGAAACATCTATGGAGAATAAGAGGGTACCGACGGACTAAAATAGTACATTAATTACTACACCTAATAAAATATAGTAATTACAGATTTACAGTGAATCTGATAACCTCACAGTCATTACTAACTGTCACATGTCACAGACCACCTAGCTGGTGCACAGCTGTAGTAATTACTAACTGTCACATGTCACAGATCACCTAGCTGGTGCACAGCTGTAGTCATTACTAACTGTCACATGTCCCAGATCCTCTAGCTGGTGCACAGCTGTAGTCATTATTAAATGTCACATGTCCCAGATCACCTAGCTGGTGCACAGCTGTAGTCATTACTGTCACATTCCCAACTCACCTAGCTGGTGCACAGCTGTAGTCACTACTAACTGTCACATGTCCCAAACCACCTAGCTGGTGCACAGCTGTAGTCATTACTAACTGTCACATGTCCCAGATCACCTAGCTGGTGCACCGCTGTAGTCATTACTGTCACATGTCCCAAACCACCTAGCTGGTGCCCAGCTGTAGTCATTACTAACTGTCACATGTCCCAGATCACCTAGCTGGTGCACCGCTGTAGTCATTACTGTCACATGTCCCAAACCACCTAGCTGGTGCACAGCTGTAGTCATTACTAACTGTCACATGTCCCAGACCACCTAGCTTTTGCACAGCTGTAGTCATTACTAACTGTCACATGTCCCAGATCACCTAGCTGGTGCACAACTGTAGTCATTACTAACTGTCACATGTGCCAGATCACCTAACTGGTGCACAGCTGTAGTCATTACTAACTGTGACATGTCCCAGATCACCTATCAGGTGCACAGCTGTAGTCATTACTAACTCACATGTCCCAAATCACCTAGCTGGTGCACAGCTGTAGTCATTACCAACTGTCACATGTCCCAGATCACCTAGCTAGAGCACAGCTGTAGTCATTACTAACTGTCACATGTCCCAGATCACCTAGCTGGTGCACCGCTGTAGTCATTACTGTCACATGTCCCAGATCACCTAGCTGGTGCACAGCTGTAGTCATTACCAACTGTCACATGTCCCAGATCACCTAGCTGGTGTACAGCTGTAGTCATTACTAACTGTCACCTGTCCCAGATCACCTAGCTGGTAGCTGGTGCACAGCTGTAGGCATTACTAACTGTCACATGTCCCAGATCACCTAGCTGGTGCACAGCTGTAGTCATTACTAACTGTCACATGTCCCAGATCACCTAGCTGGTGCACAGCTGTAGTCATTACTAACTGTCTCATGGCCCAGACCACCTAGCTGGTGCACAGCTGTAGTCATTACTAACTGTCACATGTCCCAGACCACCTAGCTGGTGCACAGCTGTAGTCATTACTAACTGTCACATGTCCCAGATCCTCTAGCTGGTGCACAGCTGTAGTCATTACTAACCGTCACATGTCCCAGACCACCTCCGTTTGCTTACTATTATAAGATCATCAAACTCACCTGTGACTTCTAATATCTGTAAATATGGGCATTATCCATATTATCCATGTCAACCAAAGGCCTGTCAACCAATAGTGGTCGACCTTCTTATGTCGACCCTATGACCCATACCCCAGGAGACCCCCAACCCTTCCCGGCTAGGGACCCAAAGTCTTATGATGTGATAATACTGTAACTGACATGTGACTTCTCTCTGTGTCCTTACCGTCCGCACAAGGGCGGCTCATGCACTAATCAACTCTGCTTCATTTCAGGTACTTTGAATTCTATGAAGGGCCTTTGGATTTCAACTCTACGAAATGCCTGGACCTCAGACAAGACCTCATGGCTGTGAAGGTTCTCTCTATGTAAGTGTATTACAGCTCCGGTATCCTCTGTGGTCCATCGGGGCCAATTGAAGATCATTATGGGATAGTGCCAGTCAGATCAGTTTCCAGGGACTCAGTTGAATGTAATTGTTTCCTCCGGGCGTTCCAATCAGTTTATTAACATTTCCTTGCAGGGTATTGTGGGCATGGATCTTTGGTATGGCATGGTATACTGGGACCACTGTGGTGAAAAAGGGCCTTATTCAGAGATGTGCGCAGACCCGATGTTTGTGGCACTGCACACGTACAGAATGGGACCTGCGCCGACACACGCTGTGCCACCTTTTGCCGTTAGGTGACGGAGGGCGTGTCCAAAGGTACAGCTGCTTTTTGAACTGCGCCAATTTCTGGGTCAGGCCCCACACTGTCATTTTTCTGACTAGTCCAATTGCCACGCTGTAGGCGGTGTAAGGCTTCTCAGCACCCTAGGCAAAAATTCAACCTACTGCCCCCCCCCCCAGATCCCAGCGCCCTAGGTAGCTGCCTAATGGTAGAGCCAGCCCTGTGTACATTATCCTGATGCCATCACAGAGGGCAATGTCGTCACAGCTGAGATTTAGGATCTTATTCTGGTCCATTCGCGGCAGGGCTGCGTTTGAACGGGAGCCAATGTTTTTGTTCTGTGCATGCGCATTTCTGCACCCAGGACAGCGAGCGAGGTGCCCCCCCCCCCGCCTGGGGCACTCCTGCCCATGGGGAGGGGCTGCAGCACAGTTAAAATTTCAAATAGGGGAGCCAGACCAACTGCCATTCCAAACCGACTCACTGGCAATGGGTGTGACTCCTATTTAGAATTTTTAACTGCGCCACAGCCCTTTCTCTGGAGCCGCCACTGGTTGTGCAATTGAGTCACCAATCCCTGTTACGGCCCCTAGCTTTCACTCACTTTGTGAATACGTCATGTCTTTGACCGATGTTGCAAGACTGCCACGGTACATGCACAATGAGATTAAGTGCGGTGGCAAAAACTATCACTCCGCTATGTATGACATCATCATTGTGTCATCTCTGAATCAGGAAAATAGCTCCTAACTGTCTGGCTAATCGGGACATTGCAGCCCCGGTATGGGGACTGTCCTGCGCAGAGTGGGGACATCTGGGAGGTGCCAACTTGTGTCATTCTTTACACATAAAAACCGAAATAGACATTTATTGCCATAAAGGCTGTTTACAGTGTCATATTGGTAGTACACACTTATCATCTATATATATGTCTACTGTCCGTGTGGCTCTGAAAAACTGCCATCTGTTGGCAGCAAGTGAAACTACATTTACTAGCTTTCGAAGCATTAGCTTCGTGCGGGCTTACTATAATAATAATTATTAGAATAAATCACAGTTATAGGCATTGAGGTCAGAAGTGTTTGTTCTACCGTGTTGTGAGTACACTCCTTCCCAGGCTTCTGCATTATTTCTGACAAACCAGTAACTTATTACATGTTTGATGTTCTGTAAATATGTTGCTATGGAAACGGCGTGATTCAGCCTTTACATCCAGCTTTTCTGCGTGAGCGCCTCTAGCGTGTGCGTAGTGTTTTCTCAGTTGTGGCTTGACATTGGGTTTGAGTAATGGTCCCTGTGTTTTTGTCAGGAGCGGTGTGTTGTACCGGCTGAACCTGTCTGTCTTCTTGCATATGCTTATGAGACCCGGGGCGAGCCCCGCGGATTGTGTGAATGTGTCTCAGGTGTATACGGCTCCGGATTCCACCAAGTTGCTGGAAATTGCATATGCTCAGCTGCGGAGATGGCACAGTGCGAGAAACCGCAAGATCTGTCCACAAAACGGAGTCGCGTGCAACTCTGACAGAGCATCGGACGTCATTCTCAAATCCGATGCCATCCCCCAAATTTGGGCATTTTGCATGAGAATAAAAATCACATTTCCGGGTCTTTCAATGAAGCTCATTGTATCTTGCAAGTGAATTGTTAAAGTTCTGCCCTTGAAAATAAAGTAAAGAGTTTAAAAAAAGTGTTAGACTACTTATCCATCCATCATATAGAATGATGTCCTAACGAAATCGGGTGCAGATCATAGATCTGAGACTGCAGTCAGTTTAGCTGCTGTTACATCACTGGTTCTGCCCCTTGCATGGATCCTCCCACTGGCATCACTAGGGTGGTGACAGGGAGCGGAGTGTATTATCGTACTACACCTGGGTTCTGTCACTGAGCAGAAACCAGAAGGGAAGGAAGAGCCTCAGGAGTCTTCAGGACTGGAGGGCATGTGCAATAAGGCCACACCCCTTCACACTCAAGACCACACCCTCTTATCAATGACACGCCTCAATGCGAACACACGCGCCTGTGGTGCACGCTGGGAGTTTATCTGGTGCTCTGGGTGTCACCGGAGCTTGCTGCCACCACCAGGCTCCTACGATTGGCACTTGGAACGGCTTACTGCTGTGTATGAGTGGACAGGCGGCTTCTACTTTCCTTGTTTGGTGTCGGCTGATTGCCACTGGTGCCTTACCATGGACCAGACCCTGCACAGTAGCTGGCAGAGGGTGGTGCTTGGAGTCGCTGTGCCCAATCCAGAAAAGCCAGAGATAGCTTTTGGCACAATTGTGTTGGTTGCAGGATACAGATACAGTCATCTTAGTGGCAAGATGTTTATTGCTCAAACAGTCTTCAATAAGCCACGGGGGTACTTTTCTCACCTGCCACTGGACCTAGAATATTAGGGGATTCTCTCTTATTACCTTTTACTGACTCCACCCATTGCGCATTTAGCGGGTAATGTGATGCCACCGCAGGCTCCTACAATCGGTGCCTACAGTATGTGTGGGTGGACATGCTGCTGCAGCACCTCTTAGTTGGTGTCTGCTAATTACCACTGGTGCTCACTATAGATCAGACCCCCTTGGTAGCTGGCAGAGGGTGGAGCATGGGCTCACTGCAGTACAGCTGGAGCATGGAATAACATTTTACGGAATTCTGTTGGTCGCAGGATACAGCGAATGAAGATTTCTTAAGTCCCAGTCCTGTGGCAATCCCAGAATGCTCTGCTCTATCACAGCAGCACAAGTACATTGCCCAAAGAGCCAAGATCAGCTTCTCTCATCAAACCTCCCACAAATGGGGACCAAGGGCACTGCTAAGCCAGGGTTTATATACAGATGCAACCTCTACAACTGCTTTGCCAGAGATGGGCACATGCCTATCTGTGCCGAACATATTATTGAGGTTACAACACGGCCTATTGTGTAATAAATAAATATTTAAGTAGCTAGGCCTCCAATAAAGCAATACGAGGTCTATAAAGGCTACAGAATATCCCATTACACACAGGTTCAGACCTTTATTCGGTACTCTTTACCTAGCACGGCGCCCGCGATTACAATCGCGGGCGTCGGGGGTAAAAAATCGCGGGCATCGCGGGTAAATCAAAAACGGGTGCGACGCGATGCCCGCGATGCCCGCGATTTTCCCATAGGGATCAATGTTAAAAGTCAGATTGGTCGCGATTTTAGCGTTAATTGGCTCAATGCCCGCGATTTTTACATAGGAAACAATGTTAAATGGGCCACAGAGCCCTAATAGTCCCCCTGAAGTGTGAAATGGCCCCCACAATTTTTAACGCCACCCCACGATCAACGTGAACCCGAAGCGTGGCGAGCGTAGCGAGCCCGCGAGGGGCGGCGGTACGCGTCCTCCGACCTTTTCATACCCCCACTATCCACGTCGGCGTGGAGTTGAGAATAGAATAGTGTGGCGAGCGCAGCGAGCCACCGAGCCCGAAGCGTGGCGAGCGCAGCGAGCCCCGCGAGGGGACGCGGATACCTTCACAGTTATACGCGTCCCCTCACGGGCTTCACAGGTGTCCGTGGCGACGCGGACACCTGTGAAGCCCGCGAGGGGACGCGTTTACCTGTGAAGGTATCCGCGTCCCCTCGCGGGGCTCGCTGCGCTCGCCACGCTTCGGGCTCGGTGGCTCGCTGCGCTCGCCACACTATTCTATTCTCAACTCCACGCCGACGTGGATAGTGGGGGTATGAAAAGGTCGGAGGACGCGTACCGCCGCCCCTCGCGGGCTCGCTGCGCTCGCCACGCTTCGGGTTCACGTTGATCGTGGGGTGGCGTTAAAAATTGTGGGGGCCATTTCACACTTCAGGGGGACTATTAGGGCTCTGTGGCCCATTTAACATTGATTCCTATGTAAAAATCGCGACCAATCTGACTTTTAACACTAAAATCGCGACCAATCTGATTTTTAACATTGGTCCCTATGGGAAATCGCGGCCATCGCGGGCATCGCATCGCACCCGTTTTTTAGTGCATGCGATGGTCGCGATGGTCGCGATGGGCGCCGTGCTAGGTAAAGAGTACCCTTTATTCTGTATATGAGATCTAGATTGTCTCTTGGTTGTCACCGACCAGTATAACGCTTGGTAAGAGGGACCTGTGTGGTGAATCTTACGCTGACCTGGACTTTTTCTGCCGCAGGGTCAAGGAGACAGAACTGTTTGATCGTTGGAAAAGTCTTCAGATCTGCAAGTGGGAGATAAATGTGACAGAAGCCAATATATTCAAGTAAGAGAAACGAGCATTGTACAGTGCATATGTCAGCATGTGTGGATGGTGACTCGCTACAGCATGCATGGCTGGTTTATAATGAGGCATGGAGGCGGTGGGGGGGGGGGGTCATATCTGGGATATGATTAATAATATGGAAGGTTGGAGTCTTATTGTCAATTAGCAAGGAGGGGAGTGCAGATTTGGGATGTGATTGTTAATGTGTTTCTTGAATAGGTTGGCACCATACCCACATTAGATATATCACATTCGCTTTCGATAAACCACACCCACTATTGATAGACCACATTCACATTAGATAAACCACACCCACATTAGAGAAACCACACCCACATTAGTTAATCCACACCCAAGTTTGATAAACCTCATTCTCTTTAGATAAACCACACCCACATTAGAAAAAACACACCCACATTAGATAAACCTTATTCACTTTAAATAAACCACGCCCACCTTAGATAAAACACACCCACATTAGATAAACCACATTCACTTTGGATAAACCACACCCACATTAGAAAAACCACACCCACATTAGATAAACTGTATTCACTTTAAATAAACCACGCCCACATTAGAGAAAACACACCCACATTAGATAAACCACATTCACTTTGGATAAACCACACCCACATTAGAAAAACCACACCCACATTAGATAAACCACATCCACTTTGGATAAAAAACACTCACATTAAACAAACCACACTCACTTTAGATAAACAATACCCATATTCCATAAACCACACACACATTCATTAACCCCTTCAGTGGTGTTTTTTTTTTTTTTTTGGAGCGCTCCCCTCTGGGTGAGTTTTTTAAGGGGAGCGCTCCCTTAAAAAAAAACACCACTGCCTCCCTGGGTCCGGGCAGCGCTGCTGAACTGTCAATCAACCGCTGCCCGGACCTGCGCACCCATTCCCTGTCCCTGTCCCCGGCAGCCGGCTTGTCATAAACCGGCGCCGGGGACTTCAATAGAAAACCCAGAGGGGAGGGGGGAGGAGGAAGAGGCGCGGTGGAGGGGAGGGAGCCGGTCAGCGTTAAAACAAGCTGAGTTCAGCTATGAACTCAGCAGCGCTGCCCGGCGCTAAACACTGGGAATCCCGAGAATTTTCCAGGCTTGCCAGTCTGGGCATTAAGGCATAGCCCGGAAAATTCTTGGGATTACCAGTGAAGGGGATAAACCACACACACACATTACATAAAATATACCCACACTAGATAAACCAACTTGCATTCGACAAACAGCACCCGCATTAGAGAAACCACTCCTGCAAGATTTGTGTCTTAGGCCCTTATTCTGGTTGGTGCGGTCAGAGCCGCACACGGGGCTCCGACCGCACAAACCAAGGGCCGCCCACCGGACGGATCGCCACGGCCGTCCATACACGGACGGCTGGCGATCCGCACAAAAATGGTGGAGGCTACGCCTCCACCATGGTGGGAGCTGCCCCCTGCCTTCGATGGTCGACGACCATCGAAGGCAGGCCCGCACGCCGCGGCAGCTCCCGCAAGCTCAGACCACACGGACAATCGTCCGTGTGGGAGCTTGTAAGAGGGCTGAAAGCTGACATCCGGCGACGTCAGCTTTCCGCCCCCATGTCATGGTAATGAGGGCGTCATGCCCTCATTACCATGCATACGCCCCGCGTTTTCATGGGAACGCCCATGAAACGCGGGGCGTACACATAGGGAAATGAGGGGCTGAAGCCCCTCACGCCCCTATACGCCCCCTTTGCGGCGGACGAAATCCGTCTGCGGCGAAGGGGGCTGCACATGCGCAGAATGACCTCTGCGCATGTGCAGACAAAAAACATCGGCGGTACGGCCGCACGCGGGCCGTACCGTGCCGATCAAAATAAGGGCCTTAGTTTGCTGGCAGAAAACCCAGGACCACATCCTTGTGTTTGCCCCACAGGATAAAAGTTGCAGGCCTCTGCGGGGACATAGCAGAATGTTTGTATAAGGATATGCGTGTTTGGATAAGACTTAAATGCTAGTTATTTAATCATTAATATTTATATAATTGTCCAGGAGCCTGATAGGCTCTGCACAGCTCCATATTAGCCCATGTTATGAATTTACCATGGGCTTCTATGGTGGGAACCGGCAACTCAGGCTGACCGCGAGTTCCCTCAGTGGGGTCACACTTGTGGCTCCGCAGTCCGCTGGAGTCGGGTATTGGTTTGTTTGTTTTTTGACAGGTCTACGTTGGACCCTATAGGTAAGTTTGTATGAATGTGTGTATTATGTATTAAAGTTTTATTATAACAGGTGTGTGTGTATATGTTCCCATTTATGCCCCACATGCTGTGAATTGTGGTTCTCCAAGTCCCAGCATGCCTGGGAGGCTTGCTGAGCACTGTAGTTCTACTACAGAACCCAATATCTATTTATAACACTTTCCTTTTTACATTTTTTTACACCATCATCCCCCCACCCATAGCCCGGTGGTGGGGGACAGCCCAGGCCGTGGGTCCCTTGAAGGACCCCTTTATTGGGGGCTGACCAGCCCCGGTGCTCATGCTTTGGCCGGGGGACCTTATGCAAAAAGTGTCCCCCAGCTGTGGCATGACACTGCTGTCTTTTTAAAGTCCAGTGCTGGTTTCCGAAATACGGGGGACCCCTACACCTTTTGCCCCCGTATTTTGGAAACCATGACGGCCAAGAGCCTGGAGCTGGTTATAGAAATACAAGGGAACCACATTTGATTCCCCTCCCTGTATTTCTGCGGTCACGAGCGGCTCAATGAGCCCAGGCTGGTCAGGCTCGTGGGGGAGAACCGATCCATGCGATGCTGGTGGCTTGTACGCATTTGGCTGCCGGGAAACTTAGCAGCCAAATACGAATCACTTCACCATCAGAAAATACGATTCCAGAGAATACGGCAGCTTTGTAAATTAGCCATATTCTCTGTTCGTAATTATGGCCCATCCCGGTCGTACCCGGTTGTTCACAGGATCGGCCATAATCGTCCGTCTTAGTAAATACCCCCCTCTGTCTCAGAAGATCAATATAGTATAGAATAAAAACTTCACATATAACAATAACCATTGAATAATAAAATAACATATAGGCCTAAAACATAAAAATAATAATAACAATCTCACTATAGTGTCCACAAGCGACGAGTTTCGCTGGTCGCGGCCCACTTCCTCAGGCAGGTCATTAAACCTTGTAAGACGATTACCACAATGCCATCTTGTGTTCTGTCTTAGATCCGCACTGACGCGGTGCTGCAATGCTCCGTCCTTCCTGTTCACCACCCAGAAGAACACGCCGCTGGGGACGAAGCTCCGATATGAAGTTGACACAAGTGGTATATTCCAGATCACCCCTGAGATATTCAATATATTCCCTAAGGTACCAAGGAACGCCTGTAGTGTGTCCGCTTGATAGCTGCCCGTACAAAGGACTATAATACTATATAATGATGTTATTCTCCTTTATTCCAGGACATGCCTTATTATCGCTCACAATTTAAGAAGTGCGCGGTGGTTGGCAATGGCGGAATACTGAAGGACAGCAAATGCGGGAAAGAAATAGACGGCGCAGACTTTGTCTTCAGGTAAATCAGTCCAGTGCCACGCTGGCTGCGGAGGCTAGTACGCCCATCTAGGGGCGACGTAGAGTCACGCGGAACTCAGTGGCATCTCCACCTGCAACCTGGGGGTTCCGGCATTGAAAGGATCGCCGCGGGTATCAGTGATAACTGCTGCAGTCCCCCCTACATACATTCAGGGGGATGCTGAATATTTTCGGATAACCCCGATAACCTTCATATATACAATCATAAATGGGCCCCTATACCTATAATTCTGTCTCTGTAAAAAGGGGGTGTGGCTGATGCAGATTTGTGTCATTTAACCCCGCCCCTTCATGGATTTCACTCTGGCGGAGCGGCGGCTGAATCAGGCCCATCATTCCCTAGCGCATGTTGTTTGTCCGCTGCCCGCTGACTGACCAGTAGGGGGAGGGGGGTGGGATTCAAGTGACGACCTCAGGTCTGTGAGGCAACAATACTAACCACTGTGCCACTGTTCACTCTGCCTTGTGACTTTTCTACTATCTTTTCAGATGCAACCTGCCCCCTATATCTCAGCAATATGTGGAAGATGTCGGTATAAAGACCGATGTGGTGACAATCAACCCGAGTATTATAACAGACAGGTCAGTCACGCCATGCTGCAGGATTAGCTAATCTGTAGTAACTGGACAAAGATGGAGCCATTTATGCGATATATATATATATATATATATATATAAGGAAGTACGGGATGGGAGGATATGGCGTTAATGTCACTGTCTTGTGCCGTGCGGATCACATTGTCAGCAGTCCCCTGCAGCTGGCTCCGGGAAGTCTTCTAGTGCACAATATCATACAATGAGGTCCCACTTATCCGCACAATGCAGCCTGATTGCCCCGGTGTCCCTGCAGCTACAGACATCTCTCGGCTGTAACCCTTCCCAGTCTCTCTGGGTGAACCATATATCCCTTCCTCTACCTGAGTAATACAGATGAAGGCTCACAGATGTAAAGGCCCCCATACATTAGGCCGACTTGTCCTAAGGACAAGTCAGACCCAATTCTCCTGTGAGCCGCCCGGCAGCTCCCGAAATCTGGTGAAATCGGCCCAAAATCGCATAGTGTACGGGCACCTTCAGTGTAACTAGCATATCGGGCACCATCATTAGCCAGGATGCAGGGCGGCCATCTTGTCCCGGAAAGAAAGGGGCAATTGTGACCAAGAAAGGTCACACAGTAGCGCTGATCTTAACTGGTGTTACTTTTATGTTTTAATAACTAAATTGTTATTATCCCAGTATATAACTAAAGGAACAATTTATTTTAATGTTGGAGTGTGGTTGCAAGCCTTCTTTTTAGGAGGATTGTGTACCTCCTACACTCATAAACAAAGGGAGTTATAGTGGCAATCAAATGATTGTCACTAAGAAAGCGCAACTGCACTCCAATAATACACAATATTTAATCAATCAAGATGAAAATTTATTTAAAAATACATATTATAACAATTCATGCATGAAATACAATTCATAATAAAAAACACACACACAAACAAGACATACAACATATAACATAAAGAGTCCTGTTTCTAGGCTGATTTTTAGTCTCTAGTGAGGCTTAATGAGGCTTTTTTATGGCTTTACGATATATAGAATGAGTGAGGCAAAGATCGTTATAGTTACCAGTCCCAAACTCGGCTTATTAAAGCTGTCTCCTCTGAATGATTGTGTCACCACAAAAGTCCTTTTTCTGAGTTTGCTCTCTACCTCCACTGAGGGTGAGCACTCCAGGGATTGGGTGTAGAACCAGGTGCTTTACCCAGAATTGCCGGCAGATGAATACCGCAGAGTATTGAGACTCCTCTTCAGATGGCCACGGGTACTGGAAAGATGATGGGGCTCCACATACGCGTTTCTCCGCCTTAAAACTGTGTCAGCGGCTTCCTCAGATGAATCCCCATTAACACTGACGCTATTTTTATAGCCGGCGTGTTCGCAGCCACTCGATTTCTGTTACTTCCGCGATTTGTGTTCCACGCCTCGTTATCGCCGCCTCTATATATAGACAGCGGCGGCCATATTTGCAAACATATTCAAGCCTCATTCTCAGTCCACCAATCTTAGATCCGTTGGCAGCCATTTCAACCTCGTTTTGCCTCTATGCCTCTGGATACAAGATACTGGATACAATTATGGAGGCATAAGGATTTAAATATGTATGGATACGAGGCATAGAGGCAAAACGAGGTTAAAATGGCTGCCAACGGATCTAAGATTGGTGGACTGAGAATGAGGCTTGAATATGTTTGCAAATATGGCCGCCGCTGTCTATATATAGAGGCGGCGATAACGAGGCGTGGAACACAAATCGCGGAAGTAACAGAAATCGAGTGGCTGCGAACACGCCGGCTATAAAAATAGCGTCAGTGTTAATGGGGATTCATCTGAGGAAGCCGCTGACACAGTTTTAAGGCGGAGAAACGCGTATGTGGAGCCCCATCATCTTTCCAGTACCCGTGGCCATCTGAAGAGGAGTCTCAATACTCTGCGGTATTCATCTGCCGGCAATTCTGGGTAAAGCACCTGGTTCTACACCCAATCCCTGGAGTGCTCACCCTCAGTGGAGGTAGAGAGCAAACTCAGAAAAAGGACTTTTGTGGTGACACAATCATTCAGAGGAGACAGCTTTAATAAGCCGAGTTTGGGACTGGTAACTATAACGATCTTTGCCTCACTCATTCTATATATCGTAAAGCCATAAAAAAGCCTCATTAAGCCTCACTAGAGACTAAAAATCAGCCTAGAAACAGGACTCTTTATGTTATATGTTGTATGTCTTGTTTGTGTGTGTGTTTTTTATTATGAATTGTATTTCATGCATGAATTGTTATAATATGTATTTTTAAATAAATTTTCATCTTGATTGATTAAATATTGTGTATTATTGGAGTGCAGTTGCGCTTTCTTAGTGACAATCATTTGATTGCCACTATAACTCCCTTTGTCCCGGAAAGCACTTTCCTATATATAGAGCAGCAAATTCCGTCGCACTTTACAACTGGAAACATCAGTGATAAATCAGATAAACAGTGGGGATGTTAGAGGTCATAGGGCGAGATGCACTAAGGCTTGAAAAGTGATACAATGGACAGTGATAAACCACCAACCAATCAGATCCCACCTGTCATCTTTCAAACACAGCCTGTGAAATGACAGGCAGGAGCTGATTGGCTGGTGGATTATCGCTCTAGATTTTATCACTTTTTAAGCTTAGTACATCTGGCCCCTAGAGATACGAGGGCCCTGCACACAAGCTTACATTCTATAGCAGGAACGGTGCAAGGGTGTTCGGCGCCCCCCCTGCAAACTATGAGTTTGCACCCTTCCATAATTTGCAATGGAACAGCATTATAGGGGTAATTCAGAAATGCACTGGTCTGAATCAGACCCTATATATGTAAGCTTTGATACTACTGGATGCGTTATATGTCATACAGTGTGACAGGCGCAGCTGTAGCCGGCAGGAATCAGCGGTGGGGATACAGAGCAGGGAGAGCACCTCTGCAGCCTGGCGCCTCTCTGCTTTGTATCCTTTGCTGAGCATCTAGCGCCGGTCCTGCCCAATAGGGAAATAGGCATGTGATACACAAGGGTAGGTGCTATCTATTTGGTAATAGGCCACCATATTGCAGAGGTTCTTGGTGGTCTGTATCATACGGTCACACAGCAATGTTGGTCTGGGGTCAGGAGGATGGGAAAGCGAGAGAGAAAATATATGGACTTGACTCATGTCTCGGAAAAGAGAAGTTCTCCTCCCACTGCGCAGTTATTATATCAATTAGTGGAATAGAATAAAAGAAATTAATTCAAATGAAATAATAATTATGATATAAAATTCCAAAGTAAATGTTTTTCCTGCCGTAGACCGAATAAAAATATCGATGAAGTAATACACGTAGACAAATGGAACTTATTATAATATAAACTAATGGTTTTACTACTGTCAACAGGAGGGGTCAATATGCCATTAACCAATCAGATAGGTAATTATAACCGCTGAGTCTTGTCAAACACATTGTGGGCCGCGAGACATCTGTGACCTTGCGGCATTCCCATAAGGTCCGGTATCTCAAGGGTGATGCGCCGAGATGCTGAACGCGGCTGCGTACTCAATCACATACCCAATTATATATCACATCTAGGCCAAGCTATCAAGATATTGCATTGTGAGATTATGATTACATGAAGCTGATGTTAAAGTGATTATGCGGAAAAGAGAAAGGAAACAATGGTACCTCTGCTTACTGGCACCATCATAGAAATTAGGCAAAGCCCTCCGGAACGAATACTTTTGTGAATTTCTTAATGTGATCTTGACGAACTTATAGATATTCCATCTCTCCATGACAGGTTTCAGAGACTGGACAAGTGGCGGAAACCTTTCTACGAGGTTCTGCAGCGCTATGAAAATGCTTCTATCGTCCTCCCCGCTTTCTACAATACCCGGAACACGGATGTCTCGATCCGGGTAAAGTATGTCCTCGATGACTTTGAGTCTCAGCAGTCTGTGTACTATTTCCACCCCCAGTACCTCATCAATGTCTCCCGGTTTTGGCTGATCCAGGGCGTACGCGCCAAACGCATCAGCAGCGGTCTGATCCTCGTCTCCGCTGCCCTGGAACTGTGCGACGAGGTCCACCTGTACGGCTTCTGGGGCTTCCCAATGAACCCATCAGGGGTCTTCATTACTCACCACTATTATGACAATGTCAAACCCCGACCTGGCTTCCATGCCATGCCTTCGGAGATATTCAACTTTATTCACCTGCACAGCAAGGGCATCCTGCGGGTCCATACGGGCTCCTGCTGCTAAGGAGCCGCGGCCATGCGCACAATTTGCGCGCTGAACATTTAAACTAAAATTATGCAATAATGCTTACAGCAGACTCTGTAGGATGAGGCCTCCTGGCGCGCCCGCGGTGGGTGCAAGCGCCACTGCAAAGACTTTTCTCCCCTGATGAAGTAGATCCAAACTACAAAGAAACGCGTCGCCATCAGCTCTGGTTTGATAGCCACAAATGAACAAAGCACACGAGAAGACAGCACACATTGTATCTACCAGCATCAACCATTAACCTACCACAAGACTGGAGGAGACCGGAAGGCAGCGGCCTGCCTGGCATTGATCTCACAATCACCTCAGTGCTCCTTATCAGCCATCTTGTGCATTTTCTGTTTAACCCTTTAAAACCCAACACAGGGTATAGCGCTGCATCACAGGTTATAGTGTAAACTATTTGGGTATTGCCATTCTCTGTAAGGGGTCAGTAACCACCATAATGGTACAATCCACCTTTGTGCTCTGTTCACTGTTCAGTATCACAGGGCAAATTACACAGACCTTGTGTTTAGGCCCTATTTCAGACAAGGCCAAACTGTGGCCCTCCAGCTGTTGTGAAACTACACATCCCAGCATGCCTTGCCATAGTTTTCACATTCCCTAGTAGCAAAACTGTGACAAGGCATGATGGAACTTGTAGTTTCACATCTGGAGGGCGATAGTTTGGCCATGTCTGCCCTAATTGGATAATAGCGATGACTTAAAAATACATTGAATTGAGAAACAAAAATGATAGAATCTATGTCAAAGGAGTTTATGCCATTTTATGCCTTTCCCAAAAGGAATTATCCTTCAGTCTCTCAAAAAATGATCTTCTATTTTTTTTTTGTCTTATAAATGTCTAAAAAAAAAAAAAGGGAATAAATAATATATGAGACCGTATTCTATTTGTAGATATAACTCAGGAAATATTCACACAACTTATACTGACAAACGTGATTTTTTTTTTAGTCATTTTACCTCAGAAAATTATATTTATTTAAAAAAAAGAAAAAAATATATATTCTCGAAAATCAATATCTGTGAAAATCTGAGGTAAAAGTAAATAGCCATTGTGGTTCTTACATAGTGGAACTGTGGGTGAGGCTAATATTTATTTTGGTATAATAACAAGAAATGGATGGAACAGTTATTAGTTACCGTTCTACCTGATGTGTATGTTTCGTGTCAGTGTTAAGCTGTGGACGCACGGTGCGATTTTGGCTATCGATTTTGACTATATAGGCAAAATCAAATAGAAATTTAGTCTGAATCACACAGTGTTCGGCCACATTCGCAAAAGGTTGACATGGTCGACACAATCATTTTTTCACTTGTTTGGGGACTTGTACATGCTTCTTGATCCACATGAACTCTAATAGGGAGCAGTAAAGTTTGCTACATTAATTAGAGGTCCAGGGCATCAACATTGTCTTAAATAAATGTAAAAAGTGCATGTCGACTTTTCATGTGTTGACTGTACACATGTCGACATTTTGTCAATGTTGACCAAATGCATGTCAACCTTTTGCTGTCGACATATTGACACAGTCAACCCTATTATCCACACCTGTTACTGTAATGTAATGTGTTCTGTACACAGCATCATTGACTGAAAGAACAGTCTACTCTCTGGCTCCCTCTAGTGGAATCAGAAGCAATTTAAAAATCTGTCCTGAAAGGTGAAACAGTCAACATGACTTTCGGTCGACAGGTCGCGAGGTCGACGTGGGTTTTTTCACTAATTTTTTGACCCGACATGTCCCGACAGGCGGTATTTCTTGCCCTACCATCTACTAGGGCGTGGTGGGAGAATAAAATAGTGTGCCGAAGCCATGCCCAATGCATTGCGAGCGAAGCGAGGGGCTGCGGTTCACTTCCAAACAGTAAAAAAAAAAAAAAAACCATGTCGACCTCGTGACCTGTCGACCGAAAGTCATGTTGACTTTTCCACCAGTACATTCTATATGTCGGTATTTTGACCTTGTCGGGATTTTAAATGTCGGGATTTTGACCTTGTCGGGATTTTGACCCATTTGGGATTTTGACCTTGTCGGGATTTCATACCGAATCCCTTCCAATTACAGTCAGACTGTTTCACACTGTGTAGAGCTCATCAGTGTTGGATAAGATTTTCTGCTGAGCTTGTGAGTGCGGTAGAGAAACAAGAACACGGAAAGGGATAGATGCAGGAGGTGAGGTGCATGGTAGCTAGGTGATGGCGCAATTCACATTATCACCGCCATGTCCCCAACGCGCAATGCCGGAATTTGCATCATCGTTTCACAAGGGGTGAAGTGACATCGTCGACACTGTATTACATAACTACCCGACGGGTTCCCGGGTGGCAGGATCGGATACGATACACCGTATGTGCTCTTTTTGCAAACGATATATAGTATGCAATGCCAATGACTGCCCCCGGTTCTACCAAATCCTTGTGGCAGCTATGGCGATATCCGGTGTGAAGCGCAGGGGACCGCGCATCAGATCTGATGGCCCGTTTCATGTTAATGATAGTTGTCTGCGCTCAGATGTAACGATTGCTACCTAACTGACAGGACTCAGCCGTAGTGGTGTAAAACAAGCAGTTCACATGAACAGGTGAGCTGATTCCAGAATAAATGGCCGCAATAACGTTCTCATCAATTCCCCGTCATTGGCAATCACCAATTGGTTTTCATTTCTGTAGTTGCACATTTTATGGTGTGCTCACTGTTCCCCTGAGGTGAGCAGAATGGAATTTATTGTGTTAAAGCCTAAAAATTACAGTATTTGTAAGAGTCCATTGCGCAGAGTTGCACTGAACAGTGGATTCGAGATTAGTGACTGAGTCCCCATTGACCTACAATAAGCTTTTTCCTGTAAAGCTGGCGATACATCAGGACCACCTTCATATGACATGATCATAAGCAGGGCATGGACAGTGACATCACTAAGACTGTAGCCTAACCATTCACTAGAGGACAATGACATCACTGAGACTGCAGCATAACCATTCACTAGGAGACAGTGACATTGCATAGAATGCAGCCTATCCATTCACTGGGTACCAGTGACATCACTGAGAATGCATCCTATCCAGTTACTAGTAACCAGTGACATCACTGAGAGTGAAGGCTATCCATTCACTAGTAGCCAGTGACATCACTGAAATCCAGTCTATCAAATAACCAGGAGACAGTGACGTCACTGAGAATGCATCCTATCCAGTCACTAGTAACCAGTGACATCACAGAGAATGCTGCCTATCCAGTCACTAGTAACCAGTGACATCACTGAGAGTGCAGGCTATCCATTCACTAGTAACCAGTGACATCACTGAGAGTGCATGCTATCCAATCACTCGGGACCAGTGACATCAGAGAATTAAGCCTATCCGCCGACTAAGTCTCAGCGACGACGTTCAGGCAATAAGCGATGCCGCTGGTTCCTACTACATTGATCAGAATCTGGGGTCCTAGTATATAGTGCTCTACATTTAGGGTCTCTTTCACATGTTTGTCTTTTGTTACATTTCAAATACATGAAAAAATTTTAGTAAAAAAGACTGAATCCGATGTTGCCACGGCGAGTGCCACGGCGCACGGTGCCTCATTCTTTATCTCTCAGCCGCATTTTTCAGTCTCATGAAGTCTAATTGGTCAGTTTGTGAAATCCACACATATATTCCTGGCTGTGATAGGAAATTGCATACTGGAATATTGTAAATAAATGTATAGTACATTGTATGTGTTGGGTGTGGTACATGTCTTCTGGGAAATATGCTACCTGTAAATTGTGGACCGAAAGACCTGTGTAACCCAGTGAATTTTGCAGCTGCTTTATAATGGACTACTGTATGATATAATCCCCACAGCCTAGCCCTAACCTCACCCTCCTGCAGCCTAACCCTAACCTTCCCCTCCCCGCAGCCTAACCCTGACCTTCACCTCCCCGCAGCCTAACCTTAACTTCCCCTCCCCGCAGCCTAACCTTAACCTTCCCCTCCCCGCAGCCTAACCCTAACCTTCCCCTCCCCGCAGCCTAACCTTAACCTTCCCCTCCCCGCAGCCTAACCTTAACTTCCCCTCCCTGCAGCCTAACCCTAACCTTCCCCTATCCACAGCCTAACCCTGATCTTCACCTCCCCGCAGCCTAACCTTAACTTCCCCTCCCCGCAGCCTAACCTTAACCTTCCCCTCCCCGCAGCCTAACCCTAACCTTCCCCTCCCCGCAGCCTAACCCTGACCTTCACCTCCCCGCAGCCTAACCTTAACTTCCCCTCCCCGCAGCCTAACCTTAACCTTCCCCTCCCCGCAGCCTAACCCTAACCTTACCCTCCCTGCAGCCTAACCCTAACCTTCCCCTCCCTGCAGCCTAACCCTAACCTTCCCCTCCCGCAGCCTAACCTTAACTTCCCCTCCCTGCAGCCTAACCCTGACCTTCCCCTCCCCGCATCCTAACCCTAACCTTCCCCTCCCTGCAGCCTAACCCTAACCTTCTCCTCCCCGCAGCCATCCCTGACCTCCCCCTCCTGCAGCCTAACCCTAACCTTCCCCTCCCTGCAGCTTTACCCTAACCTTCCCCTCCCTGCAGCCTAACCCTAACCTTCCCCTCCCTGCAGCCTAACCCTGACCTTCCCCTCCCCACAGCCTAACCCTAACCTTCCCCTCCCTGCAGCCTTACCCTAACCTTCCCCTCCCCACAGCCTAACCTTAACCTTCCCCTCCCCGCAGCCTAACCTTATCCTTCCCCTATCCGCAGCCTAAACCTAACCTTCCCCTCCCCGCAGCCTAACATTAACTTCCTCTCCCCGCAGCCTAACCTTATCCTTCCCCTCCCCGCAGCCTAACCTTATCCTTCCCCTATCCGCAGCCTAACCCTAACCTTCCACTCGCCGCAGCCTAACCCTAAGCTCCCCACTAGTGCCTAAACCTAACCCCCTAGTAATAGTGCATTCTGTTACTACACACTAGACAATATATTAAACTATAATAATGATATTTTAGTGCATATCATCTAGTGTGCCCCGTGGGTCATTAGCGGTGTCCTCCGTCGTGTGTACATGCAGGGCGATGGATATCGCTAGCGAGAGCGATGCTGTGGAATGCAGTATGGCCCCCACAGTGTATGATGCCGGCTCCCCTGCCGGGTCCTGTAGCTCCTGATATGTATCCCCCACAGCCCAATAGCACACTGGTGAGGGAATCGGCTTCCTGCGTCCTTATTTGCTGGAGGTTTATAGTCCTTCCTCTGAATACGTCCTTGTTTTTGTATATAGTCTGCGTGTGATTTTATGCTGGTCTGTTATTTATGTTGTGTGTTTCTTTTGTTCTCCTTTTATGCTGCTAAATGGCGTTAGTAGATTTATAATGATCATGTAACCAAATTAAGTTGTATGGTAAATTATGATAAGATATTAAATAGAATGTGCAATAATGATGCTTTTGTATGAAAACAGACAATATGCATAACGTATAATACTAATAAGCCGTGATAACGTGGAGTGAGATAATGTACCAAACAACCAGCTTCTAACTGTCATCTTGCTAAACAGTCTGTAGCATGGCAGTTAGGAGTTGTTTGGCTGGTACATTATTTCTCTATATTCTATCACTCTCAGGCTTAGGGCAGTATTCACTGAGACAAATTCTCCGTGTTTTATGGCGAGTTTGTGCTTTTCTCGCGTTGGACGGAGACTTTTGCTCTCAAAAAGCAAATCACCCTATTCAATGTGCACTTCTCGCCGTCTTTATAAGTGATTTTCACCGTGTCTCTCCGTGTAGCAATTCTCCATCTTTTCATGGAGAAGTGGAATGTGAACTATTACAATAAAAGGTTTTTTGTTTTAATTTTGGTGTCAAAAAATCAGGAATGTTATTCTGTGAAGGGGCATGCTATTTTTTTCATGTGCACATGAATATATATTTTAATCTTAAAAAAAATATATATATATTATTTTTTTTACACAGAGCAGCCAGCAGGGGGCCAAGAGTCGAGCCGCTCATTAGATATTCATATATTCACTGCACCCGATCATTACATATGCATGATCGGGAGCAGTGAATATACCCGGTCCCCTGCTGGCTCTGGGGGGGGGGCAGCTTGTGCTGCCTGGGTCCCGGGGAGCCCACCTCCCCCCCACATATGTTCTGGGGCAGGCAGGGAGACTTCAATCTCCCTGCCTGCCACCGTCCCACGGCTCCCTGCCGCGGACGCTCATCCGCTGCAGGGGTTAAGATTCGCTGCGAGGGGCAACTCGCCCCTCTGACATTGAATACGGAGAGAGCGAGTGGCAGCCAGCCCTCCGTAACACAGCGAGTGTGCCGCGAATCCTAAACAGGATTCGCTGCACACGGCGAAATTTCACATTGAATACTGCCCTTAGTACATCTACATCTTTTTGTGCATGCCCAGACGTGTTTTGCACATATGCAGATTTGCGGCAAATCTGACACTTAGAGGGTCAGGAAGGGGAGGCAGTGGAGGGGAGCAGGGGAGGGTAGCGGTAGGGATAGGCAGTCAGGCCATGGCAGGGGAGGGGAGAGGCGGGGAGGGGGAGGCAGAGCAAGCTAGGGCAGGGGAGGGAGAGGTAGGAAGTAGGGGGCAGGGGAGGGAGAGGAAAATCACAGCTGGGTGGGGGAGAGTCAGATCAGGGCAGTGTAGGCGGGGAGGGCAGAACAGAGCAGGAGATGGCATGGGAGGGTAGGAGTGGTCTAACACAGGGAATTAGTGCATTTTGGAACTTGGTAAATGGGGCATACTGTATGTCGGCTCTGGAAGGAATGAGAAATTGCTTCAGAAACTGTTTGGGGGATTGTAATTTGCACCCACAGTTCACAAATAATTATATTTAGTCTCTATGTACTAAAACAGATGCAAAGCTTTACCCTGACGTAACCATGCCAACATGTCTCAGACATCTGGTTTGTATGGGTCACTGCACTGTGTGGGTGTGCATTAATCCCAATCAAACAACTCCACAGATTACTTGTGAATCATATACTATATATATATAGCATAAAGTATGTGTGTATTTGGCTGTATGTGTCTGATATATGACATGCCATAATTACTGTACTGTAGAAGATAAGGAAATTATGGCCATGTGTGTGTGTGTGTGTGTTTGTGTGTGTGTGTGTGTATGTATGTATGTGTGTGTGTTTGCGTATGTGTGTGTGAGTGTGTGTGTGTATGTATGTGTGTGTGTTTGCGTATGTGTGTGTGTGTTTGCGTGTGTGTTTGCGTGTGTGTATGTGTGTGTGCATTGTCATTTATTATTAATATCTTACTGTAACAAGTATGACAATCATATTCCTTTCCTGCCTTGATACCGGAACAGCCATATAGTATTATATTATATCCCGTGCTCATTTCTGCTCTGTATAAAGAAACTTTTCAGCTGCCTTTAAATCACTTTTTTGTAAATACAACAATGATGTATTGTGTACTGTATGTGTCAGCATAGTAATGCCATTCTATGTCTAGTAATTATCTACATATGTGTATCCCCTACCCCGCAGCCTAATCCTAACCCTCCCACCGCAGCCAAAGCCTAACCCCCCCACCACAGCTAACCCCTAACCCCCCCACAGCCTTACCCCTAACCACCCCACAGCCTAATCCTAACCCTCCCACCACAGCCTAACCCCTAACCCCCCCACAGCCTAACCCCTAACCCCCCACCACAGCTAACCCCTAACCCCCCCACAGCCTAACCCCCCCACAGCCTAACCCCTAACCTCCCCCTCGTTGCCTAACCCCAACCCTGCCCCTTATTGCCTAACCCCCCACACAGCCTAACCCTCTCACCGCAGCCAAAGCCTAACCCCCCACACAGCCTAACCCCCCCACAGCCTAACCTCTATCCTCCCCCCAAAGCGTAGTCCAAACCTCCCCCTACAGCCTAATCCCAACCCTCCCCCCGCAACCTACTCCTAACCCTCTCACCACAGCCAAAGCCTACCCCCCCCACACAGCCTAACCTCCCAAAGCCTAACCCCTAACCTCCCCCCCTCATTGCCTAACCCCAACCCTGCCCCCTTAGTGCCTAACCCCCCACAGCCTAATCCCAACCCCCCCTCCTCCCAGAGGCGTAACTCTGGGAGGCAATGGAGTTATCTGCTGCCGGGCTCCTGCTCCCAAGGGGGCACCTCTAATCCCTTGTCTGTTTGAATCAGTTAATTGAAAGCCATCGATATCACTTCTAGGGCTGACTCCCTGTCCTAACATCATTTTTGAAAGTGTCACACCCTATATTAGAACCTAAGGTGTCTTACTGGAGACAGACACCTTACTGATTGAGATTTTGGGGGGCACCACTGACTCCTCCCACAGCCTAACCCCAACCCTCCCCCCTTAGTGCTTAACCCTAAAATCCCTCCCACACAGCTTAACCCTAACCCTCCCCATCTGCAGCCTTCCCCCTCCCCAACCTTCCCCCCTCATTGCCTACCCCCAACCCTGCCCCCTTAGTGCCTAACCCCCCACAGCCTATCCCTAACCTTTCCTCTCTGTAGCATAACTCTCCCCACTTAGTGCCTAACTCTAACCCCACATTTTTAGTGTCTAACCTTAACCACAACACCCTAACCTCCCAACCCTAACCTCCTAACCCTAACCTCCCAACCCTAACCTCCCAACCCTAACCTCCTAACCCTAACCTCCCAACCCTAACCTCCTAACCCTAACTCCCCTCTAGTGCCTAAACCAACGCTAACAGACTCCAGTATACTTCCCATCGGTTTGCCAGCTGTTGGCATCTCCACTGATGTCAGGATTCCGGCGCTGGTGTTGAGGGCCAAGTGGTTCCTATCTGCCGTACTCTGGACCAGGCAGCGCCGTTATACTGTACCCCTTAGTTACAGACATCAGATATAACTAGGACAAATTTCCAAAATAAAAAAAATGCTATTTGTTTATTATGATAATGATTTGTTTTATATTATAACACCCAACCCCATCTCCCCAACCACAACTATTATTATTATTATTATTATACTCATTTGAAAATCACAAACCATCCTACAGAACCGATTTAAGAAATAAACTGACACTGATGCCACTGAGGTGAATAAGCCCCTCTTTGCGCAACGGGTGGGCTACAAATATCATTGCTGCAACCATCGCTGCCCAACCCCGAACCACATGAATCATGTAAATGTTGTATCTCTCTAAAATACAGTACAGAACAGCCGGCTGATTGGTCAGAAATCTACTAATGTATGGACAAGAAAAAAGTATATAGAATATTTGCGCCTCCTGGTGGTCAGTTCTGGAACTGCAGCTTTACAGTCTAATGAAAGTGAATATATTATTTTACGGACTAGGATTCACTAGAAAACAACCTACATATCCATTAAGAAACAGTGGCGGCACTGAGGCACAGGGGGCAGCACAGGTCCCAGTGACATCAGAGATTGTGGCGTGGGCTGATGATGTCATTTTATATTTACTGCCCAAAATAAAAATGCAGAATGATTTCTGAGGGTTAATGCAAAATGTTGTTTAATATACATATTGTTTAATCTATACATGTTGCTTAATCCTGCATATGTGTTGTTTTATCTGACATATGGGGAGATGTACTAAAAGTTGGGGAGTAATACGACGTAGATATAAAGTAGCAACCAATTGGCTCCTAACTGTCATTTTAAACACAACCTGTAACGGAGTTAGGAGCTGATTGGCTGGTACTTTATCTCTCTCCATTTAATCACTCTCCAAGGCTTAATACAAACGATAAATGTACTGACAGCACTGTCTACGTATGGCAGGAAAATACTCTGCTACGGCTTATTATCTGCTCCGGCAGAGGTCATGTGATGTAAGCCATAAACCTCAGGCCCCACGGGGTTAATGCTCATCCTTCACTGTGCTTGGAAGAAAATGATCTTTGTGGCCATGATGGGGTTAAAATAAAGTTTTATGCAGATTAGATGCAAATATTTGTACTGTGTTTTGTTGTCTGGATTGGAGAAGATGTAAGCCTTAAAAAAAAGAGTATTGCATGGGTGATCAAGAGCCTACACAGAGACACACAGCCTGTGGCAGTTAGGAGCTGATTGGCTGGATGTGTATCACCCTATATATATATATATATATATATATATATATACATATATATATATATATATATATATTATACGTCAACTCAGATCCATGAGACCTTTTTTCCGCCTGGTGCTTTTACTGTATTTGGTCCCAAATCTCAGTGACATATAATATATCCATACCATTTACATTATCCCTTATACCAGGGGTGCTCAAACTGTCCCACAAGATCTACCAGCAGGTCATGTTTCACAGACCACCTAGCTGGTGCACAGGTGCATTCATTACTGTCACATGTCCCAGACCACCTAGCCGGTGCACAGCTGTATTCATTACTGTCACATGTCCCAGACCACCTAGCCGGTGCACAGGTGCAGTCATTACTGTCACATGTCCCAGATCACCTAGCTGGTGCACAGGTGTAGTCATTACTGTCACATGTCCCAGACCACCTAGCTGGTGTACAGGTGTAGTCATTACTGTCACATGTCCCAGACTACCTAGCTGGTGCACAGGTGTAGTCATTACTGTCACATGTCCCAGATCACCTAGCCGGTGCACAGGTGTAGTCATTACTGTCACATGTCCCAGACCACCTAGCTGGTGCACAGGTGCAGTCATTACTGTCATATGTCCCACACTGCATAGCTGGTGCACAGGTGTAGTCATTACTGTCACATGTCCCAGACCACCTAGCTGGTGCACAGGTGTAGTCATTACTGTCACATGTCCCAGACCACCTAGCTGGTGCACAGGTGTAGTCATTACTGTCACATGTCCCACATCACCTAGCCGGTGCACAGGTGTAGTCATTACTGTCACATGTCCCAGACCACCTAGCTGGTGCACAGGTGTAGTCATTACTATCACATGTCCCAGATCACCTAACTGGTGCACAGGTGTATTCATTACTGTCACATGTCCCAGACCACCTAGCTGGTGCACAGGTGCAGTCATTACTGTCACATGTCCCAGATCACCTAGCTGGTGCACAGCATGTGTAGTCATTACTGTCACATGTCCCAGACCACCTAGCTGGTGCACAGGTGTAGTCATTGCTGTCACATGTCCCAGACCACCTAGCTGGTGCACAAAGGGAGTCGCAGAGCACTAGAGCGCTCAGACCCGGGACTAAGTAAAAACCGGACCGGACTAAACCCCAAAACTGCATTCCGGAGCTTGTAGTGTCCAGTCCGGGGGGTGTCTTGTCTGGGGGGGGGATGCCTGTGAGAGCTTTCACCAGGGACATGTGGAAGGGGAGATTACAGCCTCCACGTGTGGCCCGGACCACACATGGAGGCTTTATTCCAGGCATTCCCAACCACGGTCCTCAAGGCACACCAACAGTGCAAGTTTTAGTGATATCCAGGCTTCAGCACAGATGGTTTAATCAGAATTCCTCAGATACTAATTAAGTCACCTGTGCTCAAGCCTGGATATCTACAAAACCTGCACTGTTGGTGTAACTTGAGGACCGTGGTTGGGAATGCCTGCTTTATTCTCTCCCTCCTCCTCTCCCCCGGACTGGACACTACAAGCTCCGGAATGACAGAAATTGATGGATGGAGCCTGTCCGGTCCGGCTTTCTGGGGTACTGTCCGGTTCCGGGTTTTACCCATACCCCTCAGACCCTACTACTCCTGTGCAGATCAATGGAACAATAACCTTGTGGATCACCCATCTACATTAACTAACCCACACAATACAAAGCCATTGTAAAACAATGCAGGCTTGGCCAACCTGTCTCTCCCGCTCTTGTGAACTACAAGTTCCAGCATGCCCTGTCATAGTTGTGCTATTAGGGGATGATACAACTGTGGCATGGCATGCTGGTATTTGTAGTTTCACAGCAGCTGGGGAGCCACTAGATGGCCAGGTCTGATCTATTGACTGAGGGTAATTTATTTAACTCATCAGGAATGCTGATCAGTCTGTCCCCATTTCCCCTCTCATTGACCTATGTGGTATTTTGGGGGATCACCGCCAGGGGGCACAGCAATAAAACACAGCAACATACCAATGTAGAATAATACGAATATAATAAAATGTTCTCATTGTAAAAATAAGCAGAAGAAGTTAATGTGACAGTTGTATAGAAATCTGGGCATCTCTCCCAGTAACAGGCCCCCATTTGGATGACATGAAGCTCAGCGTGGACCTTACAGAAGGCGATCCTGGCGCAATATTGCGTCACCTGAGTTATACATTGCGGCTGACGCAATGTAGTCCCTGCTGCAGAGACTGCTGGAATCCGCTACAATGTAACCAGAGCATGGAACAGACAATGTATCAGCCTGACAGCCGGTGTCCTGGTGATTCACAGCCACACGCCCTCTGCGTCCTTAGCAACCCCGGGACTGTGTGCATGCGGCTGGGGAGAGAGCCCTCTGTCTGCTGACTGCTGGATCCCAGCCACCCGGGAGCCTCTGACTGTCCCCCCTCTGACCTGCACCCAGCAATATATGTCCTGTGTATAGCAGCAGCGCTCTAGGAGGTAGGTCACCACTACTGCCCTGTCTGTGTCCTATCACTGTTCATTTATTTGGTTTACAAAGAGTATTTCACACACAGATGGGATGGAGGGGGCAAAGGTGGAATAGATGGCACATTCTATCTATCTATCTATCTATCTATCTATCTATCTATCTATCTATCTATCTATTACAAGGAAGGGATTCCAGCCAATTCCTGAGGCCAGGTGGAGGTGGGTCAGTGCTGTCACCATACAATGTGTACACTGTTACTACTCTACCTATTACATCAGTACTTGTATCTTGTGGATAAACTCCTACAAGTCTTGAGAGGAGATGTGGTATGGATCTTAGAAGACATATGGCAGTAAGCACCGAGCAACTTCTCAATTATGTTTATCAGGCTGCAAATATGGGCTTAGTACATGTTTTGGTCTGTCGGGGGCATTCTGGGCACCTATAGGCTCATTGTGAACGAGTGTGTCTGTGCTTTAACCTATACAAAGACCAGATAATGGAATCCAGACTACAGGGGGCCGGCTCTGTGGTTTGTTGTCAGAAAAGACTTAGGGGTTAATTTACAAAAAATGTTTAAAATTAAGAGCGATTTTGTCCATAGCAACCAATTATTTCTCTATTGCATCCTAGAAAATGATTGACAGAAACTGATTGGTTGCTGTAGGCAACATCACCTTTTAATTTTTAATAAATTGACCTCATAGATACAGAACATTTTTATTGAATATATACAAGAAGGATTATTATGCCCTAGAGCAGGGATGGGAAACGTGCAGCCTGCAATTGTGGTCCCCATCCACCAATAACAATCCAGCATTCTCTTCCTGGTTCCCAGCCTGTAGCCAGACAGTGAGCGGCTGTGAGCATGCTGATTGGTGGATAGCTTGTGCTTTCCACCAATTGGAAGTCTGTGGCTTAATGGCGCAGGATCACAGGAGAAGCCGTGTTCTGTTTTTTTTTTTTTTTTACAAGTATTTCCATGAATGGGTGTAGAGGGGCCACAATGCATTGATTTGCCCAGGGGCCTACAATGCAGTTAAGATGGCCCTGGCTGTCAGGACTGCATTGTGCCTATCTGCCTGGGATGGCAGCCTATTGTTTGATGGGTTGGGATCATTTGGTCTACAGCATGATGGTCGATAGTCATTAGGTCGACACCATTGGGTCAGCATGGGAAAAGGTCGACATGGGGAAAGGTCATTAGTTTGACAGGTCGTTAGTTCGACAATGTCTGTCGACAGTCAAAAGGTCGACATGGGGTTTTTCACTGTTTTTTTTACCTGAATGTCAACACAGTCAACATGGAAACAGTTTCAAGTGCACGGCATCCCCTCGCATCGCTCGCTGTGCTCATTATGCTTCGGGCACGGTGCCTGGCTGCGCTCGGCGCACTATTTTATTCTCCCACCACGCCCTAGTGGATGGTAGGGCATGAAATACCGCCTGTCGGCACATGTCGGCTCAAAAAAACAGTGAAAAACCACGTCGACCTTTTGACTGTTGACCTAGACATTGTCGAACTAACGACCTGTCCAACTAATGCCCTTTCGACCTAGACCCATGTCGACCTTTTCCCATGTCGACCTAATGATGTCGACCTAATGACTGTCGACCATCATGCTGTAGACCAAATGACCGCATCCCTGTTGTATATAGGTAACCTCCCTCTATCCCTCTGAGGACTCATTGGATGTATATGTACTGTATGACCTAATAGTTCCTAGCATAACGGCAGTGCCAGCGGCAGTGCGCACGTGAATGGAACAGCACTAAGGGGCCTATATATGAATTCATATTGCAGGGTTACCCACAATACTAAGGGGTATAGTTACTGCAGTTCTATTGAAGATAAGATGCTGCCCAGAGCAACCAATCAGAATCTACTTCTTATTTATGTAGCACCTTCTAGAAGATAATAGATCAAATCTGATTGGTTGCCCATAGCAACATCCCATCTTGAAGAGAACCCCCATTGTTCCAGTTGCTGCCAGCAGGGACTGGGTTAAGCTGTGTTGCTGTGTTGGGTGTGTGACTGGCCGGTCCCTGTAGAAACTGGTGGCAAGTCGCAGTGTTTACTTCCTGTGTCTCTAAGGAGTCTAAAGGATGGGAACAATGCAGGTTACTGTCAGGTAAGAACCCGCCATGTGCCTCACACCTCCTTCTGTCACATGGTCTGTGATTATCCTCTCTGTGCCTCACACCTCCTTCTGTCACATGGTCTGTGGTTATCCCCTCTGTGCCTCACACCTCCTTCTGTCGCATTGTCTGTGATTATCCCCTCTGTGCCTCACACCTCCATCAGTCACATGGTCTGTGATTATCCCCTCTGTGCCTCACACCTCCTTCTGTCACATGGTCTGTGATTATCCCCTCTGTGCCTCACACCTCCTTCTGTCACATGGTCTGTGGTTATCCCCTCTGTGCCTCACACCTCCTTCTGTCACATGGTCTGTGATTGTCCCCTCTTTGCCTCACACCTCCTTCTGTCGCATGGTCTGTGATTATCCCCTCTGTGCCTCACACCTCCTTCTGTCACATGGTCTGTGATTATCCCCTCTGTGCCTCACACCTCCTTCTGTCACATGGTTTGTGATTATCCCCTCTGTGCCTCACACCTCCTTCTGTCACATGGTCTGTGATTATCCCCTCTGTGCCTCACACCTCCTTCAGTCGCATTGTCTGTGATTATCCCCTCTGTGCCTCACACCTCCTTCAGTCGCATTGTCTGTGATTATCCCCTCTGTGCCTCACACCTCCTTCAGTCGCATTTTCTGTGATTATCCCCTCTGTGCCTCACACCTCCTTCTGTCACATTGTCTGTGATTATCCCCTCTGTGCCTCACACCTCCTTCAGTCACATGGTCTGTGATTATCCCCTCTGTGCCTCACACCTCCTTCTGTCGCATTGTCTGTGGTTATCGCCTCTGTGCCTCACACCTCCTTCAGTCACATGGTCTGTGATTATCCCCTCTGTGCCTCACACCTCCTTCAGTCACATGGTCTGTGATTATCCCCTCTGTGCCTCACACCTCCTTCTGTCACATGGTCTGTGATTATCCCCTCTGTGCCTCACACCTCCTTCTGTCACATTGTCTGTGATTATCCCCTCTGTGCCTCACACCTCCTTCTGTCACATGGTCTGTGATTATCCCCTCTGTGCCTCACACCTCCTTCTGTCACATGGTCTGTGATTATCCCCTCTGTGCCTCACACCTCCTTCTGTCACATGGTCTGTGATTATCCCCTCTGTGCCTCACACCTCCTTCTGTCACATGGTTTGTGATTATCCCCTCTGTGCCTCACACCTCCTTCTGTCACATGGTTTGTGATTATCCCCTCTGTGCCTCACACCTCCTTCTGTCACATGGGCTGTGATTATCCCCTCTGTGCCTCACACCTCCTTCAGTCGCATTGTCTGTGATTATCCCCTCTGTGCCTCACACCTCCTTCAGTCGCATTGTCTGTGATTATCCCCTCTGTGCCTCACACCTCCTTCAGTCGCATTGTCTGTGATTATCCCCTCTGTGCCTCACACCTCCTTCAGTCGCATTGTCTGTGATTATCCCCTCTGTGCCTCACACCTCCTTCAGTCGCATTGTCTGTGATTATCCCCTCTGTGCCTCACACCTCCTTCAGTCACATGGTCTGTGATTATCCCCTCTGTGCCTCACACCTCCTTCTGTCACATGGTCTGTGATTATCCCCTCTGTGCCTCACACCTCCTTCAGTCGCATTGTCTGTGATTATCCCCTCTGTGCCTCACACCTCCTTCAGTCACATGGTCTGTGATTATCCCCTCTGTGCCTCACACCTCCTTCTGTCACATGGTCTGTGATTATCCCCTCTGTGCCTCACACCTCCTTCTGTCACATGGTCTGTGATTATCCCCTCTGTGCCTCACACCTCCTTCTGTCACATGGTCTGTGATTATCCCCTCTGTGCCTCACACCTCCTTCTGTCACATGGTCTGTGATTATCCCCTCTGTGCCTCACACCTCCTTCTGTCACATGGTCTGTGATTATCCCCTCTGTGCCTCACACCTCCTTCTGTCGCATGGTCTGTGATTATCCGTCCGTGCCTCACACCTCCTTCTGTCGCATTGTCTGTGATTATCCCCTCTGTGCCTCACACCTCCATCAGTCACATGGTCTGTGCCTCACGTGATATGTCATTGGGTGACTTAATGTCGACATGGGTTAGGTCGACAGGGTCATTAGTTCGACATGGGGTTTTTTTTACGTTTTTTTTTTTGCAAAAATGTCACGACAGGCGGTATTTCATGCACTACCATCCACTAGGACGCGGTGGGAGAATTAAATAGTGTGCCCGAAGCATGGCGAGCGCAGTGCTACGTTTTAGTGTTTATGTTGACTGTGTTGACATTCCGGTTAAAAAAATAAATAAATAAAAAGTTCTACATTTTCAATGACAACCTTACCTATGTCGACCTAATGACCCTGTCAACCTTCCTGCATGTCGACCTAATGGTGTCGACCTAATGCTTGTCGACCATAATGCTGGTGACCTAATGATCCATACCCTGCCTCTTAGGCTAAAGGCCCCCATACATTATGCGATTTTGGGACGATTTCATCCGATTTCGGCACTTTGGGCCGATAACCGGGTGAAATCGCCCCAAAATCGCAGGTGTGTGACATCTGATCCGATCCGATGCGCGGTCCCGTGCGCATCGGACCGGATCAGGGAGGTCGGACATAAGATCACGTCCGACCTCCCTGTATGCTATGCTTATGCCTGCCCACCTGACAGGCATATGCATGCAGACACCGGGAGCAGCACGGCGGGCAGCGGGACCCTGAGCACCAGCACACACTGACCTGGCCGGGTATGCTGTGATCACAAATAGCAGCAGCGGGGACGGGCAGTGCAGTGGCGGCTATTAGATTTTCAAAATACCTGTCAAATGACCGGCCGTTCTCTGATTGGCTGAGAGCTCTCAGCCAATCAGAGAACGGCCGGTCATTTGACAGGTATTTTGAAAATCTAATAGCCGCCACTGCACTGCCCGTCCCCGCTGCTGCTATTTGTGATCACATGCCCGGCCAGGTCAGCAGCACTTGCCGCACCCGGCACCCGCCGGGAACTCATTTGAGAGCAGCCGCCTGCCCCCACTACTGCCGCTGCCTTGCTCCTCATTGGCATCGCCGCTGCCCGCCCCACCGCCCTGCAGCTCCCCATTTGTTTTACATGTGATAAATCACAAGCGATTTATCACACGTAAAAATTGGCTCATCAAGTGCCAAATTGTATGTGAGCCTCCCGGGGAGCTGCTGGGCGGCTCGCAGGAGAATTGGGTCCGACTTGTCCTAAGGATCTTGGGTAGCAGTAAGAGTAGAGCCGGGGAGGACCAAGAGAGAAGTAGTGTGTCTGGTCAGGAGTAGAAGAGGATCAGGTATACTGTAGGACACTGACGACGCGTTTGCCGAAGAGAAGGTAACGGGAAGAGAACAGATGTAGAGTAATTGTGGTCGGTTTAAGGGCCAGATTCTCTAAGCTTCAAAAGTGATAAAAGGGAGAGTGATAAACAGCCAGCCAATCAGCTCCTACCTGCCATGTCACAGACTGTGTTTGAAAAATGTCAGGCAGGAGCTGATTGGCTGGCTGTTTATCACTCTCCCTTTTATCACTTTTGAAGCTTAGAGAATCTGGCCCATAGGATGTAGAAGTTGGTGGGATAAGACTAAATTAAGATAATGACCACTTCAATGGAGGGGGTGTGGATGTCCATTGGGTGAGGCCACAAGAGAAAAAGAGGGATAGGAGGATGGAGGCAGCAACATCAGTGAGTTTGTCTATCAGGATGTTGAAATCCTTCAGGATGAGGGAAGGATCGGACAGGAGAGAAGTGGGGCAGTGTGAAGAGGCGGAGTGTGGACATAGTGGACTTTCAAAGAAGCAGAGAAGGGTTGAGCGGGAAGGCCCAGAAGGCGCCTGATTGGGAGAGGACCGCCAGGCCACCCAGCAGCGAAGTAAATATAAATGTTTAAAATATAAAGCAAAAAAAACCACACAAAAATAATCGTCAACAAATTGTGAGACTATAAAAAGACTGAACCGGTCGCTTGATCTTCGGTAAGTAACACGTTTCCTGTAGAATTTGGCTTTGGACGGATTTATCTAAATTGTGTTATTTATTGCCGTGATTTGGGAGGTGAGCGAGATGTGCACCTGTCCTCTTAGGGGTACATTTACTAAAGCTTCTAAACAATAAAAAGAGGTGATGTTGCCCGTAGCAACCAGTCAGATTCTATCTATCATCTAGGATGCAGTAGTGGTTGCTTTAGACAACATCACCTCTTTTCATTTTAAGAAGTGTTAGTAAATTTAACCCTCAGAATCAGCTGAAATTCTCACCATGGGAACCTGGGATTGATGCCACCCTCATAAGCAGAACATTGTCCTGCCTACTGGTCCCCTAACATAATGAGCGCATCGTTATTGCAGGAGGAATATATATATATTTGAGTTTTGTGAAAGAAAATGCCGACTCAGATCCAGTATTACAACTCGTCGCCATCAGTCACCGGCGTCCTCCAGCCTCAGAACGCTGCCTCCGGGCTAATCAGACCCAAAGATGTCTCCTCTGGTGCAACGGTACAACGTATCCGACCCTCTACTGGTGAGTACCAAAATAACATCCCCTGTATGTTGGCGCCAACTTGGTGTATATAGCGAGTATACACGGATTGGGTTATTAGCCATTCAGATGCTTTCTTACATTCCTTCATAAACACTAGCTGATTAATCTGAATGCTGATTCGTTGCTATGTGTTACTGCGTTGTGTAGAGATTTCACACACACTACATTTTTGGGTGAATTGATTGACAAGTTGTTCAATCGTTATTAGCGGATACATATCGATGACCAGCGGTCAAGGTACCAGTGGTCAGAATATCTGCACCCGCATCCCGAAGGAGAGTATCCCGACAGGGGTCAAATAATTGTCACAAATGTTGGATTACAAGGGCTTCCTGTGTGCGTCAGAGGATTTAGGATTGAAACGAGCTTGTTTAATAAAACTCATGTGCATAGATAACAAAGAATAGATTCCAACTAACGATAGGAACTGAAATAAACGAGAGCTGTCCCAACAATTTTTGAGAAAGTCCTTATGAGAATGAAATAATAATAAAAAAGTCCAATGAAGATACTGAAGAACTGAATGAAGGTAATCCGAGGGAAAAATGAAAAGATGTTGGTACTGAAGAGGAGGGGGCAGTGGCGGGTCTACTGGAGGGACCCGGGGCCCACTCTCCCTTTGCAGGGAGCTGGGCAGTGGGAGAGGAAAAACAGGCTGCCGTCGCAGCACAGCCTCTCTCCCCAGCGCAGCATACGCTGATCAGTGCAGTGTACTGAGCTGGGGAGAAAGACAGCTGCAGTAGCAGCCTGCCATCTCTCTCCCTCTCAGCAGCAGCCACACCCCCTCCCAAAAGCCCCACCCTCTCGACTGGATTGCAGAGACGTACTGGAAGCTCAGCAGGCTAGGAAGTGGAGGTGGTCAGAGTTCTGACTGGGATTCCCAGGAAGCTGCTGCTGAGGCTGGCTGGGCAGACTAACAGGCTGCGGCCAAAAACCTTACCTGGAGGCTGTAGGAAGTGGACAGCTCAGGAGACACTTTTGGCACTGACAGCACATAAGCCCAGACAGGCCGACTATATATACTCTGAGAACGTTTGCAATTGGCTGACAGCAAAGGAGGCAGGAACAGAGCACAGGCTGGCCAAGAGTATTTTTGCCCATATTCAAGATGGCAGCACCAGCCTCCCAGCACCGACCAGGAACCAGGCCTCACAGCTACCTCCGGGACCCACACAAACCATCTGCCGACCCTCTGTTGCACCCTCATGGATCCACCGCCGTACGCGAGACATGCCCCGCAGCCAGCCTTCAATAAACTCAAGGGCACCCTTATTTGCAAGACGAGAACCCCCTCTTCCCATCGATGTATCACACGGTCCCTTAGTGGTTATTGTTTGATGATTACCTGTGATGAACAATCATAATCCCATTGCAAAATGTTTAAGTATTGTAGTGATTTGCTGTATGTGGATGGTGGAAGTTACACACTTGCCATCCACTTTATTATAAAGGAAGTGTTATACTGGAATTTTCTGGGTTTTTTTTTTTGTTGCAGTCATGGTTGGTCAGTATGACTGCAGTTAGTAAAGACACATTTCTAAAGTTCTCCTGAGCCCTGTGGTGATTTGCTCAAAATCCCACGTATAACAAATGGTGCTAGAAGTGGGATTTGAGCCTGTATGTTGGCAAATGAGGGCAGAATATGTCCGCAGATGCACAATGTTGGGCTGTACGTTAAATAGGCAATTCGATAATTTAGGCTCCTTCTGCATGAGTTTAATATGTAAATTTGGGGCCAAATGTAACGGTGTGAGAATCAGAAAGTGAGAGATTTTTTTTTTTTTAAAGCGGCAATCATTTACATGGCAAAATCAACCTGTTTTTTCAGTGCAAATGATTGCCGCTTTAAAAAAAATGGGAAAACTCTCCCGAAATCTCTCACATTCTGATTCTCACACCCTGTTACATTTGGCCCTTAGTGTTCAAATTGAAATCGTTATTTGGTGGGAATGGTTTTTGCGCTGAAACATTCAGGACGATTCAGATGAATTTACCATTTTTAATGTTTATGGTAAAGTTTCCTTTGTCCCCTCAGGGTTTCAGTTTAGAGACGTGTCCCCGCCACGTGGCAAACCGGCATGGAATGATTCCCGCAAGACGGAAGGCTGGCCAAATTCGTTGCGCAGATACAAACTGAGCCTGAATCACCGACCCGTGGAGTCTGTGCTGAGTAAGCGAGCCCCATTTGCAGGTAATACTGCAATTGTTCTCTATAATGTATATTTCACCTTTCCTTTCAGATCTTTTCTGCATATAAGGCCCCAAACGTAGCACATCCGCCGCTCAAACCCTCTCACAAACGGGTGCCGGACGGCTCCCTGACAGTTGGGATTCCGACAGTCATTACGCCAACGTCGGAATCCCGACTGCTCCTTCGTGGGGGTCGAATAAAATAGGTGGCCGCCACGGGGGCTTCATTGCGCTCCCCCCGCTGTGCAGTCGGGATTCCGACGACGGAGAAATGACTGTCGGAATCCCGACTGTCGGTGTGTCGTACCACACCCCTCACAAACTGCTAATGTACTTGTTGTCAAGTCATTGTTTGCTGAATGCTAAAGAGATCTGGATCACTACTGGAGAGGGATAGAAAGGTCCCTTTCCTGCAAGAATGCCTTTATAAGATACTGTTACACAGAGATCCCTAAATTCCGCAATTTCTGTCCAGGTCCTAAGAATTGCGCCTTGTAGGTGACAGTGTCTGTGCCAATGTAACTTACTGATGGAACCATTACTTGTACATTGTGCCAGCTGGGCAGCCTAAAGCCAAAGTCTCCTCACAAGCATTAGATCCTACATGCCATCTGTATAACCTACGTTACATGCACATGGGCAGTATGACTGGCGAATCCCTGAGCGCCCATACACGTGTGTCTAGCAGCATTACAAGGGGAGCTAAATGTGTATTAGCCTAGGGCACATGGTACCTTCAATCAGGCCCTGCTGCCGGTGGTATGATTACGGACGTTGGCATGCCTAGCAGTGGTCAGAAGACTGGCACCAGAATGTTGATATTGATGAGGATGCTGATGTCCGAATTCCAACTGCCGGCATCCCAAATGGAAGTATGCAGGGTGGATTATCCTTAGGCTGGGGGTTAGGTGTAGGCAGTAGTGGGGGAGTTAGGGTTAGGCTGCTGGGGACGATGACACTAAGGCTTAGGCTGCGTGGGGGTGGGGGTTATGGTTAAGCTGTGGGGAGGATTAGGTACTAGTGGGAAGAGGGGGAGTTATTAGGCTGCGGGTGGCTGGTTAGGGTTAGTATGTGGGGAGATTGGTTAGGCACTAGCAGGAAGAGGGGCAGGTATTGTTAGGCTGCAGGGAGAAGGGTTAGGCACTAGCGGGAAGAGGGAGGTTATTGTTAGTCTGCGGGGAGAAGGGTTGGGCACTAGCGGGAAGAGGGAGGTTATTGTTAGTCTGCGGGGAGAAGGGTTGGGCACTAGCGGGAAGAGCGGGATTATTGTTAGGCCGTGGGGAGAAGGGTTGGGCACTAGCGGGAAAAGCAGGATTATTGTTAGGCCGTGGAGAGAAGGGTTGGGCACTAGCGGGAAGAGGGGGGTTATTGTTAGGCTGCGGGGAGAAGGGTTTGGGCACTAGCGGGTCGAGGGAGGTTATTGTTAGGCTGTGGGGAGAAGGGTTGGGCACTAGCGGGAAGAGCGGGATTATTGTTAGGCCGTGGGGAGAAGGGTTGGGCACTAGCGGGAAGAGGGGGGTTATTGTTAGGCTGCGGGGAGAAGGGTAAGGCACTAGCGGGAAGAGCGGGATTATTGTTAGGCCGTGGGGAGAAGGGTTGGGCACTAGCGGGAAGAGCGGGATTATTGTTAGGCCGTGGGGAGAAGGGTTGGGCACTAGCGGGAAGAGCGGGATTATTGTTAGGCCGTGGGGAGAAGGGTTGGGCACTAGCGGGAAAAGCGGGATTATTGTTAGGCCGTGGAGAGAAGGGTTGGGCACTAGCGGGAAGAGGGGGGGTTATTGTTAGGCTGCGGGGAGAAGGGTTTGGGCACTAGCGGGTCGAGGGGGGGTTATTGTTAGGCTGTGGGGAGAAGGGTTGGGCACTAGCGGGAAGAGCGGGATTATTGTTAGGCAGTGGGGAGAAGGGTTGGGCACTAGCGGGAAGAGGGGGGTTATTGTTAGGCTGCGGGGGGAAGGGTAAGGCACTAGCGGGAAGAGAGGGGTTATTGTTAGTCTGCGGGGAGAAGGGTTGGGCACTAGTGGGAAGAGGGAGGTCATTGTTAGTATGCGGGGAGAAGGGGTAGGCACTAGTGGGAAGAGGGTGGTCATTGTTAGTATGCGGGGAGAAGGGTTAGGCAATAGCTGGAAGAGAGGGGTTATGGTTAGTATGCGGGGAGAAGGGTTAGGCACTAGCGGGAAGAGGGGGGTTATTGTTAGTCTGTGGGGAGAAGGGTTGGGCACTAGTGGGAAGAGGGAGGTCATTGTTAGTATGCGGGGAGAAGGGGTAGGCACTAGTGGGAAGAGGGTGGTCATTGTTAGTATGCGGGGAGAAGGGTTAGGCACTAGCGGGAAGAGGGGGATTATTGTTAGTCCGTGGGGAGAAGGGTTAGGCTATAGCAGGAAGAGAGGGGTTATGGTTAGTATGCGGGGAGAAGGGTTAGGCACTAGAGGGAAGAGGGGGGTTATTCTTAGGCTGCGGGTGGGGGTTAGGCTCTGGGGAGAAGGGTTAGGCACTAGCGGGAAGAGGGGGGGTTATTCTTAGGCCGTGGGTGGGGTGTTAGGCTGTGGGGAGAAGGGTTAGGCACTAGCGGGAAGAGGGGGGTTATTCTTAGGCCGTGGGTGGGGTGTTAGGCTGCGGGGAGAAGGGTTAGGCACTAGCGGGAAGAGGGGGGTTATTGGTAGGCTGCGGGGTGAAGGGTTGAGCACTAGCGGGAAGAGGGGGGTTATTATTAGGCTGCGGGGTGAAGGGTTGAGCACTAGCGGGAAGAGGGGGTTTATTATTAGGCTGCGGGGTGAAGGGTTAGGCACTAGCAGGAAGAAGGGGGGTTATTATTAGGCCGTGGGGAGAAGTGTTGGGCACTAGCAGGAAGAGATGGGTTATTGTTAGGCCGTGGGGAGAAGGGTTAGGCACTAGCGGGAAGAGGGGGGCTATTCTTAGGCTGTGGGGAGAAGGGTTGGGCACTAGCGGGAAGAGGGGGGCTATTCTTAGGCTGTGGGGAGAAGGGTTGGGCACTAGCGGGAAGAGGGGGGTTATTATTAGGCTGTGGGGTGAAGGGTTAGGCACTAGCGGGAAGAGGTGGGGTAATTAATAGGCTGCAGGGAGAAGGGTTAGGCACTAGCGGGAAGAGGTAGGGTAATTAATAGGCTGCAGGGAGAAGGGTTAGGCACTAGCGGGAAGAGGTGGGGTAATTAATAGGCTGCAGGGAGAAGGGTTAGGCTGCAAGGAGAAGGGTTAGGCACTAGCGGGAAGAGGTGGGGTAATTAATAGGCTGCAGGGAGAAGGGTTAGGCTGCAAGGAGAAGGGTTAGGCACTAGCGGGAAGAGGTGGGGTAATTAATAGGCTGCAGGGAGAAGGGTTAGGCTGCAAGGAGAAGGGTTAGGCACTAGCAGGAAGAGGTGGGGTAATTATTAGGCCGTGGGGAGAAGGGTTAGGAATAAGTCAGTCTGAACGGACTTTTATTTCCGACAGAGATGGCCGAGAAGGGGGCGGGCACTGACGTCATGTGACATCCTCCGCCTGCCCCGAGCAGACATCAACCCACCTACGTTTCCCTCATAAAATGCTCATAAACCACTGGGCATCCCCCTGATGTTAGCCACCGCCTGCCCCCTCCCTCCCCTTCGCATGCGCAGACCCAAACAGTCCAACACAGGGCCAAATTTGGCCCCGACCGATGAAGGGGTGTCTATGAAAAGATGAACGTTAGAACATTGATTGAATATTGTACTAACATGAAGTCTGTTTCCGTTTACCAGCGCGGACCATGAGCGCCGACTCTGGTGGTTATCGGTATAAAAGTGGCCGCGTGGACGTCCTTCCGCTGTATAGTTCCATGAACGACCCTCACCTCTACGATTACTACAGCAAGAAGTTTGGGCTGCAGGTTGGCACACGGCCCCCCTCAGTGGTAAGCGATGCAGTGCCGACATTCCTTCTGTTCGCTGTACGTTGCTATAGCGATAATTGTATGGCATCCTGCACTACGCCCACCCTCAGGGTACTGCTCAGGGAGAGGAGGTTCCGTGGTATTCAGGGGAAGAACGAGAAGACTTGTGTCATCAGCAGTAACACAGGATGCTCTGTCCGCAGATATCAAAGTCAATAGGTCAACCACTATTGGCCGACATTGACAAACTGTTGACACAGGTAAAAGGTTGACGTGCATTTTCACATTTATGTCAACATCTGTCGGCATGGATACCGTATTAGTGTACTGTGTCCACCCGCTGCGCTTACCATGGTTTGGGCACGGTGCCTCTCTGCGCTTGGCACACTATTATAATCTAACTCACTCGGATCGAGAAATAAGAACAAGTCGGTTTAAAATCGAAATCATGAAAAACTCATGTTGACATTTTCATGTGTCGACCCAGTGGCTGAACTCAGGGAGACAATGGAGGCTCCCGCCGCCAAGCACCAAGCTCGGAGGGTTGGAACTTCGCCTCTGCTCCTGTGTCCCAGAACCTGACGCCCCCCAGCACAGGCCGGCCACTAGTACTTTCATTGGGGGAGGGGCCCTAAACTGCACTCCCTGGACATATGAGGTGCTACCTGCTGAGACCTGTAGTGCAGCAAGCAGGAGGAGGAGTTTGCAGGTGCACACTAAATATATATGCTAGACCTTTTAATATCATTGCTATATTGCATTTGAGGTTATTAGCATAACGATGGCCATTAGTATGGGCTTGTCCACCGCATCCAGGTTACCTCATTAGGACAAGTCCCTAACACTACTCTGGGACAGGTCCAGGGCACAGGGCCCCCCAGGCCTGCCCAGCAGAACCACCCCATGGCATCACATTAGTTTAAAATTAAAGTGATAGTAAAAGGGATAGGGGAAATTATATGTGATAGGACTTACCTAGGTAAGAAGTAATAATAAATGTGAAGGGTGCTACATATATACCAAACAAACTAAAGGGGTGATGGAAAGTGTACGATATGATGCCATGGAGCAGCCCAGCAACAGCAGCCCAAAGAGCCCTGCGCCCCAAACACAGTCCCACAGACTAACACTCAGCATATATGTATAGTAGGACGTACCCTCATAGTGCCCAGCTGAAGTGTGCAGTCTTGAATGTTGGGACTCCAACCTAATTAAAAACAATCTGGGACAGGTGGTCGGGGTGCTAGTTATGAATACGCAGGGCTCGCTGCGCTCGCCACGCTTCGGCCATGGTGGCTCGCTGCGCTCGCCACACTTTATAAAATCAACTCCACGCCGACGTGGATATTGGGGGTATGAAAAGGTCGTAGGACGCATGCCGCCCGTCGCGTGCTCGCTGTGCTCGCCACGCTTCGGGTTCACGTTTATAGTGGGGTGGTGGCGTGGGGGTGCATTTAACATTGTAAGCACCCATTTGGGTGCTTAAAAGCACCCTTTAGGGTGCTTATACAATTTTTCCTCGCATAGGGGGCAAAAAACGCGTTGCATCGCATCGCATGCCATCTGGTGCATGGCATGCGATGCGATTAAAACATTGCGCGACCAACATCGGGGGCCCCGTGATAATACACAAGTACCAATTTTCCTGCTACTGGACCTTCCACATCACCCTCATACACTGTCCCTGCCACAACTGCCATAATGAGACAATACTCTCCATGGGTGCTGGTGTCAGCATTGCCACGAATCCCAAATCATTATTAAATAGCAAAGTATTCAGAAAGTTAATTTGTTTATTAATATAAAATAAATGTTCAATGTTGTTGTTATCCTTTCGAAGAAACGCTCCAGCAGCTCCCGCTTCAACAGTTCCGGCTTCCGACCTGGCGCTACGCGGGGTCACGGTGTGCTGTACAAAGTGGTGGTGAAGACGGGGGAGAAGAAACAGTGTGGAACCAGCGCAAGGGTGAGCCGCGGGATTTCATAGGTATAACAAGCCCCATTTCTCTTTAGGAGCGCAGGTATGCGTCTCACCCAACTATGCTGTGATGTATGGGGGGAGCGCCTCCTCCTGGAAGGCATAAGCCCACCCGCGTACCCAGCGGAATGCCTAGCTGGGCATTCCCCTGGCAGCTCCGGAGGGCCGGTACCTGCTGGGGGCGGGCGGCTGACATCACATGACTTTCAGCGCCCGCCCCCTCTTAGGCAGACACCGAAGGGAATAACATAAAAGGCGTTTCCTTGTTCCAGGGCCGTTTCCTCCCCTGGTCCTCCCTCCCCGCAGCTAGCGGCCTGGCGAGTGCGTAACTTCCCGATGTTGTTCCGTTCCAAGGTTTTGAACATAAAATGCACGTGCGCAAACCCCGACCATTGGCGCTGGGACCAAATTCGGGTTCGCACCGAGTGATCCTGAATCGGGACCTAGATTGGATGGAGATATAATATAGTCCAGGTAGACAAAGCTTGGCCTCCTAACACTGCTGGGATTTGTGGTGCATCGAGCCTGGGTTTATGTCCAATGCTGTATTCTGTCGTGTTCCGTATTTAGGTTTATATACAGATGAAAGGAACCAAAGGGAAGCTGAACAAGACCCAACTGTACAAGAAATCCGCTCCGGACAAAGACGCCGAATTTACTTTTGGGAAACGATCGACTCACACGTTCAAATTGTCCGGCCCTGAGATTGGGGACATGAAGAACATCACTCTGGAGGTAGGTGCGCTGGGGGGCGGAATCCAGGGTGCGGAACACGGTATATGGTGATCGGTGGTTGATTTTATATAGTGTGGCGAGCGCAGTGAGCCACCGAGCCCGAACGTGGCGAGCCCCGCTAGGGGACGTGTAATACTTGTGAAGTAATGCGTGTCCGCTCGCCACGCTTCGGGCTATATAAAATCAACTCCACGCCGACGTGGATAGTGGGGGTATGAAAAGGTTGGAGGACGCGTACCACTGTCCCTCGCGGGCTCGCTGCGCTCGCCACGCTTTGGGTTGGCGTTGATAGTGGGGTGGCGTTTACAATGGGGGGGGGCATTTAACATTGTCATTACCCACCAGGGTAGGGATACAATTAAAAATCGGGTCTGGGTGGGCATTTAACATTAAAAACGTGTCGCATCGCATGCCATTATAATGGCATGCGATGCGATATTAAAATTGTACACTCTTCCCGGGAAAAGCCTCAAATCAGGTCCATCGCATACCTTAATTAGTACTATGCGATGCGACGCGACGGGCGCCGTGATACTACTCAAGTACCGGACTTACTTAGCAGCTGCGAAAGAATCAGGCAGATTGGAGGCGGAGCTGACATCACATGACTTCCCCTCACACACCTGGCCACGCCCCTCACCATGGAATGATTTCCCAGTGTGCAGTGTGTGTGTGTAGCCCAGGACATACTCAGCGGCTGTGATAGAAACAGGCTGATGTCACATGACTTCCCCTCACACACCTGGCCATGCCCCTTACCATGGATTGATTTCCCAGTGCGCAGACTGTGCAGTATTTTATCTCATGCGCAGTCTATCGGTAATCACCCGGCCTGTGAATTTTGCAGCTGCGCGATCAGGTCTGAATACCCCCTATGTACCAAGCCTTAGGTATACCACCAACCAGTCAGCTCCTAACTGTCATTTTCAGAATATGGACAGTAACAGGGCAGTTGGGAGCAGGATGGCTGTTACTTTATCATTCTCCATTTTTTCACTCTCATATTTTCACACCCTCAGAGAGAGCTAAAGTGGATGGCGTTAAAGCGCCCAACTGTCATTTTTCAAAACACAGCCTATAACATGGCAGTCGTAACTGATTTTCTGGTACTTTGGGGGTTATTCTGGTTCACTCCTACTGGCAAATTCCTTCTTAGATGGACAAAACCATGTGCACTGCAGGTGGGGCAGATGTAACATGTGCAGAGAGAGTTCGATTTGGGTGGGGTTTTACTTCAAAATGAGATCTATATTGCAGTGTAAAAATAAAGCAGCCAGTATTTTCCCTGCACAGAAACAAAATAACTCACCCAAATCTAATTCTCTCTGCACATGTTACATCTGCCCCCCTGCAGTGCACATGGTTTTGTCCATCTAAGAAGGAATTAGCAAAAAGGAGTAAACCAGAATAAACCCCTTAAGGCCCCCATACACTATGCGATTTTCAGCCGATTTCACCCGATTTCGGCCCCTTGGGCCGATAAATCGGTTGAAATCGGCCGAAAATCGCATGTGTTTGACATCTGATCTGATCTGATGCGCGGTCCCGTGCGCATCAGATCGGATCAGGGCGTCGGACCTGCTGAACATCAGATATATCTGAATCTGACCCATCATGGGCACATCGTGGGTGCATTTTAGCACCCACGATGTTTCTGATCCGATATATCTCCTGGTACCTCCTTCCTGCGCCGCTGTGGACCTCCTCCAACCCCCGGTGTAGAAACAGCAGCAGCAGCCGGAACTTATGTCACAGGAAGTGACAGGCACCACGCCGGGACTCGAGTCAGGAGAGAAGAGGGCAGCAGTCAGTGTGAGAGTCTTCCCTGCTGCTCGTCCTAGATGTCAGCACACACAGCAGAGCCCCCAGACTTTCCTCTGCTGCTATATGACACCTGAACGGGCAGCAAAGCCCGGACAACATCCCCCTCCCCTCTCCCGTGCTGCTGATTGTCAGCTTGTTCAGAAGAGCACGGACGCTCCCTCTCCCCTGCTTCTGGATGACAGCACGGGCAGACTCCCCCTCTCTCTCTCCCCTGTGTGTGCCTGAATAAATTACGGTACTATTGTTCTCTCTAGTGTAGCAAGCAGCAGTGACTATATACTGCTGGTTATAATGGGAAGTGTCCAAATACCTCTTTAACCTCTATTAATACTGTTATGCAAACGGTCTCTGGTGCAACTGTCTGGGCTAATCCTATCTCCCTGACTCTCCCTCTTGGCCACTGGTTTATGTTCAGGATAATTGGATACTAGTGACAAACTTCTATTCCTGCTAGTTACTTAACTAAGACGTAACTGATATTGCATCTCTTTGGATCTTATATAGCGCAGCAGATTCCGTTATAGTGTCTTATATAGCGCAGCAGATTCCGTTACAGGGTCTTATACAGCGCAGCAGATTCCGTTACAGTGTCTTATATAGCACAGCAGATTCCGTTAGTGTCTTATATAGCGCAGCAGATTCCGTTACAGTGTCTAATATAACGCAGCAGATTCCGTTACAGGTTCTTATATAGCGCAGCAGATTCCGTTACAGTGTCTTATATAGCGCAGCAGATTCCGTTACAGTATCTTCTATAGCGCAGCAGATTCCGTTACAGTGTCTTATATAGCGCAGCAGATTTCGTTACAGCGTCTTATAAAGCGCAGCAGATTCCGTTACAGTGTCTTATACAGCGCAGCAGATTCCGTTACAGTGTCTTATATAGCACAGCAGATTCCGTTAGTGTCTTATATAGCGCAGCAGATTCCGTTACAGTGTCTAATATAACGCAGCAGATTCCGTTACAGGTTCTTATATAGCACAGCAGATTCCATTACAGTGTCTTATATAGCGCAGCAGATTCCGTTACAGCGTCTTATATAGCGTAGCAGATTCCGTTACAGTGTCTTATACAGCGCAGCAGATTCCGTTACAGTGTCTTATATAGCACAGCAGATTCCGTTACAGTGTCTTATACAGCGCAGCAGATTCCGTTACAGTGTGTTATATAGCGCAGCAGATTCCGTTACAGTGTCTAATATAGCGCAGCAGATTCCGTTACAGGTTCTTATATAGCGCAGCAGATTCCGTTACAGCGTCTTATATAGCGCAGCAGATTCCGTTACAGCGTCTTATATAGCGCAGCAGATTTCGTTACAGTGTGTTATATAGCGCAGCAGATTCCGTTACAGTTTCTTATATAGCGCAGCAGATTCCGTTACAGCGTCTTATATAGCGCAGCAGATTCCGTTAGTGTCTTATATAGCGCAGCAGATTCCGTTATATACTATATATACATATACCGCCATTCTCATTTTCTCAGAACAGTAATACCTGCAAGGTATAGCACTGTTCAGGCCACTCCCTAGAGCCATCCCATCAGATAAATCTCATGGCACATCCAATTTGCGTCAGATAAATCATGTGATTAATCACATGTGATAAATCACATGTGATTTATCTGATGCAAATTGTATGTAAAAAATGGCACGTCAAGTGTCAAATTGTATGTAGGCCTCCTGGGAAGCTGCCAGGGAAGTTCAGGGGAAATCAGATGCAATTTTCCAGGTCAGACAAATCTCATAGTGTATGGGGGCCTTTAGTCTCCATCCACTTTAATCTCTTCACGGTTTAGTACATAGACCCTTTAATCTCTTTCCACTGATAAAAGAAAAAAAAATATTTTCCTTCGTTTCAATTTTAATTTTTTTTTTATATCCTGTTAGATTATAAAAATTCAGTTTATGTTTTCCTCATAGAAAACTCTGGTAATTTTATTTGGTAAGTTCTTTAACACAAAAAACCCCACTTCATAAAGCGGGCCATCGGGACCGATGTACTAACCAGTGTCTTTCAACAGCATGACGGCCTGGAGCAGCGACACGCCTGGTATGTGGATGACGTCTTTGTTACCAACACAAACCGAGACAAAACCTGGCGTTTCCCGTGCCAGCGATGGTTCTCTCTGTATCATGCCGATTGCCAGCTAAGCCGAACACTAACGCCCGACAGCAAAAGCTCCCTTCATCAGCTGGATGGCAAAGCAGCGGATCATACAGGTAGGTGACAATGACATGTACCGTTATCTGTCAGTATAGTGCACCGGCCTGTGTGACGTGTACGGTTATCTGTCAGTATAGTGCACCGGCCTGGGTGACGTGTCAGTATAGTGCACTGGCCTGTGTGACGTGTACGGTTATCTGTCAGTATAGTGCACCGGCCTGTGTGACGTATAGTGCACCGGCCTGTGTGACATGTACCGTTATCTGTCAGTATAGTGCACCGGCCTGTGTGACGTGTACCGTTATCTGTCAGTATAGTGCCCCGGCCTGTGTGACGTGTACTGTTATCTGTCAGTATAGTGCGCCGGCCTGTGTGACGTGTACCGTTATCTGTCAGTATAGTGCGCCGGCCTGTGTGATGTATACCGATATCTGTCAGTATAGTGCCCCGGCCTGTGTGATGTATACCGATATCTGTCAGTATAGTGCGCCGGCCTGTGTGACGTGTACCGTTATCTGTCAGTATAGTGCGCCGGCCTGTGTGATGTATACCGATATCTGTCAGTATAGTGCCCCGGCCTGTGTGATGTATACCGATATCTGTCAGTATAGTGCCCCGGCCTGTGTGACGTGTACCGTTATCTGTCAGTATAGTGCGCCGGCCTGTGTGACGTGTACCGTTATCTGTCAGTATAGTGCGCCGGCCTGTGTGATGTATACCGATATCTGTCAGTATAGTGCCCCGGCCTGTGTGACGTGTACCGTTATCTGTCAGTATAGTGCCCCGGCCTGTGTGACGTGCACCGTTATCTGTCAGTATAGTGCACCGGCCTGTGTGACGTGTACCGTTATCTGTCAGTATAGTGCCCCGGCCTGTGTGACGTGCACCGTTATCTGTCAGTATAGTGCACCGGCCTGTGTGACGTGTACCGTTATCTGTCAGTATAGTGCCCCGGCCTGTGTGATGTGTACCGTTATCTGTCAGTATAGTGCTCCGGCCTGTGTGACGTGTACTGTTATCTGTCAGTGTAGTGCCCCGGCCTGTGTGACATGTACCGTTATCTGTCAGTATAGTGCTCCGGCCTGTGTGACGTGTACCGTTATCTGTCAGTATAGTGCCCCGGCCTGTGTGACGTGTACCGTTATCTGTCAGTGTAGTGCACCGGCCTGTGCGACGTGTACCGTTATCTGTCAGTGTAGTGCCCCGGCCTGTGCGACGTGTACCGTTATCTGTCAGTATAGTGCTCTGGCCTGTGTGACGTGTACCGTTATCTGTCAGTATAGTGCACCGGCCTGGGTGACGTGTACCGTTATCTGTCAGTATAGTGCCCCGGCCTGGGTGACGTGTACCGTTATCTGTCAGTATAGTGCACCGGCCTGTGTGACGTGTACCGTTATCTGTCAGTATAGTGCACAGGCCTGTGTGACGTGTACCGTTATCTGTCAGTATAGTGCACGGGCCTGTGTGACGTGTACCGTTATCTGTCAGTATAGTGCTCTGGCCTGTGTGACGTGTACCGTTATCTGTCAGTATAGTGCACCGGCCTGGGTGACGTGTACCGTTATCTGTCAGTATAGTGCCCCGGCCTGGGTGACGTGTACCGTTATCTGTCAGTATAGTGCACCGGCCTGTGTGACGTGTACCGTTATCTGTCAGTATAGTGCACCGGCCTGTGTGACGTGTACCGTTATCTGTCAGTATAGTGCCCCGGCCTGTGTGACGTGTACCGTTATCTGTCAGTATAGTGCACCGGCCTGTGTGACGTGTACCGTTATCTGTCAGTATAGTGCCCCGGCCTGTGTGACGTGTACCGTTATCTGTCAGTGTAGTGCACCGGCCTGTGCGACGTGCACCGTTATCTGTCAGTATAGTGCACCGGCCTGTGTGATGTGTACCGTTATCTGTCAGTATAGTGCACCGGCCTGTGTGACGTGTACCGTTATCTGTCAGTATAGTGCCCCGGCCTGTGTGACGTGTACCGTTATCTGTCAGTATAGTGCTCCGGCCTGTGTGACGTGTACCGTTATCTGTCAGTATAGTGCACTGGCCTGTGTGACGTGTACCGTTATCTGTCAGTATAGTGCCCCGGCCTGGGTGACGTGTACCGTTATCTGTCAGTATAGTGCACGGGCCTGGGTGACGTGTACCGTTATCTGTCAGTATAGTGCCCCGGCCTGTGTGACGTGTACCGTTATCTGTCAGTGTAGTGCACCGGCCTGTGTGACGTGTACCGTTATCTGTCAGTATAGTGCCCCGGCCTGTGTGACGTGTACCGTTATCTGTCAGTATAGTGCCCCGGCCTGTGTGATGTGTACCGTTATCTGTCAGTATAGTACACCGGCCTGTGTGACGTGTACCGTTATCTGTCAGTATAGTGCACCGGCCTGTGTGACGTGTACCGTTATCTGTCAGTATAGTGCACCGGCCTGTGTGACGTGTACCGTTATCTGTCAGTATAGTGCCCTGGCCTGTGTGACGTGTACCGTTATCTGTCAGTGTAGTGCACCGGCCTGTGTGACGTGTACCGTTATCTGTCAGTATAGTGCCCCGGCCTGTGTGACGTGTACCGTTATCTGTCAGTATAGTGCCCCGGCCTGTGTGACGTGTACCGTTATCTGTCAGTATAGTGCACCGGCCTGGGTGACGTGTACCGTTATCTGTCAGTATAGTGCCCGGCCTGGGTGACGTGTACCGTTATCTGTCAGTATAGTGCACCGGCCTGTGTGACGTGCACCGTTATCTGTCAGTATAGTGCCCCGGCCTGGGTGACGTGTACCGTTATTTGTCAGTATAGTGCACCGGCCTGGGTGACGTGCACCGTTATCTGTGAGTATAGTTCCCCGGCCTGGGTGACGTGTACCGTTATCTGTCAGTATAGTGCACCGGCCTGCGTGACGTGCACCGTTATCTGTCAGTATAGTGCCCTGGCCTGTGTGACGTGTACCGTTATCTGTCAGTATAGTGCCCCGGCCTGTGTGACGTGTACCGTTATCTGTCAGTATAGTGCCCCGGCCTGGGTGACATGTACCGTTATCTGTCAGTATAGTGCCCCGGCCTGTGTGACGTGTACTGTTATCTGTCAGTAGTGCCCCGGCCTGTGTGACGTGTACCGTTATCTGTCAGTATAGTACACCGGCCTGTGTGACGTGTACCGTTATCTGTCAGTATAGTGCACCGGCCTGTGTGATGTGTACCGTTATCTGTCAGTATAGTGCCCCGGCCTGTGTGACGTGTACCGTTATCTGTCAGTATAGTGCACCGGCCTGTGTGATGTGTACTGTTATCTGTCAGTATAGTGCCCCGGCCTGGGTGACGTGTACCGTTATCTGTCAGTGTAGCGCACCGGCCTGTGTGACGTGTACCGTTATCTGTCAGTATAGCGCACCGGCCTGGGTGACGTGTACCGTTATCTGTCAGTATAGTGCACCGCCCTGTGTGACGTGCACCGTTATCTGTCAGTAGTGCCCCGGCCTGTGTGACGTGTACCGTTATCTGTCAGTATAGTGCATCGGCCTGTGTGACGTGTACCGTTATCTGTCAGTATAGTGCGCCGGCCTGTGTGACGTGTACCGTTATCTGTCAGTATAGTGCCCCGGCCTTTGTGACGTGCACCGTTATCTGTCAGTAGTGCCCCGGCCTGTGTGACGTGTACTGTTATCTTTCAGTATAGTGCATCAGCCTGTGTGACGTGCACCGTTATCTGTCAGTATAGTGCACTGGCCTGTGTGATGTGTACCGTTATCTGTCAGTAGTGCCCCGGCCTGTGTGATGTGTACCGTTATCTGTCAGTATAGTGCGCCGGCCTGAGTGACGTGTACCGTTATCTGTCAGTATAGTGTGCTGGCCTGTGTGATGTGTACCGTTATCTGTCAGTATAGTGCCCCGGCCTGTGTGACGTGTACCGTTATCTGTCAGTATAGTGCACCGGCCTGTGTGACGTGTACCGTTATCTGTCAGTATAGTGCCCCGGCCTGTGTGACGTGTACCGTTATCTGTCAGTATAGTGCCCCGGCCTGTGTGACGTGTACTGTTATCTGTCAGTATAGTGCACCGGCCTGTGTGACGTGTACCGTTATCTGTCAGTGTAGTGCCCCGGCCTGTGTGACGTGTACCGTTATCTGTCAGTATAGTGCCCCGGCCTGTGTGACGTGTACCTTTATCTGTCAGTATAGTGCACCGGCCTGGGTGACATGTACCGTTATCTGTCAGTATAGTGCACTGGCCTGTGTGACGTGTACCGTTATCTGTCAGTATAGTGCACCGGCCTGTGTGACGTGTACCGTTATCTGTCAGTATAGTGCACCGGCCTGTGTGACGTGTACCGTTATCTGTCAGTATAGTGCACTGGCCTGTGTGACGTGTACCGTTATCTGTCAGTATAGTGCACCGGCCTGTGTGACGTGTACCGTTATCTGTCAGTATAGTGCACCGGCCTGTGTGACGTGTACCGTTATCTGTCAGTATAGTGCACCGGCCTGTGTGACGTGTACCGTTATCTGTCAGTATATTGCACCTGAATGCACAAGTATGTTTTGAATTGTGTGAGTAAACTAGGGTCCAGGGAATCCCATGTACATGCGTGGAATACACAAACTCCACACAGATAGTCCACTGGTTGTATTTTAAGTTATGGCCTCTGAGCTATAAGGAAGCAATGCTAAACACTGTGCCACTGTGCCATGATCTGTGAGCCAATTTGGATGACGCAGTGTGTTCCGCTATCTGTCAGTATGTTACATGTGTTTGCATGTCCTTGTTTGCTACGCCGGTAACACGAGATCTGGCTCACAGGGATGACAGGTTGCGCTGCTGTAGGTCAGGTTACCCGCCAGGAATCTGCTAGTAAAGGCTGCCAGATTGCCATCAGATATCTTACTATTTGTGTAATTAGGCTACTGATTTTATATACAATATAGATATATATCTACAGTCGTTCAGATCCGAGGATTCGTTTCTCGGATACTTAGGATCATAGAGAGGTTTTCCATGAGACCTATTTTCTAGCAGTACATGTAGTTGTAATGCGGCAGCCAATCCGCTGTCAGCTTTTTATCTTTCCGAGGGATAAATAGTTTACTGTTATTTTGTGCATTATTTGCACCTGGGTAAATTGTCAGTAAATGACCCTATAGTGGGTGGGGAATGTTTGCATAATTAATGATTTGACAGATTATTAGGATGTTTTGTGTTGTCCTTCCCCTTACATATACCAGCTGAGCTACATTATGTGGCTACCATTATATCCAGTTCCACACCCAAGCATTATAAGGTAAATTTACTAAAACAGGAATTCTATTGAAGATGGGATGTTGCCCTTAGCAACCAATCAGAATCTGGTTGTGAGATTATTCTAATGTAGATGCCGCTGACATGGCCACCAGAGTCATACCAGCTGCATACACAAGCTTGGCATCGGAAGTATATCATGTAAATATCAACTCTATGGCCAGTAGGGTGGCCAATTCCGGGATCGGGATCCGCGGGATCCCGGGATTTGGCCCCCAAAACACCGGGATTTCAATCCCGGGATTGGAGTTTCCAATCCCGGGATTTCGGGATTAGACTGCGCATGCGCAGTCTAATGCCGGGCAGCGTCTGAGCGGGTGCTCAGCAGCTGCCCGGCTTCTCCCGTCCCGGGCAGTGCGGCTCTGCGCAGCGTGACGACGTCAGAGGTCACGCTGCTCAGGCCGCACAGGCTGTCTGCCTCCATTCTGTCCCCGGACCAGCCCGCCCGCCCAGCAGCGGACCTGCCGGCACACCGGGGCACCAGCGGACCAGCCCGGGCTGTCCCCGGATCAGCCTGCCCAGCCATCCTGTCCCTGGACCAGCCCGCCCGCCCAGCAGTGGACCTGCCGGCACACCGGGCCACCTGCAGACCAGCCCGGGGCTCCATCACCCCATCTCGCCCACCCACCCGGCCGCACCACGCATCTGTAAGTAAATATGCGGGGCGGCCGAGGTGGGTTTTTAATAGTAGGGAAGCCAATCCCGGGATCGGGCATTTTTCAATCCCGAATTCCGGGATTGAAAAAATGCCCCGGGATTGGCTTCCCTAATGGCCAGTATTCAATGCCGGTGCGAGCGGCCGGCGAGGGGGTTAAACTGCGAGGATCACAGAAAACCAGTGATCCTCGCAGTTTAACCCCCGCGCCGGCCGCTCGCACTATTCAACGTTCCGGAGGAATCCTCGCAGTCACAGAACGGCGAGGATTCCCCTAAACTGCGAGAGCCGCTTTTGGAGGCACATTCGCAAATTCCCCCTCGCTCAAAAAACGGAGCGAGGGGGAATTTGCGAATGAGGGGGGGTCAGTTGAATACTGACAGGGTGAGCGGTGACTGCGAGCAAAAAGTCCTGCTCGCAGTAACCGCTCGCCCACGGCATTGAATATATGCCTATGGGGGAAATTTAATAAGATGTGTATTCTACTTCACATGTGATGTTGCTATGGGCAACCAATTAGAATTTACTTCTTTCTTATTTAGCACCCTCTAGAAGATAGTAGACAGGATCTGATTGGTTGCCCATAGAGACATCACATGTGAAGTAGAATACACATCTTAGTATATTTCCGCCTATGAGTGTCTATGGTTGTTGGATCGGAGATGCCGATGCCATTTTATCTGCGTATGGGTTTGTGACTTCAATCTAAGAGGTGCCACGAAAATGGTTGCAACACGCCGGCGGTTTTGCCACCACTCCCAGTCACCTCCCTCAAAATGGTGGCTTCCTGTCAGCCTTGTGCACCTGAATCCTCACTGCGAGCGACTACGGCGATGGGGTTTGGAGTGTATGACGTGTGATCACGGCACGTTTGCAATCAGACGATAATCGATGGGCATAACGTACACTTCTGAATCATGCCCTTGGTTCACCTATGGAACCCTGTCAGGAGCCTGCTACGCCTGTTATTCATTCAATCCCCACAAGGCCACACATTGCCAGCGATCCACGAGTGCTCAGAGACACCTCATGAGTGGAAGGCAGCCCTGTCCGTGTCTGGATAGTTTGGTGGTCCATTGTTCTAAATCTCATTCCTAGCTGTAAACAAATATTCCACTGCGACCATCATGCCGGTCTTGGACCCTTAATTGATCAATAACAAAACGAATATTGTATTTCGCCAGTAGAAGGAGGATGTACTATCGCATTCGGTCATGGCGTAACCGGTGACCATACTTACTGTAAATAAAATAAGCCTGGTTGTGCCTAATGACCACCAGTTACCGCCCGGCCAAGGACTCGTACAGCAAACGTGTGCCACGGGGAAGGCGGCCTACAGGGAGCAGAATGGAAACGGTCGGAATCCTGATAACAGAAAGTAATTGCTGAGACTCCTCTGGTTCCCCCGGTCTCACTGACCGTCACACTCTGTGAAGGCTCCTTCACTCCCCACCAGCTTCATATTTTTTTAAAGAGCTCATTAAGCCGGGGAGGTTTCTCAGAATATGTGATAGCTTCTACCTCTGAGACCTTTCTCCTCTGCGCTCTTCCGGAGAGACATACCTAGAAAGCCATATAAGTGATGGACTGGCCCATGCCACCCTGATACCGGGTCTGTGCAAAGGGGGGTACTGTCCAGTCGCTGCCATGTGGTGGAAGAGAAGACGGCACACCGAGGAGACCGGTATGAGCAGAGTTCTTTCCACATTGATGAGTCTAAAACACTGTTCTTATTGAGTGACCATTGCATAGTACCACTTCTCCTGTCTGGTATATGTGGATATTTGCCTTTGCATAGTACCACTTCTCCTGTCTGGTATACGTGGATATTTGCCTTTGCATAGTACCACTTCTCCTGTCTGGTATACTTGGATATTTGCCTTTGCATAGTACCACTTCTCCTGTCTGGTATACTTGGATATTGCCTTTGCACAGTACCACTCCTCCTGTCTGGTATACTTGGATATTTGCCTTTGCATAGTACCACTTCTCCTATCTGGTATACTTGGATATTTGCCTTTGCATAGTAACACTTCTCCTGTCTGGTATACGTGGATATTTGCCTTTGCATAGTACCACTTCTCCTGTCTGGTATACGTGGATATTTGCCTTTGCATAGCACCACTTCTCCTGTCTGGTATACTTGTATATTTGCCTTTGCGTAGTACCACTTCTCCTGTCTGGTATACGTGGATATTTGCCTTTGCATAGTACCACTTCTCCTGTCTGGTATACTTGGATATTGCCTTTGCATAGTACCACTTCTCCTGTCTGGTATACTTGGATATTGCCTTTGCATAGTACCACTTCTCCTGTCTGGTATACTTGGATATTTGCCTTTGCATAGTACCACTTCTCCTGTCTGGTATACGTGGATATTTGCCTTTGCATAGCACCACTTCTCCTGTCTGGTATACTTGTATATTTGCCTTTGCGTAGTACCACTTCTCCTGTCTGGTATACGTGGATATTTGCCTTTGCATAGTACCACTTCTCCTGTCTGGTATACTTGGATATTGCCTTTGCATAGTACCACTTCTCCTGTCTGGTATACTTGGATATTGCCTTTGCATAGTACCACTTCTCCTGTCTGGTATACTTGGATATTGCCTTTGCATAGTACCACTTCTCCTGTCTGGTATACTTGTATATTTGCCTTTGCATAGTACCACTTCTCCTGTCTGGTATACTTGGATATTGCCTTTGCATAGTACCACCTTTCCTGTCTGGTATACTTGGATATTTGCCTTTGCGTAGTACCACTCCTCCTGTCTGGTATACTTGGATATTTGACTTTGCATAGTACCACTTCTCCTGTCTGGTATACTTGGATATTTGCCTTTGCATAGTACCACTTCTCCTGTCTGGTATACGTGGATATTTGCCTTTGCGTAGTACCACTCCTCCTGTCTGGTATACTTGGATATTGCCTTTGCATAGTACCACTCCTCCTGTCTGGTATACTTGGATATTGCCTTTGCATAGTACCACCTTTCCTGTCTGGTATACTTGGATATTTGCCTTTGCGTAGTACCACTCCTCCTGTCTGGTATACTTGGATATTTGACTTTGCATAGTACCACTTCTCCTGTCTGGTATACTTGGATATTTGCCTTTGCATAGTACCACTTCTCCTGTCTGGTATACGTGGATATTTGCCTTTGCGTAGTACCACTCCTCCTGTCTAGTATACTTGGATATTGCCTTTGCATAGTACCACTCCTCCTGTCTGGTATACGTGGTAGCGACATCTGCAAAAAAACACTCTGTTCTGTTATTTGATAAATGTGACACATGCATGACAGGGCACAGCGCCACTTCACCTGCTCTGCATGCTGGGATATGTGACAGGGCAAAGCGCCACTTCACCTGCTCTGTATGCTGGGATATGTGACAGGGCACAGTGCCACTTCACCTGCTCTGCATGCTGGGATATGTGACAGGGCACAGCGCCACTTCACCTGCTCTGTATGCTGGGATATGTGACAGGGCACAGCGCCACTTCACCTGCTCTGTATGCTGGGATATGTGACAGGGCACAGCGCCACTTCACCTGCTCTGTATGATGGGATATGTGACAGGGCACAGCGCCACTTCACCTGCTCTGTATGCTGGGATATGTGACAGGGCACAGCGCCACTTCACCTGCTCTGTATGATGGGATATGTGACAGGGCACAGCGCCACTTCACCTGCTCTGTATGATGGGATATGACAGGGCACAGCGCCACTTCACCTGCTCTGTATGATGGGATATGTGACAGGGCACAGCGCCACTTTACCTGCTCTGTATGCTGGGATATGTGACAGGGCACAGTGCCACTTCACCTGCTCTGTATATTGGGATATGACAGGACACAGCGCCACTTCACCTGCTCTGTATGATGGGATATGTGACAGGGCACAGCGCCACTTCACCTGCTCTGTATGCTGGGATATGTGACAGGGCACAGCGCCACTTCACCTGCTCTGTATGATGGGATATGTGACAGGGCACAGTATTACTTCACCTGCTCTGTATGCTGGTATATGTGACAGGGCACAGCGCCACTTCACCTGCTCTGTATGCTGGTGTGTGACAGGACACAGCGCCACTTCACCTGCTCTGTATACTGGGATATGTGTCAGGGCACAGCGCCACTTCAACTGCTCTGTATGATGGGATATGTGTCAGGGCACAGCGCCACTTCAACTGCTCTGTATGCTGGGATATGACAGGACACAGCGCCACTTCACCTGCTCTGTATGCTGGGATATGACCGGGCACAGCGCCACTTCACCTGCTCTGTATGCTGGGATATGTGACAGGGCACAGCTCCACTTCACCTGCTCTGTATGCTGGGATATGACAGGGCACAGCGCCACTTAACCTGCTCTGTATGATGGGATATGTGTCAGGGCACAGTGCCACTTCACCTGCTCTGTATGCTGGGATATGACAGGGCACAGCGCCACTTCACCTGCTCTGTATGCTGGGATATGTGACAGGGCACAGCTCCACTTCACCTGCTCTGTATGCTGGGATATGACAGGGCACAGCGCCACTTAACCTGCTCTGTATGCTGGGATATGTGTCAGGGCACAGTGCCACTTCACCTGCTCTGCATGCTAGGATATGTGACAGGGCACAGCGCCACTTCACCTGCTCGGTATGCTGGGATATGTGACAGGGCACAGCACCACTTCACCTGCTCTGTATGCTGGGATATGTGACAGGGCACAGTGCCACTTCACCTGCTCTGTATGCTGGGATATGACAGGACACAGCGCCACTTCACCTGCTCTGTATGCTGGGATATGACAGGGCACAGTGCCACTTCACCTGCTCTGTATGCTGGGATATGACAGGACACAGTGCCACTTCACCTGCTCTGTATGCTGGGATATGACAGGGCACAGCGCCACTTCACCTGCTCTGTATGCTGGGATATGTGACAGGGCACAGCGCCACTTCACCTGCTCTGTATGCTGGGATATGACAGGGCACAGTGCCACTTCACCTGCTCTGTATGCTGGGATATGACAGGGCACAGCGCCACTTCACCTGCTCTGTATGCTGGGATATGTGACAGGGCACAGTGCCACTTCACCTGCTCGGTATGCTGGGATATGTGACAGGGCACAGCGCCACTTCACCTGCTCGGTATGCTGGGATATGTGACAGGGCACAGCACCACTTCACCTGCTCTGTATGCTGGGATATGTGACAGGGCACAGTGCCACTTCACCTGCTCTGTATGCTGGGATATGACAGGACACAGCGCCACTTCACCTGCTCTGTATGCTGGGATATGACAGGGCACAGTGCCACTTCACCTGCTCTGTATGCTGGGATATGTGACAGGGCACAGTGCCACTTCACCTGCTCGGTATGCTGGGATATGTGACAGGGCACAGTGCCACTTCACCTGCTCGGTATGCTGGGATATGTGACAGGGCACAGTGCCACTTCACCTGCTCGGTATGCTGGGATATGTGACAGGGCACAGTGCCACTTCACCTGCTCGGTATGCTGGGATATGTGACAGGGCACAGTGCCACTTCACCTGCTCGGTATGCTGGGATATGTGACAGGGCACAGTGCCACTTCACCTGCTCGGTATGCTGGTATATGTGACAGGGCACAGTGCCACTTCACCTGCTCGGTATGCTGGGATATGTGGAGATATCCAAATGGCCGCCACCATAGATGAGGCAGTCCTACTGATTTATATACATATCCCAGCATACAGATTTACACAGTGACCGTACCGTACCCTCCAACATCTGAACAGCAAAAACCAGTAGAAATTTAAAGGAACTGTACTGTACCTGCCAAAAAGGTACAGACGCACGATCCAAGACACGCCTGGAATGCGGGGTCGCTGGCAACAAGCTTGGTTGCACTGGCTTCTGGGGCCCCGGGGAAGTTGGTATTTGAGCAGTACAAAGTCCCTAGTAATGAACAAGAAACTCCTGGTAACGATCATAAAATCCCTTCTAAACTAGCATAAAACCCCTAGCAACGAGCAATTAATTTAAAAGTATTAAGCAGCCTGAATATGGAACACAGGCCCTTATTCTGGTTGACTCGCAAGGCCACGGCCTGCCCCTCGCCGACCATCGAATGATTTTGCAAGCACTCGCAGATCTGAGACCCCTCTGTGGTATCTCAGATCTGCGGGCGCCCTGTGTGGGAAGCTGGTGGGCACCTGACATACCGCTGACATCAGCTGCCAGCCCCCCACACCCGCATCATCGGGGAAGTACCATGAGAACGCTTAGCATTTTCATGGGAACGCCCATGAAACGATGGGCGTTCCCATGGTTGCCTCCCCGGCCCACCACCCCACGCCCCCTGCCCGCACTTGCACACAGCAGCTGTACATTCATATGCGAAGTTGCGAAAAAATCGCTCCCCAGCGAGTACATTCAGGGGGCGTGTAAATCAGAATAGGGGCCATAATTTTAAGGGGCATTATTGTGTGTGGGCCATAATATGGTAACGGCGACATTACACTGTGTGGCATATTGTGTAAAGGTATGGGGGTTTGGATGTGAATCCACAAACTGGTCTGCGCTGTTGTTTGAGCGGCCCAATATGGTAGATAACTGTGGGGGTTGCTAGAAAGCAGGATATATCGGGCGCTTGTAAAAAATAATAAAAAATAATTTTGTAAAACAGAGATTTTTTTGCGGTGGAGAGTGATAGGAATGAGAGAGATAAAGTCAGATGGTTGCTGAGATTATTTTGGAAAAGGCAAATGGAAATAATTGGAAGAGGGGGACAAGAGTGTAGCAATGAATAAAGAATAATAATAATAGTAATAATAATAAAAAAAAAAAAAAAAAATAATGATAAAAATAAAAATAATAATAAAATAAAAATAAAAATAGCTGAGCTGAAAATAACGGTAATAATAAATCAAAATAGATAAAACAAATAAAATAGAATAAGAATAAATGTAAAATTAAGTAGGAAAGAATAAATAATCAAATTAAAAGTAAAGGTGCCCACAGACGCTACAATTGTACTGTGCTATGCGTTTTTGACTGTACAATGGTTCTATACAATTTTTCTTCCAGCTTGCTATGAGATGTGCACTTGGATGCATGTGATGAACCCATGTTTGTAATGTTAATTTTCAGATGTAGTCTAAAAAGTACGCGCAGCACGTACTTTTTTAGACATACAATATCGGGCTCCAGGGAACATAAACACCATCCAATAATTGTACATAAGATGCAATTTGTGCTTAAAAAGTACAAAACGCATTCGATAATTGATGCGTCTGTGGGCACCTTTATAGACAGACAGACAAAAAACACTTATTGCGGCATGTTTACAAAACACTTATTGCGGCATGTTTACAATCATGTTTACAATCCTTTGTTTGAGAAGGTAAGGAGGGGAACAGTCCAGTATTCCTAACTCACTCTAACTAGTCCTGCCTGAGGTCCGTTTTGGTGGACGCTCTGGGCGGCAGCGGGCGGCAGCGGGCGGCACGGGTCCTGCGCTATTAATTGCCGGCTTCTGTCATGTAGCTTGTAGCGTGCGGCAGAGCGGCGGCTTGTGGCGGCTGTCAGACTTGGCTTGCTACTGGTTCTTCTGGTCCCTCCTAGATACACATCCAACACGTTTCACATCGGGTAGATTCTTTTTTAAAGCTACATGACAGAAGCCGGCAATTAATGCTGCTTTCCCACTGCAGACCCGTTTTAGTTTACAGGTAATCTTAAATGGTATTTAGCATTCCCACTGCAGCAGATTACAGTTTCAAATGCCATTTAAGTACCATTTCCATTGCAGGTAAAACGTTCAAAACGTTTAGTGCCTGTGACAATGGGTCAGGCCTGTCTTTCCTTGTTGATAGATATATATATATATATATATCTATATCTATATCTATCTATATAGGTGGCACTCCAAGCAATCCTGTTTGTAGATATATAACTATGAATGAAGCGGTGCCCGTCCAATGTACAGCGTGAAGCTGTCAATCTGCAAGGGGGGTGGGGGGCGGCGGCACTCGCAATGAAGAGACCACACCAAAATAGGTGACCTATGGGTCACCTATTTTGGTGTGGTCTCTTCATTGCGAGTGCCGCCGCCCCCCACCCCCCTTTATATATATATATATATATATATGGTACTTGTGAGTTATCCGGACGCCCGATTTCTAAATCGGGTCGGATCGGGACATCGCATCGCATCGCATGCGACCATCGGATGCGATGCGATGCGATGACCCGATTTTTCCATAGGAATCAATGTTAAAATGGACTGAGTCCATTTTAACATGGAATTCAATGGGAAAAAGGGGTCCTTTTCATACCCCTACTATCCAAGTGGGCATGGAGTTGGATATAAACCTGTGGCGAGCGTAGCGAGCCACCGAGCCCGAAGCGTGGCGAGCGAAGCGAGCCCCGCGAGGGGACACGGAATACCGTCCCCTCGCGGGGCTCGCTTCGCTCGCCACGCTTCGGGCTCGGTGGCTCGCTACGCTCGCCACAGGTTTATATCCAACTCCATGCCCACTTGGATAGTAGGGGTATGAAGAGGACCCCTTTTTCCCATTGAATTCCATGTTAAAATGGACTCAGTCCATTTTAACATTGATTCCTATGGAAAAATCGGGTCATCGCATCCGATGGTCGCATGCGATGCGATGCGATGCGATATCGCATCGCATCGCATCTGATTGTATGCCTTAACTTAAGGCATACAATCAAAAAATCGGGCGTCCAGATAACTCACAAGTACCATATATATATATATATATATATATAGATAGATATAGATATAGATATAGATATATATATATATATATATATATATATATCTATCAACAAGGAAAGACAGGCCTGACCCATTGTCACAGGCACTAAACGTTTTGAAGAGAATATATATATATATATATATATATATATATATATATATATGTATATATATATATATATATATATATATATATATATAGCGGGGTATGAGCACGCACCCACGGAGACTTGTAAATGAATTGCAGAGACTCAGTAACGATCAAACGTTTTCGATGCTTTATTGCATCTTCATCATCCTGATGAAGATGCAATAAAGCATCGAAAACGTTTGATCGTTACTGAGTCTCTGCAATTCATTTACAAGTCTCCGTGGGTGCGTGCTCATACCCTGCTACGTTACAGGCCACTCGTGGCCATTAGCACAGGCACCGGAGCCAGCTGTTAACTTGACCAGGAGTGCCTTCCCCACTACTCTCTCTCTCTCTCTCTCTCTCTCTCTCTCTCTCTCTCTCTCTCTCTCTCTCTCTCTCTCTCTCTCTCTCTCTCTCTCTCTCTCTCTCTCTCTCTCTCTCTCTCTCTCTCTCTCTCTCTCTCTATCTCTATATATATATATATATATATATATATATATATATATATATATATATATATATATAGATCTATATATATATAGATAGATATATATCTATCAACAAGGATAGACAGGCAGCTTGGAGGGGGTAGAGGGGGGAAGCTGTCCCCGGGTGCTGTGGGGGTAGAGGGGGGAAGCTGTCCCCATGTGCTGCGGGAGGAGGGGGTCCCTGCTGCTGCTGAGGGGAGAGGGGGTACCTGTCAGCCTGACACGGCGCTGCCGCTGCTGTATCTCCCCCCCGGCGGCCGGTCCTTGCGGCGTATGTACAGTCAGTGTCGGCGGTCCCTCTGGCGCAGGGGAAATAAGTACTATTTCCCCTGCGCCAGAGGGACCGCCGACACTGACTGTACATCCGCCGCAAGAACCGGCCGCCGGGGGGGAGATACAGCAGCGGCAGCGGCCGCCGGGGGGGAGATACAGCAGCGGCAGCGGCCGCCGGGGGGGAGATACAGCAGCGGCAGCGCCGTGTCAGGCTGACAGGTACCCCCTCTCCCCTCAGCAGCAGCAGGGACCCCCCTCCTCCCGCAGCACCTGGGCACATCTTGCCCAGCGCTGCACGCTGTGGACCCGCTGCGGGTGCCTGCACCCGCAGCGGGACCATGTACACCGCCATTTACACGGGACCCGTGTAAAAGGTGTAAAAGGGGTATAACAGGACGGGGGCGAGGGGGAGGGGGGGGCGGGGGGGCAGCGGGGCGTACCGCCGGGCTGAAAGTGGTTAATCTTTCAGCCCGGCAGCGTACACACACGGAGATGATTGCTGAAAAAAATCAGCAATCATCTCTACCGTTTAAAGATGCATTCCCATTGCATCTTAAACGGTAGATTACCGTGCAAAACCCTGCTCTGAAAACGGGTTGAAATACCGTTTAACTTTAAACGGTATTTCAACTCTGGCGCTTTCCCACTGCAGCCTTAAACGGTATTTTGCCCTCAAAAATCGGCAAAATACCGTTTTAAGGCTGCAGTGGGAAAGGGGCATTATAGAGCAGGACCCGTGCCGCCCGCTGCCGCCCGGAGCGTCCACCAAAACGGACCTCAGGCAGGACTAGTTAGGGTGAGTTAGGAATACTGGACTGTTCCCCTCCTTACCTTCTCAAACAAAGGATTGTAAAATTGATTGTAAACATGCCGCAATAAGTGTTTTTTGTCTGTCCGTCTATTACTTTTAATTTGATTATTTATTCTTTCCTACTTAATTTTACATTTATTTTTATTCTATTTTATTTGTTTTATCTATTTTGATTTATTATTACCGTTATTTTCAGCTCAGCTATTTTTATTTTTATTTTATTATTATTTTTATTTTTATCATTATTTTTTTTTTTTTTTTTATTATTATTATTATTATTATTATTATTCTTTATTCATTGCTACACTCTTGTCCCCCTCTTCCAATTATTTCCATTTGCCTTTTCCAAAATAATCTCAGCAACCATCTGACTTTATCTCTCTCATTCCTATCTCTCTCCACCGCAAAAAAATCTCTGTTTTACAAAATTCTTTTTTATTATTTTTTACAAGCGCCCGATATATCCTGCTTTCTAGCAACCCCCATATTGTGTAAAGGGCTTTATGGTGTGTGGAATAATGTGTAAGGGGCATTACAGTGTGTGGCATAATGTGTAAGGGGCATTATGGTATGTGGCATAATGTGTATGTGGCATTACTGTAAAGAGGAAAAAGACAATATAAGGGGCACAAATTAAAACTTTTTTTTCCTGTGATGGCCAGTGTCTGGGCATCCAGTGCAAAACTGGGGTGTAAGGTTGACAAGGCCACACCCCCTGCCCCCAAGGCCACGCCCATTATTGTGAGACCACAAACAGAAATAAACACAGATAGTGTGTGTTAGGGAAATGTATTAAGATTGAATGGGTACAAATGCATTTGATCCAATTCACAACTGGGACCCAGTGCTTGGCTAATTTCAAATGATTGCGCAAATTTACTATCATTCATATGAGCATATTCGGCTGAGAATTCAGCTCCAAATAGGAATTGCAAATACGGCACTCTTTCCATTCATATTTGCTGAAACATCTCTGTGTAAAAATAAAGTGACTGTTAAAAAGAAATGGTTTGCACCCCCCCATGAGCATAAACAGCCCAGCACATGCATTGGTCTGTTGTTTTTTTTTTTCCCTTGGATGCCTACTTGGATTGAAGAGGACGCGAACTACACCAGAATTAGGTGAGTATTATTTTTTTCTGCACAGCTCCCTAACGTATTTCTACTGGACAAGGGGAGCGACTCTATACGTAGATGTAACATGCATGCAGAAGAGGCTTGCTAGAACTTGAACCCAATGTTATTTAATATCTATTTTTTACACAATACTAACATCCAGGTACCCACTGCCCAGGGGTTCCAGGGATATCCCAGGACTTCAGCCCTGGCCTTGGGTGTGACCTGTGGGTGATTTTTTTTTGGAGGAGCAAAACACAGGAAGTGGTAACACACTGGAGGGGAGGAGCAGAACTCATAAAGCATTAAAACAATGAAGGCGAGGAGCAGGGCCGGTGCAAGGCACCGGAGCGCCCCAGGCGAGTCGGGGTGGGGGCGCCCCGGAGCCGGGGGGAGGGAGGGGGGTGGGGTGGTACCTGTGTAAAAAAATTGCTGCCCCGGCGTCCCTGCAGTGCTGGGGCGGTCAAGGGTGTCCGTGCCGTAGGGGTACCTGCGGCGCCGTCATGTGTTTAAAGCTGGCTGCGGCTGGCGGGGTCCCTGTAGTGAATAGCAAATAAATAGCGTTTCCCGCGCCGCCGCGCGCATAGCGCTAGTTATTTGCTATTCACTACAGGGACCCCGCCGGCCGCAGCCAGCTTTATACACATGACGGCGCCGCAGGTACCCCTACGGCACGGACACCCCTGACCGCCCCAGCACTGCAGGGACGCCGGAGCAGCAATTTTTTTACACAGTTCGCGGGGGGTGAGGGGCGAACTGCCGCCCTCCAGGTGCCGGCGCCCTAGGCAAATGCCTAGAGCTGCCTAGTGGTGGCGCCGGCCCTGGCAAGGAGCAGAACCGAGGTAGTTATAACACAGTTGAGGTGAGGAGCAGAGGTCAGGGGGAGGAGCAGAACCAAGGAAGTAATAACACAGTTGATGTGAGGAGCAGAGGTCAGCGGGAGGAGCAGAACCGGGAAGTAATAACACAGTTGAGGTGAGGAGCAGAGGTCAGGGGGAGGAGCAGAACTAAGGAAGTGTAATGTATCATTTTACATATTTGTATACATTCAGTATACATCTTAATTTTTTTAGATTGCACTGTAGAGTTTTTGAATTGTAATCCACCCCCCCCATATTTTTCCCATTATTACTATATTTTGCCTTACTCTTAATATAATTAAGTGATCTTGTTACTCCTATCTATCTATCTATCTATCTATCTATCTATCTATCTATCCATACCTCCCAACTTTGGCCGGTCAGCAGGCGGGACGTGGCCTATTTTCGGGGTGTGTGGCCTAATTTGGGGGCGTGGCCTATACTCGCGGCTCCCCCGAGAGGCCACACCCTCATTTTGCCGCTATGGGGGCATGACCCAGAGGCTCTGTGAGCCCCTGGCTGCGGGAATAGACGCTGTGCGCATGCGCACAGCGTTTATTCCCCGCTGCTTAGCATCTGACGGGGCGACTCCCAACAACCCCCCCACACCGCGGGACACTGCCGCCCGCAGGTGGGAGAGCGGGACAGGCCCTGACAATCAGGACTGTCCCGATAAAATCCGGACTGTTGGGAGGTATGTCTATCTATCTATCTATCTATCTATCTATCTATCTATCTATCTATCTATCTACCTATGTACTCTCAACATTTGAATTGCTCCGTTAGGCAAAATCTAGTTTCCCACGTTGCTTCTACACTCACACAGCAACTTCCGGGTCCCGCTGTGACACGTTCGCCGGGAGTGCGTGGCGAGCGGACGCGGATACCTTCACAGCTATACGCGTCCCCTCGCGTGCTTCACAGGTATCCGCGTCCCCTCGCGGGGCTCGCCACGCTTCGGGCTCGCTGCGCTCGCCACACTTTCTATTCTCAACTCCATGCCGACGTGGATAGTGGGGGTATGAAAAGGTCGTAGGACGCGTACCGCCACCCCTCGCGGGCTCGCTGCGCTTGCCACGCTTCGGGTTCGCGTTGATAGTGGGGGTGGTACAGCCTCAAAAATGACATTTGGGGGCCAATGAACATGTTTGATACTAATTTCAATGCATTTGGATGCTTTTCTGTTAAAAAACGCATGCGATCGCATGCGGTTTTTTAATGTGCGATGGCCATCGTGGGAGCCGTGATACTCCACAAGTACCTTCAATTATTCTTGACATGGAGATGTATGGTGTGATTTAGTTGAATGAATAAGTTTGTTGCCAGTATGTCCAAAAAACGGTAATGCAGTGGCCATTTTGCTTAAGGGCAAAATGCCCTTTTCTGTGTCCCACATGGAAAATGGGTATACAGTACCAAGGCGATGCGGTCAATTAAACAGTATTCTAACAGTATGGGAGATAGAAGTAGTACCTAATATGGTTGTGTATACAATACAAGATGCAAAAAAAAATGATGAAATAATGAGAGAGATAAAGGTAGTAGTATGGTGGTAGTTCAAGGTGATTAGAAGATAAAGGTAGTTGTGCAGGCGCCAGCGGAATCGTAGAGGAGTATACAGCGAGGGACGGTCCAGAGTGGAGGAAGCATCGGTGTATCAGGTAAGTGTGCTGTGCACCAGCAAGTGTGTTAGGGACGCCGGCCACTGGTGACATTTCACCACTTCCCATGACCCACCAATGACTTTTTATCCATCACACCCCCCAAGCTGAACTACCTGTTCTTCTTCATCCGGATTCTTGCCTCATTTACTTTCACTGTTGGAAATACCCCCCCCCCCCGCATTGATTTTTATTTTAATTTTATTTGTTCATTTGTTTATTTGTTGTTGTTTTTTTTCGTTTGATTACCTGTGCGCATCATTAGGTTGTTGCACATTAGGTTGCTACACACCCTGTTTGGTGCGGACACATTATATGTTCATTCTCACTGGGTTACCCATACCCGTACTGTCCATAGTGTGTATTAGTAATAAAAATCCTACTATTTTACCCACCATACCCAGACTACTGCACATCTTTTGTCTTTAGCGCAGGACTCCATAACGTTTTTCTTTCCACATACCTTCTGGAGGGCGGCCTCCCTCCAGTTTTGGAGACCCACAGCTTGCACATATCACATATAGAGAGCGCCATCCCTCCACCCGTATTTAAATAAAATCTAGTGTCCGCTGGCCTGTACAACAGTTAAATTCCCCCATAGAGGTGAGTAGCAGCATTCGCCTTTTATGGTTAGCATTACTGACTCACAGCACTGAGGTCAGGGGTTCGATTCCCACCATGGCCCTAACTGTGTGGAGTTTGTATATTCTCCCAGTGCTTGCATGGTTTTCCTCTGGGTACTCCGGTTTCCTCCCACAATCCAAAACTATACTGGTAGGTTAATTGGCTCCCAACAAATTAACCCTAGAATGTCTGTGTGCGTGTATATGTGGTAGGGAATGTAGATTGTAAGCTCCACTGGGGCAGGGACTGATGCGAATGTTCAACTATACTCTGTACAGCGCTGTGGAATATGTGTGCGCTATAGAAAAAACTGGTAATAATAGTCCCTGTACAGCACTGCGGAATATGTGTGCGCTATATAAATAACTGGTAATAATCGTATCTGTACAATGCTGTGGAATATGTGTGCGATATATAATAGCTGGTAATAATATTCTCTGTACAGCGCTGCGGAATATGTGTGCGCTATATAATAACTGGTAATAATATTCTCTGTACAGCGCTGTGGAATATGTGTGCGCTATATAATAACTGGTAATAATATTCTCTGTACAGCGCTGCGGAATATGTGTGCGCTATATAATAAGTGGTAATAATAGTCTCTGTACTGCGCTGCAGAATATGTGTGCGCTATATAAATAACTGGTAATAATATTCTCTGTACAGCGCTGCGGAATATGTGTGCGCTATATAATACCTGGTAATAATAGTCTCTGTACAGCGCTGTGGAATATGTGTGCGCTATAGAAAAAACTGGTAATAATAGTCCCTGTACAGCGCTGCGGAATATGTATGCGCTATATAATAACTGGTAATAATATTCTCTGTACAGCACTGTGGAATATGTGTGCGCTATATAAATAAATGGTAATAATATTCCCTGTTCAGCGCTGCGGAATATGTGTGCGATATAAATAACTGGTAATAATAATCTCTGTACAGCGCTGTGGAATATGTGTGCGCTATATAATAACTGGTAATAATATTCCCTGTACAGCGCTGTGGAATATGTGTGCGCTATATAATAACTGGTAATAATAATCTCTGTACAGCACTGCGGAATATGTGTGCGCTATAGAAAAAACTGGTAATAATAGTCCCTGTACAGCGCTGCGGAATATGTGTGCGCTATATAAATAACTGGTAATAATCGTATCTGTACAGCGCTGTGGAATATGTGTGCACTATATAATAACTGGTAATAATATTCTCTGTACAGCGCTGCGGAATATGTGTGCGCTATATAATAAGTGGTAATAATAGTCTCTGTACTGCGCTGCAGAATATGTGTGCGCTATATAAATAACTGGTAATAATATTCTCTGTACAGCGCTGCGGAATATGTGTGCGCTATATAATACCTGGTAATAATAGTCTCTGTACAGCGCTGTGGAATATGTGTGCGCTATAGAAAAAACTGGTAATAATAGTCCCTGTACAGCGCTGCGGAATATGTATGCGCTATATAATAACTGGTAATAATATTCTCTGTACAACACTGCGGAATATGTATGCGCTATATAATAACTGGTAATAATATTCTCTGTGCAGCTCTGTGGAATATGTGTGCGCTATAGAAAAAACTGGTAATAATAGTCCCTGTACAGCGCTGCGGAATATGTATGCGCTATATAATAACTGGTAATAATATTCTCTGTACAGCGCTGCGGAATATGTGTGCGCTATATAAATAAATGGTAATAATATTCCCTGTTCAGCGCTGCGGAATATGTGTGCGATATAAATAACTGGTAATAATAATCTCTGTACAGCGCTGTGGAATATGTGTGCGCTATATAATAACTGGTAATAATATTCCCTGTACAGCGCTGCGGAATATGTGTGCGCTATATAATAACTGGTAATAATAATCTCTGTACAGCGCTGCGGAATATGTGTGCGCTATAGAACAAACTGGTAATAATAGTCCCTGTACAGCGCTGCGGAATATGTGTGCGCTATATAATAACTGGTAATAATATTCTCTGTACAGCGCTGTGGAATATGTGTGCGCTATATAAATAACTGGTAATAATAGTCTCTGTACAGCGCTGTGGAATATGTGTGCTATATAATAACTGGTAATAATATTCTCTGTACAGCGCTGTGGAATATGTGTGCGCTATATAAATAACTGGTAATAATAGTCTCTGTACAGCGCTGTGGAATATGTGTGCTATATAAATAACTGGTAATAATAGTCTCTGTACAGCGCTGTGGAATATGTGTGCGCTATAGAAAAAACTGGTATTAATAGTCTCTGTACAGCGCTGTGGAATATGTGTGTGCTATATAATAACTGGTAATAATAATCTCTGTACAGCACTGTGGAATATGTGTGCGCTATATAATAACTGGTAATAATAGTCTCTGTACAGCACTGCGGAATATGTGTGCGCTATATAATAACTGGTAATAATAGTCTCTGTACAGCACTGCGAAATATGTGTGCGCTATATAATAACTGGTAATAATAGTCTCTGTACAGCGCTGTGAAATATGTGTGCGCTATAGAAAAAACTGGTAATAATAGTCCCTGTACAGCGCTGCGGAATATGTATGCGCTATATAATAACTGGTAATAATATTCTCTGTACAGCGCTGTGGAATATGTGTGCACTATATAAATAACTGGTAATAATAGTCTCTGTACAGCGCTGTGGAATATGTGTGCGCTATATAATAACTGGTAATAATAGTCTCTGTACAGCACTGTGGAATATGTGTGCGCTATATAATAACTGGTAATAATAGTCTCTGTACAGCGCTGAAGAATATGTATGCGCTATATAAATAACTGGTAATAATAGTCCCTGTACAGCGCTGCGGAATATGTGTGCGCTATATAAATAACTGGTAATAATAATCTCTGTACAGCGCTGCGGAATATGTGTGCGCTATATAATATAACTGGTAATAATAATCTCTGTACAGCGCTGCGGAATATGTGTACGCTATATAAATAACTGGTAATAATAATCTCTGTACAGCGCTGCGGAATATGTGTGCGCTATATAATAACTGGTAATAATAATCTCTGTACAGCGCTGCGGAATATGTGTGCGCTATATAATATAACTGGTAATAATAATCTCTGTACAGCGCTGCGGAATATGTGTACGCTATATAATATAACTGGTAATAAATAAATGATATATTCGTATGATTTCCCTTGCTTGCGCAGGCTCCATTACAGGTGTCAGTGACAATACCCGGGATAGCAGGTGTATAACTGCCAGGCTTGCGTGTGTTCCGTCTCTGTGTATGCCGCACATATTGTCTCTATGATAATTAGTGTAAGTGAGCGGCGCGGCACACAGACACTATGAATGTACCTCGCTAACATCAGGTTAGAGTAACATTATGGCTCTGTGCCAGATGCTGAAATATTCATGTGTGTGTAAACATTGCAAACGGGCCAACAAAGTACTTTTCATAAATAAGATGGTGGTAACAAGGCCTTTATGTTATTATAGGCCAATGTACACTCGCCATGCTTTGGGCACCCAAAAACGTGAAAAAACTTGTGTGGACCATGTGACTTTCCATCACGTTCCCTTCGTGTCTATCTTCCGTTACTGTCAATCTAGACGTTCTCGACTATCTTTAGGGTTCTAACTAGATGTGTTTGACCTCTTTGAGCTAGCCCTGGTCCTGGCAATGTGAGACTCGGCTGTGTGTAAAGATCCAGCACAGGGCTCGACTAGCAGGGGGGTTGTTGTAAGTAGTTAGAAGAGGCCAGGGATTCCTCGGAAAGTGGAGTCCCCCCCTCTCAAGTATTCCCCACATCACCCAGGCCCAGGGTTATCCCATTGCACCCGTTGATCGCAGTTAAAGTTAGATTTGTAAATAATATTGTCCATGGCAGTGGGACTACTGATCCCAGCAAGTCTGCTTACCGGCACCTGGAGAACCAAAAGTACCAGCAAGCCCGCTGGCACCTATAGGAATTATTTGAAGAGAAAAAAGTACACATGCACTGAAAGTTTAAATCCTTTACTCACACTCACTTCCTGAAGGAGCACAGTCCTCTTGTCCAGTAGGCATCCAGGCTTGGCAAAATAAAATAAAATGAACATGTGTTCCTGCACTTCTGTCGCTGCTAGCCGCTACCATGGGAACAGCCCGCTGATTGGCTAGGACAGACCGCTCCTTTTGTCATGTGGCAGCTTTTCTACATCTGATTAAAGTTATTTTTTGCTACACTTAAAGTCAAATTGACACATTTATTTCCTCAGCATTATATAGCTCATGCAGTATATACAGTACTAGGTAATTCATCGCGCCCTACGGGCGCTCTTCACACCGGCGTAAGGGGCTGCGCCCCCTTAATTTGTGAACGTTTGTATATGAGAAATATGGTTAGAATTGTATGTAAGATGCCTGTATTGCAACTTGAGTTATAGGTGAAATGTGTTAAATAGAGAGCATATGATGTGGAAGGGGGGGGGGGGGTGTATTGTTTTGTTTAATTAAAAAGTGGTTACAGAGTAAGATGTACATTGATAGTGTGGAGGGTACAGTGACATTTGTGGGTGTGGGGGGGGGTGTGTGCGTGTTGTTTAGGTGTGTGTGTGTGTGTGCAATAGTATAGTAGGGTGTTTTTGAGTCAACGGCTCCCCACTGGCGGAGGTCACGACACAGGAAAACAGGAGGCTGGGTAGTGATAGGGGTGTGTGGGCATAAGGGGGACTAAAGAGGAGGGTGGGGGACACTGTGCAGCTTTTGCCAGTGGGTGAGGGTCCAGCGTGGCAGCACAGAAGTACAGGACAGTGGCCCTGAGTCAGTGTCTCCTCTTACTGGGTGGGAGTTAGGGTGCATGAGAGCATCAGGCTGTGCGGTAAAGCATGATAGGGGCATGTGGGCAACACAGGGTGAGTGGGTCCCCACTGGCGGAAGTTACGGGGCAGGAGAACAGGAGGCAGGGCAGTGATAGAGGTGTGTGGGCATGAGGGGTAGTAAAGGTTTTTGGCTGTTGCAGAGTAGGGATGGCCATTGGTGCAGATGCCATCGATGGTTGGCATTGAAGGTGATTTTGCACCCTGCCATCGATAGTAGTAAAATATTACTTGGATAACCATCGATTGTTGTAGTTATCGATGGTCATCCATTATATCTGACTGAATAGGCCGTGGGTCAATCAGAACTCGGTGGCGGGACTTCCGGGTGTGGGGGGGTGGAGCTATGCACCTTAAAAAAAATTGAAACTTGATCGGTTCTCCTTTGCCATCGATGTAGAGAAACCATCTGGTCCTCCCACATCGATGGCAAAAGTATTCAACATCGGCCATAAACCATCAATGATTTGAAATCATTGATCGTCGATGGGCATCCCTAGAATTGGAGAAGGGTGGGGGACAGTATGCAGCTCCCGGCAGTGGGTGAGCGTCTCCTCCCACTGGGAGGGAGTGAGGGTGCATGAGAGCAGGAGGCTGTATAATAGTGGTATGTGGGCAAGACATTGATAAAAGTTGTGGCGCTGGTGCAGTGAATCGCGGGAAGGGGGACCCGCAAATTGCGGGAGGGGGGGGGGGGTTGTGGGGGTCCGTGAATCGCGGAAGGGGGGTCGTGGGGGTCCGTGAAACGTGGGAGGGGGCGCAAGGGTGCCATGAATCGAGGGAAGGGGGGTCGCGGGGGTCCACGAATTGCGGGAGGGGAGTGTGAATCGCTGGGGGGGGGTCGCGGGGGTCCAGGAAACGCGGGAGGGGGGAGGGCGTGGGGTGCTGTGAATCGCGCGGGGGGGGTGAATCGCGGGTAGGGGAGGTCAGGGGGGTTTGCGAATTGCGGGTGGGGGGTTGTGGGGGTCCGTGAATCGAGGAGGGGGCGCGAATCGCTGGATCGCAGGGGTCCGCGAATCGCGGGAGGGGGGTGCGGTGAATCACGGGAGGGGGGCCCAAATCGTCGGAGCGTGAATCGAGGGAGCGGGGGTCCGCGAATCGCGGGAGGGGGGATGCCGTGAATCGCGCGCGTGTGTGTCGCCGGGGTCCGTGAATTGCGGGAGGGGGGTTGCTGTGAATCGCGGGAGGGGGGGGTCTTGTCACCTGGTGGCTGTGGACTAATGGGGATGGTGAGTGTGTACTGTAGCCCAGGCTGGGCAGGGGGAGGTGATGTCAAGGGGGTGGTGGTGTGTGTCACACTGGTCTTTTCCCTAGGGTGGCGGGTTTGTGTATCCCGCTGGGCAGGAACGTTATACACATAGAACACTGGTCTTTTCCCTAGGGGGGGGCGGGTTTGTGTATCCCGCTGGGCAGGAACGTTATACACATAGAACACTGGTCTTTTCCCTAGGGGGGGCGGGTTTGTGTATCCCACTGGGTGGGAACGTTATATACACAGGGGCAAGGGCGTAACTAGATATTCATGGGCCCCATAGCAAAAGTTTGTAAGGGCCCCCTATTTAGCAACTGACGGTGATAAATGTATGTAAAACATATTATTTATACAGTAAAGATGGACCCCCTTCAGCTCGGGGCCCCATAGCAGCTGCACCCCTTGCACCTATGGTAGTTACTGTATGCCCTTGCACAGGGGATGATTGACAGATCTGGCTAAATATATAAGAGATAACTGATTTTTAAACTGTAGACCAGGCATGTCAAGACTATGGCCCTCCAGCTGTTGTGAAACTACAAGTCCCATCATGTCTTGCCACAATTTTGCTATTAGGGAATACTAAAATTATGGCAAGGCATGCTGGGATGTGTAGCTTCACAGCAGCTGGAGGGCCAGGTTTGGACAAGCCTGCAGTAGACACTACAGTATACTGTACACAGGGCCTAATTCAGTGCTGATTGCACTGCTGCTAAGTTGCAGAGCCCTGAGATCAGTTATACGCCGCCCAGCTACAGTAAAATCCCGCCCTGCGCAGGCCTGCGCATCGCTTCGTACAGCTTGCAAAAATGAGCTGGATCGGCGATTAGCTGCAAAATCCATTCACAGTCACCACAAATGTTCAGCTGAGCGATCAGGTAGGAGGTAGGCCCATAGACTGATCCTTCCGCTGTGATCTCTGCCTTCATTTGCTTCTGTTACCTGTCTGAGTCTCACGGGTTATCAGTCTGGTTTCATGTTAGCAGGATCGGGGCGGGGGAGCAGTGCGGCCAGCGAGCAGTGTCAGCAGACACGCTACGAGCATTATCGCCGGACACTTGAGAAAGTAATTACTGTGAGGTTTCTGTGCTGCGGAGCGGAATATGCGAATGATGTGCGCTGTTCTCGCGGGGCTTCACCTTAATATAAGTCATTTATATACAGGCAGCTTGGGGTGGGGAACCTTTTTTGTGCCAAGGGCCTTTTGTATGGGGAAAAAATCCTTCGGGGGCCATATGTAAAAGTTTATCTTACAAATTGTCCTGCTGCAGCCGTCCCAGGCTCCGGCGGCTGCCACTGAATAGGACTGACAGTCTCCGGCTGCTGTTGAAGAAGAGGAATCTCGTGAGAACTACGGACCTTTCGCGAGAATTCCCCTGTACTTGAGTCCCGGCAAAGCCGCTGGGCGGGTAGGAGGGACACTCAGATCGGCTACGGGGGCCGCATAGCCCCTGTCAGATGGGATCCCGACTGTCGCATATTTTGCAGTTGCAATTCCGATGTCAGAATCTTGACTGTCACTCCGTTATCCTTCACCCCAATAGCCAATAATACAGGAAAACTCTCCCAAATCTGCTTGTACAGCGCCATCTTGTGGTGGAAACCATTATTTCTCTGTCTATTGCTGTTTGTGTAGCAGCTTGGACAGAATTGCAGTTCATTATAATCATCCTTTATTTATATGGCACCACAAGGGATCTGCATTTCCAGAGTACAAATATTAATAAGCAAAAAAAGGAGACAGTGACATACAGGTAAATACAATAGAGGACAAGTACAGGGTATATAACCACAACTGCATCAGCAGGCAGCACTGACATAAGTATCAGGGGGCAGAACACAGTGACTTCCAGGTGACTACAATAGAGGACAAGTACAGGGCACATAACCACAGCTGCATCACCAGGTAGCACTGACATAAGTATCAGGGGGCAGAACACAGTGACTTACAGGTGAATACAATAGAGGACAAGTACAGGGTATATAACCACAGCTGCATCAGCAGGGGGCACTGACATAAGTATCAGGGGGCAGAACACAGTGACTTACAGGTAACTACAATAGAGGACAAGTACAAGGTATATAACCACAGCTGCATCAGCAGGTGGCACTGACATAAGTATCAGGGGGCAGAACACAGTGACTTACAGTTTTATACAATAGAGGACAAGTACAGGAGACATAACCACAGCTGCATCAGCAGGGGGCATTGACATAAGTATCAGGGGGCAGAACACAGTGACTTACAGGTAACTACAATAGAGGACAAGTACAGGGGACATAACCACAGCTGCATCACCAGGTAGCACTGACATAAGTATCAGGGGGCAGAACACAGTGACTTACAGGTGAATACAATAGAGGACAAGTACAGGGTATATAACCACAGCTGCATCAGCAGGGGGCACTGACATAAGTATCAGGGGGCAGAACACAGTGACTTACAGGTAACTACAATAGAGGACAAGTACAAGGTATATAACCACAGCTGCATCAGCAGGCGGCACTGACAGAAGTATCAGGGGGCAGAACACAGTGACTTACAGGTAACTACAATAGAGGACAAGTACTGGGGACATAACCACAGTTGCATCAGCAGGTGGCAATGACATTAGTATCAGGGGGCAGAACACAGTGACTTACAGGATACTACAACAGAGGACAAGTACAGGGTACATAACCACAGCTGCATCAGCAGGCGGCACTGACATAAGTATCAGGGGGCAGAACACAGTGACTTCCAGGTGACTACAATAGAGGACAAGTACAGGGCACATAACCACAGCTGCATCACCAGGTAGCACTGACATAAGTATCAGGGGGCAGAACACAGTGACTTACAGGTGAATACAATAGAGGACAAGTACAGGGTATATAACCACAGCTGCATCAGCAGGGGGCACTGACATAAGTATCAGGGGGCAGAACACAGTGACTTACAGGTAACTACAATAGAGGACAAGTACAAGGTATATAACCACAGCTGCATCAGCAGGTGGCACTGACATAAGTATCAGGGGGCAGAACACAGTGACTTACAGTTTTATACAATAGAGGACAAGTACAGGAGACATAACCACAGCTGCATCAGCAGGGGGCATTGACATAAGTATCAGGGGGCAGAACACAGTGACTTACAGGTAACTACAATAGAGGACAAGTACAGGGGACATAACCACAGCTGCATCACCAGGTAGCACTGACATAAGTATCAGGGGGCAGAACACAGTGACTTACAGGTGAATACAATAGAGGACAAGTACAGGGTATATAACCACAGCTGCATCAGCAGGCGGCACTGACAGAAGTATCAGGGGGCAGAACACAGTGACTTACAGGTAACTACAATAGAGGACAAGTACTGGGGACATAACCACAGTTGCATCAGCAGGTGGCAATGACATTAGTATCAGGGGGCAGAACACAGTGACTTACAGGATACTACAACAGAGGACAAGTACAGGGTACATAACCACAGCTGCATCAGCAGGCGGCACTGACATAAGTATCAGGGGGGCAGAACACAGTGACTTATAGGTGAATACAATAGAGGACAAGTACAGGGTATATAACCACAGCTGCATCAGCAGGCGGCACTGACATAAGTATCAGGGGGCAGAACACAGTGACTTACAGGTGAGTACAATAGAGGACAAGTACAGGGCACATAACCACAGCTGCATCACCAGGTAGCACTGACATAAGTATCAGGGGGCAGAACACAGTGACTTACAGGTGAATACAACAGAGGACAAGTACAGGGTACATAACCACAGCTGCATCAGCAGGCGGCACTGACATAAGTATCAGGGGGCAGAACACAGTGACTTACAGGTGAATACAATAGAGGACAAGTATAGGGCACATAACCACAGCTGCATCACCAGGTAGCACTGACATAAGTATCAGGGGGCAGAACACAGTGACTTACAGGTGAATACAATAGAGGACAAGTACAGGGTATATAACCACAGCTGCATCAGCAGGGGGCACTGACATAAGTATCAGGGGGCAGAACACAGTGACTTACAGGTAACTACAATAGAGGACAAGTACAAGGTATATAACCACAGCTGCATCAGCAGGTGGCACTGACATAAGTATCAGGGGGCAGAACACAGTGACTTACAGTTTTATACAATAGAGGACAAGTACAGGAGACATAACCACAGCTGCATCAGCAGGGGGCATTGACATAAGTATCAGGGGGCAGAACACAGTGACTTACAGGTAACTACAATAGAGGACAAGTACAGGGGACATAACCACAGCTGCATCACCAGGTAGCACTGACATAAGTATCAGGGGGCAGAACACAGTGACTTACAGGTGAATACAATAGAGGACAAGTACAGGGTATATAACCACAGCTGCATCAGCAGGCGGCACTGACAGAAGTATCAGGGGGCAGAACACAGTGACTTACAGGTAACTACAATAGAGGACAAGTACTGGGGACATAACCACAGTTGCATCAGCAGGTGGCAATGACATTAGTATCAGGGGGCAGAACACAGTGACTTACAGGATACTACAACAGAGGACAAGTACAGGGTACATAACCACAGCTGCATCAGCAGGCGGCACTGACATAAGTATCAGGGGGCAGAACACAGTGACTTCCAGGTGACTACAATAGAGGACAAGTACAGGGCACATAACCACAGCTGCATCACCAGGTAGCACTGACATAAGTATCAGGGGGCAGAACACAGTGACTTACAGGTGAATACAATAGAGGACAAGTACAGGGTATATAACCACAGCTGCATCAGCAGGGGGCACTGACATAAGTATCAGGGGGCAGAACACAGTGACTTACAGGTAACTACAATAGAGGACAAGTACAAGGTATATAACCACAGCTGCATCAGCAGGTGGCACTGACATAAGTATCAGGGGGCAGAACACAGTGACTTACAGTTTTATACAATAGAGGACAAGTACAGGAGACATAACCACAGCTGCATCAGCAGGGGGCATTGACATAAGTATCAGGGGGCAGAACACAGTGACTTACAGGTAACTACAATAGAGGACAAGTACAGGGGACATAACCACAGCTGCATCACCAGGTAGCACTGACATAAGTATCAGGGGGCAGAACACAGTGACTTACAGGTGAATACAATAGAGGACAAGTACAGGGTATATAACCACAGCTGCATCAGCAGGCGGCACTGACAGAAGTATCAGGGGGCAGAACACAGTGACTTACAGGTAACTACAATAGAGGACAAGTACTGGGGACATAACCACAGTTGCATCAGCAGGTGGCAATGACATTAGTATCAGGGGGCAGAACACAGTGACTTACAGGATACTACAACAGAGGACAAGTACAGGGTACATAACCACAGCTGCATCAGCAGGCAGCACTGACATAAGTATCAGGGGGGCAGAACACAGTGACTTATAGGTGAATACAATAGAGGACAAGTACAGGGTATATAACCACAGCTGCATCAGCAGGCGGCACTGACATAAGTATCAGGGGGCAGAACACAGTGACTTACAGGTGAGTACAATAGAGGACAAGTACAGGGCACATAACCACAGCTGCATCAGCAGGCAGCACTGACATAAGTATCAGGGGGCAGAACACAGAGACTTACAGGGGAATACAATAGAGGACAAGTACAGGGCACATAACCACAGCTGCATCAGCAGGCAGCACTGACATAAGTATCAGGGGGCAGAACGCAGTGACTTACAGGTGACTACAATAGAGGACAAGTACAGGGTACATAACCACAGCTGCATCAGCAGGCGGCACTGACATAAGTATCAGGGGGCAGAACACAGAGACTTACAGGGGAATACAATAGAGGACAAGTACAGGGCACATAACCACAGCTGCATCAGCAGGCGGCACTGACATAAGTATCGGGGAACAGAACACAGTGACTTACAGGGGAATACAATAGAGGACAAGTACAGGGGTCATAACCACAGCTGCATCAGCAGGCGGCACTGGCATCAGTATCAGGGGCAGAACACAGTGACTTACAGGTGAATACTATAGAGGACAAGTACAGGAGACATAACCACAGCTGCATCAGCAGGCGGCACTGACATAAGTATCAGGTGGCAGAACACAGTGACTCACAGATGACTACAATAGAGGACAAGTACAGGGTACATAACCACAGCTGCATCAGCAGGCGGCACTGACATAAGTATCATGGGGCAGAACACAGTGACTTACAGGTGACTACAATAGAGGACAAGTACAGGGTATATAACCAGAGCTGCATCAGAAGGCGGCACTGACATAAGTATCAGGTGGCAGAACACAGTGACTAAAGGCCCCCATACATTAGGCCGACTTGTCCTTAGGACAAGTCGGACGCAATTCTCCTGTGAGCCGCCCGGCATGCTCCCCGGGAGGCTCACCTACAATTTGGCACTTGATGAGCCAAATTTTACATGTGATAAATCGCTTGCGGGCAGCGGGGGTACTGAGCGCTGACCTGGCCGGGCGGTGTGGTCAGCAGCAGCGCTCATCAGGGGGACGCCGGAGCGGGCAGCGGGTCCTGTCGGTTTAACTAGTTGGCGGCGCCGGTGTGTGATGACCTGGCCGGGCGCTGTGATCATTCACAGATATCATTCAGCAGCGCTGCGGGACGGACGGGGCCGGGCAGTGCAGTGGCGGACTGGCGGGTATTAGATTTTTAAAACACCTGTCAAATGACTAGCCGTTCTCTGATTGGCTGAGAGCTCTCAGCCAATCAGGGAATGGCTAGTCATTTGACAGGTGTTTTAAAAATCGAATACCCGCCACTGTACTGCCCGGCCCCATCCGTCCCGCAGCGCTGCTGAATGATATCTGTGAATGATCACAGCGCCCGGCCAGGTCATCACACACCGGCGCCTCCAGCTAACAGGGAGGTCGGACGTGATCTTATGTGCTGACCGTCCGACCTCCCTGATCCGATCCGTTGCGCACGGGACCGCGCATTGGATCGGATCAGATGTCACACTCCTGCGATTTTGGGCCGATTTCACCCGGTTATCGGCCCAAAGTGCCGAAATCGGATGAAATCGTCCCAAAATCGCATAGTGTATGGGGGCCTTTACAGGTGACTACAATAGATCTCCTGACAATCAGGGAGATTTAGGGCCAGATGCACTAAGCTTCAAAAGTGATAACATGGAGAGTGATAAACAGCCAGCCAATCAGCTGCTGCCTGACATTTTTTAAACCCAGTCTGTGACCTGGCACATGATAGAGAACTAGCCCAGTGAGCCCACAGACCGTGCCAGACACGCTCTGCCTCCCCATGTTGCCCAGCAAATACTGCTACTCCATAGCCACCAGGTGAGTGCTCCCCGCCACCCCTCCCGCGATTCGCGCGCCCCCTCTCCCCTCCCGCGATTCGCGGCACAAACCCCCACGTGAACCCCCTCCTGCGGTTCGCGCCAAACCCCCCCTCCCGCGATTCGTGGCACCCACCACCCCCCACGCGACCCACCCTCCAGCGATTCGCGGCACACACACACCGCCCCGCGACCCCCCTCCCGCAATTCGCAGCAACCCCCGCGCCCCCCCTCCCGCAATTCGAGGCACACAACCCCGTGATTAGCAGCACCCACCACCCCCCCCCCCCGCGACCCCAACTCTCGCGATTCACGGCACCCCTCCCCCCCAGGCCCCCCCTCCCGCAATTCGCGGCACACACCCCCCGCAACCCCCCCTCCCGCGATTCGCGGCAAACCCCCGCGACCCCCCTCCCGCGATTCGCGGCACCCACCACCCCACGTCCCCGCCTCCCACGAATCCCGGCACCCCTCCCCCCGGGTCCCCTCCCGCGATTCGCGGCAACCCCGCCTGGGGGGCCGGGAGGGGGACCCGATTTTCGGGAGACTCCCGGGAATTCCGGGAGGGTCGGCAACCCTGCTGTACCCTCCACACTATCAATGTACATCTTACTCTGTAACCGCTTTTTAATTAAACAAAACAATACACCCCCCCTCCACATCATATGCTCTCTATTTAACACATTTCACCTATAACTCAAGTTGCAATACAGGCCATCTTTCATACAATTCTAACCATCTTTCTCATATACAAATGTTCACAAATTAAGGGGGCGCAGCCCCTTCCGACGGTGTGAAGAGCGCCCGTAGGGCGCGATGAATCATCTAGTAGCATAATAATCAATATCCCAACACTGGGTACAGTACTTTAAAGACAGAAAATAAGATGTAATATGAGCAGTGGCCACTGGAGGGCCTCATAGACACCTGACAAGTCTGCTAGCTCATTAGTGCCAATGCTAAGTGTTGTAATAAGGTTTATTTCAGCAACAGCTATTGGAGTCGCAGATTAGATGACACCCTTGGAACTCAATCTATTCTTGCAGCAGGGTCACACGGGGGTTAAACACACATTTTTTTCCCCAGCAAAGTCTGTTATCTGTTATCTGTTATCTGTTATCAGCGCATTTGGATAATTGAATGTCAGCTGAAATTGATAACATTCATCATTATGGAGAAAGTAATCAGCGCTGCTCGTCAGAAAGCAGGAACTTATGGGGACAGCAGCATTGTGTACGGCTCTGGGCAGACATGTGGAAATAGATCTCTGCATCAATATCAGGTTCATACGCCTGTAACTCCTATAACGGGGTCATACGCCTGTAACTCGTATAACGGGGTCATACACCTGTAACTCCTATAACGGGGTCATATACCTGTAACTCCTATAACGGGGTCATACGCCTGTAACGCCTATAACGAGGTCATATACCTGTAACTCCTATAACGGGGTCATACACCTGTAACTCCTATAACGGATCATACACCTGTAACTCCTATAACGGGGTCATACACCTGTAACTCCTATAACGGATCATACACCTGTAACTCCTATAACGGGGTCATGCGTCTGTAACTCCTATAACGGGGTCATACACCTGTAACTCCTATAACGGATCATACACCTGTAACTCCTATAACGGGGTCATACACCTGTAACTCCTATAACGGATCATACACCTGTAACTCCTATAACGGGGTCATACACCTGTAACTCCTATAACGGGGTCATACACCTGTAACTCCTATAACGGGGTCATGCGCCTGTAACTCCTATAACGGGGTCATGCGCCTGTAACTCCTATAACGGGGTCATACGCCTGTAACTCGTATAACGGGGTCATACACCTGTAACTCCTATAACGGGGTCATACACCTGTAACTCCTATAACGGGGTCATACACCTGTAACTCCTATAACGGGGTCATACACCTGTAACTCCTATAACGGGGTCATACACCTGTAACTCCTATAACGGGGTCATACACCTGTAACTCCTATAACGGGGTCATACACCTGTAACTCGTATAATGGGGTCATACACCTGTAACTCCTATAACGGGGTCATACACCTGTAACTCCTATAACGGGGTCATACACCTGTAACTCCTATAACGGGGTCATACACCTGTAACTCCTATAACGGGGTCATACACCTGTAACTCCTATAACGGGGTCATACGCCTGTAACTCGTATAACGGGGTCATACGCCTGTAACTCCTATAACGGGGTCATACGCCTGTAACTCCTATAACGGGGTCATACACCTGTAACTCGTATAATGGGGTCATACACCTGTAACTCCTATAACGGGGTCATATACCTGTAACTCGTATAACGGGGTCATACGCCTGTAACTCGTATAACGGGGTCATGTACCTGTAACTCCTATAACGGGGTCATACACCTGTAACTCGTATAATGGGGTCATACACCTGTAACTCCTATAACGGGGTCATATACCTGTAACTCGTATAACGGGGTCATACGCCTGTAACTCGTATAACGGGGTCATGTACCTGTAACTCCTATAACGGGGTCATATACCTGTAACTCGTATAACGGGGTCATACGCCTGTAACTCCTATAACGGGGTCATGCGCCTGTAACTCCTATAACGGGGTCATATACCTGTAACTCGAATAACGGGTCATACACCTGTAACTCCTATAACGGGGTCATACACCTGTAACTCCTATAACGGGGTCATACACCTGTAACTCCTATAACGGGGTCATGCGCCTGTAACTCCTATAACGGGGTCATATACCTGTAACTCGAATAACGGGTCATACACCTGTAACTCCTATAACGGGGTCATACACCTGTAACTCCTATAACGGGGTCATACACCTGTAACTCCTATAACGGATCATACACCTGTAACTCCTATAACGGGGTCATACACCTGTAACTCCTATAACGGGGTCATACACCTGTAACTCCTATAACGGGGTCATGCGCCTGTAACTCCTATAACGGGGTCATATACCTGTAACTCCTATAACGGGGTCATGTACCTGTAACTCCTATAACGGGGTCATGCGCCTGTAACTCCTATAACGGGGTCATACACCTGTAACTCCTATAACGGGGTCATACACCTGTAACTCCTATAACGGGGTCATACACCTGTAACTCCTATAACGGGGTCATACGCCTGTAACTCGTATAACGGGGTCATACGCCTGTAACTCCTATAACGGGGTCATACACCTGTAACTCGTATAATGGGGTCATACACCTGTAACTCCTATAACGGGGTCATATACCTGTAACTCGTATAACGGGGTCATACGCCTGTAACTCGTATAACGGGGTCATGTACCTGTAACTCCTATAACGGGGTCATACACCTGTAACTCGTATAATGGGGTCATACACCTGTAACTCCTATAACGGGGTCATATACCTGTAACTCGTATAACGGGGTCATACGCCTGTAACTCGTATAACGGGGTCATGTACCTGTAACTCCTATAACGGGGTCATATACCTGTAACTCGTATAACGGGGTCATACGCCTGTAACTCCTATAACGGGGTCATGCGCCTGTAACTCCTATAACGGGGTCATATACCTGTAACTCGAATAACGGGTCATACACCTGTAACTCCTATAACGGGGTCATACACCTGTAACTCCTATAACGGGGTCATACACCTGTAACTCCTATAACGGGGTCATGCGCCTGTAACTCCTATAACGGGGTCATATACCTGTAACTCGAATAACGGGTCATACACCTGTAACTCCTATAACGGGGTCATACACCTGTAACTCCTATAACGGGGTCATACACCTGTAACTCCTATAACGGATCATACACCTGTAACTCCTATAATGGGGTCATACACCTGTAACTCCTATAACGGGGTCATACACCTGTAACTCCTATAACGGGGTCATGCGCCTGTAACTCCTATAACGGGGTCATATACCTGTAACTCCTATAACGGATCATACACCTGTAACTCCTATAACGGGGTCATGCGCCTGTAACTCCTATAACGGGGTCATACACCTGTAACCCCTATAACGGGGTCATACACCTGTAACTCCTATAACGGGGTCATACACCTGTAACTCCTATAACGGGGTCATACACCTGTAACTCCTATAACGGGGTCATACACCTGTAACTCCTATAACGGATCATACACCTGTAACTCCTATAACGGGGTCATACACCTGTAACTCCTATAACGGGGTCATACACCTGTAACTCCTATAACGGGGTCATACACCTGTAACTCGTATAATGGGGTCATACACCTGTAACTCCTATAACGGGGTCATACACCTGTAACTCCTATAACGGGGTCATACACCTGTAACTCCTATAACGGGGTCATATACCTGTAACTCGAATAACGGGTCATACACCTGTAACTCCTATAACGGGGTCATACGCCTGTAACTCCTATAACGGGGTCATACACCTGTAACTCCTATAACGGGGTCATACACCTGTAACTCCTATAACGGGGTCATACACCTGTAACTCCTATAACGGGGTCATACACCTGTAACTCCTATAACTGGGTCATACATCTGTAACTCCTATAACGGGGTCATACACCTGTAACTCCTATAACGGGGTCATACACTATAACGGGGTCATACACCTGTAACTCGTATAACGGGGTCATATACCTGTAACTCCTATAACGGGGTCATATACCTGTAACTCCTATAACGGGGTCATACACCTGTAACTCCTATAACGGGGTCATACACATGTAACTCCTATAACGGGGTCATACGCCTGTAACTCCTATAACGGGGTCATACACCTGTAACTCCTATAACGGGGTCATACACTATAACGGGGTCATACACCTGTAACTCGTATAACGGGGTCATATACCTGTAACTCCTATAACGGGGTCATATACCTGTAACTCCTATAACGGGGTCATATACCTGTAACTCCTATAACGGGGTCATACACATGTAACTCCTATAACGGGGTCATACGCCTGTAACTCCTATAACGGGGTCATACACCTGTAACTCCTATAACGGGGTCATACACCTGTAACTCCTATAACGGGGTCATACACCTGTAACTCGTATAATGGGGTCATACACCTGTAACTCCTATAACGGGGTCATACACCTGTAACTCCTATAACGGGGTCATACACCTGTAACTCGTATAATGGGGTCATACACCTGTAACTCCTATAACGGGGTCATACACCTGTAACTCCTATAACGGGGTCATACACCTGTAACTCCTATAACGGGGTCATGTACCTGTAACTCCTATAACGGTGTCATGTACCTGTAACTCCTATAACGGGGTCATACACCTGTAACTCCTATAACGGGGTCATGTACCTGTAACTCCTATAACGGTGTCATGTACCTGTAACTCCTATAACGGGGTCATACACCTGTAACTCCTATAACGGGGTCATACACCTGTAACTCCTATAACGGGGTCATGCGTCTGTAACTCCTATAACGGGGTCATACACCTGTAACTCCTATAACGGGGTCATACACCTGTAACTCCTATAACGGGGTCATGCGTCTGTAACTCCTATAACGGGGTCATACACCTGTAACTCCTATAACGGGGTCATACACCTGTAACTCCTATAACGGGGTCATACACCTGTAACTCCTATAACGGGGTCATACACCTGTAACCCCTATAGTGGGGTCATACACCTGTAACTCCTATAACGGGGTCATATACCTGTAACTCCTATAACGGGGTCATACACCTGTAACTCGTATAACGGGGTCATGCACCTGTAACTCGTATAACGGGGTCATACACCTGTAACTCCTATAACGGGGTCATACACCTGTAACTCCTATAACGGGGCCACACACCTGTAACTCCTATAACGGGGTCATACACCTGTAACTCCTATAACGGGGTCATACACCTGTAACTCCTATAACGGGGTCATACACCTGTAACTCCTATAACGGGGTCATACACCTGTAACTCCTATAACGGGGTCATACACCTGTAACGCCTATAACGAGGTCATACACCTGTAACTCGTATAATGGGGTCATACACCTGTAACTCCTATAACGGGGTCATACACCTGTAACTCCTATAACGGGGTCATACACCTGTAACTCCTATAACGGGGTCATACACCTGTAACTCCTATAACGGGGTCATACACCTGTAACTCCTATAACGGGGTCATACACCTGTAACTCCTATAACGGGGTCATGTACCTGTAACTCCTATAACGGGGTCATACACCTGTAACTCCTATAACGGGGTCATACACCTGTAACTCTTATAACGGGGTCATGCGTCTGTAACTCCTATAACGGGGTCATACACCTGTAACTCCTATAACGGGGTCATACACCTGTAACCCCTATAACGGGGCCATACACCTGTAACTCCTATAACGGGTCATACACCTGTAACTCCTATAACGGGGTCATACACCTGTAACTCCTATAACGGGGTCATACACCTGTAACTCCTATAACGGGGTGATACACAAGTAACTCCTATAACGGGGTCATACACCTGTAACCCCTATAGTGGGGTCATACACCTGTAAATCCTATAACGGGGTCATACACCTGTAACCCCTATAACGGGGCCATGTACCTGTAACTCCTATAACGGGGTGATACACAAGTAACTCCTATAACGGGGTCATGCGTCTAACTCCTATAACGGGGTCATACACCTGTAACTCCTATAACGGGGTCATACACCTGTAACTCCTATAACGGGGTCATACACCTGTAACTCCTATAACGGGGTCATACACCTGTAACTCCTATAACGGGGTCATACACCTGTAACTCCTATAACGGGGTCATGTACCTGTAACTCCTATAACGGTGTCATGTACCTGTAACTCCTATAACGGGGTCATACACCTGTAACTCCTATAACGGGGTCATACACCTGTAACCCCTATAACGGGGCCATGTACCTGTAACTCCTATAACGGGGTGATACACAAGTAACTCCTATAACGGGGTCATACACCTGTAACCCCTATAGTGGGGTCATACACCTGTAAATCCTATAACAGGGTCATACACCTGTAACTCCTATAACGGGGTCATACACCTGTAACTCCTATAACGGGGTCATATACCTGTAACTCCTATAACGGGGTCATACACCTGTAACTCCTATAACGGGGTCATACACCTGTAACTCCTATAACGGGGTCATACACCTGTAACCCCTATAACGGGGTCATACACCTGTAACTCCTATAACGGGGTCATACACCTGTAACCCCTATAACGGGGCCATACACCTGTAACTCCTATAACGGGGTCATACACCTGTAACTCCTATAACGGGGTCATACACCTGTAACTCCTATAACGGGGTCATACACCTGTAACTCCTATAACGGGGTCATGCGTCTGTAACTCCTATAACGGGGTCATACACCTGTAACTCCTATAACGGGGTCATGCGTCTGTAACTCCTATAACGGGGTCATGTACCTGTAACTCCTATAACGGGGTCATGTACCTGTAACCCCTATAACGGGGTCATGTACCTGTAACTCCTATAAGGAGGTGGTACACAAGTAACTCCTATAACGGGGTCATACACCTGTAACCCCTATAGTGGGGTCATACACCTGTAACTCCTATAACGGGGTCATACACCTGTAACCCCTTTAACGGGGCCATACACCTGTAACTCCTATAACGGGGTCATACACCTGTAACTCCTATAACGGGGTCATGCGTCTGTAACTCCTATAACGGGGTCATACACCTGTAACTCCTATAACGGGGTCATGCGTCTGTAACTCCTATAACGGGGTCATGTACCTGTAACTCCTATAACGGGGTCATGTACCTGTAACCCCTATAACGGGGTCATGTACCTGTAACTCCTATAAGGAGGTGGTACACAAGTAACTCCTATAACGGGGTCATACACCTGTAACCCCTATAGTGGGGTCATACACCTGTAAATCCTATAACGGGGTCATACACCTGTAACTCCTATAACGGGGTCATACACCTGTAACTCCTATAACGGGGTCATATACCTGTAACTCCTATAACGGGGTCATGTACCTGTAACTCCTATAACGGGGTGATACACAAGTAACTCCTATAACGGGGTCATACACCTGTAACCCCTATAACGGGGTCATACACCTGTAACCCCTATAACGGGGCCATACACCTGTAACTCCTATAACGGGGTCATACACCTGTAACTCCTATAACGGGGTCATACACCTGTAACTCCTATAACGGGGTCATGCGTCTGTAACTCCTATAACGGGGTCATACACCTGTAACTCCTATAACGGGGTCATGCGTCTGTAACTCCTATAACGGGGTCATGTACCTGTAACTCCTATAACGGGGTCATGTACCTGTAACCCCTATAACGGGGTCATACACCTGTAACTCCTATAACGGGGTCATATACCTGTAACTCCTATAACGGGGTCATGTACCTGTAACTCCTATAACGGGGTGATACACAAGTAACTCCTATAACGGGGTCATACACCTGTAACCCCTATAACGGGGTCATACACCTGTAACTCCTATAACGGGGTCATACACCTGTAACCCCTATAACGGGGCCATACACCTGTAACTCCTATAACGGGGTCATACACCTGTAACTCCTATAACGGGGTCATACACCTGTAACTCCTATAACGGGGTCATACACCTGTAACTCCTATAACGGGGTCATGCGTCTGTAACTCCTATAACGGGGTCATACACCTGTAACTCCTATAACGGGGTCATGCGTCTGTAACTCCTATAACGGGGTCATGTACCTGTAACTCCTATAACGGGGTCATGTACCTGTAACCCCTATAACGGGGTCATGTACCTGTAACTCCTATAAGGAGGTGGTACACAAGTAACTCCTATAACGGGGTCATACACCTGTAACCCCTATAGTGGGGTCATACACCTGTAACTCCTATAACGGGGTCATACACCTGTAACCCCTTTAACGGGGCCATACACCTGTAACTCCTATAACGGGGTCATACACCTGTAACTCCTATAACGGGGTCATGCGTCTGTAACTCCTATAACGGGGTCATACACCTGTAACTCCTATAACGGGGTCATGCGTCTGTAACTCCTATAACGGGGTCATGTACCTGTAACTCCTATAACGGGGTCATGTACCTGTAACCCCTATAACGGGGTCATGTACCTGTAACTCCTATAAGGAGGTGGTACACAAGTAACTCCTATAACGGGGTCATACACCTGTAACCCCTATAGTGGGGTCATACACCTGTAACTCCTATAACGGGGTCATACACCTGTAACCCCTTTAACGGGGCCATACACCTGTAACTCCTATAACGGGGTCATACACCTGTAACTCCTATAACGGGGTCATGTACCTGTAACTCCTATAACGGGGTCATACACCTCTGAATCACTTAATGAGGTCAAGTACCTCTCCCCGTATTACTCTGGTTGTCCAGTTCCATCTCCTGTATTACCCCAGCAGTGCAATAACATCTCCCGTATTACCCCGCCTGTGCAGGAACATCTCCTCCGTATTACCCCCCTGTGCAGTAACATCTCCCGTATTACCCCGCCTGTGCAGTAACATCTCTCGTATTACCCCGCCTGTGCAGTAACATCTCCTGTATTACCCCGCCTGTGCAGTAACATCTCCCGTATTGCCCCGCCTGTGCAGTAACATGTCCCGTATTACCCCGCCTGTGCAGTAACATCTCCCGTATTACCCCACCTGTGCAGTAACATCTCCCGTATTGCCCCGCCTGTGCAGTAACATGTCCCGTATTACCGCGGCTGTGCAGTAACATCTCCCATATTACCCCGCCTGTGCGGTAACATCCCACCGTATTATCCCGGGTGTGCAGTAACATCTCTCCCGTATTAACCCGCCTGTGCAGTAACATCTCCCGTATTACCCTTCTGTGCAGTAATATCTCCCATATTACCCCACCTGTGCAGTAACATATTTCGTATTACCCCGCCTGTGCAGTAACAGCTCCCCCGTATTACCCTGGCTGTGCAGTAACATCTCTCCCGTATTACCCCATCTGTGCAGTAACATCTCTCCCGTATTACCCCGCCTGTGCAGTAACATCTCCCGTATTACCACGCCTGTGCAGTAACATCTCTCGTATTACCCCGCCTGTGCAGTAACAGCTCCCCCGTATTACCCCGCCTGTGCAGTAACTTCTTCCGTATTACCCCGGCTGTGCAGTAACATCTCTCCCGTATTACCCCGCCTGTGCAGGAACATCTCTCCCGTATTACCCCGCCTGTGCAGTAACATCTCTCCCGTATTACCCCGCCTGTGCAGTAACATCTCTTCCGTATTTCCCCGGCTGTGCAGTAACATCTCTTCCGTATTTCCCCGGCTGTGCAGTAACATCTCCCGTATTACCCCGCCTGTGCAGTAACATCTCTCCCGTATTACCCCGCCTGTGCAGTAACATCTCTTCCGTATTTCCCCGGCTGTGCAGTAACATCTCCCGTATTACCCCGGCTGTGCAGTAACATCTCCCGTATTACCCCGGCTGTGCAGTAACATCTCCCGTATTACAACGAATGTGCAGTAATATCTCTCCCATATTACCCCACCTGTGCAGTAACATCTCTCCCGTATTACCCCACCTGTGCAGTAATATCTCTCCCGTATTACCCCACCTGTGCAGTAATATCTCTCCCGTATTACCCCACCTGTGCAGTAATATCTCTCCCGTATTACCCCACCTGTGCAGTAATATCTCTCCCGTATTACCCCGCCTGTGCAGTAATATCTCTCCCGTATTACCCCACCTGTGCAGTAATATCTCTCCCGTATTACCCCACCTGTGCAGTAATATCTCCCGTATTACCCCGCCTGTGCAGTAATATCTCTCCCATATTACCCCGCCTGTGGAGTAACAGCTCCCGTATTACCCCACCTGTGCAGTAATATCTCTCCCGTATTACCCCACCTGTGCAGTAATATCTCTCCCGTATTACCCCGCCTGTGCAGTAATATCTCTCCCATATTACCCCGCCTGTGCAGTAACAGCTCCCGTATTACTCCGCCTGTGCAGTAACAGCTCCCGTATTACCCCGCCTGTGCAGTAATATCTCCCGTATTACCCCGCCTGTGCAGTAACAGCTCCCGTATTACCCCGCCTGTGCAGTAACAGCTCCCGTATTACCCCGCCTGTGCAGTAACAGCTCCCCCGTATTACCCCGCCTGTGCAGTAACAGCTCCCGTATTACCCCGCCTGTGCAGTAACAGCTCCCGTATTACCCCGCCTGTGCAGTAATATCTCCCGTATTACCCCGCCTGTGCAGTAATATCTCTACCGTATTACCCCGCCTGTGCAGTAATATCTCCTGTATTACCTCGCCTGTGCAGTAACATCTCCCGTGTTACCCCGCCTGTGCAGTAACATCCCCCCATTTACCCCACCTGTGCAGTAACAGCTCCCCATTTACCCCACCTGTGCAGTAACAGCTCCCGTATTATCCCGCATGTGCAGTAATATGTCCCGTATTACCCCGCCTGTGCAGTAACATCTCCCGTATTACCCCGGCTGTGCAGTAACATCTCTTCCGTATTACCCCGCCTGTGCAGGAACATCTCTCCCGTATTACCCCGCCTGTGCAGTAACATCTCCCGTATTACCCCACCTGTGCAGTAACATCTCCCGTATTACCCCACCTGTGCAGTAACATCTCCCGTATTACCCCACATAAAAGCCGACAATGAATGTGTTTCGTAATATCAGAGGACACTTATGGAGACAGGTAAGCCGTCACATTTCCCTGCACACAGTGTTATCCACTGTAATGGGTAAAGAAGGCAAACAATGTCCTCTGTTCTCCCTGTGAAGCTGTTACACCAGGTGTCCCCTCCTATGTAACCTGTATGTCCCCACGGATCAATAGGTTGCAGATAAGGGATGCTAATGGCTAGTTATCTGCGTGTGCAGGAATCCATTACATCCCATCGCACAGGGCTTGGCACAGGGCACCCCAGCGCGCAGCTGGCACCTGTTATCAACAATAACCAGATAATAAGCCCATATAAATACACTTGACAACTTTAACTAACGTTCCCCACCAGGATCTTGGTCGTTTTCCCAGTTTTTCTCTATGCACCGGTACCTTCTATTGTTACCAGCCACCTGCCCATAAAACGCCACTCACAGCCCGCATATGAATGGGCAGACAATGGGCTATGCCTGTTATTTAAGGTAACAATGAGACGGGTCACGTCATTTCCATCAATGGCAGAGGGTGGACACTCAGATTGGGGGATCCTGTTTCGTCTGAAGGTGCTTTGCGGGATCTGCATTGTTACAGCTGTCTCATGGATTGTGGAAGTGTCTACACCAGTCGTTCTGGTATATGTGATAGACAATGTCTAGGTCGGCAATCACTAGGTTGAATACTAATGGTCGACAGTGAGTGTGTCGACGCTTGAAAATGGCATTCCCTAGGTTGACGGTGACTCAACGTTGACACGAGCCACAGGTCAACATGAACATGATCAACACAAGTTTTTCGGTGTGTATGTCAACATATGTTGACAGACACCATATAAGTATACCGCGTCCCCTCGCTGGACTCACTGCGCTCGCCAAGCTTCGGGCACTGAGATGGTAAAGTATGAAGAAGTCAGTAAAAATAAAAAAATCATGAAAAACTTCTGTCAACCTTTTCACGTGTCGACCATGCGCACATACCCAGAGTATGTCGACCATTTTAAGGTGTCCACATACTCACTGCCGACCATTAGTGGTCTACCTAGGGATTGTAAACCTAGACATTGTCTAGAGGTTACACCTCCTGGCTGTCTCCAGGTCCTAGTGCCCAGCCTGTTCTAGAACAAGGCAGCCCAAATTGCCTACCATTCATCAGGAAATTTCTTATTGCCACATAAGATATCTGAATCGGTGACCTCATCAGATGGGCACTACACCATATCCCCCAACATTTACATATGCAAAATAGGCCACGTCCATAAACCGTCCAGAAACACCCGCTCTTTAATGATACATGGCCTACTTTTAGATAAACCACTCCCTGTTTGGAATTCACAAATCAGGACTGTCCCACCAAAACCAGGACAGTAATGAGGTAGTGCCTGCACAGGCAATACAGGTACTCTCTCTGCATCTGCATATACAGCTTGTTAATGACAATGGAAAAGTAGTGTCAGATACCTAAGTATCTGGCACTTTAAGAAGCGCAATCCTGCTCAGAAAAAAATTGAATGTCCTTGCAATTTTAGCAATATATAAATCAATTTATTAAAAGCATATAAAGTGGAATCGATCCACACAGAAAATATGAACAATAATCAATTGTGCACAATTTAACATACAGACATGACAGACAACATATAACATACAATAAAAGCTGGACTGGCTGGGATTGCCGTTTGTTAAGTAGTGATAAAGTCACTCAATTGAGAATGAAATAAGAGGCTTATAGACTTCTTAATAGAGGCAGTGATAGATTCTCATAGTTACCAGTCCTGCATGAACTTAAGTGGTGGATAACCAAGCTCAGTCTCTCCAACTGGTATATTACCAGAGATGTACTCTGGAAGAAGCTGTGTTGGAACCTTCTCCTGCTGGACCAGCCAGCTAGGTGGTAATTGTAATCCACAAGTAAAGTGCGCTTGCAAGGTATGTGCAGGACCGGCAGAGAGTAGGGCTCAAAAACGCGTTTCTCCGCCTGCTCGTGAAGTCGGCGGCTTCCTCAGTCTGAGCCTTGTCAGACTGAGGAAGCCGCCGACTTCACGAGCAGGTGGAGAAACGCGTTTTTGAGCCCTACTCTCTGCCGGTCCTGCACATACCTTGCAAGCGCACTTTACTTGTGGATTACAATTACCACCTAGCTGGCTGGTCCAGCAGGAGAAGGTTCCAACACAGCTTCTTCCAGAGTACATCTCTGGTAATATACCAGTTGGAGAGACTGAGCTTGGTTATCCACCACTTAAGTTCATGCAGGACTGGTAACTATGAGAATCTATCACTGCCTCTATTAAGAAGTCTATAAGCCTCTTATTTCATTCTCAATTGAGTGACTTTATCACTACTTAACAAACGGCAATCCCAGCAGGTCCAGCTTTTATTGTATGTTATATGTTGTCTGTCATGTCTGTATGTTAAATTGTGCACAATTGATTATTGTTCATATTTTCTGTGTGGATCGATTCCACTTTATATGCTTTTAATAAATTGATTTATATATTGCTAAAATTGCAAGGACATTCAATTTTTTCTGAGCAGGATTGCGCTTCTTAAAGTGCCAGATACTTAGGTATCTGACACTACTTTTCCATTTCTGCATCTTTAAGGGATCAACACTCCCTAATTAAGAAGCAGCACAAATCCTGCACAGCTAAAAATCCTTACTACATTGATTAGTGGATTACCCCGTATGCTAGCTCTGGGTGGAAAAAACTTTCACGAAATAATTCTATTTAATGAGGAATGAATTCTCAGAGAATTAGGATCTAGCACGACTAGCGCTACTAAGTGTCCCTAGGGCCACTAATTTTTTGGTTGTTAATGACAATGGCGGGATATAGATAAAAGTTACCCTAAACAAAAACACCTATGAATAGTTGGGGTGTGTGTGTGTGTGTGTGGAGGGGGGGGGGGGTAGGGACACATTACACGCACACTGCAGTCTCAGGACATGTTTCTTTAAAGCTTCTCTAGTGTTCTGTGTACAAATCACCATAAGACTCTGGAGAGCTGTATAAGTGTGACTCTACCTGCTGCAATCATGCTGAACAGTGGTTGTAGATGCATTTCCTGAGTAACAAGAGGATGACAGTGATGCAAATTCCACCATCTGCATTAAAACAACACATACACGGGGTAATTCAGTAAGGCTCACTAAGCAGAGGTCATTTGCTGTGTAGCGAGCCCATAGACGCTGCCCGGCCGAGCATATAACTAGTCGCCGACCATCAAATTATTTCTCTCCCCTTACGAAATAAAAGTTAGTCTGAGCTGACTTTTATCTCCTTTGGTGTCCGCCGAAGAGGGGACGAGCGCTAACATGATGTCCTGTGATTTCAGACACCCGCCCCTGGCAGGCATTGACCTGTCTGCATTTCCAGGTGAACGCCCAGCACCCATAAAACTGGCAGTCCTGGCAGGGATCTGGATGCGGATTGTCTGGTTAGTGGACATCGGTCCTAAACGATGGAATGTTTTATGAGTGTCTTTGAAATGCAGCCTGGAGTTCTGCCGAGCATCTTGAACATTGTTCTCAAGTTGTGGTTAATGTCTGAACGTGGTGGTGGGAATAGGGGTGTTGGTGCACCTGGACAGTAGTCATTGAGCAGGAGAGGAAAGTCCATCTCTCTGAGTATTTCCCTAGTAGTGGTTACTGTCTGAACGTGGTGGTGGGAATGAGGGTGTAGGTGCACCTGGACAGGAGTCATTGAGCAGGAGAGGAAAGTCCATCTCTCTGAGTATTTCCCAAGTAGTATAAGGAAGGTAAGATTCTGCGCTTCCACTTGGATGCGACAGGGTCCCTGGTAGTATCACCTTCTACAAAGAACACAGTAAAGACAAGAGTAGGGGCCCGCGCTTCCTATTGGGGAAAATGTTCTTTATCCTTTGGATATAGGGTTTTCTTCTTTATTCAATAAGGTATTTTTGACCTCAGGAAAAAACAGAAAGAGATCTCATGGTGCAGACTAAGTGGTATAGGCTTAATTCTATGTTTATAATAGTGAGATGCCCGTACCGTATAGGGGCCTCTTCTAGGCCAAACACCGCACGTAGATCAGGGGTCACATACACTTGTTACACCAATATGTCAGATCCTTCCACTTCCCTTGCAGATAATTTATCTAGAATGGTAGCCTTCTGAGCCTCCCAGCTCTGAGTATTTCCCAAGTAGTGGTTAATGTCTGAACGTGGTGGTGGGAATGAGGGTGTAGGTGCACCTGGACAGGAGCCATTGAGCAGGAGAGGAAAGTCCATCTCTCTGAGTATTTCCCAAGTAGTGGTTAATGTCTGAATGTGGCGATGGGAATGAGGGTGTAGGTGCACATGGACAGGAGTCATTGAGCAGGAGAGGAAAATCCATCTCTCTGAGTATTTCCCAAGTAGTGGTTAATGTCTGAACGTGGTGGTGGGAGGAGAGTGTATTCGCACCTGGACAGGAGTCATTGAGCAGGAGAGGAAAGTCCATCTCTCTGAGTATTTACCAAGTAGTGGTTAATGTCTGAACGTGGTGGTGGGAATGAGGGTGTAGGTGCACCTGGACAGGAGTCATTGAGGAGGAGAGGAAAGTCCATCTCTCTGAGTATTTCCCAAGTAGTGGTTAATGTCTGAACGTGGTGGTGGGAATGAGGGTGTAGGTGCACCTGGACAGGAGTCATTGAGGAGGAGAGGAAAGTCCATCTCTCTGAGTATTTCCCAAGTAGTGGTTAATGTCTGAACGTGGTGGTGGGAATTAGGGTGTAGGTGCACCTGGACGGGAGTCATTGAGCAGGAGAGGAAAGTCCATCTCTCTGAGTATTTCCCAAGTAGTGGTTAATGTCTGAACGTGGTGGTGGGAATGAGGGTGTAGGTGCACCTGGACAGGAGTCATTGAGGAGGAGAGGAAAGTCCATCTCTATGAGTATATCCCAAGTAGTAGTTAATGGTTAAAACATGGTGGTTGAAATGAGGGTGTAGGTGCACCTGGACAGGAGTCATTGAGGAGGAGAGGAAAGTCCATCTCTGAGTATTTCCCAAGTAGTGGTTAATGTCTGAACGTGGTGGTGGGAGGAGGGTGTAGGTGCACCTGGACAGGAGTCATTGAGCAGGGGAGGAAAGTCCATCTCTGAGTATTTCCCAAGTTGAGGATTGGGAAAACCATCTCTAGAACATTTATTTACAGGTGCTTTGCAGGAAATCCTGCACTTTCTGCTCATCAATTGGACTGTAGATGGTGAGGACTGCTGGAGGCGTGAGGAACTGTACATCTGTACCTCATTCACTGGTGAAAGTCTGCAACTCACCACCTACAGTATATATTGCATAGCATTGTCAGTAACTGACCAGTGTGGGATGCCATGTGCAGAGACTTCTCTTCTTATTTTGTTGTTGACTGTGGCACTTGTTAGTTTCGGAAGAATCTCTACTATATCTCTAATACCCCTTTTAGATCTCACAGACGGGTAGGACCCAGGGTCGCGATCCCAGGGCGGATCCAGGTCTGACGCATTCACATCAAACACGGGTTTCTCATTGTACAGAGGGCGACCCGGATTTAACCCTTCTTATATCCCAGGTCAAAATGTCTGGTTGGTTGAGCCTGGTTATTCGGTGTGGTGCATTTACACCGTACCTCGACCCGGGTCGACATGTTACCAACCCAGGTTATTTGGGCCATGTGAAAGGGGTATTACCGATCTGAATATGAATCAACTGCCACAAAGTGTTCTCTCTTTCTCCATTCAAAGAGATCTGCAGCAACAATGGACCAAGGTAGGCCAGGAATCTCATGGAGATTGAGTGCTACCCTGGCAGTACCAAAACACCATATGGCGCCTCACACCTGGGGTGCCCATGTGGGTATGCTGAGCATACACACTGGGCGATTTTGCGAAGCGTGTATGGACAGCGATGACCACTAGCATCGCTGGGGGGGGGGGGGGATTTTATTACCAGCAGATGAGCGGCTTTGTGGACGGCTTTCCATAGCGCTGCGCTATGCAAAGCCGTCCGCACCCAAACTGACAGCGACGGGCAGGGGGAAGGCCGCTCAGTGTGTATGCACTGAGCGACTTTCCCCCTGCCCGTCACTGTCAGCGGGGGAAGGGGGGCAGATGGCTTTGCATAGTGCAGCGCTATGCAAAGACCTCCACAAAGCCGCTCATCTGCTGGTTATACCAGCAGATGAGCGGCTTTCCCAGCGATGATGCGACGGCACCCAGCACCGCTCATCAACGGGCCGAGCTGAAAGCCGCTCAAACTTGGTGTTTTGAGTGGCTTCCAGCTCAAAATCACCCAGTGTGTATGGGCCTTTAGAAAAGGGGCTGAAATCGCCCCCCTGTGTGTATGCCCCTTAATCCTATGATTGACAATCTAACAATGTCTAGAATAACTGTCGACATTGAGATGTCAACATAGTCAGTGTTGACCTAGTTATAACATTCATTTAAAAGTTGGTTAGTGACTATAGGCACCTACAACACAGCTATTGCCCCCATCCCTTTTTTGGGGCATATTAAGAAAAGGACATAGCAGAGTATTTAGGAAAATTGCGCCATTGTATATTTTACAGCTTTGTTTTTGGAATATATTTTTCCACTAACGTACAGTATAAACTCTCTTGACTCGCACCCACAAGCTGACACTTTAAACTAGAGATGAGCGCGTTCGGATCCCAGAGATCCAAACACCCCCGAACTTACCTGTTAGAAGCATTCGCGAGCTGTTCTCGTCCATCCCGCCGATAATACGAACCAAAAACAAGGACAAAACGTCATCTTCTCGCGTCGGATTCTCGCGAGACCAGATCTCTATATAAGTCCCGACTTCCAGCGCCATCTTCATTCGGCATGTGAAAGTCAGACAGCACGGATTTGTCAGTGATGTCTGCAGAGAGGGGAGGGGATCAAACTACACATGGGCATGCTATGGGGGCTGCAGGGGGAGGGTACAAACTAAAGGGGAACTAATAGGCTGCCTAACTTAATGGGGGCTTGTGAAAAGGAAAGGTAAAACTGCTAAGGGGGAATTACTGTTATGGACTCTATACTAAGGGGGAACTACTGAAGGTACAACTACTAAAGGAGGTATTACTAAGGACACTATTATGGGGCTGTACTAAGGGGGGCTGCTATATAGGACTGCTGTGGGGGGGACAACTAAGGGGCTCCCCCCATGTTTCAATTAAAATGAAAAAGTTTTTTTTATCAGTCCAGCTGTGGTGCAAAATGTCCCGTATCAGTACAGGGGAGCTGTCCCCAACTGCCCCTTCCCCCCCCATTTTTGAATTTTTTGTTTTACCTGCAAGTGCAAGGGGTGTTAGGTGTCCCATATCAATCCAGCTGTGCTGCCCAGTGTCCCATATCTGTCCAGGGGAGCTGCCCCCCATTTTTTATTTGCAATAAAAAAGTTTTTTTTTTTTTTTATCTGCAAGGGGTGTTAAGTGTGCCATATTAGTCCAGCTGACCTGGCCAGTGTTCCGTATCAGTCCAGCTGTGGTGCCCCCCATTTTTTTATTAAAATAAAAATAAAAAAGGTGTTTTTTTTTTTACCTGCAAGGGGTGTTAAGTGTGTCATATCAGTCCAGCTGTCCTGTCCAGTGTCCCGTATCAATCCAGGGGAGCTGCCTCCTATTTCTTAATTAAAATAAAAAATGTGTTGTTTTTTTACCCGCAAGGGGGGTTAAGTGTCCCATATCAGTCCTGTATCAGTCCAGGGGTGATGCTACCTGTGCTGTATCAGTCCAGGGGTAATGCTAGGTGTGCCATATCAGTCTGTGATGCTAAGTGTGTCATGTCAGTCCAGGGGTGATGCTACCTGTGCCATATCAGTCCAGGGGTGATGCTAGGTGTGCCGTATCAGACTAGTAGGGATGCTAAGTGTGCCGTATCAGTCCATTTTTTGTGCCACCCACTTGTGTGGCTTAGCATAGTCATCCAACCTTTTGGCCTAAAAACAATATTGTGAGGTGTTCAGGATAGGCTGGAAATGAGTGGAAATTAATGATATTGAGGTTAATAATAGCATTGGAGCAAAAAAAAAAAAAAATCTGCGATTTTAGTGATTTTTAGGCAAAAAGAAATACAGATCCGAAACACGAAAATGGTGAAGTTTTGGAACAGATCTAGATCCGAAATACAGACCCAAAACACGTTTCACAAAATACAAAAAAGTGCCCGTTGCACATCCCAACTTAAACATGGTGCTCCACTGTGTGTTGTCCTCCTACTTTAAATCACAGTGTTGTATTATCTTATAATAACTTACCGTACTTCCTAAAGTATTATCTAGCATCTGTTATTGTCTTACTTGTGTGCCAAGTTCTATGATCCCCCCTGAATATCCCACTAAGTAATCTAGTGCGTGCTGATAAACTTTAGCAGTACAGAAAAGTGGGACAAGACGGAGAAAGTGGGACAAAGCGAAAAATTGGTGGCAATAATTCAGCTGTCACGGACCATAAAAGTGGCACTCAATCCCTTTGTTGCAAATACTTTTATATTCATCAGTCACTTGATGATAGGTGGACTGGTCAGACTATATTGAGGTAAAACTGAGACATCCCTTATCTGTAAAGCGATCCTGACACTATGAATAATGAAGAAGTAACTCGGTGCAGTAAGATAAGCTAGACCGGCGGATCTCTAATTCCACATTGCTTTCTCTCCGAGTCACATGACATTTGAAGCAGTAAGTAATTTTTAATGAGGTGACTCCCCGCAGGACGCAGTAATAGAGACAGGTAGATTTTTCTTTTGTACAGGTAGAGACTAGTTCAGAGTTTAGCCATGTGCCCCTCCTAGGTCCGTTTAATTAAATGGTCCACGTTTGATTGGCCAGTTTTGATATCGCTGTTCATATCGTTACCTGACTCAGCTCAAGGGGGAAAAAGTCACGGTAAAAAAAACCGAGGAACATTTCCATCAATAAGTGATGGCGCCGAAAAAGCATAAAACACGGAGCCAAGATGAAATAGAGGATGGAGAAGAAGATGAGGACGTTGAGGAGAGGTCAGTTAGCTTGAATGGAAACTTGAAGTCAGCTGGTAGCACACATAGGAACGCCAAACAGAAAAATGCACTAGTCCGAATCCAGACCATATCGGAGGAAGAAGAGGAGCCAGAATCCGTGCAAGTTCCGTTCCACAAGTCGAAGAAGGCAAAGAAAGACCAAGGGAGGAACTGTAAAACAAAAGTAAAAGACAAGACTCCAAAATATGAAGAAACAGACCTCCAAGAGGAAGAAGAGGACTTTATAGAAGATGACCTCAATACCATTAAGGAGAAGAACAATAATGACATGAAAGAGAAACATAAGAAAAAGAAGGATGAGGAGGAGGAGGAAGAGGAGGATGAAGAAGAAGAGGTTGAGGAGGAAGAAGATGAAGTTGTAGATAAGAAAAAAAAGAAGTCCAAGTCCAAGGATTCTAAGAAAGATACAAAAAAGAAGAAAAAGAAAAAGGAGGAAGAGGAAGTAAACTCTGATGAGGAGGAAGAGGAGGAGGAGAGGAGTTCAAAGAAGAAGAAGTCAAAGAAGTCCAGCAAGGAATCGGACAAAGCCGACAAGAAAAAGGGGAAGTCTGAAAAGTCTAAGAAACCGAAGAAGTTGAGTTACCTTGAGTTGTATGAACAGGAGTTGCTACAGTACCATTCCGATACAGAGAAGGAAGATGAAGACGATTACAACAAGAAGAAAGGTGAGGTTAACAGAAGTAAAATTCCCAACGCATTTTACTAATCGTGCAATGAATGTTTTCCCGAATAGACTTTCTGTCTGTGTGTAACCCTAATGAACAGAACGTGTGGCGCTTACAATGACTCTAACGATGGCCAACGGCTATACTTAGCCTCACAGCAAGACTGCATATAATTGCATATTAATTTACATTTTATTACGATTATTGTAATACAGTATATATTATGATATATATCATGATATGGCGAGTAGATTATGTATATTTCGTTTGGTCACTGAGAACCTAACTTATGTTTATTAATATTATTTATATAGTTTATTGGTGTCTGATCGTAAACATTGGAAGCGACGCATTATGGTACAAACGTACATATGCGTACTAAGATCAGGCCGTTGCGATTAAAGAACTACAGTGTAATAAATAAACCAAAAAAGTGCATCCACGGCGCAGCCTCACCCCGTACGGTGTCATTTACCAGAGAGCGCATTGAGACCTTAGAACCAATTTGTGCATCCAGTTTTGGACAGAAATATACAGATGGAGTAGACTTTATGAAACTTCCAATTTCTCTATTGCGTCCTAAGAAATTATAAACAGAATGTGATTGGTTGCTATCGGCAATATCACCTCTTTCCTTTTTGTATAAGTCTTGGTTAATTGATCCCTTATTTCCCTTAGTCAGGAAGCACTAGCGTACTGTAACTCTGCGGCATAAGTCTTAAATAGTGCACTTAAGGCTGCTTCACCTGTAAGTGCTCAATTGATGCAAAACACGACACTTCTGAAAATCCAACTCATAACAGGAATAATATTTAAGGAAAGTGCGGGCGATGGGGATAAATATTTAACAGGAAACCACAGCAGAAGGGCACGCTAAGCCCGTCCCTGGTACTTAATACTTTTACTTATAATTTGTCCAAGTGTAGAAACATAAGACTCAAGACACCTTCAATACGGCTGTACAGTAGATCTGTATGGAAGCTTGGGTTCTGCAGGCCACCGTTTTCCAAACCACCGTCTTAATTAGGAGAGTCTCCATACGCTGGAGAGAAATCAGGACCACGTCCCTTTAAAATAGAAACGTTCGTTAATGTAGGAATGAATTAAATATACAACTTGTAATTAAAAGCCTCCACATACGGAAGACGGGTTCCCCACTCTTAGGGGTAAATTCCCTAAAGCTTTTAAACATAAAAAAAGAGGTGGTGTTGTCCACATAGCTACCAATCCGATTCTGTCTATCATTTTCTAGAATATAATAGAGAAATGATAAGCGGAATCTGGTTGCTATGGGCAACAACACCTCTTTTTAATTTTTAGAAGCTTTGGGAAGGTTGAGCTTTACCTTGTGTTCCATGTCTCTGCGTGTCGTTTGTCTAGGAGAGGGACTGAGCCCTGGAGAGCGATAAAGTAGAGAGAGAGAGATAGAGGCCTATTTCCAAAGCCGCGGTGAGAGATAAGATGGGCTTAGGTAAAATACTAGCCAACAAGCTCCCAACTGTCATTTTTTCGAACACCGCCTGTAACATGGTAGTTAGCTGTTTGGCTGGTGCTTTAGCTGTCTTCACTTTATCTCTCCACGGGGCCTATATTTCATCCGAGAATGAAAAAAATCATGTTGACCTTATTCAAGCTTGCGTCGACCTTCTGTCAATATCGGGTATGTCGACCATTGTTAGGTGCCAACCTGGTCACTGTCAACCATTAGTAGTCAACCTAGACATTGTGGACCCAGGGGCCGCATACCCTATTAGAGACTTGGGTATATTCACTATGGTGCGGGTTTATAGCAGTTGAGCTGTTGCCCATAGCAACGAACCAAATTCTAGCTATTATATACTATAAGCCGCTAGATACATGATAAGTATAATCTGATTGGATGGTATGCTCAACATCTCCGCTTCTATAAATATGCGCTTTAGTACATAGCCCCATCCCCGGACAGTATGGGGAGACTGGAATCTCTTGCTTTCCGCTACCCTACGCTCAGTAACATATCGCTGGCACTAAGGAACTCGATTTTGAACAGTTGTCGGAAATGTCGTGTTTATTGTAGGGCTTCTTAACCAGGGATACCTGCACCCCCTTGGGGAACGAAGCATACAAGTTGGGGGTATGAGACACGTGGTTTCACACACTGTCATTTTTACTTGTACAGTGCGTGGCCTTAACGTGTTCCGTTCCAGCACTGGCGCCAGTGCTGCGTTCCGAGAGCGCTTACTTAGCCGCCTTTTGGACATTGATGAAAAAAAAGGTTGGTGTCGGTGTAGTGTTGGTTTAGTGTTGGTGTAGTGTGGTGTTCGTGTCGTGAAACTGGTATTGTCCCGTGTTCCATCGTGATGCGTTGTGAAAAATATGTATTGTGTAAATGAAGGGGGAGGTGTGAAATGAGGAAGTGCAGAGTGAAGGCGCCCAACATATAACCCATCCCACTGCGCATGTCCGTCTCAGGGCACACCACTGCAGGTTATGTTATAGACTGTAAGGGTCCTCACAACCTTTTCTCTGCATGTCTGCATATTCTTACATTGCCGGCAGGGAAAATTTTCCTCTATCTACTGGAACTGTTACCTGTCCTGTAGTCTGTGCTTCCACCTGCACTATTACCTGTCCTGTAGTCTGTGCTTCTACCTGCACTATTTATTACCTGTCCTGTAATCTGTGCTTCCACCTGCACTATTACCTGTCCTGTAGTCAGTGCTTCCACCTGCACCATTACCTGTCCTGTAGTCTGTGCTTCCACCTGCACCATTACCTGTCCTGTAGTCTGTGCTTCCACCTGCACCATTACCTGTCCTGTAGTCTGTGCTTCCACCTGCACTATTACCTGTCCTGTAGTCTGTGCTTCCACCTGCACCATTACCTGTCCTGTAATCTGTGCTTCCACCTGCTCTAGTACCTGTCCTGTAGTCTGTGCTTCCACCTGCACTATTACCTGTCCTGTAATCTGTGCTTCCACCTGCTCTATTACCTGTCCTGTAGTCTGTGCTTCCACCTGCACTATTACCTGTCCTGTAGTCTGTGCTTCCACCTGCACTATTATCTGTCCTGTAGTCTGTGCCTCCACCTGCACCATTACCAGTCCTGTAGTCTGTGCTTCCACCTGCACCATTACCTGTCCTGTAGTCTGTGCTTCCACCTGCACTGTTACCTGTCCTGTAGTCTGTGCTTCCACCTGCACTATTATCTGTCCTGTAGTCTGTGCCTCCACCTGCACTATTACCTGTCCCGTAGTCTGTGCTTCCACCTGCACTATTACCTGTCCTGTAGTCTGTGCTTCCACCTGCACCATTACCTGTCCCGTAGTCTGTGCTTCCACCTGCACTATTACCTGTCCTATAGTCTGTGCTTCCACCTGCACTATTACCTGTCCTGTAGTCTGTGCTTCCACCTGCACTATTACCTGTACTGTAGTCTGTGCTTCCACCTGCACTATTACCTGTCCTGTAGTCTGTGCTTCCACCTGCACTATTACCTGTCCTGTAGTTTGTGCTTCCACCTGCACCATTACCTTTCCTGAATTAGGATGGGTGTCTAAAGATAGACGCAGGGAGAACAAAACGGGTTTTTGGGGCACACTTTAAATAATAGATACGTGAAAGAATTGTGAAGAAATGGGTGAAATAAATGTAACCTTTATTCACTGATACTTAAAATACATACATATATGCACACGTCACTTTTAATGCAATAGACAGATTTTATAAGCACAAGAGCAAATGCTTTAGGGGTGTAAAAATAAAAATAAAAGTAAATATGAATTATATAATAGTAATGCAGGATGTAACGGGGGTTGTTACACAATATCCGTCAAGTGGGCGAAAATGATTTGCAGGGGTTTAGCCAGACAAGAATCAAATTTTGAGCAAGGCAAAAATTGTGATAATCACATACATAACCTATGTGCCAATACGGTTAATTAATTTGACTGAGTCTTGTGAGACGTGTTTCGCCCCGATTGGGCTTGTTCACAATGACTTCATTGTGAACAAGCCCAATCGAGGCGAAACACGTGTCTTTCCGACGTCAGGGCTTCTCCAGCCACACGGAACCCTCCTCCATTCTCTCTCCGGCAATTGCGGTAGCGACTCCGACGGTGGGAAGCGGTCTATGGACAGACTGCATGTCTGTGACTGAACCCCGCCGGTTAGCTTGAAGGTATTTAAACCCCGGCTTTATATCTATGTGTATATATCCCTATGCTCACGGACAGACTGTGTGTCTGCTACGTGACTCCGAAGCTACCGCCATTTCTTATTGAGCCGGACGCTCACACCTCACCCGACTGTCGACCTAACGAGCAGCTCGCGGTGGTTATGGTCTGAGCATCACCTATTTTAGACATACACCCCTCTCACAGGTTAACCACTTTTGTCATATCCTATGATTCTGGGGCTCTGACCCTAACCCTGGGACAGCAGCCATCCGACGGCTTGCACTTATTATATTGACACCGGTCTCATTTTTCTAGATCGTAACTAACTGAACCACAGGCAACAGTACCTGCTGTTCCTGGGGCTCTGACCCCCAACTCACGGACGGCAGTCGTACGGCGGCTTGTATCAATTACACTGGCACCAGAGCACAATTAATTGACCTACAGGCATAAGTACCTGCTGCCAGGGATTACCATAATTAATATCTAAACCGGTATTCATCTAATATAAACTCTATTACCTTTGCGCACAGCATCTAACAGCCATATAATAGTGGGTCCTAGCACCACTCTTACAACCCAGATTTGATATTTAGATCATCTCTACTGTGCAAATTTCCTTGCTCTTAATAGGGGACCAACTGTCGATATTTGCTTTTTATTTGTTTCAATTTTTCTATTTATTATTTATTCTTTGCCGATACAAGCAAATGTGACATCCTACTATGTATGTTGCAACTAATGACTATTTGACCAGTGTGCACATACATTAACCCATGGTTCATAAAGACCTTACTCACCCCTGCTTGTGGTGCAGTGCACAGTATCTCCCATTACTGGTACAGCAACCACAAAACCCGGAAAACTCTAGCAGTGGGCACATTTAACCATCTACTCATATATATTTAGTGTACCTGTGCATCATTTTTCTCCTCCTCTGCCTATTTCCACCTTATTATCATCTCTCACCTGGACTCGCTCACTCTCTCATTCACCTGGGTCACACCAGGTGGAAAGCAGAAGTGACATCTGGCTCCCAGTAACATTTGAGGCTCTCTCATCTGACGATATATACTGCCATACATCGCTGTGCCGCCTGATCCCATCCGAACTCAGCAGCTAAGCAGTGACTGGCTGGATCAGTACCTCTTGGGAGACCACCAGGGAATATCCAGTGCTGTATTAACATCCAGACAGCAGAAGCAGCGAGTGCATATGAAGAGCATTCCCCCCTTTCTCTTTATCCACAAACTCCACTACAAACAACTTAACCTGTGACCCACAAGATTATAGAAGGGTTATTGTATGTTATCAATTGAGGGTCCGCAGCAAGACTCAGTCAAATTAATTAACCGTATTGGCACATAGGTTATGTATGTGATTATCACAATTTTTGCCTTGCTCAAAATTTGATTCTTGTCTGGCTAAACCCCTGCAAATCATTTTCGCCCACTTGACGGATATTGTGTAACAACCCCCGTTACATCCTGCATTACTATTATATAATTCATATTTACTTTTATTTTTATTTTTACACCCCTAAAGCATTTGCTATTGTGCTTATAAAGTTTGTCTATTGCATTAAAAGTGATGTGTGCATATATGTATGTATTTTAAGTATCAGTGAATAAAGGTTAGATTTTATTTCACCCATTTCTTCACAATTCTTTCACGTATCTATTATTTAAAGTGTGCCCCAAAAAAACGTTTTGTTCTCCCTGCGTCTATCTTTAGACACCCATCCTAATTCAGTCATTTCGCTGAACTTTCTTTGGGAGCACCGCCAACCTAGTACCACATACTAATTTTTCTAATATTTGGTCGAATGTTGGTCTTCACTAATTCTTTTCCTATATTTTTCTCTAAATAAACTCTGCTTGTGACACTTCACCTAGTTATTACCATTATCTTTCCTGTAATATGTGCTTCCACCTGCTCTATTACCTGTCCTGTAGTCTGTGCTTCCACCTGCACCATTACCTGTCCTGTAGCCTGTAGTCTGTGCTTCCACCTGCACCATTACCTGTCCTGTAGTCTGTGCTACCACTTGCACTATTACCTGTCCTGTAGTGTGTGCTTCCACCTGCACTATTACCTGTCCTGTAGTCTGTGCTTCCACATGCACTATTACCTGTCCTGTAGTCTGTGCTTCCACCTGCACCACTACCTGTCCTGTAGTCTGTGCTTCCACCTGCACCACCTGTCCTGTAGTCTGTGCTTCCACCTGCACTATTACCTGTCCTGTAGTCTGTTCTTCCACCTGCACTGTTGCCTGTCCTGTAGTTTGTGCTTCCACCTGCACTATTACCTTTCCTGTAATCTGTGCTTCCACCTTCACTATTACCTGTCCTGTATTCTGTGCTTCCACCTGCACCATTACCTGTCCTGTAGCCTGTAGTCTGTGCTTCCACCTGCACTATATTACCTCGTCTGTAGTCTGTGCTTCCACCTGCTCCATTACCTGTCCTGTAGCCTGTAGTCTGTGCTTCCACCTGCACTATATTACCTCGTCTGTAGTCTCTGTTTCCACCTGCACCACCTGTCCTGTAGTCTGTGCTTCCACCTGCACTATTACCTGTCCTGTAGTCTGTGCTTCCACCTACACCATTACCTGTCCTGTAATCTGTTCTTCCACCTGCACTATTACCTGTCCTGTAGTCTGTACTTCCACTGCACTATTACCTGTCCTGTAGTCTGTGCTTCCACCTGCAATATTACCTGTCGTCTGTGCTTCCACCTGCACTATTACCTGTCCTGTAGTCTGTTCCTCCACCTGCACTATTACCTGTCCTGTAGTCTGTGCTTCCACCTGCTCCATTACCTGTCCTGTAGTCTGTGCTTCCACCTGCACTATTACCTGTCCTGTAGTCTGTGTTCTACCTGCACCATTACCTGTCCAGTAGTCTGTGCTTCGCCCTCCTCTATTACCTGTCCTATAGCCTGTGCATCCATCTGCACTATTACCTGTCCTGTAGTCTGTGTTCTACCTGCACCATTACCTGTCCTGTAGTCTGTGCTTCCACCTGCACTATTACCTGTCCTGTAGTCTGTGCCTCCACCTGCACCATTACCTGTCCTGTAACCTTTGCTTCCACCTGCACTATTACCTGTCCTGTAGTCTGTGCTTCCACCTACACCATTACCTGTGCTGTAACCTGTAATTCCACCTGCACTATTACCTGTCCTGTAGTCCATGCTTCCACCTGCACTATTACCTGTCCTGTAGTCCATGCTTCCACCTGCACCGTTACCTGTCCTGTAACCTGTGCTTCCACCTGCACTATTACCTGTCCTGTTACCTGTAGTATGTGCTTCTACCTGCACTATTATCTGTCCTCTAGCCCATGCTTTCACCTGCACCATTACCTGTACTGTAGTCTCTGCTTCCACCTGCACCATTATCTGTCCTGTAACCTGCAGTATATGCTTCCACCTGCACTGTTACCTGTCCTGTAGTGTGTGCTTCCACCTGCACTATTAACTGTCCTGTAGTCTGTGCCTCCACCTGCACTATTACCTGTCATGTAACCTGTGCTTCCACCTGCACTATTACCTGTCCTGTAGTCTGTGCTTCCACCTGCACTATTACCTGTCCTGTAGTTTGTGCTTCCACCTACACCATTACCTGTCCTGTAGTCTGTGCTTCCACCTGCACTATTACCTGTCCTGTAGTCTGTGCGTCCATCTACACTATTACCTGTCCTGTAACCTGTGCTTCCACCTGCACCATTTCCTGTCCTGTATTCTGTGCTTCCACCTGCACTATTACCTGTCCTGTAGTCTGTGCTTCCACCTGCACTATTACTTGTCCTGTAGTCCATGCTTCCATCTGCACTATTACCTGTCCTGTTACCTGTAGTATGTGCTTCTACCTGCACTATTATCTGTCCCGTAGCCCATGCTTTCACCTGCACCATTACCTGTCCTGTAACCTATAGTATATGCTTCCAACTGCACTGTTACTGGTCCTGTAGCCTGTGCTTTCTTCTGCACCATTACCTGTCCTGTAGCCCATGCTTCCTTCTGCACTATTACCTATCCTATAGTCTGTGCTACCACCTTCACTATTACCTGTCCTGTAGCCCGTGCTTCCACCTGCAACATTACCTGTCCTGTAGCCCTTGCTTCCACCTGCACCATTACCTGCGCTATTACCTGCACTGTTACTTTCGTTATTACCTGAACTGTTACCTGTGCTATTACCTGCACTGTTACCTGTGCTATTACCTGCACTGTTACCTGTGCTATTACCTGCACTGTTACCTGTGCTATTACCTGCACTGTTACATGTGCTATTAGCTGCACTGTTTCCCGTGCTATTACCTGCATTGTCACCTGTGCTATTACCTGCACTGTCACCTGTGCTATTACCTGCACTGTCACCTTTGCTATTACCTGCACTGTCACCTGTGCTATTACCTGCACTGTCACCTGTGCTATTACCTGCACTGTTACCTGTGCTATTACCTGCACTGTTACCTGTGCTATTACCTGCACTGTTACCTGTGCTATTACTTGCACTGTGACCTGTGCTATTACTTGCACTGTTACCTGTGCTATTACCTGCACTGTTACCTGTGCTATTACCTGCACTGTTACCTTCGCTATTACCTGCACTGTTACCTGTGCTATTAACTGCACTGTTACCTGTGCTATTACATACACTGCTCGTGCACTGTTACCTGTGTTATTACCTGCATGGTTACCTGTGCTATTACCTGCACCGTTACCTGTACTACTAACTGCACTGTTACCTGTGCTATTACCTACACTGTTACCTGTGCTACTACCTGCACTGTTACCTGTGCTACTACCTGCACTGTTACCTGTGCTTCTACCTGCACTGTTACCTGTTCTATTACCTGCACTGTTACCTGTGCTACTTCCTGCTCTGTTACCTGTGCTATTACCTGCACTGTTACCTGGGCTACTACCTGCACTGTTACCTGGGCTACTACCTGCACTGTTACCTGTGCTATTAACTGCACTGTTACCTGCACTGTTTCCTGCGCTATTACCTGTACTATTACCTGCACTGTTACCTGTTTTGTTACCTGCACTGTTACCTGTTCTATTACCTGCACGGTTACCTGTTCTATTACCTGCACGGTTACCTGTGCTACTACCTGCACTGTTACCTGTGCTATTACCTACACTGTTACCTGTGCTATTACCTACACTGTTACCTGTGCTATTACCTGCTCTGTTACCTGTGCTATTACCTGCTCTGTTTCTTGTGCTGTTACCTGTTCTGTAACCTGATATGTTACCTGTGCTACTACCTGCACTGTCGCCTGTGCTATTACCTGCACTGTCGCCTGTGCTATTACCTGCACTGTTGCCTGTGCTATTACCTGCACTGTTACCTGTGCTATTACCTGCACTGTCGCCTGTGCTATTACCTGCACTGTTACCTGTGCTATAGCCTTCACTGTTACCTGTGCTATTACCTGCACTGTTTCCTTTGCTATTACATACACTGTTACCTGCGCTGTCACCTGTGCTATTACCTGCACTGTCACCTGTGCTATTACCTGCACTGTCACCTGTGCTATTACCGGCACTGTCACCTGTGCTATAGCCTGCACTCTCACCTATACTATAGCCTGCACTGTTACCTTTGTAATTACCTGCACTGTTTCCTTTGCTATCAAGTACACTGTTACCTGTGCTATTACCTGCACTGTCACCTGTGCTATTACCTACACTGTTTCTTGTGCGATTACGTACACTGTTACCTGTGCTATTATCTGCACTGTTTCTTGTGCTATAACGTACACTGTTACCTGCACTGTTACCTGTGCTATTACCTGCAATGTTTCTTGTGCTATTACGTACACTGTTACCTGTACTGTTAACTGTGCTATTACCTGCACTGTTACCTGTGCTATTACCTGCACTGTTAACTGTGCTATTACCTGCGCTGTTACCTGTGCTATTACCTGCACTGTTACCTGTGCTATTACCTGCACTGTCGCCTGTGCTATTACCTGCACTGTTACCTGTGCTATAGCCTTCACTGTTACCTGTGCTATTACCTGCACTGTTTCCTTTGCTATTACATACACTGTTACCTGCGCTGTCACCTGTGCTATTACCTGCACTGTCACCTGTGCTATTACCTGCACTGTCACCTGTGCTATTACCGGCACTGTCACCTGTGCTAAAGCCTGCACTCTCACCTATACTATAGCCTGCACTGTTACCTTTGTAATTACCTGCACTGTTTCCTTTGCTATCAAGTACACTGTTACCTGTGCTATTACCTGCACTGTCACCTGTGCTATTACCTACACTGTTTCTTGTGCGATTACGTACACTGTTACCTGTGCTATTATCTGCACTGTTTCTTGTGCTATAACGTACACTGTTACCTGCACTGTTACCTGTGCTATTACCTGCAATGTTTCTTGTGCTATTACGTACACTGTTACCTGTACTGTTAACTGTGCTATTACCTGCACTGTTACCTGTGCTATTACCTGCACTGTTAACTGTGCTATTACCTGCACTGTTACCTGTGCTATTACCTGCACTGTTAGCTGTGCTATTACCTGCACTCTCACCTGTGCTATAGCCTGCACTAGTACCTGTGCTATTACCTACACTGTTTCCTGTGCTATCATGTACACTGTTACCTGCACTGTTACCTGTGCTATTACCTGCTCTGTTACCTGTGCTATTACCTGCACTGTTACCTTCGTTATTACCTGCACTGTTACCTGTACTATTATCTGCACTGTTACCTGTGCTATTACCTGCACTGTTACCTTCGCTCTTACCTGCACTGTGACTTGTACTATTACCTGCACTGTTACCTGTGCTATTACCTACACTGTTATCTTCGCTATTACCTGCACTGTTACCTGTGGTATTACCTGTACTGTTACCTGTGCTATTACCTGCACTGTTACCTGTGCTATCACCTGCACTCTTACCTGTGCTACTACCTGCACTGTTACCTGTGCTACTACCTGCACTGTTACCTGTGCTACTACCTGCACTCTTACCTGTGCTACTACCTGCACTGTTACCTGTGCAACTTCCTGCTCTGTTACCTATGCTATTACCTACACTGTTACCTGTGCTACTACCTGCACTATTACCTGCACTGTCACTTGTGCTATTACCTGCACTGTTACCTGTGCTATTACCTGCACTGTTACTTGTGCTATTACCTGCACTGTTACTTGTGTTATTACCTGCGCTGTTACCTGTGCTATTACCTGCACTGTTATCTGTGCTATTAACTGCACTGTTTCCTGCGCTATTACCTGCACTGTTACCTGTACTATTACCTGCACTGTTACCTGTTCTGTTACCTGCACTGTTACCTGGTCTATTGCCTGCACGGTTACCTGTTCTATTACCTGCACGGTTACCTGTGCTACTACCTGGACTGTTACCTGTGCTATTACCTGCACTGTCACCTGTGCTATTACCTGCACTGTCACCTGTGCTATTACCTGCACTGTCACCTGTGTTATTACCTGCACTGTCACCTGTGCTTTTACCTGCACTGTCACCTGTGCTATTACCTGCACTGTCACCTGTGCTTTTACCTGCACTGTCACCTGTGCTATTACCTGCACTGTCACCTGTGCTATTACCTGCACTGTTACCTTCGCTATTACCTGCACTGTTGCCTGTGCTATTAACTGCACTGTTACCTGTGCTATTACATACACTGCTCGTGCACTTTTACCTGTGTTATTACCTGCATAGTTACCTGTGCTATTACCTGCACCGTTACCTGTACTACTAACTGCATTGTTACCTGTGCTATTACCTACACTGTTACCTGTGCTACTACCTGCACTGTTACCTGTGCTACTACCTGCACTGTTACCTGTGCTACTACCTGCACTGTTACCTGTGCTACTACCTGCACTGTTACCTGTGCTACTACCTGCACTGTTACCTGTGCTACTACCTGCACTGTTACCTGTGCTATTACCTACACTGTTACCTGTGCTACTACCTGCACTGTTTCATGCGCTATTACCTGCACTGTTATCTGTTCTATTACCTGCACTGTTACCTGTGCTATTACCTGCACTGTCACCTGTGCTATTACCTGCACTGTCACCTGTGCTATTACCTGCACTGTCACCTGTGCTATTACCTGCACTGTCACCTGTGCTATTACCTGCACTGTCACCTGTGCTATTACCTGCACTGTCACCTTTGCTATTACCTGCACTGTCACCTGTGCTATTACCTGCACTGTTACCTGTGCTATTACCTGCACTGTTACCTGTGCTATTACCTGCACTGTTACCTGTGCTATTACCTGCACTGTCGCCTGTGCTATTACCTGCACTGTTACCTGTGCTATAGCCTTCACTGTTACCTGTGCTATTACCTGCACTGTTTCCTTTGCTATTACATACACTGTTACCTGCGCTGTCACCTGTGCTATTACCTGCACTGTCACCTGTGCTATTACCGGCACTGTCACCTGTGCTATAGCCTGCACTCTCACCTATACTATAGCCTGCACTGTTACCTTTGTAATTACCTGCACTGTTTCCTTTGCTATCAAGTACACTGTTACCTGTGCTATTACCTGCACTGTCACCTGTGCTATTACCTACACTGTTTCTTGTGCGATTACGTACACTGTTACCTGTGCTATTACCTGCAATGTTTCTTGTGCTATAACGTACATTGTTACCTGCACTGTTACCTGTGCTATTACCTGCAATGTTTCTTGTGCTATTACATACACTATTACCTGCTCTGTTACCTGTGCTATTACCTGCACTGTTACCTTCGCTATTACCTGCACTGTCACCTGTGCTATTACCTACACTGTTTCTTGTGCGATTACGTACACTGTTACCTGTGCTATTACCTGCAATGTTTCTTGTGCTATTACATACACTGTTACCTGCACTGTTACCTGTGCTATTACCTGCACTGTTACCTGTGCTATTACCTGCACTCTCACCTGTGCTATAGCCTGCACTGGTACCTGTGCTATTACGTACACTGTTTCCTGTGCTATCATGTACACTGTTACCTGCACTGTTACCTGTGCTATTACCTGCACTGTTTCCTTTGCTATTACATACACTGTTACCTGCGCTGTCACCTGTGCTATTACCTGCACTGTCACCTGTGCTATTACCGGCACTGTCACCTGTGCTATAGCCTGCACTCTCACCTATACTATAGCCTGCACTGTTACCTTTGTAATTACCTGCACTGTTTCCTTTGCTATCAAGTACACTGTTACCTGTGCTATTACCTGCACTGTCACCTGTGCTATTACCTACACTGTTTCTTGTGCGATTACGTACACTGTTACCTGTGCTATTACCTGCAATGTTTCTTGTGCTATAACGTACATTGTTACCTGCACTGTTACCTGTGCTATTACCTGCAATGTTTCTTGTGCTATTACATACACTATTACCTGCTCTGTTACCTGTGCTATTACCTGCACTGTTACCTTCGCTATTACCTGCACTGTCACCTGTGCTATTACCTACACTGTTTCTTGTGCGATTACGTACACTGTTACCTGTGCTATTACCTGCAATGTTTCTTGTGCTATTACATACACTGTTACCTGCACTGTTACCTGTGCTATTACCTGCACTGTTACCTGTGCTATTACCTGCACTCTCACCTGTGCTATAGCCTGCACTGGTACCTGTGCTATTACGTACACTGTTTCCTGTGCTATCATGTACACTGTTACCTGCACTGTTACCTGTGCTATTACCTGCTCTGTTACCTGTGCTATTACCTGCACTGTTACCTTCGCTATTACCTGCACTGTCGCCTGTGCTATTACCTGCACTGTTACCTGTGCTATTACCTGCACTCTCACCTGTGCTATAGCCTGCACTGGTACCTGTGCTATTACGTACACTGTTTCCTGTGCTATCATGTACACTGTTACCTGCACTGTTACCTGTGCTATTACCTGCTCTGTTACCTGTGCTATTACCTGCACTGTTACCTTCGCTATTACCTGCACTGTTACCTGTGCTATTACCTACACTGTTTCTTGTGCGATTACGTACACTGTTACCTGTGCTATTACCTGCAATGTTTCTTGTGCTATTACATACACTGTTACCTGCACTGTTACCTGTGCTATTACCTGCACTCTCACCTGTGCTATAGCCTGCACTGGTACCTGTGCTATTACGTACACCGTTTCCTGTGCTATCATGTACACTGTTACCTGCACTGTTACCTGTGCTATTACCTGCACTGTCGCCTGTGCTATTACCTGCACTGTTACCTGTGCTATTACCTGCACTCTCACCTGTGCTATTACCTGCACTGGTACCTGTGCTATTACGTACACTGTTTCCTGTGCTATCATGTACACTGTTACCTGCACTGTTACCTGTGCCATTACCTGCACTGTTACCTGTGCTATTACCTGCACTGTCGCAACTGCTATTACCTGCACTGTTACCTGTGTTATTACCTGCACTGTTACCTGTGTTATTACCTGCACTGTTACCTGTGTTATTACCTGCACTGTTACCTGTGCTATTACCTGCACTGTCACCTGTGCTATTACCTGCACTGTTACCTGTGCTATTACCTACACTGTTATCTTCGCTATTACCTGCACTGTCACCTGTGCTATCACCTGCTATGTTACCTTCGCTATTACCTGCACTGTCGCCTGTGCTATTACCTGCACTGTTACCTGTGCTATTACCTGCACTGTTGCCTGTGCTATTACCTGCACTGTTACCTGTGCTATTACCTGCACTGTTACCTGTGCTATTACCTGCACTGTTACCTGTGCTATTACCTGCGCTGTTACCTGTGCTATTACCTGCGCTGTTACCTGTGCTATTACCTGCACTGTTACCTGCACTATTACGTACACCAGGCATGTCCAAACCATGGCCCTCCAGCTGTTGTAAAACTAAATGTCCCTGCGTAAAAGTGCCGCAGTTTTGCTATTAGGGAATGCTAAAACTATGGCAAGGCATGCTGGGATGTGTAGTCCCTGACCTACACTCTTACCTTACATATTACCGGCACTTTTATCTGTGATATTGGACCTTATTCTGGTCCACATGCAAGGCTGCAAATCTTTCAGCATTGCTTGTGGATTAAACGCTGGCCGCCGCTCGCACAGCCGCCCCCCAACCCCCTCGCTCGCCGAGTTCCCCGCACAGCTGTGATTGGACACTGTCTGGTGTCTTAGCTTTGTGTACTCCCTGTACGGGAAGAGGGCGGGCAGCTGGCATTTGGTGATGTCAGCTGCCCTCCCCTGGCAGCCGCGTCACTGCCTAATTTCCATGGGTACACCCAGCGTGTTCATGGGAACACCCATGAAACGCTGAGCATTCCCATGGGCACAGCACGTTGCCCCACGCCCAAACTGGTAGGTGTGAACGGGACAGCGAACTAGCAGTTCGCCGTGCCCGCTCGTACCCAGCATATGCACATGCGCAGAAGACAAACATCGATCCCCGTGCGAACACGTGGGTGAGCGAATGAATGAAAATAAGACCCATTATCGGATTTGGCATATGTTGCACCATGTGTGGATACGGGTAGGGTGGCCAATCCCGGGATCGGGATCGACGGGATCCCGGGATTTGGCCCCTAAAACGCCAGGATTTCAATCCCGGGATTGGAGTTTCCAATCCCGGGATTTTCGGGATTAGACTGCGCATGCGCAGTCTAATGCCGGGCAGCGTCTGAGCGTGTGCTCAGACGCTGCCCGGCTTCTCCCTTAACCGGCAGTATGGCTCTGGCAGCGTGACGAGGCCAGAGGTCAAGCTGCGCAGGCCAAGTAGCAGCTGCACACAGACGCGTCCAACATGACACGCCCGCCCGCCTGACCGGCTCCTGTATCCTGCCTGCCCGGCTCCTGCTGCTCACCCGCCTGCCTCCCGGCTGCTCACCCGCCCGCCTCCCAGCATCAATCAGCCGCCCACCTTCCCAGCTTCACCGACCACCCTCCCGGCCGCACCGCACATGTAAGTAAATATGCGGGGCGGCCGGGGCAGGTTTTTTAATCAGGGAAGCCAATCCCGGGATCCCGGGAATCCCGGGATCGGGCATTTTTCAATCCCGAATTCCGGGATTGAAAAAATGCTCCGGGATTGGCAACCCTAGATACGGGTTATATGTGTGCTTTACACTACAATACCTAAGATAACACAACGCCTTTATTTTATAAAGTATACAGTAATTATAAGCACAGAGAAGACTACTACTAGGGGCCTGATCAGACCCGGACACAAGAGCGGAATCGTAAGCGATGTTTAGATGACTGAGTCTGGGACGGCACCTGCATTTGGCTGGCAGGAAGACGGAAGATTTTATCTGTATAATATCCAGCCGAACAGCAAATGAAATTTTAAAAATATGTCAACAAAACATTCTTGTTGTTATGATGGTTAAATCTGTCTGTGTAACTACAGCTGGCGCACCCCTGTCGCATGTTTTGCGGCTGCAGAGCTGACCGTATACAGCAATGCATGGTGTATATACCATACTTGCCTACTTTGGAAAACTAGTTTCAGGGAGATTATAGTTGGTAGCAGAATTTTGCACAGCGCCCCAGTGAGGGGGCGTGTCATGCTCCACCCGAAGGGCGTGTCTAGTTCCATAAATGGAGAGATTGTGAAAAGAAATTGATAACGTGGCCCCTAGAAGCGTGGGTGTGTACTGCTACATATGAGAGGAATCTTTTAAAATGACTTATATCCAAATGTAGATGAGCCACAAAGCAGTTAGTAAGAGCTACTATACTTGGTAATGTGCTGGGAAATGGTGCTGATGATTCAATGTAAATTGATCTCTCTCTCATTCCTTTTTCCCCCCAGACATTTTTTACAGTGTAATGTGGGCTGGGTGAAATGAGGGAGATTGCTAGACTAATGAGGGAGAGAGGGAGATTGCTCCTATGTCAGGGAGTCTCCTGCAGAATGCAGGAAGGGAGGTGATGTAACAGTGTAATGTGGGCTAGGTGACATGAGGGAGATTGCTAGACTAATGAGGGAGAGAGGGAGATTGCTCCTATGTCAGGGAGTCTCCTGCAGAATGCAGGAGGGGAGGTAACTATGATGTAACAGTGTAATGTGGGCTAGGTGACATGAGGGAGATTGCTAGACTAATAAGGGAGAGAGGGAGATTGCTGCTATGTCAGGGAGTCTCCTGCAGAATGCAGGAGGGGAGGTCATTATGATGTAACAGTGTAATGTGGGCTAGGTGACATGAGGGAGATTGCTAGACTAATGAGGGAGATTGCTCCTATGTCAGGGAGTCTCCTGCAGAATGCAGGAGGGGAGGTAACTATGATGTAACAGTGTAATGTGGGCTAGGTGACATGAGGGAGATTGCTAGACTAATAAGGGAGAGAGGGAGATTGCTGCTATGTCAGGGAGTCTCCTGCAGAATGCAGGAAGGGAGGTAACTATGATGTAGCAGTGTAATGTGGGCTAGGTGGCATGAGGGAGATTGCTAGACTAATGAGGGAGAGATGGAGATTGCTGCTATATCAGGGAGTCTCCTGCAGAATGCAGGAGGGGAGGTCATTATGATGTAACAGTGTAATGTGGGCTAGGTGACATGAGGGAGATTGCTAGACTAATGAGGGAGAGAGGGAGATTGCTGCTATGTCAGGGAGTCTCCTGCAGAATGCAGGAGGGGAGGTTACTATGATGTAACAGTGTAATGTGGTCTAGGTGACATGAGGGAGATTGCTAGACTAATGAGGGAGAGAGGGAGATTGCTGCTATGTCAGGGAGTCTCGGGTAGGCAACTATGTTATATAAACTGCCTATGGCTGCTTTGTTTTGAGCATAAATAAAGTCTAACACGTGACCAAGCTGCATCAGGCCTCTGTGTGACTTTATACAGAGTTCATACAGTATTTACCATCTCTCTATACAGTATAGTATGTATGCTGGTCATCAGTATAAACAATCCTGTGTGTGTCCTGCATAGTTCTCTTTTACATAGCAAATGTCCACCTGCTGCAATAGCTCTGCTGTTCCCACATCCTATATAATAGGAGACCAAGCTGCTCCTCAACTCTATTGGGGGAATTCAAGTGCTGTGTTTGCTGGCATTACTGTAGTGTTGATCTGTTATTCTGATGGGCTTTGAACTAGAATAATCTGTCCCCCCATATTTAGCTCTGTGCAGCAAGACGCAGGCCAGAGACGGGGAGACTGCTGCTGCTGCTGATGTAGTATTTCTCTGATCTGTTGGCGTGATGGATCTGTGAAGGGTCATACACAGCGCAGGTCACCTGACTTGGCACGGGTACATTGCTGGTGCCACGGCTGTGCCAAGTAACTCCAGTTACATCATCACCAGGAAATTGTTCTTCTTTTTCCAGGAATGTGTTGTAATATTTATACAATGGAAACAGTGTAAAGGAATAGGGGCAAAAACATATATATATATATATCTCTTATATATTTAGCCAGATCTGTCACTCAACCCCTGTGGAGAACGTTCCTGTGTAGAACAGTTTCACTTTCATGTGTCTGACGTTCCACCCCCTTGACATCACCTCCCCCCGCCCAGCCAGGGCTACAGTACACGCCCACCATCCACCATTACTCCACAGCCACCATCCACCATTACTCCTGCACATCCCTACCCTCTGACAGGACCCCCGCGACCCCCCTCCCACGATTCGCGGGACCCCCCGCGACCCCCCCTCCCGCGATTTGCGGGACCCCCCCGCGACCCCCCCTCCCGCGATTCACGTGACCCCCGCGACCCCCCCTCCCGCGATTTGCGGAACCCCCGTGACCCCCCCTCCCGCCATTCGCAGGACCCCACACCCCCCCTCCCGCGATTCGCGGGACCCCCGCGACCCCCCCTCCCGTGATTCGCGGGACCCCCGCGAACCCCCCCTTCCGCGATTCGCGGGACCCCCGCTACCCCCCTCCCGCGATTCGCGGACTATTGTTAGACAGCACTTACATCGACAGCCATTACATCGACACCATTAGTTCGACACCTCAATAGGTCGACATGGTTTTAGGTCGACATACCATTAGGTCGACATGTCATTAGGTCGACATGTCATTAGGTCGACTGCTCATTAGGTCGACAGCTCATTAGGTCGACAGCTCATTAGGTCGACACTGCCATTAGGTCGACAGTGTCTATGTCGACAGTCAAAAGGTCGACATGGGTTTTTTCACTGTTTATTGAACCGACATGTGCCGACAGGCGGTATTTCATGCCCTACTATCCACTAGGGCGTGGTGGGAGAATAAAATAGTGTGCCAAGCGCAGCGAGGCACCGTGCCCGAAGCATAGCGAGCGGCTGCGGTACACTTCAAACTGTGTCCATGTCGACTGTGTCGACATTTCGACCAAAAAACAGTGAAAAAAAACATGTCGACCTTTTGACTGTCGACATAGACTCTGTCGACCTAATGGCAGTGTCGACCTAAAAACATGTCGACCTAATGAGCTGTCGACCTAATGAGCTGTCGACATAATGACATGTCTACCTAATGGTATGTCGACCTAAAACCATGTCGACCTATTGAGCTGTCGAACTAATGGTGTCGATGTAAGTGCTGTCTAATATCCGTCCCAGACCCGACCACCCCCTCCTGCGATTCGCTGGACCTCCGCGACCACCCTCTCCCGCAAAACGCGGGACCCCCGCGACCCTCCCGCAAATCGCGGGACCCCAGTGACCCCTCCCTCCCGCGAGCCCCCTCCCGCGATTCGCAGGACCCCTGCATCCTCCTCTCCCGCGATTCGCGGGACCCCTGCGACCCCCCCTCCCGGCATTAAAAGGGCCCCCCGCGACCCCCCTCCCGCAATTCGCACCGCCCCCTCCCGCGTTTCACGGAACCCCCCGTAGCGCCCCCCTCCCGCGATTTGCGGGCCCCCTCGGCACTTCTCGCAATTTGCGACCGCCCCCTAATTCACACATTCGGGGACCCCACCTCCCGCGATTCATGCCCCCCTCACGCAATTCACGGCACCCCCCACACCCCCCTTCCTGCGATTCGCAACCCCCCACGACCCCCCCTCCCACGATTCACGAAAACCCCCGTAGCGCCCCCCTCCCGCAATTTGCGGGCCCCCTCGGCACCTCTCGCGATTTGCGACCGCCCCGTAATTCACACATTCGGGGACCCCCCCTCCCGCGATTCATGCCCCCCTCACGCAATTCACGGCACCCCCCATACCCCCCTTCCTGCGATTCGGAACCCCCCACGACCCCCCCTCCCGCGATTCATGCCCCCTCCCTCGATACACGGACCCCCGCACCACCCCCCTGCGCCCACCCTCCCTTGATTCACGCCCCCCTCATGAAATTCACGGCAACCCCCCACACCCCCCCTCCTGCGATTCATGACCCCTCCCGTGATTCACGGACCCCCGCACCACCCCCCCTTGACTCACGGCACCCCACGCGCCCCTCCCGCAATTCACGGACCTCCGCAACCCCCCCTTCCGCAATTCACTAACCCCGACAACCCCCCTCCCGCAATTTGCGGACCCCCCTTCCCACGATTCAAGCCCCCCCGCACCCCCGCCCACGATTTGCGGACCCCCTCCCGCTAACCGCGGATCCCCACACACCACCCCCCCTCCCGCAATTTGCAGACCCCCCAGACCCCCTTCCGGCAATTCCACCCCCCAGCGGACCACCGCGGCCCCCGCTCCCGCATTTCACGTACCCCCGTGACAATGAGGGATCCTGTACCACCACAAGCAGGTACCGCCCCTAGGTGGGAAATCCGGCCCTGGCTGCCGCACTGCAGGTTTCCCCACTGCCCTCTGCACCAGCGCCACAACTTTTATCAATGTCTTGCCCACATACCACTATTATACAGCCTCCTGCTCTCATGCACGCTCACTCCCTCCCAGTGGGAGGAGACGCTCACCCACTGCCGGGAGCTGCATACTGTCCCCCACCCTCCTCCAGTTCTAGGGATGCCCATCGACCATCAATGATTTTCAAATAATCGATGGTTTATGGCCGATGTTGAATACTTTTGCCATCAATGTGGGAGGACACTGCCCTGCCTCCTGTTCTCCTGCCCCGTAACTTCCGCCAGTGGAGACCCGCTCACCCTGTGTTGCCCACATTCCCCTATCATGCTTTACCGCCCAGCCTCCTGCTCTCATGCACCCTAACTCCCACCCAGTCGGAGGAGACACTGACTCCTGTATTTCTGTGCTGCCACGCTGGACCCTCACCCACTGGCAGAAGCTGCACAGTGTCCACCACCCTCTTTAGTCCCCCGTATGCCCACACACCCCTATCACTACCCAGCTTCCTGCTCTCCTGAACCGTAACTTCCACCACTGGGTAATCGTTGACGCTGTGTTGCCCACATACCCCTATCATGCCTCATATCCCAGCCTCCTGCTCTCATGCACCCTAACTCCTACCCAGTAGGAGGAGACACTGACTCAGGGCCACCGTCCGGTACTCCTGTGCTGCCACGCTGGACCCTCACCCACTGCCAGAAGCTGCAATACAGGGCATCTTTCATACAATTCTAACGTAGCCCCTTACGCCGGTGTGAAGAGCGCCCGTAGGGCGCGATGAATCACCTAGTATATATATATATATATATATATATATATATATACATATAGTCAAATGTTAGGAAATAGGATTCTCCGCGCCTGGCACTCTCTTGCAACGTAATAAAGAGACCTGAAGCTGGTTTTAGTGGGCAACGTTTCGGGAACTTTATTTTAGTCCCTTCGTCAGGACAACACTTATACATGAAACAAACAACATTTAAATACACTTCCCACCACGCACTGCGTTCTCCGCCGCACCGTTCCCTGGAGTCGCGATGACGTCATCCTCCTTCGCCACACTGACGTCTCACCCCGGCTGCATGGTACTAGGCGCCGCTGGAGGCGCAATTGCTTCACCTAGGTAACACAAAATAGTATTCGAAAGATAATAAACACAAGGAGATCGGCAACAATTTCTGGCAGTTCACTAAACATTATAGCCATGCTGTGCCATCAAACTGATAATAACGGCATTATGCAACACATAATAGGAAAAAACTTATAACAAGATGATGCTAAATGTGTACATGGCCAATAATGGTACTAAATGACCATCTTAGAAACCAAGCTATGCGATGGCCCATAGAAGGTAACGTATCCCTCCGGCAGTTCAATTGGCTGGATAGAGAAAAAATAAAAATGAAGAAAAATTAAGGAACATAACTGAGCTTTCAATGGACTATACATGACCAGAAGACCTTTTAAAGGTGGTCAGGATAGCTGCAAGAACATATGTCTTCACAAGAAACACTTCAGAGACATTAATTCATTGCGGCCCAATGGATGTACGGTTTGTAACACATGCATTCATTTGGCCTCTTCCTGTAACAGGATTTTATTCCTGTCACCTCCTCTGTGATTGGGGGGAACCCAATCCATCATTTTATATTTCAGGGAGGCCAATGAGTGACCAAGTTCTCGGAAGTGCCTCGCCACGGGCTGGTCTGATCTGATCCTCTTCCTTCAAGTGCTTGTCGGATACGGCCCGTGGCGAGGCACTTCTGACTTCTAATAACATATGACGCGTGGTAAATATACAGTAATAGCTTGTAGGATGCAGGCGTCAGTGAGCTCCTGGCGAGTCTGCCCCATGCTTTAAAGGGACAAACATTTCCACGGGGAAATAGTTAATATGCCAAAAGTTGGGATCCGGTGGGTCAGGATGCCCGACGCCAAGATCCCAACTGCCGACATTACCGCCAGCCGGAATCCCAGAGCAGAGGGTCTATTCTCCCTCGTGGTGGTCCACTTCCCCCATAGAGGAGGGAGTCCAACCTTGTGGCAAAGGTAACGAGCTACTGTGACCGCAAGGGGCCTCGTTGTGCACCCCCGATGCCGGCCAGGATCTCGTTGTCGAGATATCATACTAAACCCTTTAAACGGCCTTTTTATTTATTTATTTACAGTTTCTTATATAGCGCAGCAGATTACGTTGCGCTTTACAATAGTAGACAGTGATAAAACAAACTGGGTAACAACAGACAGATTTGGGGGTTAGAGGGCCCTGCTGCAAGCTTACAATCTATATTTTTTAAATGACTGACCCTTTAAAACATTGGATCAAGTCGCTGGTGAATTGCCAACATCCGTTGCTCGGTAAGCACCACTGGCCAATCACTGTTGTGGGTTCCGGCACCTTGTTATTGCTCGCCTGCATCACCCTACCCAGCCGCCAATCCCTGCCAGGCAGGATTTAGGCAGAGTTGACGATTCACAGGCCCGGTAACAGGGGGGAAGGGGGGGGGGGGGCAAAGGGGACAACCATACTGGCCCCTGAGTATCATATGGGCCCCAAGATTTCTGTTGCCAGCCCTGTAGACTCAGCCCATCCCCTCATTCTCCTGGCAACAATAAAGTGTATTTTACTGATTCATACTAAGGTTTGGACCATTCACTCCCCAGTCTATAGATGTTATAAGGGTCTTGTCCTCAGAACTCATGGGCTTAGCTATTATCAGTGACATGTTTTCTGAGACTTTCCAGACCACAATCAAATCTTCACATCGGTAATACAATGTGTAATATATTCAGCCATAGTAAAGAACCTCTGCCCTCTCTTCATTATAGTGTATGAAGTGGTCACCATCACCGGAGATGTGCGAGGGGCGGGCACGGACGCCAATGTCTTTATCACCCTTTTTGGGGAGATTGGAATTACTCCCAAGATTCATCTCACCAGCAAGTGAGTATTTCTGAGCACTTAGCCTGTGTGTGCGCATGCGTGGCCTGCTGGAAGCAGAATGGTTGTCGATGCCCCTCCCACATGTACTCGCCATTCATGTGAATGGAAGACAATGATACAAGGGCATTGCACATGGGGCACCTCCAGGAATAAAGGGACGGAAAGGTCAGGTAAGTAGAATTCAGAACAGTCAGGTGCCCTTTGGGCATAGGTGGCCCCATAGGGCACCTGATTCTTTTGTTGTAGCCCCTTGGACAACTGCTACAATAACTTTCATTTGCAGATGTTTTTTTTTGCCCTTCTAATAGTACTAATCTTGTACCATGTAGCAACAGCGCCCCCTTCATGTAACTACTAGCATTGGTCTTGTACCAAGTAGCAACAGTGCCCCCTTCATGTAAATACTAGCATTGGTAGTGTACCATGTAGCAACAGCGCCCCCTTCATGTAAATACTAGCATTGGTCTTGTACCAAGTAGCAACAGCACTCCCTTCATGTAAATACTAGCATTGGTCTTGTACCAAGTAGCAACAGTGCCCCCTTCATGTAAATACTAGCATTGGTCCTGTACCAAGTAGCAACAGCGCCCCCTTCATGCAAATACTAGCATCGGTCTTGTACCAACAGCGCCCCCTTCATGTAAATATAAGCATTGGTCTTGTACCAAATAGCAACAGCGCTCCCTTCATGTAAATACTAGCATTGGTCTTGTACCAAGTAGCAACAGCGCCCCCTTCATGCAAATACTAGCATTGGTCTTGTACCAAATAGAAACAGCGCCCCCTTCATATAAATATAAGCATTGGTCTTGTATCCTGTAGCAACAGTGCCCCCTTCATGTAAATACTAGCATTGGTCTTGTATCCTGTGGCAACAATGCCCCCTTCATGTAAATACTAGCATTGGTCTTGTACCAAATAGAAACAGCGCCCCCTTCATATAAATATAAGCATTGGTCTTGTATCCTGTAGCAACAGTGCCCCCTTCATGTAAATACTAGCATTGGTCTTGTATCCTGTGGCAACAGTGCCCCCTTCATGTAAATACTAGCATTGGTCTTGTACCAAGTAGCAACAGTGCCCCCTTGATGTAAATACTAGCATTGCTCGTGTACCATGTAGCAACAGTGCCCCCTTGATGTAAATACTATCATTGGTCTTGCGCCAAGTAGCAACAGTGCCCCCTTCATGTAAATACTAGCATTAGTCTTGCCCCAAGTAGCAACAGCGCCCCCTTCATGTATATACTAGCATTGGTCTTGTCCCAAGTAGCAACAGCGCCCCCTTCATGTAACTACTAGCATTGGTCTTGTCCCAAGTAGCAATAGCGCCCTTCATGTAAATACTAACATTGGTCTTGTACCAAGTAGCAACAGCGCCCCCTTCATGTAAATACTAGCATTGGTCTTGTACCAAGTAGCAACAGTGCCCCCTTCATGTAAATACTAGCATTGGTCTTGTATCCTGTATCAACAATGCCCCCTTCATGTAAATATAAGCATTGGTCTTGTACCAAGTAGCAACAGCGCCCCCTTCATGTAAATATAAGCATTGGTCTTGTATCCTGTAGCAACAGTGCCCCCTTCATGTAAATATAAGCATTGGTCTTGTATCCTGTAGCAACAGTGCCCCCTTCATGTAAATATAAGCATTGGTCTTGTATCCTGTAGCAACAGCGCCCCCTTCATGTAAATACTAGCATTGGTCTTGTACCAAGTAACAACAGTGCCCCCTTCATGTAAATACTAGCATTGGTCTTGTACCAAGTAGCAACAGTGCCCCCTTCATGTAAATACTAGCATTGCTCGTGTACCATGTAGCAACAGCGCCCCCTTCATGTAAATACTAGCATTGGTCTGTACCATGTAGCAACAGCGCCCCCTTCATGTAAATACTAGCATTGGTCTGTACCATGTAGCAACAGTGCCCCTTCATGTAAATACTATCATTGGTGTTGCGCCAAGTAGCAACAGTGCCCCCTTCATGTAAATACTATCATTGGTCTTGCCCCAAGTAGCAACAGCGCCCCCTTCATGTATATACTAGCATTGGTCTTGCCCCAAGTAGCAACAGCGCCCCCTTCATGTATATACTAGCATTGGTATTGTCCCAAGTAGCAACGGCGCCCCCTTCATGTATATACTAGCATTGGTCTTGTCCCAAGTAGCAACAGCGCCCCCTTCATGTAAATACTAGCATTGGTCTTGTACCAAGTAACAACAGCGCCCCCTTCATGTAAATACGAGCATTGGTCTTGTACCAAGTAGCAACAGTGCCCCCTTCATGTAAATACTAGCATTGCTCGTGTACCATGTAGCAACAGCGCCCCCTTCATGTAAATACTAGCATTGGTCTGTACCATGTAGCAACAGTGCCCCTTCATGTAAATACTATCATTGGTCATGCGGCAAGTAGCAACAGCGCCCCCTTCATGTAAATACTATCATTGGTCTTGCCCCAAGTAGCAACAGCGCCCCCTTCATGTATATACTAGCATTGGTCTTGTCCCAAGTAGCAACAGCGCCCCCTTCATGTAAATACTGGCATTGGTATTGTCCCAAGTAGCAACAGCGCCCCCTTCATGTATATACTAGCATTGGTCTTGTCCCAAGTAGCAACAGCGCCCCCTTCATGTAAATACTAGCATTGGTATTGTCCCAAGTAGCAACAGCGCCCCCTTCATGTATATACTAGCATTGGTATTGTCCCAAGTAGCAACAGCGCCTACTTCATGTAAATCATTGGCGGATTACCCACGGGGCGACAGGGGCGGTCGCCACGGGGCTCCCACACATTCCGGGGCCCCCACACCCGCCACCCTACTGCTGCAGAGATGGCGGGTGAGAGGGTGGCAGGCAGCGGACAGTGGGGTCGGCAGCATGGAGCAGGTCCATGCGGGGGATTTGAAGTCAGTGGCAGGCCAGATTTCAGGATTGGGCGGCAGCGGCAGCACATGGCGGGCAGCGCTGACTGAACCATCAGATCATCCTCAGAAGCTGCCTGGCAGAGCGGCTGTATGCGGCGCAGGGGGACAGGAGATCTTAGATGCTGCCCGCAGAGCGGCGCAGGGGGACAGGACTCAGAGATGTCAGATGTTGCCCGGCATGGCAGCTGTAAGTACGCGGCGCAGGGAGACAGAAGATGTTATGCTGTCACGCTGCACAGCGCTGCGGGCTAGGGATGGCCATCGTTGCCTTTGCCATCAATGGTTGCCATCGATGGCAAAGGTGCAACTGACCATCGATAGTGTAGAAATATGCAATGGATGAGCATCAACGTTTTTACATATTGATGGTCATCCATTTGCATTGATTGATTGGTCTGTGGGCCAATCAAACTGCAGGGGGCGGGGATTCGCAGGTGCACGGTGTCCCGACACCTTGGGGAAAAAGCAAAAAAATAAACTATTCGTTTAAGCTTGACATCGATGGTGGGAAACCATCTGGTTCCCCCCCATCGATGGCAAAACTATTCAATATCGGCCATAAACCATCGATGATTTATAATCATCGGTGGTCGATGGCCATCCCTACATCACAATATGACTTATATCCAGGGGAGACTCCAGAGGGGGGCTGCGGCACAATTCAAAATTCAGATCGGGGAGCCACACCCACTGCCACCAACTGCCATTCCAAACTGACTCACTGGCAGTGGGTGTGGCTCCCCTATTTGAATTTTGAACTGTGCTGCCTGTAGCCGCTCCTCTGGTGCCTCCCCTGCCCATACCCAGTGCTTAGCACAAGTGCGATAACATTCGCTCCACTCTCCGCCTTACTCTGTAGCCACACGCTAATGATTGGCCAAATAAACTAGAGGAACCCAGGTAAGTACATTGCTATAAGGTACATGTGACCTATAGTACAGATCAGTGCTGGTATTTATAGTGTATATGGGGGTTGTGTGGCTGCCTGCAATCACCGGGTATAGGTCATTGGTCGACCCACTTTAGGTCAACCACTGGAAGTCGACACCTGAAATAGGTCAACATAAGCAAAAGGTCGACAGTCAAAAGGTCAACATGACTTTTTCACACACATTTTTTTGCCCCAATTATCGACACAGTCGACATGGACAATATCTAAGTGTAACGTCCCCGCTCGCCATGCTTCGGACGCGGCGACTCACTGCACTCCGCACACTATTTTGTTCTGCCACCATGGTGGAGTGGATGGTAGGGCATGAAATACAGCCTGTCGGCACACGTCGGCTAAAACAAAAACGTGAACAACTTGTGTCAACTTTTTGACTGTCGACCTTTCCATTGTCCACCTAATGACCTTCCGACCCTGTCAACCTATTTCAGGTGTCGATCTAAGCACTGTCGACCTTTAGTGAATGTCGACGTAATGACCCATACCCAATCAGCAGGGTAGAGGTATGACGCGCATTGTGTATTTGATGAGTGCCGTCATTGTTTCTCCTGTTGTTGCCTAAGTGCCTGTGTTGTGTTTTATCCTTGTTACAGCACAGAGAAGAGGTAACCGCACTGTTCCCAGTGTTAGGAGCAGTGGAGCGATCCCTTTATACTCTGTACAGACAGTGGTGGGACTGGTAAAGGAAATACATGGGATTTCAAAAGCCTTCTTTTTGCCATACGCCGAGAATTCGAGTTGTCTGCGTTATTTCCATCTGTCGGAGCGCTCGCTTGGCTGAGCAGAGACAATGACGGGCTGGCTCATCCGCATTGGGTGAGGACCGCGCTATCCTCCACAGCCAGAGGATTAGCCGTCCTTCCCGAGCCGCTGGTTCCGCTCCTAACAAAATCCATTCAACTCATGAGGTCCTCAGCCCCTTGCTTCCCATTCTGCGGCAAAGTGCGACAATCTAATCATTGTGATGCTAAGAATAGCATTTTGATGCTGTTAAATGCAGCATTTAACACTGTGGGGGGAATTTACTTAAGGTCCCCAGACACACTACGATAGCAGCGTGCAATGCGACACGATGTGCGCTCCCGCGGGCATCACATCGCACAGTACAAAAAGTATGTGCTGCACATTCTTTTTGTATTGATCGCATTGCACGCAAATCGCTCGCAAAACGCATGCATTGCGATACGATGAGCCCGATAACGCGTCTCATTGCACGCTGCTATCGCAGCGTGTATGGTGACCTTAAGATGGGAGATCGACTGAAGATGAGATGTTGCCCCTAGCAACCTATCAAAATCTACTTATTTATTTAGCACCTTCTAGAAGATAATAGAATATGATTGGTTGCCTATGGCAACAGACAATCTTTAGAACAATCTTTAGAACTCCGATCTTAGTAAATTAAACCAATAGGGAGATAAAGAGAGGGGGGAGAAAGGGAGAATGGGGAGGAAGGGGGGGGGGGGGAGGTAGAGAGGGGGTGAGAAGACAGAAACACAGATTGAGACTATCAGCAGCGCTTTGGAGGGTGGGGCCTAATCTCAGCATCATTAAGCCCCATCCCCAGTACTGCAAATACCGCGATTCATGGGTCTATGAGGAGGGGACAAGGCTAAAATGCCCCCTCCTTGGAAAGCCAGAATCGCGGTATTTAAGTTCTGACGCCAGGGAGATGCAGGAGGTCTGGGGGGTCCGGCGGCATGCGGGAGGCTTGCCTACCCATTCCAGGAGGGTAGACAACTCTGACTAACCACTGCGCTGATGGGTCAGTTTGTGGTTATCACATGAGGCAATGTATCAAGCACTGAAGAGAGATAAAGTACAGTGCAAATAGCTCCTTCAGGCACCACAAGACAGCGAAGGGCGCCATCTTGTGTCCTGAGCCAGTATTGGCACAGTTCCTTGGGCAGCTGGTGGCATTGCTGCTCTTACTGCAGTTGGTATATTGCACTCCTCCCCACCTTCAGCATTCAGTACTGGGTTCTACACCGTTCCATTATTCGTATGGCAAAAACAACATGTGAAATTTCATGTATTTTATGGCTACATGTTGACCCTGTGTAAGCATGCTAAATGGTTTCCTTTCACAGTACAAAGAGAAGACTATCGCGTACCACACCCGGGATTATCGCACTCCGCTGGCACTCGGCAACGGGCTGCCAGGGCGGCATCTGCTGGTTACGCTGGTAGTCAAATACATGACAAATTAGAATATTTGCACTGTACTTCATGTTTAATGCCGGGATCTCCAGCACTTTAGACCTGGCTTTTGTTGGACTACACCTCCCATCTGTCACTTTATCGGATGACGATGGGAGTTATAATCCGGCAACAGTCAGGCTGGGCAGAGGCTGCCTTTCTTGGTAATAACACCACAGGGCAATTGTGCAATTTTCATGTATTTCATGTATTCTGTAATCAGGTTGGAAAAAATACCTTTGATTTAATATTTTTGCCATAAGGTCAGATACAAATACGGGGAATGCTACTTTTCGCTATCGCCCGCAGGGAAAGACAGTGCTCGCACCAGCGGTGCAACTATAGCACCGCAGCCCCCGCCACCGCGGGGGGGGGCGCCGGGGGCTGCGGTGCTATAGTTACCCCCCCCCCCCCCAATCCCCCGCAGACTTACCTATCGCGCTGGTCCCGGCGGCTCCGTTCTTCTGCTGAGGACCACCACAAAATGGCCGCCCCCATCTAGCACACAGTTCTCTGAAACTGTCTGCTGTATGGGGGCGGCCATTGTGTGGTGGTCCTCAGCAGAAGAACGGAGCCGCCGGGACCAGCGCGATAGGTAAGGCTGCGGGGGATTGGGGGGGGGGGGGTGGTTTGCAAGGGTGGGGGGGTGCCCAAATCTTTGCTACGCCACTGGCTCGCACACACGCAAACACACATATGCTCTCACATACACGCAAACACATTCTGACTAATGAATTCAAAAAGTAAATTAGAAAATTAAATAATATTGTTTTTATGGCAAAATTATTAAGGTCAATTTATTTTTTCACTGACAAAGTATATTGGGGCAGATGTATTAAGCCTTAACAAGAGATAAATGCAAGGGTGATAAGGAGAGATAAACGTCCAGCCAATCACCTCCTTACTGACTTTTTTCAAACACAGCCTGTAACATGGCAGTAAGGAGCTGATTGGCTGGGCATTTATATCTCCTTATCACCCTTGCGTTTATCTCTTGTTAAGGCTTAATCCATCTGCCCCATTGTATCTACGTGATGTTGTCTGGTAAATAGTGAAACAACAATATAGGGTTCTGTGGGTGATTTTTACAATAAGCGAATATAAAGTTATAGTGATATCCGTTCCCTTCAAGTAATGTTAGTGTTCAGCTTATAACCGGCACTAGAAGAATAACGGTTTTCATTTTACCACTCGCGATGAGTCACGTATTGCACACGTGTCCAATATAACCTATATTGGAATCATGCTATCCAGTCCCTGGGGAACCCTAAAGCTGGGTACACACTATACAATGTTACTGAACAATATGCACTGATAACGATATTGTGCGTATCGTTCAGTGTGTACCCAGTGTATCATTAACATTGTGTTCTCCCACAGATTGTTAACGATATACCTGATCATCTGAACATGCAGTACAGTCTGACGATAATCGCAGTGACTGCATGTTCTGTGGGGGTGACGGCACTGAATTAAATCATTAAAGATATCGTTTCGTGCTTACCCGTTAGTCATCCATTTTTGCACCACTGACCATATCCCATATCATTATACACTGTGCCGATATCGCACAGTGGCCCTTATTCTGGTTCACTCTCAAATGGACAAAACCATGCAGGTGGGGCAGATGTAACATGGGCAGAGAGAATTAGATTTGGGTGATTTATTTTGTTTCTGTGCAGGGAAAATACTGACTGCGGTACTCTTTACCTAGAAGGGCGCCCATCGCGGGCATCGCGGGTACATTTATGTCTGGCCGCGACGCGACCGACGCGATGCCAGCGATTTCCCATTGTTAAACATGGAAATCGCGTCGGTCGCGTCGCGGCCGGCCATAAATGTACCCGCGATGCCCACGACGCGATGCACCCGATTTCCCATAGCAATCAATGTTAAATGGCCCGACCGACGCGATTTTACTGTTAAATGCCTCAATGGACCCGATGTGGCCATAGGAAACAATGTTAAATGGGCCTTAGAGCCCAAATAGTTACCCTGAACTCTGAAATGGCCCCCCCAATTGTTTACGCCACCCCACGATCAACGTCAACCCGAAGCGTGGCGAGCGCAGCGAGCCCGCGAGGGGCGGCGGTACGCGTCCTCCGACCTTTTCATGCCCTACTATCCACGTCGGCGTGGAGTTGAGAATAGAATAGTGTGGCGAGCGCAGCGAACCCAAAGCGTGGCGAGCGCAGCGAGCCCCGCGAGGGGACGCGGATACCTTCACAGCTATACGCGTCCCCTCGCGGGCTTCACAGGTGTCCATGGCGACGCGGACACCTGTGAAGCCCGCGAAGGGACGCGTTTACCTGTGAAGGTATCCGCGTCCCCTCGCGGGGCTCGCTGCGCTCGCCACGCTTCGGGCTCGGTGGCTCGCTGCGATCGCCACACTATTATATTCTCAACTCCACGCCGACGTGGATAGTGGGGGTATGAAAAGGTCGGAGGACGCGTACCGCCGCACCTCGCGGGCTCGCTGCGCTCGCCACGCTTCGGGTTGACGTTGATCGTGGGGTGGCGTAAACAATTGGGGGGGCCATTTCAGAGTTCAGGGTAACTATTTGGGCTCTAAGACCCATTTAACATTGTTTCCTATGGTAAAATCGGGTCCATTCAGCCATTTAACATGAAAATCGTGTCCATCGGGCCTTTTAACATTGATTCCTATGGCAAATCGTGGGCATCGCGTCGCGGCCATCGTGTGCACATTTATGGCCGGCCGCGACGCGACCGACGCGATGTCCATGTTTAACATGGTTTTCAATGGGGAAATCGTGGACATCGCGTCGGTCGCGTCGCGTCCGGGCATCTTTAGCCCGCATACAACGCGACCGACGCGATTTTTTACCTCACGATGCCCACGATCAAAATCGTGGGCGCCCTTCTAGGTAAAGAGTACCCTGACTGCTTTATTTTTACACTGCAATATAGATCTCACTTTGAAGTAAAACCTCACCCAAATCTAATTCTCTCTGCACAAGTTACATCTGCCCCACCTGCAGTGCATATGGTTTTGTCCATTTGAGAAGGAATTTGCCTTTGCGAGTGAATCAGTAAAAGGGCCAGTGTGTATGGACCGTAGCAGTGCATGTTTTCCAGATCTCCTCAGCATCACATTTGAATGAATTAGCTCCACCTGTGTAATGACTACACCTGTGCACCAACTGGATCTGGAGAGGGTGCACTGTTAGGGGTCCCTATCAGCAGTAGAAAACGCTATATTATGGAGTGTATAGAAACATAAAATGTGACGGTAGATAAGAAATTCTCCAGCATCCTACTACTGTCTATAATTCTGTATATATATATAATGCAAATCACAGACTGACATCAAACTCAACTTGGTCTATGTGCAATTATAGTCACAGGGAAATGCGGAATCTGTGGGTGGATTCAAGTCCATTCATTCATCCATGATCATTGATAAATGGTACTCCAGCCAATCAGCTGCTGTCATTTTTCAAACACATGACAAGAGCTGATTGGCTGGAGCCCCATTTATCATTTATAGCTAGTGATAACAAGAATATCACTGGTTGATAAATCTGTCCCTTATAATAATACTGTTTTATACAAATTCTTAAGATTCCGTCGGCCCAATCTGAATCCCATGTTTCCTGGGCAACTGAGTAAATGGATGTATTCTAAATAAAAATCACCCACAGCACTCATATTAATGCCATAGGGGGATATATCTGAAAACCGGCGCTCAGGTAACTGATTAAACATGTGCTGTATCCACTGGAAACTAAACACAGCCTTTCTGGAATTGTTTTTATTACAGTAGAAAATGACAGTAAGTTGCTGGATGGTTGCTAGCGGTTACAACACATTTCCGCGCAGGTTTCAGAAATTCCTCCAAATGGGAATATAAAGTTTCCTGTCGGGATTCTGGGCAGCGTCTACCCTGGAATTCTGATCCATTTTGCCTTTGTGTCTAGTGTTTCGCGCACAAGAAACACGTTTGGAAGCAATGTATGAAATGATAGCGGTCACCTTCATAATAAACTTCATTTCTTCCAAATATTGTCCCCTGGAGTCTCTCCAGTTTCCTCCTCCTCTCCATGAGATGGCATGCAAGTGACGCTGGGACTCGCCGAAACTCCTCCATTTTCTTTGTGTTTTGTTTGTGAGCGGTATTGTACTGTTTGTGTGCCCTTGTTACCCACGTTATTGTGTTGCTGAGCCCCCTAACATATGTATGTTGTAGGAGTAGAACGGCATTTGAGAGGACGAAAACGGACGTCTTTCGTGTAAAAACAAATAATGTCGGACCAATCAAGAAAATAAGGTAGGGATTGTGGTTTCAGCGGTGCTCATATACCAAGAAAACTGGTTCACAGGTAACTGTGTAGACAAAGGTGGCATAACCCTTTGCAATCCATCTCAGCCACCTATCCTCTGCCCAATCTACACCCAGATCCGCCCACTCACGCCACATTCCCTTCTAACCGTATTCATATTCCAGTAAGACACACCCCTTTCAGAGATGGCGTATCACACCAGTGCCTCTGAGAATTGGAACTATTGGAAGATGGGCTGACCAATCAGATGTTTCCCTGCATTTTCTGCAACTGAAGTACAGTAAAAAATAAATCACTAAGTATTTGGTTGCTATTGACTACAACACTTGTCTGCATAGATATCTATGTACCAGTTTCCGCTACTGTGCTTAGCTTGTTATTAAATTGTCTCTCTTATACCACTTCCGCATCTTCGTGTCAAAAATGTGAAATGCCTAAAGTACAGTACCTCAGGCGCTTTTGAAGCGGAGGCGGACATTTTGTGTTCTCTACCAATGTTTCACTCTTTGGGAACTAGTGAAATCCAGAGCCTGATTAATGAACCATTGTACCCTAGGCTTGGGAACTCTTTTTCTCCTCCCTTGGGAACTCACTAAAACCCGCGATAGTGTTTTTTTGTTACACAATTTAGGTGAAAAATACCCATAAGCAGCGATATCTGTATCCATACTGAAATGTCATTTTATTTATTGAATAGCAAAAGTTTAGCTGCATACCGCTGTGTTTCCGCAGCTTTCACGTGTTACATAACCATGGGGCAGGGTTGCCTACCCTCCCGGATTGGCCAGGAGGGTCCCGAAAATCGGGTCCCCCTCCCGGCCCCCCGGAAAGGTGGGCAATGCTCCCGGATTCTCCCTCACCCTCCGCAATCTGCCTGGCCGCTTCCTTGAATTACCGCGATTTGCTCGTTTCGTGGGGAGGGGCGGGGCTAAATATGCAAATTGGGAAATGTAGTCCCGCCCCCCTCCTCGAGGTCCCACAAATCGGGGGGATTTTCCGTGCTGGGGACGGGGCTTGATTACGTCTACATCAGGCCCCCGCCCCCAGAAGTAATGCTGTCAGTCTCCTCTCCGGGCTTCTCCCGGAGAGGAGAGTTCAAAAGTAGGCAAGTATGCCATGCGGTTCCTGCATGCGTGACACTAATGACATAATATAGTAGTAAATAAAACAAGCAGCATGGTGCTTGTACACCATGACAATACAGAAATGATAAATTAAATATAGGGGAAGATTGAGCAAACCCTAGAGAGAGAGAAAGTACCAGCCAACAACAGGGCTGTAATAAGGGCCTCATGGGCCTGGGACTTAAAATGCTAAAGGCCCAACTTTGGGAAGCAGATGGGATGTTACCAGTGCTATGTGGGCGCGGCCAGTGCTATGTGGGTGGGAATGGTACTGCGTGGGCTTGTCCAGTGTCATGTGGGCCATGATTGGAACTGTGTGGGCTTGGCCAGTGTTATGTGGGTGGGAATGGTACTGTGTGGGCTTGTCCAGTGTCATGTGGGCCGTGATTGGAACTGTGTGGGTGTGGCCAGTTGTATGTGGTGGGAATGTTACTGCATGGGCTTGTCCAGTGTCATGTGGGCCGTGATTGGAACTGTGTGGGTGTGACCAGAGCTATGTGGGTGGGAATGGTACTGCGTGGACTTGTCCAGTGTCATGTGGGCCGTGATTGGAACTGTGTGGGTGTGGCCAGAGCTATATGGATGGGAATGGTACTGCGTGGGCTTGTCCAGTGTCATGTGGGCCGTGATTGGAACTGTGTGGGTGTGACCAGAGCTATGTGGGTGGGAATGGTACTGCGTGGGCTTGTCCAGTGTCATGTGGGCCGTGATTGGAACTGTGTGGGTGTGACCAGAGCTATGTGGGTGGGAATGGTACTGCGTGGGCTTGTCCAGTGTCATGTGGGCCGTGATTGGAACTGTGTGGGTGTGACCAGAGCTATGTGGGTGGAAATGTTACTGCGTGGGCTTGTCCAGTGTCATGTGGGCCATGACTGGAACTGTGTGGGCGTGGCCAGTGCTATGTGGGTGGGATTGGTACTGGGTGGGCTTGTCCAGTGTCATGTGGGCCGTGATTGGAACTGTGTGGGCGTGGCCAGTGCTATGTGGGTGGGAATGGTACTGTGTGGGCTTGTCTAGTGTCATGTGGGCTGTGACTGGAACTATGTGGGTGTGGCCAGTGCAGGAAGAGGAGAGAGGAGTGCAGCATAGGCCTGCTCATTGCATCCGGACAATGGGCTCGATTCAGACCGCTTAGCTGGGGTGCCAATTCACAGCATGAGCGATTATCGGACGATCGTGCATGCGCCCCGTATGCTTCTTGTTTTTTTATTTTGTCATCGGCTTCCACCCAACTCTAATAAGACTTTAATGTATTATATACTTATATTTTAGTTACCAATATATGACTTATTTGTGGAAGGTGATGTTACCCTGAGAGCTGCCATCTTGTTCCTAGGATTGAGCATGATAACACAGGAATGAACGCGGGCTGGTACCTGGACCGGGCAATAGTGACCGACATGAACAGGCCCCACCTGAGATTCTACTTCCCATGTAACAACTGGCTGAGCAAAGAAGATGGAGACGGGCTGTACGTGAGGGACCTGCTGGGCAGCCTCAACCCCATGGACGTGCCCAAAAGTGAGTAGTGGAACTACAAGCCTCAGCATGCCCAGTCAGTCTTTGGTATGCTTATAGTGTGTAAAGAGGACAATGAGCTAGAAGATTGGGGGTAATTCATGTATCTGAGGGGTAGATGTATAAAGAAGCAATAAGGGAGGAGAAGTGAGGCAGAGGAGAAGTGGCCCATGGCAACCAATCAGCTGCTCTGTATAATGTTATATTATGCAAATTATAGATGTTACTTCAGTGATGATTGGTTGCCATGGGCCACTTCTGGCTCACTTCTCCTCCCATATCACTGCTTCATACATCTACCCCCCCAGGGGCGGATCCAGGATAAAATGACAGGGGGGGGCACCATGATAAAAGAGGGTTTAGGTGGGGAAGGGGGCGGTGTTAGTGGTGCCAGTGTACATGCTAAGAGAGCGGCAGAGAGAGAGAGTGGGAATGGGATTAAAAATAGGCCCTGGCATTTAAAGTACGCAGGCCCACCATGGCGACAAAAGTGAAGGATGTGGTTGTGCTCTGGAAAAGGGGGTGTGGCCACTCAACAGGGGGCGTGTCCTTGAGTGTAGTGTACCACACCATATACAACTTCTACACATTATGCAACAAAATACTAACCCCATTATACTTGCCCCTTACACATGATGCCAAATGGAATGAGCCAAAATTCACATAATGCCGCATGGATTGTGTCAAAATTCACATAATGCCACATGGATTGAGCCAAAATTCACATAATAACACACAGATTGAGCCAAAATTCACATAATGCCAAATGGATTGAGCCAAAATTCACATAATGCCACACGGATTGAGACAAAATTCACATAATGCCACACGGATTGAGACAAAATTCGCATAATGCCACATGGATTGAGCCAGAATTCACATAATGCCACACGGATTGTGCCAAAATTCACATAATGCCACACGGATTGAGCCAGAATTCACATAATGCCACACGGATTGTGCCAAAATTCACATAATGCCACATGGATTGAGACAAAATTCACATAATGCCACACGGATTGTGCCAAAATTCACATAATGCCACACGGATTGAGCCAGAATTCACATAATGCCACACGGATTGAGCCAGAATTCACATAATGCCACACGGATTGTGCCAAAATTCACATAATGCCACACGGATTGAGCCAGAATTCACATAATGCCACACGGATTGAGCCAAAATTCACATAATGCCACACAGATTAAGCCAAAATTCACATAATGCCACACGGATTGAGCCAGAATTCACATAATTCCACACAGATTAAGCCAAAATTCACAATACACTTCATAAACAGGGACATTGTCTGCCAAAGGCGCGCATTAAACATTTACACCATAATGTCCATTACACGTTAAGTTACACGCCATTATGTCCATTATGTATTATACCAAACACCATAATGCCTATTAAAAATTATGCTACATAAGGTCCAGTGAAACTGGAACGTTTGGTTCCAGAGTAATCTGCCCTCAAAGCACATGAACAGCCATGAAATTACATTTAAAAAATAAAAAAATCGGTTTATCCGCAATATCTCTGGAACCGATTGACCGATATGGACCAGCCTGGTATCATATTGAAGGCCCAACGATTTGGAATTTAATGATATCAAGCACAAACTTCTGTGATGCCACGGGAGGATCTGGCAGCCATCGGAACCGGTGGAGGTTGGAATTAATGGGTCCCATATTATCCTATGGGGAAAAACGTTACAGCTTTGCCAGGCAATATCTCCAGTTCCCAGTGGGCTAGAGACACGGAGATGGGCTCGTTGGAAAGCCCTGGTCCTCAACTACAAAAATACACTCAACAGGGGGCGTGTCCTTGAGTGTAGTGTACCACACCATATACAACTTCTACACATTATGCAACAAAATACTAACCCCATTATACTTGCCCCTTACACATGATGCCAAATGGAATGAGCCAAAATTCACATAATGCCGCATGGATTGTGTCAAAATTCACATAATGCCACATGGATTGAGCCAAAATTCACATTATAACACACAGATTGAGCCAAAATTCACATAATGCCAAATGGATTGAGCCAAAATTCACATAATGCCACACGGATTGAGACAAAATTCACATAATGCCACACGGATTGAGACAAAATTCGCATAATGCCACATGGATTGAGCCAGAATTCACATAATGCCACACGGATTGTGCCAAAATTCACATAATGCCACACGGATTGAGCCAGAATTCACATAATGCCACACGGATTGTGCCAAAATTCACATAATGCCACATGGATTGAGACAAAATTCACATAATGCCACACGGATTGAGACAAAATTCACATAATGCCACATGGATTGAGCCAGAATTCACATAATGCCACACGGATTGAGCCAAAATTCACATAATGCCACACGGATTGAGCCAGAATTCACATAATGCCACACGGATTGTGCCAAAATTCACATAATGTCACACGGATTGAGCCAGAATTCACATAATGCCACACGGATTGAGCCAAAATTCACATAATGCCACACGGATTGAGCCAAAATTCACATAATGCCACATGGATTGAGCCAGAATTCACATAATTCCACACAGATTAAGCCAAAATTCACAATACACTTCATAAACAGGGACATTGTCTGCCAAAGGCACGCATTAAACATTTACACCATAAGGTCCATTACACGTTAAGTTACACGCCATTATGTCCATTATGTATTATGCCAAACAGCATAATGCCTATTAAAAATTATGCTACATAAGGTCCAGTGAAACTGGAACGTTTGGTTCCAGAGTAATCTGCCCTCAAAGAACATGAACAGCCATGAAATTACATTTAAAAAATAAAAAAAACGGTTTATCCGCAATATCTCTGGAACCGATTGACCGATATGGACCAGCCTGGTATCATATTCCAACGATTTGGAATTTAATGATATCAACCACAAACTTCTGTGATGCCAGGGGAGGAACTGGCAGCCATCGGAACCGGGTGGAGGTCGGAATTAATGGGTCCCATATTATCCTATGGGGAAAAACGTTACAGCTTTGCCAGGCGATATCTCCAGTTCCCAGTGGGCTAGAGACACGGAGCTGGGCTCGTTGGAAAGCCCTGGTCCTCAACTACAAAAATAATGACGTGTGTGCCCCCCACCTGAATCTGCCAATGTACCCCCGATAGATTAGCCCACCAGTAAGTACAGGTTCACTGCTGGTAGGCTAATTGCCTCCCAACTATTGAGTCTGCATGTTGAAAGATAATGTGGAGAGAGATAAAGTAGCAGTCAATCAGCTCCTAGCTGCCATGTTACAGGCAGTGGGGCAGATGTATTAAACCTCGTGAAGAGATAAAGGAAGTGGAGATAAAGTGGAAGGAGATAACGTACCAGCTGTGATGGAAAAATGACAGTTGGGAGTTGATTGGCTAGTACTTTATCTCTCTCTGCTTTATCTCCACCCAAGTAAATAGTAATAGTAAATAGTAATAGTAAATATACCCCTTAGTGCCAGAGAACATTATGTAGGGAATATAGATTGTAAGCTCCACTGGGTTCAGGGGCTTATGGGAATGAATCATTTTGCGGAATATGTGTGCGCTGCATAATAACTGGGTAATCTCTTATATATTTGGCTACATGTGTCAATCATCCTGAGAGTGTGTGTATAATGCTGGACAGGGTCACACAGTGAATAAATTAAGTCTGCACAGCTGCAGATCTGTGGTGCTGACATAGCAGCCTCTGGCAGCCAGGGGGAGCAGCTCTGCCTCCTCTCAGGCTGACCTCGAGTCGCAGACAGAGTCACATGGTCACAGCCTGAGAGGAGAGAAGCATGATGCAGCTGTTACTCGGCAGAGCTGCCTCCTCCTTTATAGTAAAGCTCTGGGCTGGCTGTAGCTCCTCTCAGGCATTTCCAATCTGCCGCTGGCCGGGTGATGCAGGACTGCCCTGTGAGTGTCAGGCGCCACAGGTATGTCACATGTGGGAGGGGGATGCCAGCAAGTCTGGGGAAGGAGGGGGAGAGGAGGAGGTTGTCTATAATAACTTAGGGGGGGGGTGCACAAGGCAGCAGCAACCCGCTGCCCCCCCCCCCCGGCCTGCACACCCCACCGTCCTGCACACCCACCCCTGGCACACACACACACACCCCCCGCCTGCACACAGCAGCAAGGTCCCGGGCAGACACACACAGGTGTACTCATTACTCACTGACACACTTCCCAGGTCACTGCGCAGACACAAAGGTGTACTCATTACTCACTTACATACTTCCCAGGTCACCACGCAGACACACAGGTGTACTCATTACTCACTGACACACTTCCCAGGTCAACACGCAGACACACAGGTGTACTCATTACTCACTGACACACTTCCCAGGTCACCACGCAGACACACAGGTGTACTCATTACTCACTGACACACTTCCCAGGTCAACACGCAGACACACAGGTGTACTCATTACTCACTGACACACTTCCCAGGTCAACACGCAGACACACAGGTGTACTCATTACTCACTGACACACTTCCCAGGTCACCGCGCAGACACACAGGTGTACTCATTACTCACTGACACACTTCCCAGGTCACAGCGCAGACACACAGGTGTACTCATTACTCACTGACACACTTTCCAGGTCAACACGCAGACACACAGGTGTACTCATTACTCACTGACACACTTCCCAGGTCAACACGCAGACACACAGGTGTACTCATTACTCACTGACACACTTCCCAGGTCAACACGCAGACACACAGGTGTACTCATTACTCACTGACACACTTCCCAGGTCACAGCGCAGACACACAGGTGTACTCATTACTCACTGACACACTTCCCAGGTCAACACGCAGACACACCACCAAAATCCCTAACCCAACACACCCCTTCCCGCCAACACCATCCGCCCCACCCAAAATTAAACACATTCATCCACAAATAACAAACATAATTCACATTAAAATAGATTTATAATTTTAATGGGGCGTAGCCCCTTACGACGGTGTGAAGAGCACCCGTAGGGCACGATGAAACACCTAGTCACTATATATAAAAGGCTAAATCCTCCTCACATCTGAGGTGAATTACCACCAGTGACCACTAGAGGACACTCAAAGGACCAAATTACTCCTTACCTGAAAGTGAAAGCAAAATTATATGATTCAAACTTCCTGTTTGGGATGGCCATTGTTGCCATTGCCATCGATGGTTGCCATATATGACGATAGTGCAACTGGCCATCGATGGTGGCATACTATGCAATAATTGATCATCAATGGTTTACCTATCGATGGTCATACATTTTCTTTGATTGACTGGCCTGTGGGCCAATCAGAACCGGAAACAGGGTATACTATACTGCCTGGATATGGACAGAGGGGGCTGTGAAGACAGAGAGGAGGTAGGACCACATAGGGACTAATCAGTCAAATTGAGGGGCTGTTAACTAGTAAGTAATAATAAGTGGGCTTTTATCATTTGACCTCGATCAGTTAATGTGTTTGACATTATTTATCTGCCTATTCCAGTCTGATAGGTATTTCTGTAATTAAATGTCCCATTAGCAGCTATTACGTCTGAAATGGGATTGATTCATATACTAGATTTTCAGAAGCAGTGTGCCGCCACCTAGTGGCCTGTTATAGTAAGTTCCCTGTTCTGATTGTGTACACAGCATTGTGACTGTACTGTGCACTTCCTTAAATCTGTCTAGTACACTACAGTGTAAATGGATTCTAATTGGTGGGCTGGAGAATTTAAATGAGACAAAAGAATCGTGACCAATCAGGATGTTGCATGTGTGAAGTCAACCTCAGCTAAATCAGTTGTGTATGAAAGATGATTTATTTAACGGATGCTTTTAGTTTGTAGCTGTCTTGTTGCATGCTGATATAGTATTCATATTTATATTTAGTGTTCTAATGCTCTGATTGGCTACTGGCCGGTCTAGTCCTGTGAACATTGATGTTCTAGCCCCTCCCATTCCAAACCTTATAAAGGGATATAGTGGGTGTGTCCAAATGGTAAAGTATTTCCATGCAATTAATAATGGATCTACTACTTCTGAAATACTGCGTATTACTTGCAGCGCACAGTACAATAAATTTTAATTAATATTAATAATAAATGAATAATAATTCATTACTAATATTAATTGCGCTGAGCATTTAACAATGGTCTTGTTTTTACAGTGAACAAATATGTAGCCAGGGTGTTTACCGGCTCCGCCAACGGCAGCGGAACGGACGCAGATGTGTTCCTTAATATATTCGGTGAAAACGGTGACACAGGTACAGTAAATGTGTATGTGGCTATGTATGTATAGATTATATTATAATATTATTATATGATATTATAATATATCGGTGGGAAAATACCTTGTCCTCACTATAATCCACATTGAGTCATTTTATCGTGTCTCACCAGGGGAGAGGAGACTGGACAATGACAAAGACAACTTTGAGAAGGGAGCAGAAGACAAGTTCACCATCGATGCGCCAAATTTAGGGAAAATTAGGAAAATTACCATCGGCCACAACAACAAGGGCGGCTCAGCCGGATGGTTTCTGGAGAAGGTAGGTTCAGGTGCTGTAATTATGGGTGATCTGTCTCGTAACTTCCCGCGACGAGAAATGTCGACATAGACAAAAAGTTGACACGAGCATAATGAGGAATCGGGGGACCTGCCTGCTAAGTGTTAGGTATATCAGGACAATGTAGACAATATCATGACCGTAGTGCGTAGTCCTCACATCAGGACGATCCCGCCAACATCAGGAATTAAGGAGATCCGCACAAGCATATCCCATTACCTCATGTACCCATTGCCTATATCAGCACCTGATTATTTTCCTACCAATGTAACCAGCTCCAGATTAACAACGGAGCGAATGGAGCTGCAGCTCCAGGCCTCCACCTAAATATAGGCCCCAAGCACTGCAAGTTTGCTCTATGTCAGATTGCAGAGTCATTATTTATAATTATTCTGATTAGCGGTGCAAATTACTATAGAGCAGCATTCCCAAAATCGGCCCTCAAGTACCCCAAACAGGGCATGTTTTCCCAGATCTCCGCATAGAATCGCAAAAGAAATAATTAGTGCCACCCGTGGATCTTTTAAAATGTCTCAGTGAATAATGAGTGCACCTGTGGAATGGGATCATTGGGTCGACCTAAAGATGGTCATTAGGGCGACACCTCAAGGTCGACATGGGTCTTGGTCGACATGGAAAAGTTCGACATGTTATTAGGTCGACTCAAGCATTAGGTTGACAGTCAAAAGGTCGCATGGGGTTTTTCACAGTTTTTTTCCCTGAATGTCGACATGGACACAGGTTTAAGTGCACTGCATCCCCCCGCTTGGCTCGATGCGCTCGCAATGCTTCCGGCACGGTGCCTCGCATCGCTTGGCACACTATTTTATTCTCCCACCACACCCTAGTGGATGGTAGGGCATGAAATACCACCTGTCGGCACATGTTGGCTCAAAAAAACGTGAAAAACCCCACCTTTTGACTGTTGACCTAGACTATGTCAACCTAAGGCTTGTGTCGACCTAATGACCTGTCAATCTTGTCCCATGTCGACCTAGTGACTTTTGACCATCTTTAGGCCGACCAACCGACCGTATACCGCACCTGCCGGGTGACCTGGAAAATGTGAACTGTTAGGGGGTACTTAAAGACTGAGGTTGGGAAGGAAGCGGTACATCTGTCAGAATGAACTTAGGTCTACAGTCATTAGGTCGACCCCACTAGGTCGACTGGCAGGAAGGTCGACCTGACTCAAGGTCGACATGTGCCAAGGTCGACATGAATTAAGGTCGAATTTGCATAAAGGTCGACATGAGGAAGGTCGACTGGTCATAAGGTCGACATGGGTTTTTCACTGTTTTTTATCTGAATGTCGACACAGTCGACATGGACACAGTTGGCAATGAGAAATGGACCCTCGCATCGCTCGCAATGCTTCGGGCACGGTGCCTCGCTGCGCTCGGCACACTATTTTATTCTCCCACCACGCCCTAGTGGATGGTCGTCAAAAAACAGTGAAAAACCCATGTCGGCCTTATGACCAGTCGACCTTCCTCATGTCGACCTTTATGCAAATTCGACCTTAAGTCATGTCGGCCTTGGCCCATGTCGACCTTAAGTCAGGTCGACCTTCCTGCCAGTCGACCTAGTGGGGTCGACCTAATGACTGTAGACCTAAGTTCATTCTAATAGATGAACGCTTCCTGGTTGGGAACCACTGGTGTATGTGCGTCTGCATTTTCTCATTTTTTTCCCTATGTGTACTCATTGTCTTGTTATAAAAAAACTACTTGTGACATTCAGGAATATAACTGTCACCATCTCCGGACATTATCAGAACTGCGGGTATTTCAGAGAGAGGTTTCATTGTTGGGGGAAGATTTTTTTTCATATGCATACCCAGATTCCTTGCACGCTGGCTCTGCCAGCCCGAATAAGCCGATCACAGAGAACATTGTCTTGCAGTTAGATTTATTATTATTTATTAACAGTTTCTTATGTAGCGCAGCAGATTCCGTTGCGCTTTACAAAAGGAGACAGTGATACAACAAACAGGGTATTTACAGACAGTCAAAATGTAGGAGTGCCCTGCTCGGAAGCTTACAATCTATAGGAAAATAGGCATTAATACATAAGGCAGGGTTGCCTACCCTGCCGGAATGGCCGGGAGGGTCCTGAAAATCGGGTCACCCCCCGGCCTCCCAGAAAAGTGGGCAACCCTCCCGATTTCGGGGGGACCCTCGCTCCCCCCCCCCCCCCCCCCCTGTTTGCAGCTACCTTCCCTCGTACCGTACCATTTAAATAACTGGATATGCCTATCGCCGATGAGGGGGCTGGACGAAAGTGGAAGAATCGCATCATTTTAGCCCCGCCCCCTCTCCGGTGATTGGCAAACCGGGTCATTTCCATAATGGGGGCTTACTGATGTCACACTCAAGCCCCGCCCCCGACCTCCTGCTGCAAAGTTAAAAAGTCGGCAACCCTGACATAAGGATAGATACTGTAATACTCTTTATTGCATCGATTCCACCATAATGCAAGGTTCCGTGACTGGTTCTGGAATTTGATAAGCTTGCCTGAAGAGATGAGTTAGATGCACATCAAGTGTAAGTGTGATGACAAACATATCCAGGTGTTGGTACTTTTAAGTATATGTGATGTGATGCCGGAGGCCTCTTCAGTCTCGTGGAACAAGGAGCTCGGGAGTAAATCCGGTACGGTGCCCTGAAATATGTTTTTGATTTTCAGGTCATCGTTGAAGATATCGGGAACAAGGCAATCTACGAGTTTCCCTGCGCTCGCTGGTTCGCCATCGATGAAGACGATGGGAAGATTCAGCGAGATCTCCTGGTTGGAGGCAGCGAGGCGACAGGTGAGGGGAAGATCTGTGTGTACTGGTGGAGGAGTTGGTATGGGTAACCGTCTTGGATCAGAACCCCCTGGCCACCAATAACGTGATATCAGTTTTAGGGTGAAAAGTGATGGAAATGTGGGTACAAGGAATAGGACAGGTATATTGGGGTGCTTTATGAGTGAGACAAGTGTTTTTAGGCTGGCAGGTGGGAGTAATCAGTTGGTTTTGCAATTTTTTTTGAAAGTGCCTTTATTTGACCCAAATACTGTATATGCTTGGAAGCGGTACATCTGTCAGAATGAAGTTAGGTCTACAGTCATTAGGTCGACCCCACTAGGTCGACTGGCAGGAAGGTCGACCTGACTTAAGGTCGACATGGGCCAAGGTCGACATGACTTAAGGTCGAATTTGCATAAAGGTCGACATGAGGAAGGTCGACTGGTCATAAGGTCGACATGGGTTTTTCACTGTTTTTTTATCCAAATGTCGACATGGACACAGTTGGCAATGAGAATCGGACCCTCGCATCGCTCGCTGCGCTCGGCACACTATTTTATTCTCCTGTCGGCACATGTCGGCTCAAAAAAACAGTGAAAAACCCATGTCGACCTTATGACCAGTCGACCTTCCTCATGTCGACCTTTATGCAAATTCGACCTTAAGTCATGTCGACCTTGGCCCATGTCGACCTTAAGTCAGGTCGACCTTCCTGCCAGTCGACCTAGTGGGGTCGACCTAATGACTGTAGACCTAAGTTCATTCTGACAGATGACCGCATCCGATATGCTTATACTGTTGTCACGTACCCCAAATTTTATGATAGTATTTATTTTACAGGAATAAGCTTTTTATCTTTTATTTTTTCCAGTGTATTTTAAAAAATGCATATTGCAGCCATATAACACATTTAAGTCCCCCACATATATTTATTATGCCCTCCAATATACTTTTATACTGTTATCCTATGTTATTTAGCAATTTGGGGGAGTACAGGCTGATTTATTATACTGTATATAGATATGACAATTTCTGTGTGTATAAGTAGTACAGTTTCTGATTTTCACCAGCAGATGTCACTGTTGCTTTTGGGGTCAAATAATAGAAACATAGTTGACTGATAGTAGTAAAATACTTAAAAGGGTGTAAATGGTACAATATATAAACTGATTACAGTCTCGAATCTCATGCCCTCATCTTTAATCAAGGCAAATCCCCTACATTTTGGGGGAAAATGTAATTGGACATTCTGTCCATCGCACACTGACAGCGACTGAAACCTCCCCTCCGCCCAGGGCCGGATTATAATGGAGTCACAAGAGGTCAGTGCCCCTGGGCCCCCCTCTAGCTAGGGGCCCCCTGTGGTTTTTTTTTAGCTAAAGGTTTTGTGCATGGCAGTGGGGTAGTGCTGCAGCTTCACCTATCTGCCAATGTGACAATGATTAATGGTGCTGAGCATCGGGAGCCAAGGCACACTGATTGCACGAGTGTGCTGTGCATTACTGGGAGTTGACTAAGTCCCATGACACTTTGCACCAGAGGGCAGATTCTGAGAGGTTTGTGCTGAGCTCTGATTGGTGGAGCTCATTACATGCTTCTCAGGCCCATGGAGAACAGCAGCAGCTTAGTCATGGGAGGGTTTTTAATCAGAGGCAGCTCTAGGACTGTGAGGTCTCCTACAGAGTAAGTTGCAGAGGGACAAACACAGGCTTTTCATGTGGGGTACTTAAGTAATATCTGGGCTCCCGTTTTTCTTATGAGACCGCGTCCCCTCGCCACGCTTCGGGCACGGTGGCTCGCTGCGCTCGCCACACTATATAGAATCGACTCCATGCGTAGTTGGATAGTAGGGGTATGAAAAAATGGGGTGAATTTAACATGGGAGCCCAGATAATACATAAGTACCTCATGTTGTAAGTATGTGTGTGTATGTGTATATATATATATATATATATATATATATATATATATTTATATATATATATCCCCTGCAGTTACCCATTGACCAAGTTTATTCTGCCTTTACTCAGTGTTTTGACAGTGTAATATTCATGCAGTTTGAGGCCAGTAATGACAAGTGCAAGGGGGCCCCCCTGTCTAAAGTACCCCGGGCCCCCCGAAGGCTTAATCCGGCACTGCCTCCGCCGAATTTATTATACATCAGTTTGAAGGTTTAAAACACAAAATGCTGGTGATGTGCGGTGGGTCGTAAATACCGAAAACATCAGCTTAGCCCAAACTACTGGCGGTTTTCTGAAAGCTGCCATCAATCTGCTGGTTTTTGTGGGAGGGGGTTGGGGGTGGGGGGTGGGTTGTGCCAAATATTTTTTAATTCTAACTTAATTACTGGGTTATTTCCGACCCACCTGTTGCCACAACGTTTCTGTGTGTTCTGTAATCGCTAGGAATTGTCTACAACGTCTCCATAATGACCGGAGACATCAGGGGCGCCGGCACCAACTCCAAGGTCCACGTCATGCTCCACGGCTCCAAGGGCCTGAAGAACAGCGGGAAGATCTTTCTGGAAGGAGGAGAGTTTGAGAGAGCGAGGATCGACATCTTCAACATAGAGATTGCCGCACTGCTGAGCCCCCTCAGCAGGGTGACCGTCGGCCATGACGGGCGAGGGGTCAGCTCCGGGTGGTACTGTGAGAAGGTGAGACCACAGGCACGGCCGAAAGTACGATTATTGTCACCTGGGACAAGGTGCATGGTGCCCCATCAAATCCAGCATTCGGGGTACATGCCTGGTCAGCCCCTTTCCAATTGGGTCATTATGTCGACAGTGTCAGGTAAAAGGTCGACACAAAAAAAGTTAAAATTAATTAGGTTGACATGGTCAAAAAGGTCGATATTATTTTTTAATTATTTAAAAAATAAAAACAACTGTTACATACTTCCCAGGGGGCATATAGGGAGAGTATAACGGAACGGAAGTATGGACAAAAATAAAAACACCTTTTTTTGGACAACCAAAAACGTGAAATACTCACGTCGACCTTTCTCAAGGCCAACCTTTTTTATGTTGACCTTTTAGACAATGTCAACCTTTTTTCACGTGTCGACATTTTGACTGTTGACCTAAGAACCCATACAGTTGCAGACCTGCAATAAGAGGCGTGACCTTGTAAAGGTCGCTCCCATCTCTCTGGGCCGAGTGCAGTTATCAGCGAGTCCTGTGCTAATAATTGACTCTGCTGATGATATTTGAACAAGGCGCAATTACATTCCAAGGAGAACATTTACTGAGGAGCAGTTCGTCAAAGCCGCCAGTCACTGACCCACAGCTGTAAAGCAGGTACAGAAATGCTAAGTTTGTCTGGCTGAGCGTCTAACCTGTCCCGTCCCCTTGGCAGAAGGAGCCGCGAGTCATTCACATTCGGAATGATTACAAAACGATGCATTTTGTAGGGCAAGTAAGCAATAATGTGCATATGTGTGGGCATGGATCATTAGGTCTCCAGCAAGTTGGATATTATGGTCATTAGGTCAACATGACTGAAGGTCGACATGGGTTAGCTCGACGGGGTCATTAGGTCGACATGGGGTTTTTCACATTTTTTTGTCCCGAATTTCGACACAGTCGACACAGACACTGAAACCTACTGTAAAGTATTTGATGATTAAATAAAGCTTGTTGTATTTTAGAAAATTCATTGCGGGGGATGTTCTGAGTGTGAGCGTCGTGAAGGAAACTTTAACTTCTGCCTAAAATTGGAACAGTGAATATTTCCGCACAGGAACCGTAACGTGAAGCGAGAAATAGGAGCAATTATCTGCATTATGGGGCTGACTCACGGACACACTGCCAATGTCAGGCGCAACGGAGCGATTTTATGCTACTGCGCATACATCCCGATCCCCATTGTCTTATATACAACACTCTTTTGTAGAGACGACACTGTCGGCAGTCTCTCACTGACGCTGGCTATCTAGCTTCTTGGGTTGTGGATGGAAAAATTTGCAGTGTCTCGGTCGACAGTCAATAAGTCAACATGCAAAATGTCGACATTTACAAAATGTTGACAAGCAAAATGTTAATATTGATAAAAGGTCAGCGCAAGAGGAGTGAAAAGGTCGACCTGAGGTTCTTTTTACAGTTTGTTGTGTCAATGTCAACACCTGCCGACATGGACCCCCGATTAGTGCAGTGTATACCCTTGCATGGTTCCCTTCACACTATGGTTCCCATTTGGAGTCCACAGGGGTGTTAAAGTATGAAAAAAGTCCCCCAAAATTTAGAAAAAAAAGTCAAGCTTTTTGTCAAAGTCGACCTTTTGCACGTCGACCCTATTTACTGATGACCTAGACAACGTAGAGTTATCAACTGGATACCTCTTCTTCTAACGGCATTAATCTCTTCCTATCTAATATAATCTTAGAAAACCGTCCGTTGCAGACCTCCCAGGACCCCGACTTCCGCTGTCTCAGCATATACACCGAATATTATCTCCTTCATTAATCCCGCAGCGGTAGCCAGAGCCCCAGCATGTCTCTATTACAGATTGCGCTGCCTGTTCCTGTTTAATTGTGTGTTCAGTTATCCTGTAATAGCTGCAGTCACCGTTCCCAGCCTTTATAATATCTCAGCGGGGTCCGCGGAGCGCAAGCTGCCTCCCACGTTGTTTCTATTTGTGTCCCCAGCTCCTGCCCCCTGACCCTGCAATGTCTCACCCTTTATTACTTACTGCATGTCATTTCCTGCGGCGCGAGAGGCCGCTCAGAGTCACAGTGCCGGGAAATAAACACAGTGATTTTATGCTCTTCTACAATGCATGCAACAAATAACTGCACCTTTACTGAAAGCAGTAATCCCCACCCCTGGATGAAGTCCTGCTACCTTTTCTATATACACACCGTGTGCAGGTGATGGACAGGAAAGAGGCGGGGGGCAATCAGATGTTCATTACCCCCGAAGGGAGCAAAGTGTCGCAGCCACTGTGTTTAAACATTGGTGGTGACACTTCATCTCTTAGCCTTTGCATGTCCGGACAAATGCAGAATTTTCTCAAAAGTGCGCACTACCCAGGGCAGTAGAGAGCCCGGACGGGACCAGGTAGTTTTCAGGGGGTGTGGTCTAATCATCAGAGGCGTGGCCATGCACCCTTAGAATAAAATATAGAAAAAAATAGCACTTTAAGCACCTCCCTGGCCACACTGCACCCAGCTGCTGATGCTGCCAGGTAATAATGCATATATATGAGTTGGGAATAGTCAAATCTCCACCGACAAATTAAAAAAAAAAATTCCCCGGTTACATTTTGCGTTGAACTGGACTTTTTAATCCATCACAGCATAAATATGAGGCAAAAGTGCGCTGTATTGTGCTAGAGATTAATATCGGTGGTTATTAGCTGCCCTGTCTCAATTCTCATGGTAACAGGCCGGGGACTCATGACTTGCACCATGTGTCCGGCCCCTTTTTCATGTATTCACGCTTGCACAGATGAATGCTGAGCCTAAATTATAGCTACAGTCCATTGCTGACAGTACTGCATACCACAGTTAATGCCTCCATAACAACCACATCCTTCAGGGGTGTGGTTAAGTCCTTCAGGGGTGTGGTTAAGTCCTTCAGGGGCGTGGTTATACCGCTGTAGCCATCCTCCTCTCCACTGACTCACTTACTCACTTTTCTCACTGCTTAGTGCATCTCTCCCAGTAACTGGGCTCTTCTGCTTTTCCCTCTTCTTATTTTTTCTTTTATCGGCATGTCCAATATGGGAGCCTACTACAAGGCCCTCGTTTATTCACCTTATTTTGTCTGGACGGCGAGGGGACACTGGGTGGAACTTGGGTGACCTATATAAATTTCTACGCGCAACCTCGCCCACAAAAAAAAAGAAAAAATGGCCAACAGCCCAATAATCAATAATCAAACATTTGTACATATTAACTTGATTGATATTTATTTTTCTTTGTATCAAACATGAAATTGTGGATCACTGTCGGCACATGTCAGCTAAAGAAAATGTGAAAAATTCATGTCAACCTTTTTACTGTCGACCTATCCATTGTCAACCTTCAGTGGTCAAAACAATTCATGTCAACCTTGGTGTGTAGACGACGTATACCCTTTTTTCTTTTGTTTATTCTTTACATATTTTTATTTGAATGCTGAGTGATAAGTTCCACCGCTTGTTGCATTGTGGAAGAGTGGTAGACAACACCTAATACTGTAGCATACAGTGTCGACAGAAAGCGTTGACATTATCCCTGTTTGTTCTGCCTCCCAGGTGGTCGTCTATTGCCCGTTCACCGGCATAGAACAGACGTTCCCGTGCGGTAAATGGCTGGACGTCGATGAAGGAGATGGATTAATAGAACGAGAACTCTATGAGATGGTTTCACTGCGCCAGAAAAGACAGAAAAGTAAATAAGCGTTCATCTGAGATTCTGGTCAGGGGGTTATTCGGGGGGCCATAAACCATCCGCCATACTGTACCCCGCCCCACCCAAGGGCAGGAAGCCCGTCACTGCTCAGTAATACAGGAGCCGGGAGAGGAGATGGAGGGATCTGTAGACACAAGGGGGCTGATTCATAGTGGGACCCGAGGATGTGCTCAAGCGTTCCAGTTGCACCAGGTGAACATCCCAATCAGCCTATAGAGACATAGCACACATCGCTTGAGATTTTTAGTGGGTGTAATCTGGGTGCTAAAGGGTGGCGAAGCCGACGCGGGTGCGTTGCTATAAATGGCGGCATTCAATGGCGCACAGCTGATCCGATGGAGAAACCGTAGAATTAGTAATGCGTTTCACAATCATATTGAGATAGAACCATAGAACAGGTCCTTCGATATTTCGCCGCTCAAGTGACCTTTGGTCGCGCAGTTGGGAACTGAGACGCATGTGTGGGATCACAGATGTCCCCGAAACCGGTTGTGACACGCCTGCATTTTTGTTGACACTCCCCGATGTCTCCTCCAAACCCTTCCTGACAGCCAATCGCTTGGCAGTACTGTGGTAACTTGGCACGTGCGCATTGCCTAAATCTCCGAGTCACCTCCATCTGCGCTCTCTCCCCTTCATTGCACTGCAGGTTGGATGACTTTATTTACTCATGTCATTTCAACCCAGAGAGCAGGGGGGGGGGGGGGGGAGGGGCGAAGATGAGGTTAGCAAGTGGGAATGGACACGGGACGTCTCATGACAGTTATATGCAACACACACAAACACACTTACATACACACACACACACACACATATACATGTGCACACACACACTTACACATATTCCCATGTTTTTGAATCCAAAACAGACAGCTTTTACCCATTTGCTCACCTACATATAACAGAACCAGAAATCACATTTTCTCCCTTAAAAACAGAACATCGAGCTTCAAAGAGTGATAAACCTGTAACTGCCATGTTACAGGTTGGGTTTGAGAGATGGCAGTTTGGAGCAGATTGGTTGTTTAGCACTCTCCACTTTATCATTTTTTTGTTTGGTTGCTAGACTTGTCTACCCACCCAGAATGGCGGGAAGGCTCTCGGAAATTGTGTGCCACTCCTGCCCCTCCCCTTCCCCACGTAAAGGTAGGCAAGTCTCCCTCAGCCCCCCCCCCCCCCCCCCCCCATTCACACACACCTTCCCTCAGCCACCCACTTAGAGCTCTAGTGGGCAGCAGCCAGAGGGGACCAGTGATCCATGCCGCATTGCATCATGGTAAGCCAGTATACAAGCAGTGTGCTCTGTGATTCACCCCATACACACATCACATATTGAGGCTCAGTAGTGTAGGCTGCATATCCAATACCAGGCTCCCATACACAGACCAACGGTGTCATTCTGGATTATGGGAGTCGTTACCGTATCTTCTACAGAGCTCCCCTGGTCCCTCTGGATATGGACAAGTGACATTAAAAATGCCGGGACAGACGCCAACATCCTTCTTCAGATCTACGGAGAAAAGGGAAAATCAGATGAAATGAAACTGGACAACAACTCGGACAACTTTGAGACTGGACAGATAGACAAGTTCATGGTAAGAACGGAGAGAGAGTGGGTACAATAGATGCATTGGTGCCCAGTGTGGGTCCATCTGTTGTGGGCGTCACCACACCCTATGATAAAATGCAAAAACAAGGGGGTGGGGGGGTGGGGGGGTGTGTAGAGGTGACCCAGACACTCTGCGTAAAAATGTGTATATGGTCCAGTGATAAGGTAGTACAATGGAGGTTATTCTGGTTGGTTCAGTTCCCCGTGCGTTCGCTGGGCGCTTGCACACAACAGTGTGGACGGGGGATAACGCAGGTGCCGGGGGTGTGCAGCTGACATCACTGGATGTCAGCTGCCCTTCTTGTCCTCTCACAGGGTGCAGGCAAAGCTAGTGTGAACGGCGGGCTTTAAGTCACACGCAGCGCTGCGGCTGAACCAGAATAACCTCCAATATGTACACAAATAAATTTATATATAACAGTATACGTTTCTTCAAAGATTACTGAGAAATAAAGTGATAGTGATACTGAAACCGGACTCTTGACTTTTCAATGCTTGTATGGATCATGTTGTCTAGAATATCAGCGATGGTTTTTACAGCTGTGAAGAAAAAATTAAAACATAATATAAATATATATATATATATTAGATCACGGAGGTAATTCATAGGAAAAAGAATATTGTGACAAAACAATGGGCCCAATTCTAGTCTATTTGGTCCCCCGCGTGTTTGGACAGGGTACTGATGGTGGTGCCCTGCTCATGTACATAATCAGTTATGCTAAGATGACCAACTTTATTACAATGAAAAGGACACAAAGAAAAAATATATTGAAAATAAAAGAAACAAGGAGCAAACCTGAATAGACTGGCAGGGTGGGCAGTGGCGGGACTGGCAGGGTGGGCAGTGGTGGCCCGACTAGCAGGGTGGGCAGTGTCGGGACTAGTAGGGGGGGCAGTGTTGGAACTAGCGACTCGTAGGCCCTGGTGCATATAATTTGGGCCCCCAGCAACCCATACCTCCCAATACTGATTCCGTTTCTTCCCCATGTAAGAAGCAGCCAGTGTGCGCTTCGCTCCCCTGTCCATATAGCAGGCTAATATGAAGGCTATTGACTTCGACTGCTGCAGATGGCGATGCCCTACCCCCACAGCAGGAACGGCGCTGTCCCTGATGCTGGCTCTGGACTGCGCTGGAGATCTTGAGCGTGTAGCGTGATCCCATCTATGCTCAGTCCAGTTGGCCGGGGAGAAGGAGACAGCGCGTCAGTGTGAACATCGCCGGAGGGGGGAGTTTGCGCTCCCCTGCTTCAGCGGGTCTCCACTCCTGCAGGAAGTGTTATAGTGGCGCACTAACACATCTACCCCATTGTGTGTAATCACAGTTCATGTTGACTGCCCCCCCCCCCCCAAAAAAAATCTCCAGAGATACCAGCCCAGAGATGCCCCCGAACCAGCCACCCCCCCTTAGAGGACCCTAGAATCCTGGGGCTCTGGGTAGCTGCCAGGGGTGCTCATACATTAAGATTGCCTTAGGGGCAAGGGGGATAAATTATTACTCTGTAAGTAAAACCAAGTTCTACAGAGGATATCTCGTTGCTGTGTGTATTAGGGAAACGGTCATCTATTAGACCACACTTAGGTCGACAGTCATTAGGTCATGGGCAGGGGTCGACAGGGTTATAGGTCAACATGGGTCAAAGTCGACATGGGCCAAGGTCGACATGGGTTTAGGTCGACAGTCATTAGGTCGACATGAGTTCTTCACTGTTTTTTGAGCCGACATGTGCCGACAGGCGGTATTTCATGCCCTACCATCCACTAGGGCGTGGTGGGAGAATAAAAAAGTGCGACGAGCGCAGCGAGGCACCGTTCCTGAAGCATTGTGAGCGATGCGAGGGGCTTCGGTTCAACTCCAACTGTGTCCATGTCAACTGTGTCGACATTTGGGTAAAAAAAACAGTGAAAAACTCACGTCGACCTAATGACTGTCGACCTTATCCCATGTCGACCTAAACACATGTCGACATTGACCCATGTCGACCTGTAACCCTGTCGACCTTGACCCATGTCGACCTAACGTGGTCAACCTAATGACTGTAGACCTAAGTGTGGTCTAATAGATGTACCGATTCCGTCTATTATGTGCGCTGTTGCTGTATATTAATGTACAATATCTATCGTTGTGCGTTTCTGTGTTGGTGACGTTATTGCACACGGAGATCAGTGTGTCATCTTTTGCAGATAGAACTTCCAGACCTGGGGATAATATATAAGCTGCGGGTCTGGCATGAGAAGAGGAACGCATTCAGTGGTTGGCATTTAAACAAGGTAATGATGTAGCCTCGTACTGGGATGTGAAAGGGAAAAGGATCGGATCTGTTGTGCAGCGACTTCCTGCCACACACATCGGCACCTTTGTCTGCTATTGTTACTAAAGCTGGCCATACATCAGAAAGATCGATCTTAAGATCGATTGCGCTCATGATTGTGTACAATTTCCCTTGAAATCCCCAGCAGTCCTTGGTGGTTTTTGGACACACAATCTACACACAATCCATCATACAATCAGTCATACAATCCATCTGCTGCATGATTTTGTACACAAGATGTGCACACAATCTGCATACAATCCATCATACAATTAGTCATACAATCCATCTTATGATTGATTGTATGATTGTGTACACAAGATGTGCACACAATCTGCATACAATCCATCTTACAATCAATTGAGATTGTATGATTGGGTACAATATCTTTCTGATGTATGGCCAGCTAAAGTGTGTGTCCGGTGACATGGGCAGTGAGAGCCCGCTGGTGGCGCATGTGTCCCGATTGTGCCCCAATGGTTAGTAATGAGGACTCTTCTAACACTCATGGTGTCCATGCTTTATCGCCAAGGGGGAGAGCAGAAGAGAGAGAGAGAGAGAAAAAAAGAGTTGGAAGAGAGAAGAAAGACAGAGAAAAATGAGATGGGGAGAGAAGGAGTGCAAAGAGAGAAGAAAGAGGGGGAGAGAAACAAGGGTGGGAAGAGAGAAGAAATGGATAAAGAAGAAAAACAGGGAGAGAAGAAAGAGAGGGAAAGAGATGCAAGAGTGAAAATAGAATAATTAGAGGAGAAAGGAGGAAAGGGGAGAGAAGAAATGGTAGGACAGAAGAAAGAGAGGGGGAGATAAGAGAGGGAGAGAGAAGAATGAGAGGGGGGAGAGAAAAGAGGGAGAGAAGAATGAAAAGGGGAGAAAAGAATGAGAGAGGAGAGAAGAATGAGAGGGGGAGTGAAGAATGAGAAAGGGAGAGAATGAGAGGAGAAAAGAGGTAAGGGGAGAGAACTAATGGTAGGAGGGAAGAATGAGTGAGAATAAAGAAGAAAGAGCGAGGGATATAACAAATAGGGGAAGAGAAGAAAGAGAGGGGAGATAAGACAGGGCAGAGAAGAATGAGAGTTGGAGAGAAGAAAGAAAGAGGGAGAGGTGGAGAGAAGAATGGAAGGGGATAATAGAATGAGAGGAAGAGAGAAGAAAGGGAAAGAGAGGGAGAAAGAAGAGAGGGAAATAGAAGAAAGAGAGGGGGAGAGAAGAAAGAGAGAGGGAGAGAATCAGAATCAATGAAAGAGGGGGTACAGAATGAGTAGGAAGAGAGAAGAAGAAGGGAAGAGAGAGGGAGAGAAGTGAAGAGAGAAGAAAGAAGGGAAGAGAGAGGGAGAGAAGCAAGTGTGAAGAGAGAAGAAAGGGGGAGGGACAAAAAGAGTACAAATAGAGAATAAGAGCAGGAGAGATTTGTACACCTGTACTCACAGTTATGCACACACAGGCTCCCAGCATGCAGTGCAGCTTACAGACCACCAGCCAGTGACTGTATATGGGTAGCACTGCAGGGTACAAGCAGTACCAGTAGTTGTAGCATGAGGGAACTAGCGGTAAGTGTAGGGTCTCTCTGAATCCTGCATTTACGTCCATCTCCCAATGTGGGGCTCTAACACAGTAACAAGGTGGTGCCGCACATGCACAGAAATACAGATGGTAGCCATCTTGGTTTAGGGATTGAAGCTTCTCTAAAGAATCCAACATGGAGTATTCGCATTCTCTGGCTTCAACACAAATGATGGCACACAGGAAAGGCCTGTAATAAATTGCCCACTTATGGGTCCAAGCAAGCAACAAGGATACATTCTTGAAAGACCAGCCATCTTTGTTAAGGGCAAGTTCAGGAGTAAATGGCGGCCTCTAGGGGCAGAAGGTTAAAATGTCAGTTAATAGTTTTTATAGCATTATTTTACAATTATCTGATTTAGCTTGTGACTTTCTGTGATTTAACACAGGTGACCCTGCTTAAAACACTGACTAAGGAGAAATATAACTTTAAATGCGGGCGCTGGTTGGATCTGAATGAAGATGACAATGAGATTGTGCGGGAGCTTGCTGCCGAGGGCCCGCTAGTGACCAATGTGTTACCAGGTAAGATCCAATCTGAGGAATCAACTTAAGGTGGCCATACATCTGAAAGATATTGTACCCAATCATACAATCTCAATTGATTGTAAGATGGATTGTATGCAGATTGTGCGCACATCTTGTGTACACAAATCATACAATCAATCATCAGATGGATTGTATGACTGATTGTATGATGGATTGTATGCAGATTGTGTGCACATCTTGTGTACACAATCATACAGCAGATGGATTGTATGACTGATTGTAAGATGGATTGTGTGTAGATTATGTGTCCAAAAACCACCAAGGACTGCTGGGGATTTCAAGGGAAATTGTACACAATCATGAGCGCAATCGATCTTAAGATCGATCTTTCTGATGTATGGCCAGCTTAAGGATCCAGCTCGAATTTGTCACAATACATGAAAATAATTGTCCTAACAATCAAATCTGTTCATTAGCATGTGTTTTATCTCGCAAATGAATAGGGTTCCCACTACTGATTTAAAAAAAAAAAATTTCACCATAAATATTTTTGAGTATTTTTTCCCCATTAAAGAAATTGGTGTTTTACAGCCTATTGCTTACATGTTGAAACTCCACTAAAATGAATGCGCCTATTGAAATGAATGGGAAATTCGCAAAGTGTCTGAAACCAGTGGAATTATGTGCAGTGATATCCGCAGCAATTCACTAAATCAATATTGCATTTACAAATCCTCCTGCAATAAGAAATTGCAATTTTAAGCTGAATTCCTGTCATGTCTGTAACTAGGGGTGTGCGAGCAGTTCCCCTGCCTGGGAGGAGTGGTACGGTAAAAACCCCATGGCATCTGCATTTGACTTGTAGTGCCTAGAACCCTGCAGGCTGTTCAGTTGCACCGAGTGTCCTTAGGATGATCCAGGCACTCCTTTTACTGTAGACCCTCCAGCCTCGCCGCTACAACATGGCGTCATGATGTCACATTTTTGAGGACGAGGACGGAAAATCACCCTACTATAACTACTGATTCCTGTCCGTCTGTGTTACATATCTTTAATGTATCAAATAGGAATGAGATATAAAATGTATTCCTGTCATTTTGCCCAGGGTGAGCTTAGCATTATAGCCCCAGGCCAGCTCAGTAAATAGGCCCTACCACATTGTGCTGCTGGTAACTGGAGATAAGTGTACAATGTTCCCTTGGGTCTGTAATTGGGATAATTGTTTCCTGGGCAGCGTAGGACAATGCTCGCACAGTGGCTGCTTCCTCTGTCTCCTGACACGTGTAGTACATGGCAGGTGAACGTTGACCTTCTAGATTTTCAGAAGTGAAAGTTGATCCCGGTATAAACGATCCACCTGGAGTTTGCCAGCTGTCATTCCCTAGTAGCGAGTCCAATGGGGATGTTGTGAGTGGGATAGCCCAGCAGTGCACAAATGAGCCGGCAGCGCACTCACCGTCCTGGTTATCGATTTGCCCCCGCAGTGGTGAAGTATCGAGTGACGGTGCACACGGGCAATGTGAGTGGGAGCGGAACCGATGCCAACGTATTCATCTGCCTTTTCGGAGAAATGGGCGACACAGGGGAGAGGTTCCTCATCGACTGCAAGAACAACATGAACAAGTTTGAGAAGGGTAATGTAAGTACAGGAAGCACTGGGGGGGGGGGACTGACGGGTGGCTGCCACGGGGGTTTCGCTTACTGGGTGAAGTCCAGGCTCCCTACACTGACTGTCTGTTTATTTTAAAAAGTGTATCCATTTTTCACATTTCTTTGACACCTGAGCCCTTCGACCTCCGCTTAGTGTAGTTCCTGCCCTCCCCATGTTTCGAGACTCTTCAACGTTTCCAATCAGAGTCCAATTGGATGTTAACTTATGAGAAAGCTGGAGAGAGAAAAAAATCGATGAAAAACAATGACGACTTTTTTCATGCATCGACATTGCCACGCTGACCGTTTGCTTATGTCGAACCTTTGCCAATGTCAACCTAGTGCATGTAGACTTTTTCTCAATGTTGGCCTTTTGGTGTTAATACCATTTATATACTGTTTGTTATAGGAATATCTGGTGCCTGATTCTGAGTTGGTGGCGGGTGCGACCATCCTTGAGCCTTTTGCTGTGACTTTATGCCAATAAGTAAAATATAATTGGTTGCTATTGGTAACATCACTTCTATTCCACCCTATGGAATGCCCTTCCACGCGCAATAAGACTCTCCGCTAGCCTCCAAACTTTCAAGTGTTCCCTGAAAACTCACCTCTTCAGGCAAGCCTATCATATTTATATACCGCACGCAGAACCCTCTGAGGCACTTATGTATTATATAGCTTCCCTTCTGGACTTGTAACTTGGTGGGACTGCTCTGCTATTACTGGTGCCTGTCCTTGTGTTTCCCTACTATGTCCCTAAAGATTGTAAGCTTGCAGCAGGGCCCTCCTACCGCCAAGTCTGTCTGTTGTTACCCAGTTTGTTTTATCACTGTCTACTGTTGTAAAGCGCAACGGAATCTGCTGCGCTATATATAAGACACTGTAACGGATTCTGCTGCGCTATATAAGATGCTGTAACGGAATCTGCTGCGCTATATAAGACGCTGTAACGGAATCTGCTGCGCTATATAAGACACTGTAACGGAATCTGCTGCGCTATATAAGACACTGTAACGGAATCTGCTGCGCTATATAAGACGCTGTAACGGAATCTGCTGCACTATATAACACACTGTAACGGAATCTGCTGCGCTATATAAGACACTGTAACGGATTCTGCTGCGCTATATAAGATGCTGTAACGGAATCTGCTGCGCTATATAAGACGCTGTAACGGAATCTGCTGCGCTATATAAGACACTGTAACGGAATCTGCTGCGCTATATAAGACACTGTAACGGAATCTGCTGCGCTATATAAGACGCTGTAACGGAATCTGCTGCACTATATAACACACTGTAACGGAATCTGCTGCGCTATATAAGACACTGTAACGGAATCTGCTGCGCTATATAAGATGCTGTAACGGAATCTGCTGCGCTATATAAGACGCTGTAACGGAATCTGCTGCGCTATATAAGACACTGTAACGGAATCTGCTGCGCTATATAAGACACTGTAACGGAATCTGCTGCACTATATAAGAACCTGTAACGGAATCTGCTGCACTATATAAGACACTGTAACGGAATCTGCTGCGCTATATAAGACACTGTAACGGATTCTGCTGCGCTATATAAGATGCTGTAACGGAATCTGCTGCGCTATATAAGACGCTGTAACGGAATCTGCTGCGCTATATAAGACACTGTAACGGAATCTGCTGCGCTATATAAGACACTGTAACGGAATCTGCTGCGCTATATAAGACGCTGTAACGGAATCTGCTGCACTATATAACACACTGTAATGGAATCTGCTGCGCTATATAAGACACTGTAACGGAATCTGCTGCGCTATATACGATGCTGTAACGGAATCTGCTGCGCTATATAAGACGCTGTAACGGAATCTGCTGCGCTATATAAGACGCTGTAACGGAATCTGCTGCACTATATAAGAACCTGTAACGGAATCTGCTGCGCTATATAAGACACTGTAACAGAATCTGCTGCGCTATATAAGACACTGTAACAGAATCTGCTGCGCTATATAAGACACTGTAACAGAATCTGCTGCGCTATATAAGACGCTGTAACGGAATCTGCTGCGCTATATAAGACGCTGTAACGGAATCTGCTGCGCTATATAAGACACTGTAACAGAATCTGCTGCGATATATAAGACGCTGTAACGGAATCTGCTGCTCTATATAAGACGCTGTAATGGAAACTGCTGCGCTATATAAGACGCTGTAACGGAATCTGCTGCGCTATATAAGACACTGTAACGGAATCTGCTGCACTTTAGTAAATCACCTCCACTCCTGATCGTTCAGTTTCCAATACATCGTTCTTGTAAATGGTAACAGGGAAAGTCTCTATATCCCTGCAATAGATAATTGGCCTTATTATTGAATTAAATCTATTTCATAAAAAAATCCCAATTCATTAAATATTCAGATGATCAGCCAGTAACGGGATCATAGGTACTTATGTATTATCTGGGCTCCCATGTTAAATGCACCCCATTTTTTCATACCCCTACTATCCAACTACGCATGGAGTTGATTTTATACAGTGTGGCGAGTGCCCGAAGCGTGGCGAGGGGACGCGGTCTCATAAGAAGAACGGGAGCCCAGATATTACATAAGTCCCGGATCATATTCTTATTCAGTTCAAATATAATGAACATCCCTTGACGATAACGTGACACATCAATGAAGATGGAATGTTGCTATAGGCAACCAATCAGAACCTACTTCTTATTTATTTAGCACCTTCTAGAACATTGATGGGGAATCTTTTGGTCCTCCAGCTGTTGCTGAACTACATATCCCAGCATGCCCTGCGACAGTTTCAGCATGGCCAAATAGTAAAAAATGTATGTTGACCAAATGGTGTCGACCTATTGACAAGCTAGACATTGTCTCTCAGACATCCGGATACTCTTTCAATCTGTCAGGGCATTGTGGGATAATTAGTGGGGGATGCTTAGAGAGAACTAAAATGGAGAGTGATAAAGGGCCTGATTCAGTACCGCCCGCCGCCCAGCCGAACATCCCCTCGCATGCAGTCGAAGGGGAGAGAAATCATTTGCTGGTCAGATTTCTCCTGCCTTCGTAAATGAGTCTAAACTGACTTCTATTTGCGTCAGTGACCGCCGAAGAGGGGGCGGGCCCTGATGTCATGTGATGTCAGCCGCCCGCCCCTCCTCCTTGCGCTACCAGGTTATGACCATAAATCACTAGGCGTTCCTCTGCTCTGGCCCAGTGTGTGCCCCTCCCCCCCGCCCTGGCCCCTCCCTCCCTGCAGAGAACGGTGCTGCCAGTGTGTAACTCGCTGCCGGGGGTTTAGAACCCTAAGTGCATGATCCGGTGTATATCCTAACGGGCAGCTACTATGGAGACGTGAACAGATATAAGATATAATATACGTCAATCTCCGGTATGGCCGTCACCATGCCTGTGGTTATGCTGTCAGGCTACATTACATTATAATGATGCCTCTAGGCCAGGCATGTCCAAACTGCGGCCCTCCAGCTGTTGTGAAACTACACATCCCAGCATGCCTTGCAATCGTTTTAGCATTCCCTAATAGCAAAACTGTGGCAAGGCATGCTGGGATGTGTAGTTTTATAACATCTGGAGGGCCGCAGTTTGGACATGCCTGCTCTAGGCCGTACTTACCTGTATAAGTGTGTAATAATGGCGTACTGATGCTCCTCTGCTCTCCACAGGCTGACGAGTTTATCATTGAAGCTGTGGATCTGAAGCAAGTGAGGAGGGTCCGCATCGGGCACGACGGGAAGGGAGGGGGCTGCGGCTGGTATCTGGACAAGGTGGTAGTGAGAGAAGAGGGGAAGCCGGAGACCGAGGCTGTGGAGTTTCCCTGCAACAGGTGAGTGGAACCTTAGAACGTGGTCATATACAGGTCATGTGACCAATACATGTGGAATCGCCGGGCTGTGATGTCACCTTGGCTTTATGTGACCAATATAAAAGCAAATTATTTATGTAGATGCTATTCACGCTTACAGATGTTCCCCTATGGAACACTGAACCTGTTCTGTGATGTGGTATCCATTTACCTGTCTTTGCACTATTGCACACACTTGCACGTGGGTTACGAATAATAGTGCACCAAGATGAATCTTTATTTTAAGTTAAGGGATGGCTGTATTGAGTCTTCACTCGCTCATTGTGGGTATCAGCAAAGAATGTACTCAGCTCATTGCCCAAATGTCATGAGACAAGAGGCTTACACAGACTACAAACGGTAGCGGTCGCACACTAGTATGTACTAAGGGGGGTCATTCAGGTTGGTTTGCAAAAGCAAATTCCTTCTTAAATGGACAAAACCGTGCTGCACTGCAGCTGGGGCAGATGTAACATGTGCAGAGTTAGATTTGAGTGAGTTATTTTGTTTCTGTGCAGGGTAAATACTGGCTGCTTTATTCTTACACTGCAATTTAGATTTCAGTTTGAACACACCCCACCCAAATCTACTGTAACTCTCTCTCTGCACATGTTACATCTGCCCCCCTGCAGAGCAGCATGGTTTTGTCCATTAAAGACGGAGTTTGCTTTTGCAAAACAACCTGAATCACCCCATAGCTTGGAGAGTGATAAAGTGGACAGAGGTAAAGTACCAGTCAATAGTCTCCAAAGGCTGTTTTGGGCTGGTTGGTTGTTACTCCCTCTTACTTAGATGGCAGTTCTTTTGAAGCGGAGCGCTGCCCAGGATGATGGTGGTATAATCGCTTTGTCGTCTGCCTACTGACCAGGTGGTTCGATAGGAATGAGGACGACGGACACATCATCCGGGAGCTGGTTCCCATCGGGGACTCCCAGAACCTGAGAAGTGAGTTTGTGCGGACGCGGGAAGGGGGTGGGGGGTATAAGCACTTGTCCCAGCGCTGATACCCAGACTTGGCGCCTTCTGGGATGGGCTGCTCTCAGTGCTTATGTAACATCCCCTCTGCCCCGACAGGTATCAGTTATCATTTCCAGATTAAGACCGGTGATGTAAGTGGCGCCAGCTCCGATTCCAGAGTCTTCGTCAAGCTGTACGGCGAGAAGGGCGACACCAACAAACAGTTCCTGCTGGTCTCCGACAACGACCTGGGCGACAACTTCGAGAGGGGGCGGGTTGACAACTTCACTATAAACACCATAGACATCGGGAAGGTGAGAGACACGTATAGCTAGAGCTGGTGTAACCACCCGCATCGAAACCCCGCCGGCAGTGGATTGGAAAATGCGGTGAAAACACAGAAAACAGGGTTTTTACCCCATTTTTGTTTTTGGTACAAAAGTATGAAAATCCAAATCCATTACTTTTGTAATAATAGATAACGGTTGATGTGTCCGGTAACGGTTGATGTGTCCGGCTTCAACCCAGGCAAAAGTTTGCTCGGCGGAACATTTGACTCCTTTTTTTATCCCCATAGGAGTCGGATTTTAAAAAATTCCCCAGTTCACCAACTGTCACATTTTCCAGAGCACATTGGTGAAGCATTGTAAACAGCAGGTGGATGAAAAGATGTCCTCATATTAATATATAAATAGGTCGCATCAATCGCCTTTCCCGTCTTTGCATTGTTTATGTGAGGGATGAGCTCATGCTACCTTGTATTTATTCCCACTAGATCAACAAGCTCCTTATCGGCCATGACAACGTGGGGATCCGTGCCGGGTGGTTCCTAGCCAACGTGGTGGTTCAGGTGCCGGCACACGGCAAGCAGTACATGTTCCCGTGCAACCGTTGGCTGTGCAAGGATGAGTGTGACGGCAAAGTGGAGGTGGAGGTGTACGCCAGCGAGGTCATCGACATTGAAAAGCGTAAGTGCGATGACGTGTCCTAATTACCCTGCCCCCCACCCTTAATCCAAATACCCAACACAGTCCTAATGAATCAGGTGTGGATCCAAGGATTGGCAGTTTTTAGGTTGACCGTCAAAAGGTCAACACCAAAAGGTCGAGAGGCAACGGTCAACATTGCCAAAAGATTAACATGATATACAGTTACAGGTCTACAGTAAAAAGATAAGACACGTGAAAAGGCCGAGATGAGTATTTCATCAATCATATGGTGACCTATTGACTGTCAATATAGTCATTGAATCCTACTACATTAAAACTAACACCCCCAACTCTTACTCTTAATCTGAACCCTGCCCCTAATAAGCTAACCCTAACCAAATCCTTAACCCGTACTTACCTACAGGGAGATTCCCGGAGAGGAGAAGCAGGTGGGTGGCAATAGGGGTTGGGCTAGATTAATGGTATCATTAGGCCCTACCCCCTCATGGATAAACTGCCAGCACTTGTTTGTATGTGCATAGGGGGTGGGGCCAAATAATACAGTTGCCATCGGTGCAGTCGCCATGGCGATACTGCAACCAGCCATTGATAGTAACAAACTATGTGATAAATGACCATCCATAGTTTGACTGACTGACTCATGGGTCAATGAGAATGTGGGGGCAGGGCTTATGAGATTTTGGGGGGCGGAGATATGTTCTGTGTCCTGGCACCTTGAGGAAAAAAAAAACATTGGTTTTCCTGTGCCCTCGATTGAGGGAAACCATCTGGTTCTCCGCCATCGATGGGAAAAATATTCGACATCTGCCATAAACCATCAATGATTTTGTCTCGTCGATGGTCGATGGCCCTCCCTATGTCAAACTCTATGGGGTTTACTTACTATGATTGGAGTTCTTTTGACGTTTGGATGTTGCCCATAGCAACCAATAATAATAATACTTCTTATATATTTAGCACCTTCTAGAAGATAATAGAATCTAAATTGGTTGCTATGGGCAACATCCCATCTTCAAAGGGATGTTTAGGAAATTTACCCACTAGGAAATTTACCCCCTAGAATCTGGTTGCTATGGGTAACTCCTTCGCTTCCTCTCTGGTTGCTATGGGCAAAACCTTCACTTGAACCCTGTAGAAGGTTTGCTCAATCTCCCTGTAGGCTGAGGTGGGGAGGTTTTTGCTAGCAAACATCTCTATCCCGCGTCATATCACGGAGCCCTGTATAATGGAGGCACTGGTCCGGGTATTATTGGGTTACCTCTCGGGAGATCCTCTGGTGACTTGAGATCATCTTACGGGTCATCAGAGAATGCGCTTCCTTTCTGTACCCAAACTGTGCCTGAGGCCCGCGCCCAGGGCCTCATTAATAATGCACGTCACTGCCTAGTACAGGTGCAGTGTATTATTATATTATATGTGAGGGGGAAACCGCTGACTGGTACATACTATTACCCTGAAGATGTGAGCGGCCATAGATTATAGTATCTGTGTCTGTAATTACTGTATATATAGCAGCATGCTCTTCTCTGAATGAATTAGGAGCCTGCGTATATAGACGCACGTATATACATTTCCCTGTCATTTTAGCTGAAGAAGCAAAGAAAGGGTTTTCATATTTCTTCATAGCTAGCAACCTGAGAAGTAGTCTTTTCGTGTCATCGGCTGCCATATTCCTGAAGGGATTCGGTATGAAAACCCGACGGTGAAAATCCTGACAGGGTCAAAATCCTGAATGGGTCATAATACCGACAAGGACAAAATCCGACAAGGACAAAATCCAGACAAGGTCAAAATCCCGACATTTAAAATACTAACACGGGCACACTATTTTATTCTCCCACCACGCCCTAGTGGATGGTAGGGCATGAAATACCGCCTGTCGGTACATGTCGGGTCAAAAAAATGTGAAAAAACCCATGTCGCCCTCGCGACCTGTCGACCCGAAGTCATGTTGACTGTTTCACTTGTACATTCTAAATGTCGGTATTTTGACCTTGTCGGGATTTTATATATCGGGATTTTGTCCTTGTCGGTATTTTAAATATCGGGATTTTGTCCTTGTCAGTATTTTACATGTCGGGATTTTGACCTTGTCGGGATTATGACCCATTCCGGATTTTGACCGTCGGGATTATGACTGCATCCCTCCTGAAGCCCCCACAACTGTCAGGGATGATTATACAGATAAGAGAATCTTTGCTAGTTTTCTCATCTTTCATTCAATGTATAACGCCTTCCCCAGAGAATGTACTATGGGGGATATTTAGCAAAACTGAGGGGTCTATTTACTAAGCCATAGATGGTGATAAAGTACAAGCCAATCAGCTCCTAACTTGAATGCCACAGACTGTATTTGAAAAATGCCATTTAGGAGCTGCACCGCTGGTACTTTATCTCTGTCTACTTTATCTCTGCCCAAAGCTTAGTAAATAGACACTTATTCAATTGATATATCGCAATTTCCAGTCTAAAGCAATGAGAGATTATGGGGCGATAATCAATTGATTTTTCTTCATGCTGTTTTGTGCATAAAGTCCTATTTGAGCGCTGAATTGGGAGACTTTTTGCACATTTCAGCTTGCGGGCCAATAAAAATGCAGGGGCGGGGCTTTGTGGGTGCCGGGGGGCAGAGCTATGCTCCGTGACCCAGCACCTTTGGGGAAAAGCAAAAACAAAACTATTCGTTTAAGCTTGACATCAATGGTGGGAAACCATCTGGTTCTCCACCATCGATGGCAAACCTTTTCGACATCTGACACAAACCATCGATGATTTCTAATCATCGATGGACGATGGCCATCCCTAGTGGAATGGAAGAACTACAGTATCTAGGTATACAGTTGGCATGCATTAGGACAGGGTCAAAAGGTCGGCTCAGAAAATGTTGACTTGTTTTAAGGGGTTTTTTTTCTAGTTTTTTTGGGTGTCATTTTGTATGCATTGATGTACTGTCAGTGTAAACGTGTACCCTCGTGGCCTCGCACACCACGCTATGGGCAAGGTTACTATTCCCAAGCCTAGTCCATGTGGACAGTCAATCAAGCAATGGTTGGGAAAACATGTAAAAGAAACCAAAAAAAAACTAAAAAAACTTGTTTCGACCATTTTTGTATAAAATCATGTTGACTCTTTGAAACTGTCGACGTTAATTCATGTTGAATTTTCGGTACTTATGTATTATCTGGGCTCCCATGTTAAATGCACCCCATTTTTTCATACCCCTACTATCCAATTACGCATGGAGTCGATTTTATATAGTGTGGCGAGCGCAGCGAGCCACCGTGCCCGAAGCGTGGCGAGCGTAGCAAGCCCCGCAAGGGTACGCGGTGTCATAAGAAAAAACGGGAGCCCAGATATTACATAAGTACCGAATTTTCATTCGTGGCCCTTTTGTAACTGTCGATTTAAAGCATATTATCCATATGGTCAATATTTTGACCCGTCATCCGGCTACCTTTATAGAGAGTATGACGCCTTGTGGCTTTCGGACTCCGCTCATTTGGGTTCTTGCGCACGCGTGAACAGGTACGGCCGGTAATGCCTTCTACTGCGAAGTGATTTACCACTTCACCTTTGTGGCTGGGAGGACGCCGCAGAACTACAGCTCCCATCGTCTTCACCCGGTTGGGAATTGTAAAACACATGTGATGTTTCCAGTGTGGTCTAGAACTCGGAACCTGTTCTGTTTTCTCTGCAGTTATTAATTATGAGGTTAATGTAACGACCGGGAATGTGCGCGGAGCAGGTACCAACGCCAATGTCTTTATGCAGCTCTACGGGGACCGCGGGAAGACGGAGGAGGCCTTCCTACGCAGCCGATCAAATGACTTCGAGAGAGGAGCTGTTGACATATTTAAGGTTGGTCTCCAGATTACTCCTAGAATAATCCAGAATATACCCGAGGAATCGCTTCCCAATGATTGGATCATACTCAGGGGAGGGTCCAGAGGTGGGGCTGCCACGCACTCCAAAATTAAAAAGTAGTGCATGTCGTCCTAGGCCCACCTAGCTCATGTCGACTTATTGACTGTTGACCCTTAGATCCACACCCCAATACCCCTGGGTAAGTAGTACATTAAGGTGGTTCTGTTACCTGTTGCACACATTGGGTGCCACCTATATCTGTGCTAGGACCCAGACTGACTGATTGCCTGACCAATATGCTAATGAGCCCTGACTAATATTCATGAGTTGCTGATGACTATTGAATTCATAGTCCCCATTCTCAGCCCATAAATTATCCGCCTCCATTGTGCCTTGTAGTACTTTAATGTATTCTTTGATAGCTTTGGAACAGTCTTACAAAGAGAAATGTTATAGATTTATTTTTCATGGCTTAAAACATTTGTTTTGCAACATATACAGGTTGAGTATCCCTTATCCGAAATACTCGGGACCATAAGCATTTTGGATAAGGGATTATTCCAGATTTCCGAATATATTTTTTAAACTTACTCCCCTGGTCGTCCTCTAACAGTCCCCCGAAGTCCACAGTGTTCCCTGGCATCCACGGCGCCCATCGGATTCCTCTTCAGTGGCAGCCACGGTCCTAAGGATGCATTGCGCAGTTGCATCCGCGCAAAGCATCCTTGGAACCGGCGATGCCGCTGAAGAGGAGGAGTCTGATGGCTGCCGTGGACATCGGGGAACGAGGTAAGTATAAATAAAGGCGCAGGGGGGAAAAAACAAATAAAAAAAAAGATATATTCTGAAAACCTAGTTTTTCTGAATATTTCAGTTTTGGGAAATCCTTTTAATAGCCTGCAGATGTCCCTGCTGCTGCTACTAAAGTACAGTATATGGACAAACTATTTGGGTACTTGTTTCCTAGAACGGCCACAATCGTGAGTGATCGTGGCTCTTAATTAAGGGACACGATCCTCACGATGTGGCCGATTTTTTACAATTTTTTCACTTTGATTGACAGAAATCGGGTCAATCGGTCGGTCGCGACCAATTAAAATCGGCCGCGATGCGACCGACCGATTGACCCGATTTTTCCATAGACTTCAATGTTAAAAAAACTTTTAACATTGAAATCGGGAGGATCGCGTCGGTCTTGTGCCATTATAATGGCACAAGATGAGATGGACTTGATTAAGTCCATCTCACATAGGGTAAAATGATAAAAAAGGTGAAATGGCCCAATATGACCCATTTCACATTTTTTATGTGCCCGCCATGACCCCACGATAGACGTCAACCCGAAGCGTGGCGAGCGCAGCGAGCCCGCGAGGGGCGGCGGTGCGCGTCCTCCGACCTTTTCATTCCCCTACTATCCACTAGGGCGTGGAGTGAGAATATAATAGTGTGGCGAGCGCAGCGAGGCGAGCGCAGCGAGCCCCGCGAGGGGACGCGTATACCTGTGAAGTTAGACGCGTCCCCTCGCGGGGCTCGCTGCGCTCGCCACGCTTCGGGCTCGGTGGCTCGCTGCGCTCGCCACACTATTCTATTCTCACTCCACGCCCTAGTGGATAGTAGGGGAATGAAAAGGTCGGAGGACGCGCACCGCCGCCCCTCGCGGGCTCGCTGCGCTCGCCACGCTTCGGGTTGACGTCTATCGTGGGGTCTAGCCCACTTAGTAACATTTGGGGGGGCAATTGAAACAAATCTTGTGAAAAAAAAAAAAATCGGGTGAAAAATCGGTCGGTCGGATCGGTCGCATCGTATGCGACCAAATCGCATGCGATGCGATCGATCCGATTTTTTATCTTACGACCACAACGATCTAAATCGTTGTGGCCGTGCTAGGAAACAAGTACCACTATTTGCCAAATGCCTTTAGTGCTCAACAGTGACATGTACTGGCCAATAGTAGGCACTGCATCTCCCCAGGATAACTATTTGGAAACACAAGCAAAATGCAGCCTGATTTTCTTATTATGTTGTTTCAGTTACTATTATTATGTTAAGCTTTAACTGTATTTGTTATGCAGATTATTTACATTTGATGCTTTTTATTATTTCCGTCCTGTAACTGGAATTGCCCTGCTTGCAGATAGAAGCAGCTGATGTTGGCAAACTCCTGAAGCTGCGCATTGGCCACGACGGGAAAGGTTTTGGCGACGGTTGGTATTTGGAGTCGGTTGAGATCAAACGGGTAGGGGTGCAGATGCGGCCAGTGTCAGAGCCCGCGGACAAGAAGAAGAAGACGAACAAGAAGAAGAAGGCCGCCAAGGAAGAGGAAGTGCTGCAGCCAATGGAAGTGGTGGAATCCTACAAGTTTGAATGCAAAAGGTGGCTGGCGCGCGGTGAGGGTGACGGAGAGCTGGTGGTGGAACTTCTTCCTCTGGAGTCATCCGGACTGGAAGGTATAGAAAAGTAAAGACCCCCCCCCCCCCCAAAAAAAAAAATGGTACACAGGTAGCTGATAAAAATGTCAACATCCGCAAGGTTTGACACAAGCAAGAGCTTGACATGGAAAAGGTTGACACGTAAAACAGTTGACATGAGTTTTTCGTGATTTTTTCCAGGTTTTTAAAACCGTTTTCATACTTGACCGTTCGTGTGGTGTCCGATAGCGGGTCCACAAACTCATTTGTTGACATTGACGCCAATTTTTTTTTTAAAAATGCATGTTGACCTTCTCATGGGTCATCCTTCTATTTGTCGATCTTTTTGCTTGTGTCGACATAATAGCTGTCAACTTGGAAATTGTCTGTGAGCTATAACACACACCAAAAAACCTGCGTTTGTTTGTTGACTATTTTTCTAAAGGACCTGTAATTACTACTGTGTTATATATCGTTACGTATTCCCTTCTCCCAGAGAACACATACGAGGTCCATGTGTTTACGGGAACTGTTTGGGGAGCAGGCACCGATGCCAATGTCTTTATCACCATCTATGGAGAGATCGGAGACACCGGAGAACGCCAGCTCAAAAAGTCCAACCACCTGAATAAATTTGAGAAGGCGCAGGTACTGTATCCCTCTTACCCACAAGACAAACAGGCGCCATATTATATTCATGGGGCTTGGTCCAATTAGGTGCGCACCCCTTAATGCCGCATGTACAGGCCCCATACACTTGTCCAATTTGGCCTCTTTTCACCTGATTCTGACGGATCGGGCAAGAAATTGGGTGAAAAGTGGCCAAATTATAAAGTTGTCAAATCTGATCGATTCGATCTGATGCACGTCCGACCTGTGACTCACTCCCCCCTCATGGCAGCGGGGTACAGGATAGCATACGATAGACCGCATATGATATATCGTATGTGTCAAGGGGCATCGTATGTAGCGTCTTCCCTCGGACAAGTCGCATAGTGTTCAGACTCATGCTTTCTGGTCACAGCCCCTTAGGATTAATGAAAAATGCCCCTTACAAAATGTCCGCCCCCTCACAGCAGACATTTTTGGAGGATGCTAGAGGAGGCGGCGGCCTCTTCTAGCATCCTTAAAACGGTCTGCTGTTAGGCGCAGCCATTTTGTATGGGGCATATTTGCGCTCAGACGCTGTGCGGCGGCATTTGCCTCCACCTTGGAATCATGAACAGGTATCATAGGATGGGCATTGTCTAGGGTTACGTTAAATAGGTCGACGCAATAATGGACAAGTTGTCATTGACAAAGGACGGCATGCAAAAAGTCGACATTGACAAAGGATTGACACAAGCAAAGTTTTATATGGAAAAGGTTAGCACATGAAATGAGCACGTTGACTGTCAACGTAGATATTGTAGACCTATCAGCCGGATCCTGAATGGGACACTGAGGGGTTGGTTCACCATTCAGCTTGATTTCTATTGGTTCATGTATCCGGTATTGGCATTCCTCTTACATACGGAGCCGGTACGCCCCTAATTGATCCTTCTTATACTATAGGAGGATGTATTTACCATAAGCGCCGTGGATATGGGAGAACTGAAGAAGTTGAGAATCCGCCACGATAACTCGGGGGCGAACGCCGCTTGGTTCCTGGACCGGGTGGAGATCGTAGATGAGAAGGATGATACCAAGTAAGTATTTTATGCAGATTATAGGAACTGTTGACAAGAAGGAAAACATTCAGCGCCGTCTTATAAATCATCGGCACAGACAGTTGTGCACAGAAGCATATACAGCTGGGATAGTTTTAGTGTTCATCCCGTTAGATTTTATGAACCATTTATTATTGCATTATATTATTATATATTTGTGATGATAGACAAGACTCCTCATGTGTGTTTATTAACACCCTACAGATACTTTTTCCCATGCCAAAGATGGCTGGCGGCGGATGAAGATGATGGTCAGATTTCTCGCCAGCTGGTACCGGTTAACGAAGCGTTTATGAAGAAGGAAGAAGATGGTGAAGAGCAATCGCTGGCAACGTTGGGCTTGGAGCAGAAAGGTTTGTGTCCTCCTGCCTCATGACCTGTGGAGAACAAGTCTGATGGCCAGATGCACTTAGCTTCAAAGGCGATAAAATGGAGAGCGATATACAACCAACCAATCAACTCCTGACTGACAGTCTTCAAACACAGTCTGTGACATGGCAGGTAGGAGCTGATTGGCTGGCTGTTTATCTCTCTCCATTTTATCACCTTTGAAGCTTAGTGCATCTGGCCCTAAAACCGGGCAAAGGTTTGCTGGGTGGAACATTTTACCTCTTTTCACCCCCTTAGTAGTTGATACCCTGTAGTATCCCTGCTTAGTGGGTGGCTGCACAAAACTGTCACAGTTTCCAGACCACTCAGCAGGTCACATGTTCCAAGAGACTTCACCAACTTTATCATTTTCCAGAGCACAATGGTGATACATTGTGATTGGCTGGCAGATGTTTTGCCATATAGCTCCGAAGCGAAGCGTCCGATTACAATGCCAATTTAATTCTGCACAATTAGGGGCTGAGAGCTTTAATTTGGTGTATGGCGAGCTCGGGCAACGGCATCATAGAAATACAGTAAGTCATTCATAAAATTTGCCCTTATGCTATTTAACGCTGAGTACTCAGACTTCTTGCACCCTCTGTACAGCAGAGACCGCGTGTGCAGGTCTTCTAAAAAAAATGGTGCCTGTCATGTTCTGGAGACTAATTTCACTACTGCGCATGCATGGTGGCCATTTTGGCTGTGATTTTTTTGCTGCCACGCCCAACGCGGGACTCAGAAAAGGGCGCACTTTACCGTTCCCAGTCGGAGTCCACGTGAATGATAAAGGGGGTTATTCTAGTCCATTCTTTCTGACAAAATCCTTCTTAGATGGACAAAACCATGTGCACTGCAGGTGGGGCAGATGTAACTTGTGCAGAGAGAATTAGATTTGGGTGTGGATTTTCTTCAAAGTGAGATCTATATTGAAGTGTAAAATCATGCAGTCAGTATTTTCCCTAACTCACCCAAATCTAATTCTCTCTGCACATGTTACATCTGCCCCCCTGCAGTGCACATGGTTTTGTCCATCTAAGAAGGATTTTGTCAGAAAGAATGAACTAGAATAAACCCCAAAGTTAGCAAAGGATTTTTTAAAAAGACAATGTCGATCTTTTGCTGTCTCCACAATTGCCATGTCGACCTATTGCCTGAGCGGGATGCAGTTAAAATCCCGGCGGTCGGGATCCCGGCGTTCAGAATCCCGACGCCGGAATCCCGACCGCCGAAATCCCGACCGCCGAAATCCCGACACATTCTCCCTCCGTGGGTGTCCACGACACCCCTGGAGGGAGAATAAATTAGTGTGCCGAGCGTAGCGAGGCACCGGGCCCGCTGCGTGGCGAGCGCAGCGAGCCCGCAAGGGGGGGTGATCCACGTCCCCCCCTTGTCGGCATTTCGGCTGTCGGGATTCCGGCGTCGGGATTCTGAACGCTGGGATTCAGTACTGAATCCGCCTGAGCTGTCCTTGAACATGTTGACCATATAGTGTCGACCGATTGACTGTTGACCTACTGTACGGACCGGATACCGCTTATTCCATGTGTCTTTCAGCTGCTAAGGGGTCTATTATTCATTGGAGAGAGATAAAGTAGATGGAAATGAAGTAGCAACCAGCCAGCTCCTAACTGCCATGTTACATTCTGGGGTTTAAAAATACATTATACCGTCACTGTGTTGCCTGCGACTGCTGCGATCCTGACTCAGGCTGTGATTCACGTCTCATTCCTGGAATTCGGTATATTTCAGTTACAACCAGAATTCCAGCAGCCGTTTCCTCCCCGCCTCCAATTTATTCCCCCAACATACGGTATACAGCCCCATCTGCTCTCTGTATACAGCTCCAGGGGGAGTTACTGGGTGGTTTATACATTACACAAAGTCATTATCTCTGCAGCTTCTCTCTCTGTTACCTTAGTGCGGTAATACTGGTAAGGCCGTCTGGAATAATGGCGGTCACATGTGGCTGGAGCGCAGCGTCTCATGGGTGTCATAAAATATACAAGGAATACGCGATCACGGCCCGTGTCATTATTATAAATGATCCCGTGCAACAGAACTGAGGCGTGTTGGTTGGTGCGCTCTGCCCAATTAGGGGCCAACTCCTGCTCCTGACGGCCCAAACCACTTTCTTGCCTCTCTTCTACTACGTCACCTGGACCCGGAACTTAAGTAGGAAAAGAAGCACACAAGGAATAGAACCACATTTACATACATATGTGCAGTGAGACACGTCCAGCTCACTCAGTGTCATTTGTGCTAAGAGTACATGTGCCGCGTCTACCTACAGTATGCCCGTACTCGCACGCCCGGTTCTGCCCATTTCCCAGAGATATGCGCGTAGACTCCCCCTCAGGGTCTACACGGTGCATGCATCGACATGAGGCCGGTGGCCTTCTCGGAGGCTACGCATGGCACCCTCATCCTATAAGAAGCCCCATATAGAGGCTCCCCCCCAAAAATGTAGTTTGAATGAGCCCCATCCTCTGTACTCGCAGCATTATTTCCCAGAATGCATCATGCAGGATTTAGATCACCATATACTAAGCACATGGTGTAACTAGGGAGCTGATTCAGAGGTGGACGCAGCACCCATGTTTGTGCAGTCGCAACGTGAAAAGTCTAGGAAGCCTGCATGTGTGACCTAAGGTGTGCGACAGTGTATGGAATTACACACAACATCACTATGAGACTGCCATCCATGTGTGGTACAGGGCGGAGACTGGAAGGTCACCTAACGTCTTTTCAAAAAGAGATGTCATGGGTGTGTTAAGGGAGTGTCATGGGCGTGTTAAGGGTGTGTTATGGGAGTACCATGGGTGTGTTATGGGAGTGCCATGGGTGTGTTATAGGAGTTTCATGGGCGTGTTATGGGTGTGTCATGGGAGGGCCATGGGTGTGTTATGGGAGTGTCATGGGTGTGTTATGGGAGTACCAAGGGTGTGGTTATGGGAGTGCTATGGGCGTGTTATGGGAGTGCCATGGGTGTGTTATGGGAGTGCCATGGGTGTGTTATGGGAGTGTCATGGGTGTGTTATGGGAGTGCCATGGGTGTGTTATGGGAGTGCCTTGGGTGTGTTATGGGAGTGCCATGGGTGTGTTATGGGAGGGCCATGGGTGTGTTATGGGAGGGCCATGGGTGTGTTATGGGAGGGCCATGGGTGTGTTATGGGAGGGCCATGGGTGTGTTGTGGGAGGGCCATGGGTGTGTTATGGGAGGGCCATGGGTGTGTTATGGGTGGGCCATGGGTGTGTTATGGGAGTGCCATGGGTGTGTTATGGGAGTGCCATGGGTGTGTTATGGGAGGGCCATGGGTGTGTTATGGGAGTGCCAAGGGTGTGTTATGGGAGTGCCACGGGTGTGTTATGGGAGTGCCACGGGTGTGTTATGGGAGTGCCATGGGTGTGTTATGGGGGTGCCATGGGTGTGTTATGGGAGTGCCATGGGTGTGTCATGGGAGTGCCATGGGTGTGTCATGGGTGTGTTATGTGAGTACCATGGGTGTGTTATGGGAGTGGCATGGTCGTGTCATGGGCGTGTTATGGGAGTGCCATGGGTGTGTTTTGGGAGTGGCATGGCCGTGTTATGTTAGTGTCATGGGCATACTATAGGAGTGTCATTGGCATCTTTTGGGCATGTTGTTGGGAGTGTCATGAGTGTGTTATGGGAGTGCCATGGGTGTGTCATGGGTGTGTTATGGGAGTGCCATGGGTGTGTTATGGGAGTGCCATGGATGTGTTTTGGGAGTGGCATGGCCGTGTTATGTTAGTGTCATGGGCGTGTTATGGGAGTGCCATGGGTGTGTTTTGGGAGTGGCATGGCCGTGTTATGTTAGTGTCATGGGCATACTATAGGAGTGTCATTGGCATCTTTTGGGCATGTTGTTTGGATTGTCATGAGTGTGTTATGGGAGTGCCATGGGTGTGTTATGGGAGTGCCATGGGTGTGTCATGGGTGTGTTATGTGAGTACCATGGGTGTGTTATGGGAGTGTCATGGGCGTGGCATGGTTGTGTCATGGGCGTGTTATGAGAGTGCCATGGGTGTGTCATGGGTGTGTTATGTGAGTACCATGGGTGTGTTATAGGAGTGCCATGGGTGTGTTATGGGAGTACCATGGGTGTGTTATGGGAGTGGCATGGTCGTGTCATGGGAGTGCCATGGGTGTGTTATGGGAGTGCCATGGGCGTGTTTTGGGAGTGTCATGGGCGTGTTTTGTTAGTGTCATGGGCATACTATAGGAGTGTCATTGGCATCTTTTGGGCATGTTGTTGGGAGTGTCATGAGTGTGTTTCGGTATACGGCTGCAATCCCTTTTGCATCACCGCAGCCACAATAAATAAATAATAAAGCCACAAGGGAGCACCAGGCGGGGGCTACTCGAGGAGTCCATGTAGCGGCCGATGGTGCATTGATGGTGGAGTATTCAGATCCCCAGTGCACCTGAGCAATGCTCAGAGTGGGCGGCATGGGGTTTGCAGAGCCCGTCACATGACAGGGCACAGGGGGAATGCTTACATTGGTAATTGCGAATCCATGAGAACTGGCAGCCGCGCATTACCCGCGGGCACCTCTGACTTGGTAATAAGTAACAACAGCCGCAATATACAATCCCATTATTATGTCACGTATTCTGTTTTACAGCCAAATCAACCACGTACACGGTGAGAGTGAAGACCGGAGACAAGAAGAATTCTGGGACAGATGCCAATGTATTTATAATTCTGTACGGGGAGAAAGACGACACTGGTATGATTCAGCAACATTAACAACTGTGTGTGTGTGTGTGTGTGTGTGTGTGTGTGTGTGTGTGTAAAATATATATATTTATTGTAGCTTTGTATTCGCTGTATGCACATTTCCCAGCTGGATGGGTCCTGGCCGTTTCTCTCCATCTGATTGGCTGCATACATGGTAGAGATCTGTCTGGTGGGCGTGTCATCGGTAGTAGGCGGAGTTACTCCGTATGACGTCAAGGAGACATGTTAATTGCAGACAGATCTCCTGCACCCAATATGGGCTAGGTGTTCTGTAACAGGGTCCTCTACCTTCACCAAAATAATGACATCACGCCTAGGGATGTTGCCTTTGATGCTGGGAAGCAGACTACTGCCCTCAGCATCCTACAGGCACCCCGGACGGTGCCGCGCAATCCTCAGTCACAGAGGCCAGGAAATCTCCATCCTATAACAGAGGTCCCTGACCTCTTCTTACCCTCTAAATTGCACCCCCCCCCCCCCCGCCCCCCCCCTGCCACCCCCAAACTATGTAGCCAATGACTGGAATGTTTAGCAGGTCCCCTCCACTCCCCCCAAATATCAGCAACTCTCATTCAACGAACCCCTTATGCAGATATTTTAGATCATCAAAGAAAGTACAAAGCAAAATATAACATTTGCTTACAAAGAAGACTAAACTACATTGGTTACTTGTGTAATATCTGGGCGCCCGATTTTTTTGATTGGGTCGGAAAAATCGCATCCATTGCATTGCATGCGATTTGGTTGCATGCGATGCGATCGACGCAATTTTCCATTGGATTCAATGTTAAATGGTCCCTGTTCCTACCACCACTATCCAAGTGGGCATGGAGTTGATTTTATATAGCGCAGCGTGCCCTGCTAGGGGACGCGGAATACATTTTAAGTAATCCGCGTCCCCTCGTGGGGCTCGCTGCGCTCACCACGCTATATAAAATCTACTCCATGCTCACTTGGATAGTGGGGGTAGGAACAGGGACCATTTAATATTGAATCCTATGGAAAATCGCGTCAATCGCATGTGATTTGGTTGCATGCGATGCGATGCGATTTTCCCGAAAATCGCGTCGCATCTGACTGTATGCCTTAAGTTAAGGCATACAATCAAACACATTGGGCGCCCAGATATTACACAAGTACCCTCCATTGTACAGGTTGAGTATCCCTTATCCGAAATGCTCGGGGCCAGGAGAATTTCAGATAAGGGATTTTTCCGGTTTTTGGAATATATTTTTTTAACATACTTACCTGGTCCCCCCGATGGTCCCCCGGCGTCCACGGCATCCCCCGGGACCGTCGAAGACTCTGAAGAAGATCCTGAAGGCTGCCGTGGAAATCGGGTTACTTGGTAAGTATGAAAAAAGGGGCGGGGGGAACAACAAAAAATATCGAAATATTAAAAAAAAAACACTCCGGATACGAAAGACTCGACCTGTACTAAAATGTCATTATTTATTACCAGTTATGTAGATAGTGCACACATATTTTACAGCACTGTTCAGAGAACCGTTACATGTGAACAACTTAAATAGCGCTCGGTTTATGAAATAAAAAGTAACTTAGAACACTGCTGCAAACAGGTGATGAATGGGAGAAGAACAAATTGACATAAAAATATATCAATGAAACAATAAATCAAGTATAGGAATATATGAAATACAGTACAGAAGTTGTGCGTCATAATATATCAGATGTAATTGTATAGTCATACGGATGTTATACTGTTATATACACAGTCCCCGCAGTCTGGAGCGGGGAATATATATCGTACAGTATATCATATTGGCTTTAAGTAGCTGGTGGAATCTGCAGGGAACACAATATTCTGCTGAACGCTTGATTCTGCCGACCACGAATCCATCAGGAGACAATAAGTTCATCACCCCCAGACACCTGCGGTAATGAAGAGAGAATTCCGCAGCGTCCTATGATTTGTATCTCACGGTGGGGTTGGGATTCCTCCTTCTCCCAGTATATAAAGCTTTATATTACTATGCACATCATCCTGATATACACATTAGCCGAATCATAAAGGAGTAGATTCTAATAATAGATTTACTGCATTTGGATTTTAAAGCCTGAAATACCGTTGTTATTATTATTTCACTAATGACGGCTTCTGGAATATACTTACATTTTGAGCTGTGACAGTTTTTAGTCCACAAACTCTCCACCCTACCCACAGTCCCTATCTGCACCTGTGACACCTACCCGTATGGTTCTACCTTCATTACTTATGGTACTGATTAGTTACCGCTACGTTAGGCTGGAGGCTGGTGATTGGCTGACCTGGAATGACATCACATCTTACTCTTAGGTTTCATGAACCTGAAAGCGTCAAAGACCAACAAGAACAAGTTTGAGCGGGGAAAGACCGACATCTTCACGGTGGAGGCTGTGGATATCGGGCCTCTGCAGAAGATTAAAATAGGGCATGACAACAAAGGTAACTTTATACGTCTGTATAGCACAACAACGGACATATAATGCTGACACTCATTACTACCTGTTACACAACGATGGGCAACTTGCCGTAGTCCTAATGACCCGGGTATATGAGGGCAGGTCTGTCACATAGGAGTACACAGGAGATGACTGGGGGTCTCTGTCCTACATTCCAAGACCGGATTTTGCTCGATGTTATTATTTATCGTTAGGGTTTCCGAGCAGCATTGCCCCTTCCTCTGTCGCACATGCCCCGGGCACAGGGTCCATTTGGCATTCTATGAAAGTGTACGTTAGGGGCTGATTCAGGCCGTTCATTCGGGTCCAAATTCGTCCCTTCCCCGATTCAGATCAGCTTGTTCGGGTGCAAACGGCTTTGGCGACTTTCACACTCTCCGAGCCAATCGCTCCGAGGAGCGGAGGAAAGGGGGCGGGCAAAGGAATGCCCAGCGTCCCCATGAAAACACTGTATTAGTGTACACATCTCCTCGCATGCTAGCGACGGGAATTAAGGGGGGAAGGCAACGCGCTGCTTTTACATCTGTGAAACCCGCAATATCGCTCTACAATCGTTCTCATTGTCGCATTCTGTGTTCCTGCTGCTCTGAATGAAATGTATCCCAGTATACAGTACGAGAAATGTTTTACACCCAGCTCAGAGCCCTAGAAAATGCAAGGTTTTGTTTTTTTGTATTACGGGTCTGAAAGCTGACTTCTTGCCCTTTTCCCAACAGCGTTTGGATACAACAGGTCTGGTGAGGTTATGAAATAAGGCAGATAACAGATATAGGCAGGGGGACTGTCTTCCAGAAACGCTGCTGTCCTGTTGCATCTAGATGACCCTTTTGTGGCTTCTCATTCCAGGCAGCTCCGCCGGGTGGTTCCTGGACTGGGTGGAAGTGGACGCCCCGTCCCTTGGAGAGCGCGTGAAGTTCCCTTGTGGTCGCTGGTTGGATAAAAAAGAAGACGACGGAACCATTGAAAGATACCTGTTCCCATCAGAATTACAGACCGAGCAGTATACCCCATGTGTGTACACTGAGTGTATCCCACCTCACTGCAGACACAAAGGCCTTTATTTACTAAGATGGGATGTTGCTATGGGCAACCAATCAGAGCTATCTATTATCTTCTAGAAGGTGCTATATAAATAAGACGTCGATTCTGGTTGGTTGCTATTGGTAACGTCCTATCATTAATAGAACTGGCATCTTAGTAGAGCACTGGGAAATCCTTCGGCGTTGTATTACGCTGCCGTTGTGCGTAATGTGTGTTTGGTGTTGGATACATCTTGGGTTCAGGAACCGCTAATGTGGGTGTAAAAAACCCGAAACTGTTGTGTTTTAGGGGGAGATTTATCAAAAGCTCGGACAGAGATGTTGTAGAAAGAGATAAAGTACCAACCAATCAGCTGCTAACTGCCACTTTTCAAAAGGAGGGGCAGATGTAGTAAGCCTGGAGAAGTGTTAAAGTGGAAGGTGATCATGCACCAGCCAATCAGCTCCTATCAGCCAAGTTACAGGCTGGGTTTGAAAATTGAAATATGACAGGTAGGAGCTGATTGGCTGTTGCGTTATCACCGTCCACTTTATCACTTCTCCGGGCCTGTAACATGGCGGCTAGGAGCTGATTGGTCGTTACTTTATCTCTCTCCAATATTTGATAAATCTAGTCCTTAGGACCCAAAAAACGAATATATATGCCCATGAAAGAGCAGCAGTAGCCCCTGTACTGTGCAGTCAGGCCGGTTCTACCATTAGGCAACTGTCCAGGGTGCCGGGATCTGCGGGGCGCCACCAAACCTGCCTATCACCCAATTACTTACGTCTATGATGAAGACATCCTCGCTGTACTTACTGCAGGTGTCCGCTGTGGAACTGCTAAGATGCCACTGCCACACTTTACTTGAGGGTCTGGAAAGTGGGTATTGTGGGGGGTTGGGGGTGAAGTCAGTAGGTTGAGGCTTTGCCTAGGGTGCTGAGAAGCCGTACACCGCCCATGTGCCCAGGAAGCGAGAGTATACCAATGACATTTATTTATATCTCCCCAGTTGTGCCCTACGAGATCACGGTTTACACCAGTGATGTGTTTGGAGCTGGGACAGACGCTGACGTCTTCATCGTTCTGTACGGGAGAGACGGAGTGTGCACTCAGCAGAAATCGCTGTGCGTGAACAAGCGCGAGCGCAGGATGTACTTCGAGAGGAATTCTGTTGACCAGTTCATAGTGGAGGTAACATTACTACGGAGGGCAACATAATCTGTCTCCAAACCCCTTGTGTGTTGTGCAGCGCTGGGGATGGGAGGGGCCTGTGGCACGCCGCGTCACAGCTGTACTAAGTGTGCATAGCAAATAACAAGATATATATCAGGCTGCATTTAGGAAATCACAGACCTAGAGGCTGTTAGCACCTTGTGGAATATCAGCACACAGCAGAAAGCCCCCATTATGCTGCCCCCATAAACTCTGATTAATACAGCGGTGGTGTGTGATTCTGCATGGTAAGTATGTAAGGAGATGTAAGATACACTGCGATACCCAACCACCACAGCAAATAGTATGCAGATCATCACGGACTGTGATACATGGGCAGGGTCCGGCACAGTGCCAGCTCAGCGATGCTACATTGCAGGAACAAATCTTACTGAAATCCCAGAGTAATTGTATACAGATTGTGACAACTGTATAAAAAATCATTTTAAAAATGTTTCATTACTTTCTATTAGTACAAAATTAAGATGTTTTCTTGACATACACGATAGATAGATTTTTAGATATATTTAGTAAATAGATTAGATAGATAGATTAGATAGATAGATTTTTAGATAGATAGATAGATAGATTTTAGTTGATTTGATAGATTTAGTAGATAGATTAGATAGATAGATAGATTTTTAGATATATTTGATAGATTTAGTAGATAGATTTGATAGATAGATTTGGTAGATAAATAAAGATTATTGGTGCCTTATCCCCACGAGTCAATGGAGTCAAATTTACCAACCAATCAGATTCTATCTGTTATTTTCAAGACGGTGCTAAATAAATAATAAGTAGAATCTGATTGGTTGCTATGGGCAACAAAGAGTGGAGGCTCCAGAGGAGGGACTGCAGACAGTTCAAAATTCAAATAGGGGAGCCCCACCAACTGTCATCGAGTCAGTCTTGACTGGCAGTTGGTTCCATCCATTGAGTCTGTGGCAATACAATACGACCCGGGTTGACATTCCATCTGTGCCAGAACAGTTACAGAGCCCCAGTGCCAGCCTCGTCTCCGGTTTCTGTACCCAGACGCTGCCCGCCCACCACCCTCAGCCTGACCCACATACACGTGGCTCCCTCACTCGTCTCTCCTTCTATTCTGCAGCTGGAGGACATCGGCGACATCATAGAGAAGATCCGCATTGGGCACAATGACAAAGGCATGAACGCCGGCTGGCACCTGGACAGAGTGGAGATCCGCAGACTTCTACCCAATGGGAAGGTAGGTGGCCTCTGTAAAAGGTCTCTCTATGTGGGAACAGTCTATGGGGGATTTTTATCAAAGCTTAGAGAGATAGTGGGGAGAGATAAAGTACCAACCATCCAACCCCCAACTATCACGTTTTAAACCCTGTAGCATGGCACTTAGTCATTACCCTACCATCTGTAAAAAAAAGACAGTTAGGAGCTTATCTGTACTTTATTCCTCTCCACTTCCAAGGTTTGATCCCTCTAGACTACCTTTATGTTTCAACAAATATTAAGCGAGCTACTAACCCGGTGATGGCTAACCTTGACACTCCAGCTGTTGTTGAACTACACATCCCAGCATGCCCTGCATCAGTATTAGCATGGCCAAATAGTAAAACTGTAGCCGGGCATGCTGGGATGTGTAGTTCAACAGCAGCTGGAGCGTCAAGGTTAGCCATCACTGTACTAACCTATACATGACGGCTTTTGGAATGTATACTACAGTCATATATTATTTATTTATACACATGCTGATACCGTGTTATAACAGTGGCGTAGTTCACCAAACCCCTAATAATTAAGGTACAGTCCTCACTTTGGCCCTTATTCTGATTGATGCGGATATTCCCGAATTCTTACGGTGCGGTCCGCACGCCACGCTGTGCTGCCGCGTGCGGCCATCGTCCGTAGAAACGCCCACGTGTCCTCCGCATTCGGACGGACTCACTCTTTAAGAACAGGGCGTGTTTACGGACGACATACAAACCATGCGTGTGCGGGGGAAACACTCAGATTCTGCACGGTATTACAGAGTATGCACGGGAATACCGCATCCGAACGGATGGCAAGCGGTCCGTCCGCACGGAAGCGGTGTATTTACGCAAAACTACCCACTATTATGTCTATTCTGCAATACATCACATGACCCACTTATTCAATTACCTATCCTCATAAAAAAATGTTTATTTGGAATTGGAATCAATTATATGCCAATATATCCTTACAACCATGCCTAACACATGCATTGCACACATTAACCCTTACAGCAATTGAAGTGCAATGGTTTCAATTAAAGCACTGACAAGCGTCCTATTAGTGAGTAATGAGTAAAGGAGTCGATTGTATTGGGTTCAGGTGTTAATGCTTGTAGTCATTAGGCGTTCCGTTCGCCTACCGCAAGACCGAGTGGTTTCCGCAAAGCAATACTTGACTTATGGACACCGCACATTTCTATCGGTTTTGTTCGCGTGCATTCGGAGTGCTATCCGAATGCACGCCCCCCAACATAAGTGTACTCCCCCGTGTCCGCCCATGTTTCCTCCCAGTTTTGCCCACTTTTAAACTACGCCCATGTGTCATTCCGCATGACGCCCATAATACGCCCATATTTCCAGACTGATTGCGGTGCACAGTTTTGTACGGGATTTGGCCGAACAGGTACGGAGTCAATGCGTGGCACATGCGCGTTGCGTTCTCCACGCATGCGCAGACGCCGTAAAGACGCTATCCGAAAGTATGCAGAAAAGTACGCATCAATCAGAATAAGGGCCTTTAAGAGCGGCGTCAATTGTTCCTCAAATGACCTGTTCTGCCAGCTGTGCGTCCTGAGTGCCAGGTTTGCTGGCACAGGTAGGTACAGCCAGATACTTGGCACTGTACTGTCATCTTGCAGGCAGTTGGTTGGACTGAAAAGGTCCATACACACTGAGCGATTCTGGGGGTGGACTGCTTCCCATAGTAGGACTGTCACCTGTTCAGCCCCAACTGCCAATGTCTTCAGCCAGCAACTTCCATGTGTTTGAAAAATGACAGTTGGGGGCTGATCGGCTGGTGTACCATTTCTCGCACACAAAGAGTTTCATCGCTCATTGGCCTCGTTGTTTGATTTTTAGCTGACTGTCCCTTCTCTTCGTTGAATGCGTCCCAGGGTTCCCAGACCGTCACCTTCCCGTGCGAGCGGTGGCTGGCCAAATCCGAGGACGACGGAGAAACCGTCCGTGAACTGGTGCCCTCAGACATCTTCACGGAGAAGCTGATGAAGGATGGCACTCTGAAACAGGTGGAAATGGAAGTGGAGGACCCTCTGGAGAGTAAGAAAGAACGATCTGTAACCCTCCCCCACACACACACACACACACACCCTCTCTCTTCCCCCAAGTCCGTTCCCTAGGAGTTGGTCACTGGCTGCCTCTCGCTGAGTGAGTTCATGCATCGTAGGCTGGATGACGAGCACCGTAGAGATGCCTCATTGGAGCTGAATGTACAACACATTACCCCTTTTATAGAATAGATTTCTTTCAGAGTCAACTGCTGGAGCACTAAAGGGACCTCATATATCTCAATCCTAAGCGGTGTCAGGAGGCCGGAGCTGTAAATTACCAATTTAGCGGACGACGAGAGGTTTTATTGCATCTGTGCGGCTTTCTCATGCTAATGTAATGCGACCGTCTCTCCCCGGCTGCAGGGGATCACCAGAACCGTGCCGCTGCCCGTTCCCACCTGCTCCGATCCAGACGCCGCAGCTGCTGGCAATTTCCTAGTGATCTGCAGAGACTGGAGGCAGCCGCTCTGATTTATACTGGGAGACGGGTCAGGGGCCACCAGACGCAGCCGGGGACAATAGGAGACGTGTCAGGGGCCACCAGGCGCAGCCGGGGACAATAGCCATGCTAATGTGCTGCAGTCATGTATATTAACCTTTGCTGCCAGGAGGACTGTGCGCCAAAGTTAGGGTTTAGCCTGGGGTCCCTTTGGGCGACAATAATATCAATATATCTACCCGGCAGTTGTCAGTGTTATGGCGGCACATGTTCTGGTAGCGCAGGCACCATGGTTATCATGTGTGTGGAGTTTGTATGTTTCCTGGATTTCTTCCCTCACTCCAGGAAGTCGCGGGGAGGGTGGGGGGGGGGGGTGTCTATGTCGAAATGCACACCCCATAATTGTACAGTGGCCCCTTGCAAGGCTCGCGACACTCAAGTGTTATTCCCCGGAAGGTGACACTAAAGTGCTCAGTGACAGGAGTTGGGTGTTCCCTTGTGACATGGCTCCTGTCACTGTGGAAACCTGCACCTCCAGGACTCCTTGAGTGATGAAAACAGGGGGTCCAGGTTGTGAGGCCACACCCCCTGTCCATGAAGTCACACCCCTTTTTGCCCGCATTTCTGCCTAAACCAAGTGTCAACTGAAGCAGGGAAGCCGCTGACTCTGATTGGATAATTGCTGGCTGCATTTTTCTGACCCCCTCCATTAGCTTCTGGTTGGGGCAGGCTGGGGGGGGGTTCCAAGTGGGAGGAGCATGCTCAGTTGGATGAGCCAGTTGGCTGGTTAGAAAGGGGGGAGGGCAGTGGGTGGAGAAGGGGGAGGCACAGGGGAGGGATTATCTTGTCTTGTCTCTTCCCTGTATATGTAGTGAGTTCTCTCTTTGTATGTGTGTATGTATGTGTAACAGTGTAATTCCAGATGCAGTAAGACATCACTTTGTGACACAAAACCAAATAATGCTGCTACTCTCTCCAGACGTAGGAGCACATGGTTTTACCTTGTAAATGATTGCCGCTTTAAAAACCGTCTGAGATTAGCCGGTATCCTTCCGTCCTTGGCAAGCATGTTACACAGCGGGTGTGGATAAGTTGGTCACCAGAAAGTTGTTAGTCAGTCATTAAGCCGACACTATTAGTTCTTTATGCAGGAAGGTCGACATAAGTCTAGGGCGATGTGGGTTAGGTCGACAGGGTCATTAGGTCAACATGGGTAAGGTCGGCAGTAAAAAAGTAGACTTTTTTAAAATTATTATTATTTTTTTATTTTTTTTTACCCTTTTGTCGACACATTAAACATAAACACTAAAATGTACCACTGCGTCCCCTCGCATGGCTCGCTGCGCTCGGCACACTATTTTATTCTCCCACCACGCCCTAGTGGATGGTAGGGCATGAAATACCGCCTGTCGGCACATGTTGTGTCAACATAAACACCGAAATGTACCACCGTGTACCCTCACATTTTGGGCACGGTGCCTAATGACCTATGTCAACCTACTGACCCTGTCGACCTAACCCATGTCGACATAATGACCCTGTCGACCTAAAGTCTTGTCGACCTTACTGCATGTCGACCTATCTGCATGTCGACCTAGTGGTGTCGACCTACTTGGTGGTGACCCAATGACGGTATCCCTACACATCTGACTGCTCTTACACCATGTCTCCTATCTGCGTTCTGTATTACAGCTCACACATACAGCATATCCGTATTCACCGGTGACATCTATGGTGCCGGGACTGATGCTAACGTCTTCCTCACCATCTATGGAGACCTCGGAGACACGGGCGAGAGGAAGCTCAGCAAATCAGAGACCAACTCCAACAAGTTTGAGAGAGGACAGGTGCGTTTGGTCCCCTGCCTCCATATTGATACATACCCCTTATGCTATATTGGGCATTATTATCTTATTGATGGGATGAAATACATCAGGGTCTTCTGTCCGGGTGTGGTATATGGTCCCGACTGGCCGGACTCAGACAGCGGGGCAAGCGCAACAAAGCCCCTTGTGGGCTCGCTACGCTCGCCACCTATTCTATTCTTCCTCTATGGGGTCGTGGACCCCCACGAGGGAGAATAGCCGGTGGCCGTCGGGACCTCGAGTGTGAAAAAAGAATATTTGAAACGAAATTACCTTAGCCGAAGTCGATTTTCCTTCCTAAGGACGTGTTCAGCTTGCCGCATGTGACGCTTTTACTGCAACCTCATTGGCGTGCTTGTTTGGCCCCAGTTGGGCCTTATGTGAATCCCAGTAAAATTGCTTTGATCGAGCATTTACATGTGGTTGCCAGGTGACCACTGTCACGTATCTTATGGCCACGCCAGGGCTAATGAATTCTGGAATAGTTTCTGCTTTGATTTATGGGTCATGGTTGTGATATCTCAGTGTAAAACGGCACCTATTTTACTTAAATTCGTTTTTTTACTTTATTTAAGAAATGGTTCCCCCCACATGCCCACCAGACACCATTGGTCTTCCTCATAAGCCCATAGGACCACTTGACCCGTTTACTGCAATCATAAATCCCATCATGCCTTTAACATTACACCCAGGGCCGGTGCTAGGGTGTTCAGCGCCCTCCTGCAAACTATAACTTTGCGCCCTCCCATATTTTACAAAAAGACAGCAAGTACCGAATGCAGACCCTGAAAAAAATGTCTGTAGTGTTAGTGTCACACCATGTGCCCAGTAGCAGCAGTGCAATAACAAAACATGTTGGTGCCCTGTGCCAGAAAAAGAATTGGGTCCCCCCACACAATAACACACACAGTAAAGACAGAGACAGTGCGCGCCTAAGGCGCGCGCCCAAAATTTTGGCTTTGGCTTTGTGGGAAAGGAGCGTGGCCACATAATAGTTCCAATTCACCTTGCACAATATATCAATGTGTCTTTTATTCACATTACACCACAAATGAGTGCTACATATGCAAATTGTGCCAGCTAGAGCTCCTTATGCACACTGCGTTAGGTAGAGCCTTAAACACACTGCACCAAGTAAAACACAGCACCAGGATTAAGCACACTGTAATGCCCATTACACATTATGTCGCACACTGTAATGTCCATAACACATTATGTCGCACTCCGCAATGCCTTTAACATATTATGCCATACACCGTAATGCTTATTACACATACCACTCAACATAATGCCCATTACACATTATGCCACACACCGTAATGCCTATTAGGCATTATACCACACACTGTAATGCAATTACATATTATACCCCACAACATAATGCCCATTACACATTATGCCACACACCGAAAAGCCTATTACATATTATGCCACATAAGTTCTGCTTACCTACATGCTCATTGCCAAGGGTTTTTTGCTCAATGCAAGGGATTACTTGCTCCTTCACATGGGTTATATGCTCCTTTCCAGGGGCTTCACTGCCATGGAGGGATTACATGCTTGTTGCCATGGCGGTCTACATGCTTGTTGCAGGGGATTGCATGCTTGTTGCAGGGGGATTTGCATTGCCTGGGGATGCAGGCGCTCAGCATGCCAGCACTTCTGGGTAGTGCTAGGCACCCTGATAGAGGTGATGGAGGCCCTCAAATGTCTCTCTCCTTTATGGTGGCAGCCGTTTTTGGAGGGGCTCAGGGTCTCTGTACGAGGACTGTACTGTTTATCTTGGCTCTGGAGGCTGTTTCATTTAATCGGCAGCAGTCAGGCGGCTAGGGATTCAGCAAGGGATAGCCAGAGGAGGGAAGCGCCTCTCTGACTTGGCAAATATGTGTGTATGTATATATATATATCTATATCTAGATAGATAGATATATCTATTTATATATCTATATCTATAGATAAATATATATATATATAGATAAATATATATAGATATATATATTTATATATATATATCTATATATATAGATATATCTCTATATATATATATATATATATATATATTGATATATATATAAATAAATGTGAGTATATATATATTGCCGGCACTCAGCTCCAAACTTGTCAAAGGGCCCCGTGCCCTCGGTAAAGACCCTTGCAGGGTCAAATATAAACAGTGGATGGCCGCGGCACTGGGGACTTCAATAAATAAAACAGATAGGCAGGCTTGATCTGTGACATTTCAGCCTTTAATACAGGCTTTTCTCACATGTAAGCTGTTTGAGAAAAGTCCCCAGTGCCGCGGCCATCCACTGTTTATATATATATATATATATATATATATATATTGGATACAAAAACAGCATTAGCACTGGTCCCATTCTAGCAGCCGCTGCTCCCCATAGAAGGGCAGCCAGCACATTCAGCCTGGAAATCAACTCCCAGGACCCACGGTCCCTGGATGCAGCAGGGAGGATAGGGGACGGAGGAAGTAAGGGACCTGAGACAGCCAGGTGAGCAGCTGCAGCGGGAACTACAGCCGACGGACGGAGCGGTGGGATATGACACAGGGGGCGGGGAGGAGAGCGGATGGTGGGACATGACACAGGGGAGTGGGGAGGAGAGAGGACGGTGCGGAGGGACCTTACACAAGGGGAGCGGGGAGGAGAGAGAGAGAGGACGGAAGGACCTGACACTGAGCCTCAGCCGCGCTTCATGATGCCTGCCCTGCGCTGCAAGCTGTCACGACTAGCTTGTCAGGCACAGCGTAAGCAGGCAGCAGGATAGCAAAAGCAGGGAGCGCCTCTCCAGGTTGGCGCCTCCCTGCTTTGCATCCTGTGCTGAGCGGCTAGCGCCGGCCCTGATTACACCCACATGCCATCGGAGGTCCCCCCATGTTCATCATACTATTCAACTTGTCCCTTGCATGTGTCAGACATCAGCACCTGCCCATTACATGTATATCAGATCCCTCACATTCCATCAGACCTCCCAAAATGTCCTTACATGCCATTAGATGCGGGGAGGTCTGATGGCATGTACGGTGCATTGTGGGTATTTTGATGGCTGATGGGCATATAAATACACCCATTAGGTGTTCTCTGTGCCCATTAGTGCAACCCCCCCCCCCCCCATGCCTTCTGTTTGCCCATCACAGGTTCCCCCATGTCTTTAATATGCCTGTCAGAAATTACCCCAGGTTCCTTAAATGCCAATTAAAGATTCCCACATACCCCTTATATGTCTATAAAATGTCACAGCATGCTTCTTATATGCCCATCAGATGCCCCCAATACCCCTAATATGCACATAAAATGTACCCCGTATATGCGTATTAAATGCCCTTCAATGTGAAATATTTGTAATTGTAATGGAAATGTATCAAACCTTCCAAAGAGTGGAGAATTCTCCATAACTACTAATCAGCACCTAGTTAGCACAGTCTATACAACGATAACTAGAAGCTTATTGTCCACCATGGGAAACTTCTCCACCAAGGCACCACACATGACTGGGGCTGCCATAACTTTGAAAGAAAAATTCCGGACTCCCCCTATTGGTGGACAGGTGAAATTACATCCAGCCCTGAGTTCTTTTTATGGTTTGAACCTGGGGAATATATACTGTGTACATAACAGTGGCAAACGCAAGATTTTTAGAGGGGGGGTTTCCAAATGTAATCCAAAATCTCCCACTATGCAGGGCATTGGAGTAAGTATGTGAGTCTGGGGGGAGTGCTAACAGGCAGCCCCAAAAATTGGTCTTTTTAAACACTGGATACTGTATAGAATACAGTATTGATATTTAACAGTACAGATGGTCTATGGCAGGGGTGGCCAAACCGGTCCTCGAGAGCTACCAACGGTCCACGTTTTCCAGGTTACCTAGCTGGTGCACAGCTGTAGTCATTACTAACTGTTATATTTTAAAACATGCTGCATTCATTTCTACTATAGATCCACAGGTTGCCTGGAAATCATGCACCGTTGGTAGATCTTGAGGACAGGTTTGGCCCAGTGGCGTAACTACAGCACCGCAGCCCCCGCGGTCGCGGGGAGGCGCTGGGTAAGTGCGGGCGCCGGGGGGCTGCGGTGCTATCGTAATGCCCCATCCCCCGCAGCGTTACCTATATTCGCTGCGGCGGTCCCGGCTCCCCTGGCTTCATTCTGCTATTGCGACGGGCTACCATAAAATGTCCGCCCCCATATAGCAGCCAGTTCTTTGAAACTGTCTGCTGTATGGGGGCGGCCATTTTGTGATGGTCCGTGTTTCATATCAGAATGAAGCCAGGATGGGAGCCGGGACCAGCGCAGCGAATACAGGTAAGTATGCGGGGGATGGGGGGTTGGGGGGGCATCGGCGTCCGGAGTGGTGGTGGGGTGAGGGGGCGCGTGTTTTATTATCGGCGGGGGGGCGCCAAAATTATAGTTACGCTGCTGGTTTGGCCACCCCTGGTCTATGGCATAGGCTGTTTCTAACATTTAAATAAGATAAGTGGTCAGGAAAAAGTTAAACATCATAATAAATAAATCACAAACATAATGTACTGCATTTTCTGAGCTCACAATCTCCCACCACATGGTAAGGCTCCTGTCTCTTCCTCCTGGCAGCTGCTCTCTGGTCCAATGTGATGTTTGAGGGCTCAGAGCCACACATAGGGCGGTATTCAATGTGAATACCGGCGAGGTGCAGCGAATCCTGTTTAGGATTCGCTGCACATTTGCCACGTTCCGGAGCCTCCCCGGCTCCGGTATTCAACGAGTCAGGGGCTCGCTGCCCCTGACCGGCGAATATGAACTCCTGCGGCGAACGCCGCAGGGAGCCTGAGGACGGTGGCAGGCAGGGAGATGGAAGTCTCTCTTCCTGCCCTAGAGCATATGTGGGGGGGAGGTGGGCTCCCCGGGTGCCAGGCAGCACAGGCTGCCCCCCGGGGGTGCCAGCAGGGGACCGGGGTGATCGTGCATATGTAACGATCGGGTGCAGTGAATATATGAATATCTAATGAGCGGCTCGGCTCCGGCGCCCCCTGCTGGCTGCTGTGTAAAAAAAAAAAAAAAAAGTTTTTTTTAAATTAAATATATATTCATGTGCTTACAGCACATGAATAAAAATAGCATGCCCCTCCTCAGAATAAAATTCCTGATTTTTTTACACCAAATGTAAAAAACAAAACACTTTATTTTAAAAGTTCACATTCCACTTCTCCATAAAAAGATAGCGATTGCTACTCGGTGAATCATGGCGAAAAAAACCTTCAAATGTATTCGCCATCTGGTCATTGAATAGGGTGATTCACCGTTTTAGTCAGAAATTCGCCAAACAGCACAAAATCGCCATAAAAACCTGGCGAATCAGCCTCATTGAATACCGCCCATACAGTAAATGTGGTAGAAGAAGCATGTGCAGCAGCTCCGCTCTGTCCCTTACACTGCATGATGTGGTGGCAGCTCCACCGATCATATTATATACCAGTGCTATTGTTGTCACACTTTAAAGCACTTGCCAAGAGGAGGGGGGTTTCCGGGCAACCAGAACCACCCCCAGCGTTTGCCTATGCATAATGATGTTATTTCATCACCTGTAGGTGGACAAGTTTAACATTGAAGCTGTGGACCTTGGCACCCTCTACAAGATTAAGATCCGTCACGATAACACCATGCTGAACGCAGACTGGTACCTGGAGCGGGTGGAGATCCTGAACGAGGTGACAGAGGAGACTTACCTCTTTCTCTGTGAGCGCTGGCTCTCCACCAAGAAGGAAGACAAGAGGATTGAGAGGATTCTGTTTGAAAAGGTCGGTGGCCTGGGGACAGTGAGGTCCTGATTCCCACCCGCACGTAATGCCCATGTTCAAAGAGGTCAGAGATTTTGTTGGCATTGTCACAGAGCACGGGGTGTGTACACACAAAGCCATAGATGGGATTGAGACGTATCAGAAGTGATGGCGTACATTACTGGGCAGTGTCTGTTCAAGCCTCTTGCCGATAGTCAAGGGTCCGGCTATAAGGAGTGCATAGGGTGCGGCTGCTATGGGCCTCGGCTTTCTCCATGTGCCGGCCCTCCCCCTGCACCCAGTTATTCTACCTGCTGTCTCTGTCTCTCTGTCCTCGCCTCCTGCTGGCATCATTGACCGAGTACTGAGAGGCGGAGCAGGAAAGGAGAGGTGAAGAGAGCATCTCGGTGCCTTACAGTGTATATACAGCATCTCTGTGCTTCACATCAGTGTATATACAGCATCTCTATGCCTCACATCAGTGTATATACAGCATCTCTATGCCACACGTCAGTGTATATACAGCATCTATCTATGCCACAGGTCAGTGTATATACAGCATCTCTATGCCTCGCATCAGTGTATATACAGCATCTCTGTGCTTCACATCAGTGTATATACAGCATCTCTGTGCTTCACATCAGTGTATATACAGCATCTCTATGCCTCACAGTGTATATACAGCATCTCTGTGCTTCACATCAGTGTATATACAGCATCTCTGTGCTTCACATCAGTGTATATACAGCATCTCTGTGCCTCACATCAGTGTAGATACAGCACCTTGATGCCTCTAATCAGTGTATATACAGCATCTCTGTGCCTCACATCAGTGTATATACAGCATCTCTGTGCCTCACATCAGTGTAGATACAGCATCTATATACCTCGCATCAGTGTATATACAGCATCTCTATGCCTCACATCAGTGTATATACAGCATCTCTATGCCTCACATCAGTGTATATACAGCATCTCTATGCCTTGCATAAGTGTATATATAGCATCCCTATGCCTCGCATCAGTGTATATACAGCATCTCTATGCCTCGCATAAGTGTATATACAGCATCTCTATGCCTCACATCAGTGTATATACAGCATCTATATATGCCTCGCATCAGTGTATATACAGCATCTATATATGCCATGCATCAGTGTATATACAGCATCTATATATGCCTCACATCAGTGTATATACAGCATCTATATATGCCTCGCATCAGTGTATACACAGCATCACCATGCCTCACATCAGTGTATATACAGCATCTCTATGCCTCGCATAAGTGTATATACAGCATCTATATATGCCTCGCATCAGTGTATATACAGCATCTATATATGCCTCGCATCAGTGTATATACAGCATCTCTATGCCTCGCATAAGTGTATATACAGCATCTATATATGCCTTGCATCAGTGTATATACAGCATCTATATATGCCTCGCATCAGTGTATATACAGCATCTCTATGCCTCGCATCAGTGTACATACAGCATCTATATGCCTCACATCAGTGTAAATACAGCATCTCTGTGCCTCACATCAGTGTAGATACAGCACCTTGATGCCTCTAATCAGTGTATATACAGCATCTCTGTGCCTCACATCAGTGTATATACAGCATCTCTGTGCCTCACATCAGTGTAGATACAGCATCTATATACCTCGCATCAGTGTATATACAGCATCTCTATGCCTCACATCAGTGTATATACAGCATCTCTATGCCTCACATCAGTGTATATACAGCATCTCTATGCCTTGCATCAGTGTATATATAGCATCCCTATGCCTCGCATCAGTGTATATACAGCATCTCTATGCCTCGCATAAGTGTATATACAGCATCTATATATGCCTCGCATCAGTGTATATACAGCATCTATATATGCCTCACATCAGTGTATATACAGCATCTATATATGCCTCGCATCAGTGTATATACAGCATGTCTATGCCTCGCATAAGTGTATATACAGCATCTATATATGCCTCGCATCAGTGTATATACAGCATCTATATATGCCTCGCATCAGTGTATATACAGCATCTCTATGCCTCGCATCAGTGTATATACAGCATCTATATGCCTCCCATCAGTGTATATACAGCATCTTTATGCCTCGCATCAGTGTACATACAGCATCTCTATGCCTCACATCAGTGTATATACAGCATCTCTATACCTCACATCACTGTGTATACAGCATCTCAATGCCTCGCATCAGTGTATATACAGCATCTATATATGCCTCGCATCAGTGTAAATACAGCATCTATATATGCCTCTAATTAGTGTATATACCGCATCTCTATGCCTCGCATCAGTGTATATATATATAGCATCTCTATGCCTCGCATAAGTGTATATACAGCATCTCTATGCCTCGTATCAGTGTACATACAGCATCTATATATACCTCACAGTGTATATACAGCATCTCTGTGCCTCACATCAGTGTATATACAGCATCTATCTATGCCACTAATCAGTGTATATACAGCATCTCTATGCCTCGTATCAGTGTATATATAGCATCTATCTATGCCACTAATCAGTGTATATACAGCATCTCTATGCCTCGTATCAGTGTATATATAGCATCTATCTATGCCACTAATCAGTGTATATACAGCATCTCTATGCCTCGCATCAGTGTATATACAGCATATCTATGCCTCTAATCAGTGTATATACAGCATCTATCTATGCCACTAATCAGTGTATATACAGCATCTCTATGCCTCGCATCAGTGTATATACAGCATATCTATGCCTCTAATCAGTGTATATACAGCATCTATCTATGCCACTAATCAGTGTATATACAGCATCTCTATGCCTCGCATCAGTGTATATACAGCATCTCTTTGCCTCGCATCAGTGTATACACAGCATCTCTATGCCTCGCATCAGTGTACATACAGCATCTATCTATGAGGCATAATCAGTGTATATACAGCATCTCTATGCCTCGCATCAGTGTATATATATATAGCATCTCTATGCCTCGCATCAGTGTATATATATATAGCATCTCTATGCCTCGCATCAGTGTATATACAGCATCTCTATGCCACGTATCAGTGTATATACAGCATCTCTATGAGTAGGGGAACGCATTCTCCCCGGTAGGGGATAGCCTCAGGTTATTTCGGGAGAGGGAGTAGGGGAACGCATTCTCCCCGGTAGGGGATAGCCGCAGGTGACTTCGGGAGAGGGAGTAGGAGAACGCATTCTCCCCGGTAGGGTATAGCCTCAGGCTATTTCGGGCGAGGCAGTAGGGGAACGCATTCTCCCCGGTAGGGGATAGCCTTAGGTTACTTCGGGAGAGGGAGCAGGGGAACGCATTCTCCCCGGTAGGGGACAGGAAAAATGAAGTGCTCATTGCAAAGTGCCATACTAGTGCACAGGTGTGTCCCAACAAGGGACCAGGCAAGAGCAGGATCACATCGCACATTGTGCTTCAGGCAGCTGGAGGACCAGGTGACAGCCCATCGCCTACTGGGGCCCTTTATAGGGAGAATGAGCAACTACACTGATCTCAGCCAAAAGGCAGTAATTGTATAACAGAACAAGGTGTCGGTACGTCGTTGCTGGTACAGAGATGCTCCCATGTCTTTCCTGTTATGTGTCTTTCAGGAATATGATGGAGAGCGGACTAGTCTGGGCAGCTCATCGAAAAGTTTTTGGGGTTCCTCTCTGAGTCTGAGGAGTCAGGATAACAATGCTAATGTGAAGAGGAAAAGCAGCCTGGATGGATCCTTACAGGAGGGGCAATGTAAGTGTCAGCCTGCTGTACCATAGAGGAGAACCTACTATATCTCAGCCTGCTCTACCTACTGTCACTGTAACATTACAGGAGGGGCAATGTGAGTCTCAGCCTGCGCTTCCTACTATCACTGTAACATTACAGGAGGGGCAATGTGAGTCTCAGCCTGCTCTTCCTACTGTCACTGTAACATTACAGGAGGGGCAATGTGAGTCTCAGCCTGCGCTTCCTACTATCACTGTAACATTACAGGAGGGGCAATGTGAGTCTCAGCCTGCTCTACCTACGGTCACTGTAACATTACAGGAGGGGCAATGTAAGTCTCAGCCTGCTCTACCTACTGTCACTGTAACATTACAGGAGTGGCATTGTAAGTCTCAGCCTGCTCTACCTACTGTCACTGTAACATTACAGGAGGGGCAATGTAAGTCTCAGCCTGCTCTACCTACTGTCAGTGTAACATTACAGGAGGGGCAATGTAAGTTTCAGCCTGCTCTACCTACTGTCACTGTAACATTACTGGAGGGGCAATGTGAGTCTCAGCCTGCGCTTCCTACTATCACTGTAACATTACAGGAGGGGCAATGTGAGTCTCAGCCTGCTCTACCTACGGTCACTGTAACATTACAGGAGGGGCAATGTAAGTCTCAGCCTGCTCTACCTACTGTCACTGTAACATTACAGGAGTGGCATTGTAAGTCTCAGCCTGCTCTACCTACTGTCACTGTAACATTACAGGAGGGGCAATGTAAGTTTCAGCCTGCTCTACCTACTGTCACTGTAACATTACTGGAGGGGCAATGTGAGTCTCAGCCTGCGCTTCCTACTATCACTGTAACATTACAGGAGGGGCAATGTGAGTCTCAGCCTGCTCTACCTACGGTCACTGTAACATTACAGGAGGGGCAATGTAAGTCTCAGCCTGCTCTACCTACTGTCACTGTAACATTACAGGAGGGGCAATGTAAGTCTCAGCCTGCTCTACCTACTGTCACTGTAACATTACAGGAGGGGCAATGTAAGTTTCAGCCTGCTCTACCTACTGTCACTGTAACATTACAGGAGGGGCAATGTGAGTCTCAGCCTGCTCTTCCTACTGTCACTGTAACATTACAGGAGGGGCAATGTAAGTCTCAGCCTGCTCTGCCTACTGTCACTGTAACATTACAGGAGGGGCAATGTGAGTCTCAGCCTGCTCTTCCTACTGTCACTGTAACATTACAGGAGGGGCAATGTAAGTCTCAGCCTGCTCTGCCTACTGTCACTGTAACATTACAGGAGGGCAGGGCGGTCTTTCCCATTGGGCACGATGGGCAGTTGCCCGGGGGCCCTAGGACCCCCCGGCCCAGCCCAATGGGAAAGATGGTGGCCGGGGTCCGGGAATCCGCTCACCCTCGCTGGGGGATCCGGGCAGGGGGATCAGGGCGGTGGCGGTAGCTAGAAGCCTGATTCGGCGAAGCTCTATTTGCCGGCGGGGCGGGAAGCGCTGTTGCATTTGAATAGACTGGCCGGACGCTGATTGGCTGAATTCAGAAAATCAGCATCCGGCCAGTCTTTGAAAAGGCAACAGCGCTTCCCACCCCGCCGGCAAATAGCGCTTCACCTCCTAGCTAGCAGTGAATTTAATTTCGGGGGTCCGTGTGCCGGGGTTCTGATCACCCTCACTGGGTGATCCGGCAGGGGGATCAGGGCATCGGTGGCGGTAGCTAGGAGCCCGAAGCGGCGAAGCGCTATTTGCCGGCAGGGGGGGCGAGAAGCGCTGCTGCATTTAAAATGACTGGCTGAATGCTGATTGGCTGAATTCAGCCAATCAGCATCCGGCCAGTCTTTTCAAATTCAACAGCGCTTCCCGCCCCCGCCGACAAATAGTGCTTCGCCGCTTCGGGCTCCTAGCTACCGCCACCGCCGCCCTGATCCCCTTCCCCAGCGAGGATGGTCGGATCCCCGCCACCCGGCCACCATCTTTCCCATTAGCGCTATTTGCCGGTGGGGCGGGAAGCGCTGTTGCATTTGAAAAGACTGGCCGAACGCTGATTGGCTGAATTCAGCCAATCAGCGTCTGGCCAGTCTTTTCAAATGCAACAGCGCTTCCCGCCCCGCCAGTTAATAGCGCTTTGCCACTTCAGGGCAGGCTCCTAGCTACCGCCGCTGCCCTGATCCCGCTGCCCGGATCCCCCAGCGAAGATGATCGGATCCCCGGCCGCCGGAAGCTGACTGGCTGCCGCACGGAGCCAGAGAGGTGAGGGTTGGGGAGGTGACTGTGGGCTCCTGGGCAAACTAATTTGGGGGGGGGGGGGTCCAGTGAACTAGGTTGCCCAGGGGCCCTTCCTAATGTTAAGACGGCCCTGCAGGAGGGGCAATGTGAGTCTCAGCCTGCTCTTCCTACTGTCACTGTAACATTACAGGAGGGGCAATGTAAGTCTCAGCCTGCTCTACCTACTGTCACTGTAACATTACAGGAGGGCCAATGTAAGTCTCAGCCTGCTCTACCTACTGTCACTGTAACATTACGGGAGTGGCAATGTAAGTCTCAGCCTGCTCTTCCTACTGTCACTGTAACATTACAGGAGGGGCAATGTAAGTCTCAGCCTGCTCTTCCTACTGTCACTGTAACATTACAGGAGGGGCAATGTAAGTCTCAGTCTGCTGTACCTACTGTGACTGTAACATAGAGGAGAACCTACTATAGCTCAGCCTGCTCTACCTTCTGTCACTGTAACATAGAGGAGAACCTACTATATCTCAGCCTGCTCTACCTACTGTCACTGTAACATAGAGGAGAACCTACTATAGCTCAGCCTGCTCTACCTACTGTCACTATAACATAGAGGAGAACCTACTATAGCTCAGCCTGCTCTACCTACTGTCACTGTAACATAGAGGAGAACCTACTATAGCTCAGCCTGCTCTACCTACTGTCACTGTTACATAGAGGAGAATCTACTATATCTCAGCCTGCTCTACCTACTGTCACTGTAACATAGAGGAGAATCTACTATATCTCAGCCGGCTAGGTGTGGTATAGGGTTCCGACAGTCGGGATCCCGACAGTCATTAGCCCAATGTCTGGATCCCGACTGCCCGGACTCAGACAGCATGGTGAGCGCAACAAAGCCCCTTGCGGGCTCACTGCACTCGCCACGCTGCGGGCATGGTGGCTCGCTATGCTTGCGACCTATTCTATTCTCCCTTTATGGGGGTCGTGGCTTTTTCCATGTTGACCTTTTTCCATGTCAACCTAATTTATGTCGACCTTCTTTTGATGTGTCAACCTTTTGACTGTCGATCTAACAACGTGTACCCTAAATCATTAATATTGCTGTACATACAAAGTGCCCACGCCGTGGTCCACCCATCCCCCTTCCCTCCGCTCCACCCTGGCTCTCCCATCCCTTTTGTATGATCCATGGGGCCAGCACAGTGATAGCTCCCAGCGGCCTATAGTACAATATGTGAGATTTTAGAAAGTTGAAGGACTGTCCAGGTGATTCAGGTGCAGTGCCATGCTGCCAGTATATCCCCCCAGTGCCATGCCAGTATATCCCCCCAGTGCCATGCCAGTATATCCCCCCAGTGCCATGCCAGTATATCCCCCCAGTGCCATGCCAGTATATCCCCCCAGTGCCATGCCAGTATATCCCCCCAGTGCTATGCCAGTATATCCCCCCCGTGCCATGCCAGTATATCCCCCCCAGTGCCATGCCAGTATATCCCCCAGTGCCATGCCAGTATATCCCCCAGTGCCATGCCAGTATATCCCCCCAGTGCCATGCCAATATATCTCCCCCCCCCCAGTGCCAGTATATCCCCCCAGTGCTATGCCAGGCAGTATATCCCCCCCAGTGCCATGCCAATATATCCCCCCAGTGCCATGCCAGTATATCCCCCAGTGCCATGCCAGTATATCTTCCCCAGTGCCATGCCAGTATATCCCCCCAGTGCCATGCCAGTATATACCACCGTGCCATGCCAGTATATCCCCCCAGTGCCATGCCAGTATATTTCCCCAGTGCCATGCCAGTATATCCCCCCAGTGCCATGCCAGTATATCCCCCCAGTGCCATGCCATCACAATATTTGCTGCCTGCACCTGATATCATGTACTCTTCTGGTGAGGTAAGTTTCTTCCTGTACTTTTTTATTTAAACCATTCTCTGTTACTGCCCACATCAGAATCTCTGCACTTTTCTCCTGTGTCAGCCTTTTGCTTTTTTCCCCTCTGTGCCCACCTCTCTTCCCTTCTCTGTCCCAGACTCTCTGCCGATTTTCTTTCAGTGCCAGCCTTTCTGACCTGCCTCTGTCTGCGACAACCTTTTTGCTAATCTTATGCGTGCTTCTGTACCTAAGGTGCCAATTATACAATCAAAAAAATATGGAAACCCCCTTTTAAAAATCCTGCGTTTGCCACTGATAATAGCATTGGAGTTTATCTCGTACACACAGTAGCTATACATAGATTTTCAGATAGCTATATCTGATTCTTATATTACAATATGATTTGCAGGAAAACATTTATATGTGACTTTATTAGTATTAATATTTCTGTAGATGATCTTCCCCTGTCTGTAAAATAGAAATTTGTGCCCTAAGAGTTCAAAACAGTAACCGTATTCTTCCAGTGATCCCATACCATGTGACCATCACCACGGGCCAGGAGCGGGACGGCGGCACCGAAAGCCGCGCTTACGTCATCATCATGGGCCCGCAGAAGATCAAGACTACCCGACTATGGCTGGACCTCCCGAAGGGGAAGAAAGGCTTCGCTCCGGGCTCCGTAGAGAAGTTCTCAGTGGTGGGATTGGACGTGGGCGAGATTAAGAGGATGGAGGTGAGATAACTCTTCCTAGGCCGATTTATCTAAGGTTCCTGGCATCCTCTGCGAAGGTCTGAGCATCCTACCTAAATCTAACGTCTTCGACTCGTGTTTTCCCAGTTGGGACACGACGGAGCCACTCCCGAGAGCTGCTGGCTGGTGGAAGAAATACAACTCAATGTGCCTACAAAGGGGGTTATGTACACATTCGTGTGCAAATGCTGGTTTGCCAAAGACCGAGGTGATGGCCTTACCTCGCGGATCTTCAATATGCTGGACGCGAGTGCCATTACTATTGGCCAAAAGGTACGGTATGCACCGGCAAGCCATTGACTCTTCAGCCGTGTCATTTGTTATCGGAAAATACGAATGTGAATGCCCTCCATTGTAGGAAAGGGGAACCCCAAGTTAATATCCTTTGATCATGTTGCAGATTCTCTATGAAGTCACAGTGGTCACCGGAGATGTTCCCAATGGCGGAACTGATGCCAATATATATATGACGTGCTACGGGGCTGGCGGAAGCGCAGAGGAAATACTATTGCCAAAATGTGGAGACCGGTAAGTATCTCAGGGCATTTACTAAGAAAATCGTATTGCTGAGTGTGGTTATTGGATGGGATAATGGCTCCATAGTATTAACATAGAAGCATCGAATGTAACATAGTAACATAGTAATTAAGGCTGAAAGAAGACATTAGTCCATCGACCTGTCTGACTTGTAACCACTGACGTGAGTAAGTCATATCTATAGGATTCCCTTAGTGGCCAGAATGTATCCCATTTTGATGTAAATTCATTACCAGTAGTTGCTGTAACCACCCCACCGGCAATGAGTTCCAGAATGTTACTGCTCTAATGGTGAAGAATCCTCTTCTTAATACAGTACGGAATTTCTGTTCCCCGAGCCTCAGTAAATGCCGCGTGTCCTAAGTATAGGCCTGGTAGTGACCAATCATCTCCCAGTTCCATATGATTCCCAATCCTGTATGTGAACATACTAATCATATCGCCTCTCAGCCTCCATTTCTCCAGTGATAACATATTCAGCCTGGTTAACCTATCTTTGTATTCTAGTGATTTGAGACCTTTTCTAGCTTAGTCGCCCTTCTCTGTACCTGTTCCAATTCATTGATGTCCTTTTTAAGGTGCGGTGCCCAGAACTGAACACAGTATTCCAAGTGTGGTCTCACCAATGCCTTGGAAAGAGGCACTATCACATTGGCATCCCTTGAATCCATTCCCCTTTTAATGCATGCCAGTATCCGGTTTGCTTTTGCTGCTGCACTTATGCAGTGTGCACTATTACCCAATTTTTCATCTATGATGACCCCCAAGTCCCAGTGCCAGATTAAGGTATAAATGGGCCTGGAGCTGAAAATTATCAAGGGCCTATTATGCACAATAATAGGGGTTGTGGCCAGCACCTAATAATGTGTGTGGGGGGGGGGGGGGCGTGGCCAGAGTTCTGTTTGGGTGGTCTGCTCATGGGTGTGTCTGTATTTGTGTAAATACTTTCAACTAATTATATATGCCTGGAAAAGGCAGGGGGCTGTCTTCCAACGGTGCACCAGTCATAAAAAAAATACTGAAATACCGAAACTTAGTAGACAACATTTCAGCAACTTTTATGTGGTCACCTAAGTTTACCACACCATATACCCCTTATACAAATCATGCAACACAATAGTAAATTAGTAATCCACTTATACTGTACTTGCCTTTTACACATTATGCCACGTGGATTGAGCCAAAATACACACTATGGCACACGGATTGAGCAATAATGCACAAAATGCTTCATAAACAGAGGGATTGCGTGCTGGAGGCGCGCATTAAAAAGGTACACCATAATGCACATTACATGTTAAGCCAGACACCATAAAGTCCATTACGTATTATGCCAAACACCATAATGCCTATTCAAAATGATGCTACATAAGTGCTGCTTACCTACAGGGGTTCCATGCTCATTGCCATGTGGGATTACATCCTCGTGGTAACTGGGGGACAGCCGCTGTTGGGCAGAAGTGACAGCCATTGACAGCCGGGCAGAGAGCAGGGGGCTGCCTGGCTGTATTCAGAGCACTGCAGGTCCCGGCTATTTGAAATAATACCCCTTTCACACCAGAAAATGCAGGGACTTAACCGGGAATATGGTCGCAGGATCATGCAGGGACATTCCCGGGCTGACCCCTTTTACACCAACCTAGTCCCTGCATTTTCTGGTGGGAGGGGGAGAGAACCCCCCCCCCCCCCCTTTTAAACAACCAGCTATATCTTCCGAACCAAGTAACCCATTTACATGCAGGCTTCAAATGATTTTGGTCCTGTGAAACTGGGCCGTTTGGTTCCAGAGGAATCTGTCCTCAAAGAACATGAACAGCCATGAAATTACGAAATGAAAACATCGGTTTACCCACAATATCTCTAGAACCAATGAACCCATATGGACCAGCCTGGTATCAGATTGAAGGTCCACCAATTTGGGTTCGACTGAGATTCTCTATGATGCTGGAGGTGGAACTGACAGCCGTTGGAACCGGGGGGGGGGGGGGGGGGGTCGTAATTAGCGGGTCCCATGTTATCCTATGGGGAAAACATTCCAGATTTGCCTGGCAGTATCTCCGGTTCCTGGGTTCCTGGGGGGCTAGCGACGCAGAGCCAGGTTCGTTGTAAAGCCCTGGCCCTCAGCTACAATGGGCATATTTGGAGAGTGGGCCTGGAGCTGTAGCTCCATCAGGCCCATTGTTAATCCGGCCCTGCCAAGTCCTTCTCTACAGCAGAATTTCCTAAAACTTAATTTAGCCTATAAGCAGCTGGTTCATTTTTGTTCCCATAATGAATTACTTTACATTGTTCAACGGGGATGCGGTCATCTATTAGAATGAACTTAGGTCTACAGTCATTAGGTCGACCCCACTAGGTCGACTGGCAGGAAGGTCGACCTGACTTAAGGTCGACATGGGCCAAGGTCGACATGACTTAAGGTCGAATTTGCATAAAGGTCGACATGAGGAAGGTCGACTGGTCATAAGGTCGACATGGGTTTTTCACTGTTTTTTGAGCCGACATGTGCCGACAGGCGGTATTTCATGCCCTACCATCCACTAGGGCGTGGTGGGAGAATAAAATAGTGTGCCGAGCGCAGCGAGGCACCGTGCCCGAAGCATTGCGAGCGAAGCGAGCGATGCGAGGGTCCGATTCTCATTGCCAACTGTGTCCATGTCGACTGTGTCGACATTCGGATAAAAAAAACAGTGAAAACCCTTATGACCAGTCGACCTTCCTCATGTCGACCTTTATGCAAATTCGACCTTAACTCATGTCGACCTTGGCCCATGTCGACCTTAAGTCAGGTCGACCTTCCTGCCAGTCGACCTAGTGGGGTCGACCTAATGACTGTAGACCTAAATGCAGTCTGACGAATGATCCCATTCCGTTCAACGTTAAACTGCATTTTCCACCATTCCACCCACCTTTCCAGTGTAATGCAGTCATGTTTCAGTGTATCCACAATCCACATCCTCTCCTGAGATCATTTCCTTACTCAATTTCATGTCGTATTCCAATTTTACTCACTATGGGCCTTATTCTAGTTCACTCTTTTTGACAAAATCCTTCTTAGATGGACAAAACCATGTGCACTGCAGGGGGGCAGATGTAACATGTGCAGAAAGAATTAGATTTGGGTGAGTTATTCTGTTTTTGTGCAGGGTAAATACTGACTGCTTTATTTTTACACTGCAATATAGATCTCACTTTGAAGAAAAACCCCACCTAAATCTAATTCTCTCTGCACAAGTTACATCTGCCCCACCTGCACTGCACATGTTTTTTTCCATCTAAGAAGGCTTTTGTCAGAAAAAGTGAACTAGACCAAGGCCCTATGTCACTTCCAATATCATTAATGAATATATTAAACAAGGTGGGTCCCAATATTGAACTTTGTGGGACTCCACTTTGGACCTTACCCCAGCTGGAATGTCTGCCATTTACCACCACTCTCTGCCCCCGATTGTCCAACCAGTTTTTAATCCAATTACAAATTTTATCTCCTAACCCTATTTTACCTCATTTTATTAGGTAATTTGACAGAAGATATCCAGTCTGCCCCTTATTAATCGATCATTTATTGCACCTGTGAATTTTTTTTTATTTCTTACATTTGTATTATTTTGGTGAATGTCTTTTTTGTTATTTTGGGGCTATTCAGCGATATCCAGAGACTTGCACATGCGACCTCAGTTTCTGTAGCGATGGGGGGTTTCAACAATGCAGCGGGGGCGTTGATGGACTATTGAGGGGGTAATGACGTGGAGTATGGGTCGTCGTCCCCCCCCCTGCAGCCTAGCATCTGTAGTTGTAGTTTAACGAATCCCCGATAAACCACTACTGACTCCGAATCAGGCCATTGGTCATGTGATTCTGGAATCATTGCTGCTATTAAAAGATTTTGTTCAGCAGATTAAAAAATCAACAAACATAAAAGATTTATTCCTTTATCAAACTCTCCAATTAATCAAAATCCGACTATTCGAAACTCAGACGATTTTGTGTGATCTCGCTTCAGCAATGCATTGACTGGAGTGTGGGGACCCCTAATGTGTGGGGACCCTGGGGCGATCGCCCCCCCTGGGTTCACCACTGGTTTCTATGGTGGACTTCGGGCCAGATGCACTAAGGTTCAAAGTGATGAAGTAGAGAGGGATAAACAACCAGCCAATCACCTCCTGCCTGACATTTTTACAACACATTCTGTGACATGGCAGACAGGAGCTGATTGGCTGGCTGTTTATCACCCTCCATTTTATCACTTTTGAAGCTTAGTGCATCCGGTCCTTTATATTTTTAGCCTTTCATAGATTCACTGATCTCATTTGACATCTTTATTTCATGTGTAATTGATTATATCAGTCAGCGACTGATCATATACAATAAATGTGTTTTATTTTTTGATGTATTGTGGTTTAGTGTGAATTCATATGTAAAGACTTATGTCAATGGCTGCCTGCAGGTTTGAGAGAGGCCAGAGGGACACATTCATATTGGAGATAGCGGACATCGCGCCGCTCAAGAAGATGAGAATCTCCATAGACGGGAAGGGAAGTCGCCCTGAATGGTTTCTTGAAAAGGTAAAAGTCAAATATATATAATTCGCTCATCATTAATGTGTCCGACCGCGCTCATATATAACGGGCATTGCATTGTGTAACATCGGCTTTCATTACTTAAATTGTCACCTTAAGGGCCTGATTCAGCTCTGTTCGCTAAGACTGTTATAGTCACCGAAGGTGTTCGCACATGCACATGTGAATAATCGCCCATACACATGCGCAGGGCTGCACCATCGTTCCCGGGCGCGGAAATGCTAGGAACCAAGTGATGCTGATGTGCAAACGATCATTGATCATATTCTATAATGTGTTGTGCGTTATGTACAGATCATACTGAAAAACACGGTGACGGAGGAAGAGACATCCTTTACATATGGAGACTGGCTGTCCAAGACCAAGGGCGAGAAGAGGACACTGTCGTGCGAGATGGCTGCTGTGGAGGATGACGAAGAAATGGTGGAGACCACAACTTACACCATACAAGTGAAGACCAGCGATGTCACAGGTTTGTCCGTGGTTTTATGCCTTAGGTCACATAACTTGGGCAACGTGGTCAGCAAGGAGGTAACTAAGATGCAATAGGCCCTATCCTCACTTCACCGCTGGTAGACCCAAGAGTAGGCCGAAGGCCTAAAGTAACAAAATAGCGTATAAGTATCAACAAGTATGTACAACCACAGCAGCTATTGGAAGTTGGGATTGCACTGCAGCTCCCACCCCTGGATCCGACACTGGAGGAGGGTTTTTGAAAGTGCTGAGATTCCTGATGGTTGCAATTACAACGGCGATTATTCCTGAGGCAGAACCCGTGCTGTTGTTGCCTGAATGAGTATTGCCGCGTAAATCTTCTAGCTCGCAGAAATATCGGCCTTAGATCTCATCTCACTGTTGTTTTGTTACTATTATTAGCTGGAGGGTAATATTTATAGTACAGTAACTATACGGGCAATTGTTCTACGCACTGACATTGTAAGGACGCGCTGTTGCTGTGTCGCAGGTGCTGGCACCGATGCCAACGTCTTCATAACAATCTTTGGAGAGAACGGGGACACCGGCACCCTCGCCCTGAAGCAGTCCGGTAACTCCAACAAGTTTGAGAGGAATCAGATGGACACTTTCCGCTTCCCAGAAATCCTGAGCTTAGGGGACCTCTGCAAAGTGCGGATCTGGCACGACAACTCCGGTAAGTGGCGGCAAGCTGAAAAATACTGATTATCCCATGTAACGTCCACCAAACTCATTGCAGAAGTGGGCAACCTTATCATTCCAATATAGCGACTGCAGAAGACAGCTGTGTACAGAACCATCTTAGCATATAAGCAAACTGAGTAGCTGCCCGAGGACCCTGCAATTCTAGGGGCCTTCACGCAGGGGCAGGTGGTGGTCACACAATCAGAGCAGTGAGGCAGGATTCTCTACCGGCCTCGCAGCCTGCAGTAAGACAGTGACTGGCTGTCAGCATGCTGATTGGTGTATGTTTGGAGCTATTACCCAATCAGAATACAGTATCACTGACTGCATTTCCATTACACAGTATCACTGACTGCATTTCCGTTCCACAGTATCACTGACTGCATTTCCGTTCCACAGTATCACTGACTGCATTTATATTACACAGTATCACTGACTGCATTTACGTTCCACAGTATCACTGACTGCATTTCCGTTACACAGTATCACTGACTGCATTTCCGTTACACAGTATTACTGACTGCATTTCCATTACACAGTATCACTGACTACATTTCCATGACACAGTATCACTGACTACATTTCCATGACACAGTATCACTGACTGCATTTCCATGACACTGTATCACTGACTGCATTTCCATCACACAGTATCACTGACTGCATTTCCATTAAACAGTATCACTGACTACATTTCCATCACACAGTATCACTGACTGCATTTCCATCACACAGTATCACTGACTGCATTTCCATCACACAGTATCACTGCCTGCATTTCCATCACACAGTATCACTGACTGCATTTCCATTACACAGTATCACTGACTGCATTTCCATCACACAGTATCAATGACTGCATTTCCATTACACAGTATCACTGACTGCATTTCCATCACACAGTATCACTGACTGCATTTCCATCACACAGTATCACTGACTGCATTTCCATCACACAGTATCACTGACTGCATTTCCATCACACAGTATCACTGCCTGCATTTCCATCACACAGTATCACTGACTGCATTTCCATCACACAGTATCAATGCCTGCATTTCCATCACACAGTATCACTGCCCGCATTTCCATCACACAGTATCACTGACTGCATTTCCATCACACAGTATCACTGACTGCATTTCCATCACACAGTATCACTGACTGCATTTCCATCACACAGTATCACTGCCTGCATTTCCATCACACAGTATCACTGACTGCATTTCCATCACACAGTATCACTGACTGCATTTCCATCACACAGTATCACTGACTGCATTTCCATCACACAGTATCACTGCCTGCATTTCCATCACACAGTATCACTGACTGCATTTCCATCACACAGTATCACTGACTGCATTTCCATCACACAGTATCACTGACTGCATTTCCATCACACATTATCACTGACTGCATTTCCATCACACAGTATCACTGCCTGCATTTCCATCACACAGTATCACTGACTGCATTTCCATCACACAGTATCACTGACTGCATTTCCATTACACAGTATCACTGACTGCATTTCCATCACACAGTATCACTGCCTGCATTTCCATCACACAGTATCACCGACTGCATTTCCATCACACAGTATCACTGACTGCATTTCCATTACACAGTATCACTGACTGCATTTCCATTACACAGTATCACTGACTGCATTTCCATCACACAGTATCACTGACTGCATTTCCATCACACAGTATCACTGCCTGCATTTCCATCACACAGTATCACTGACTGCATTTCCATCACACAGTATCACTGCCTGCATTTCCATCACACAGTATCACTGACTGCATTTCCATCACACAGTATCACTGACTGCATTTCCATCACACAGTATCACTGACTGCATTTCCATCACACAGTATCACTGCCTGCATTTCCATCACACAGTATCACTGACTGCATTTCCATCACACAGTATCACTGACTGCATTTCCATTACACAGTATCACTGACTGCATTTCCATCACACAGTATCACTGCCTGCATTTCCATGACACAGTATCACTGACTACATTTCCATGACACAGTATCACTGACTGCATTTCCATGACACTGTATCACTGACTGCATTTCCATCACACAGTATCACTGACTGCATTTCCATTACACAGTATCACTGACTGCATTTCCATTACACAGTATGACATCATCATGGACATGTGTGCAGATGGGGCCGGCCCGTGAGAGTGGTCTCCCCCACTTCCCCGCTGCCCTGTCAGATCTCAGTGATACTGGAAGTGATTTGGGACAATGGATGGAGGGGTCTCCTACTGTACATGCAGGAAACACTTCTGATTCTCATTGCATGGAATTCCATATGTTAATGTTTGTCAGTATTTAGAAAGCCGCGCATGCACTTCAGCCTTAACGTGCGACTTGTAGCAATCACACGCAATTCTTAGGCTTCGACTGCATCTCAGCTGCTTCTCACACCTTAAAGAGAGATAAAGTGGAAATATTGCAGAAAGCTTCTGTCTTTCGAATGAGCATCTTGTCTATAGCATAGAATGTTGACCTGACGACCTTGGTGTCCCAGCGGTGTCCTCAAGCATCTTCTTCTGGGTCACGGTGGTTACATGAGGAGTAGTTCTTTCCCTAATCCTTACCCTTAACTCTAACCCTACCCCTTATGCCTAACCTTAGCCCCCTGCAAAGTCTACCCAAACCCTCCTGGCAGTGCCTAACCCTAAATGTCAGCATTCTGCACCCATGGCTGAGTCACTCGGCGCAATCATTGCAGGACCAACCGCCGCTTCTCTTCCTCTTCTTCCCTGTCCAGGTAGTAAAGCTTCCCAGAGGAAGGGCATGTTCATGCAAGTAGGTGCCTCCATTCCTGTGACCTGCCATTCTGTGCACCGTAGTATAAGCCAACCCCAGAGTCATTCACCGGTGCCTGGTGTAGGCCATCTTCACTACTCCGCTAGGGAGAGAGAGAGAGCGAGTACTCCCATGAGGCCATTATTAGTCCCCAAGGAGATGAGTGATCAGAAAGGTGGCACTTAGTTCGGTGGTTGTGATACGTATTGAACAGATCTAGAAAATAAAACAGGATCCCTTCATCCATATACCATGAGCAAGGTTTATATCTTACACTGACCAGCCACCAGCGGTGTATCTGGATAACTCATTGGGGGCATCTGTAGAGGGACCATACAGTCTCAGTGTCCTAAACCCTGTCCAACAGGTCAGCCCCTGATTGGTTGACCAGGTGTAGCTATGATCCTATCCCAGGGAGAATCAGGCTAAATTAAATCTGCGCACCGAATATCATAATGGACGAAATATGAAAGTTGTAAAGAAACGGCAAATATCAAGATCCATTGTTTCAAATAAAGAGCCTGATTCAACTAGGCAGCGTACTTTTGCTGCCTAGCGAGAACCTTAATATTGCCCCGCTGAACGGCCACCCCCCCCCCCCTCCCCGCCACCTAAATCCCTTTGTTAACACATACCCTCGCATGCAGGAGAAATCATTCTCCATGGCACATATGCCATGTGACGTGACCCACCTGCCCCGAGCAGGCATCGGCCCTTCTGCATCCCCAGGGGCAAGCCCAGCGATGCCCATAAAACGGTGGGCATCCCCTGCTCCGGGCCGATGTCTGCCCCGCCTGACTCCCCTCCCTTGTGAGTATGTACGAGGACTGGGGCGCCCACTTTGACGCTCAAATACCGATTGGTGCGTCTTAAGACCTATCCATCGATTACACCACCGCAAATTGGTCTGATTTCAAATCGACTATAAAAAAGAAATCATAATAATTGTATATAGAGAATCATCGACAGCATCAATAAAAATAGCTAAAACCATGCAAGTTTTTAGCAATCTAAATCAGATCTGATCTCCTCAGGAGCGGGATTTCATTCTGTCCGGCTCCACAAAATTCATGTGGATTCGGATTTATGGAGAATCGAACCACTGGGCGCTGCGATGGCCGTGGGGTGATCGAGGCCGCTGATGATGTCCCGAACGGCCGAGTCCGTCTGCGTTTTTGTACGCCACTCCCAAAAACCGCTGGGGTGCCTCCCACAAATGCTGGCCGTCTGACAATCAGCCAGAGTACGGCATGCAATCACAGACTGTCGCTGGCTGTGGCCACACGGAGGTCTCACACGTGCACAGTCCTCCAGTAATCCCCAGGGCTGCAAATTCGAAAAAATGCTTGAACACGCCCACTTTTATTCAACCAGTCTCTGAAAACAGCCAGTTTCTGCCACCAAATGCCGGCTTCCTGTCAGTCAAACTGCGACTGGGCTTTGCAGTAGCTGTTTGGGCCTGCACACATGCAATGTGAACGCTGTGCAGTTGTTCGATAATCACTCAATTTGCAGATTCTCTAATTAGCCGTCCGTGCTGAATTAGTCCCAATAGGCAGATGTTCTTCTGACAGCTGCTACACTTTTGGATGTGATAAAATGCAAATAGATGTAAAATGTGCATCCAGTGTTGGGGAAGGCTGCCCGTATGTGATACACGTAGGCTGCGTCTGCGGAATATCAGATGGGTACTGATTATCTGTAGTATACAGCCATGGAGTGTGGTTGTGGTATACTCGGCCGACATTCATTAGGTCGACACCCTATGGTTGACAACACTGAATGGTCGACAGGGTGTAAAGGTTGACACAAGCTTAAGATCAATGATGGGAAGGTTGACAGTCAAAAGGTAGAAACAAGTTTTTAATTTATTTATTTGTCTCAAATGTCGTCACAGTTGACATGGACACTAAAAAAGTGCACCGCGTCCCCTCGCATGGCTCGCTGCGCCTGGCACACTATTTTATTCTCCCACCATGCCCTAGTGGATGGAAGGGCATGAAATACCACCTGCATGTTGTGTAGTCACACTAAAGCCCCTCCCCCAGTAGTGTCACTGGCACATCTGAGCCAGGTATCTGGAAATTTTAATAAACGTTTCATATACTCCTTGAATACAATAGAAGATTCCAGATTATGTTTAGTCATTGGGGTTATTTAGACCTGATTGCAAAGCACATTTTTTAACAAATGGACAGAACCATGCTGCAATGCAGATGGGCCAGATGTAACCTGTGCAGAGAGAGTTAGATTTGAGTGGGGGTGTTGAAACTAAAATCTAAATTGCAGTGTGAAAAGAAATCAGCCAGTATTTACCCTGCACAGAAACAAACTAACTCTCTCCACTCTGAACCTGTTACATCTGCCCCACCTGCAGTGCAGCATCGATTTGTACATTTGCTAAATAATGTGCTTTGCCCTCAGGTCTGAATAACCCCCGTTGTCGAGATAGACAATTGTCAATAGGTCGACAGGTGTTCTAGCGACATGGTCAAAAGGTCGAAGGGTGAAACCATTTCAAAAGGTCATTAGGTTTGAAATGTTGACCTAACAATGGTCGACGCAGGGTTTTGAGGAGCAGAAATAATGAGAGTTATATCTAAGTTAACGTTCGATGTACGGATCGGCAGCCGTCACTGCCCGTGCAGTGGGTGGGTGGGTGCGCTTGCCGTGGTACTGTACGTGTGTTGCTCATTCTACACCACGCCTGAGAACATCACTCCCGTTGTAGGCATCGGCCCTGGGTGGCACCTGGAATTCATCGACGTGAAAGATGAAATCATGAACAAGACGTTCCGCTTCCAGTGTGACCGATGGCTGGCGAAGAACGCAGATGACAAGCAGATCATACGAGAACTCGCCTGTGCCAACAACGACATCTTGGACCTGAAGGAACGTACATGTAAGTATAGATACAACGAATTAAGGTAAAAATGAATGCGGGGTTCTAGATCTCCATGGCTAAACAAAATTGCCTGGGCTGTTCTCTGTCCATCTGCAGCCTATGAGATTGTGACCGTCACCAGTGACCGCGAAGATGCTGAGACCAAGGATAATATCTGGATCGTGCTGGAGGGGAAGAAAGGACGTTCTAAGGAGATGTTGCTGGAGAACACGTCTAAGAAGAGGAGATTTGCACAGTGAGTCCTGGGATTTCCATGCTACATATATACACTACCAGGAGGAATCCCCCATGCAAACAAGCAGAGAACATACAAACCCCACACAGATAGTGGCTAGATCAGGAATTGGACTCATGAACTCAGGGCTGTGAGGAAGTAATGCCGCTGTGCTGCCATTGCATTGAGGGGGCAGTACGGAAGCATAAAGGGTACAGGGTGGTTGAGTCAGTCATCGCTCAGGCTGTAAATACGCAGTCCAGTCTGAATCGGTGACACTGTCACAAGTCGTAGGCATGTCAGCGTAAAGATACTTGTATAGATGGGCTGATATCCGCATTAGTTGGAACTGGCGGATAACGCCAATTGAGACACCTCACACCAGACACCAAGAGCGGAGGCAATGTCACCAGGTCCACATCCAACCAGAGGCTAACACCAAACTGCTTACCACAGGGAAGGGGACACATGGAATAAGGAACGACTCTGTGTCTGTTGGATGATGTTTGCATTGCGGTAAAAGATCTTTCTTTGGCAGGAATGCAACGGACACATTTAAGTTTTCTTCGAAGAACGTTGGTGATATCGCTGCCATATGCGTTGGGCATTGCCCGAAGGATGGAAGGAAGTTTTCACCCAAGCCGGATTCATACTGGCACGTGAAAGAGATTACCATTACAGAGATGGAGCTTGGGAACCAGTAAGTGCCAGTTCCACCCATTACAGCCCCAAAACCAAGCTCTTGCAGCATCAATCCCTTAAAGTTGTTTCTATTTTGTTTTTCATTATATAGCAAGTTACTGTAGGTACATTTTGAGCATACTTCTGATGGTAATTTATCTCAGATGTCCTCTTTCAAACCATTATCTCCTTTTCAACACCTCTCTGGAGGGAAAATAAACATGGCTGTCTCAGACATCTGTAGGGAAAATATGCCTCCTGCGTGCATCGCAGATCCGAGTGCCATGATATTGGGAGGGTTGGCATGTCCACTATTGCCGATTTGGGGGGGGGGAAACACTATTATTGGACTGATACCTTCCAGTTCCTCCTCCAAAAATTGGGATCTTCATTAAGTTGTTTCCACTTTCGCATGTATGAGATGGGGTTCATTCTAGAAAAAAACATAGAACACTGTATGAGTAAAAAAATAAATAAAAAAAAAAAGATGTGTACTGTAGTGCTCCCCCTGCTGGGTATATATGGGTACTAACTGAGATGAACAAGAAAGCTGGTCATTACCACTTAACATGCAAATATTTTTTCAATAAAAGTCCCCAAAATGTATTTTTATTTTGCAAATAAGAGCTTTTTAACCCTGATTCAGTATGATTTTTTAATTTTTATTACAGAAATGTAACATCAAGATTCAACAGTTATCATTTAAATAATGGAATAATTAGACAACCAATCAGAAGGGGCAACCAATCAGAATCTCTTATTTATTTAGCACCTTGTAGAACAGTGTTTTTCAACCACTGTGCCGTGGCACACTAGTGTGCCTTGAGCTGTTCTCAAGTGTGCCCCCAGATCTAGAGATGCCCAAATCAGTTTATAGGCACCACCAGTTCAACTGTTATTTACCAGCCTCTTCTTTTCATGTAAAGGGCCAAGGTATTCTATTTTTGTTACCTGTGGGGACCAGTGTGATTGTTTTTATATGGGGGCCATTAGGTTTTGTTTTTTTCCGGTGGGGGCCAATGTGTTTTGCCGTGTGGGGATCTCATGGTGTGCCTTGGCAATATTTAAATCTTGTTTAGTGTGCCGCAAGGTAAAAAGGTTGAAAATCACTGTTGTAGAAGATAATAGTCTATAGCAACATTACATGTGAAATAGAACTCCCCATCTTAGTAAATTTGAGTACTTTGAAAAAAAAATAGTTTTACAGTTTTGAAATAAAATATTTTTTATTATGTTGCGGGTAAGTGGTGGTGGGGGGAGTGGAGCAACGGGGACTGATCCTTGACAAAATGGGGGTGGAGCCAGTCAGAGTGGAGGATGGAATGGGGTCGTACAGGGTCGAACTTGCCATATGCCAGTGGTTCCCAACCCTGGTCCTCAAGTACCCTCAACAGTGCATGTTTTCCAGGTCTCCACACAGAATCACAAGTGCTATAATTGGCTCCACCCGTGGATCTTTTCAAATGTGCCTGAATAATGAGTGCACCTGCCGAGTGACCTGGAAAATGTGCACTGTTGGGGGTACTTGAGGACCAGGGTTGGGAACCACTGCCATATGCTGATTCCAATACGCAAACATTCATTCAGCTTCTCTTACTTGAAACTGTCCTATCATTTTGGCAGAGCTGTGACTGTGTTTCTACTGTACTGCTCAGACATTTAAGCGTACCTCCCAACTTTCAAAGCAGCGCCGGAGGGACCTTCGTGAAATTTGGGGGTGTGGCCTAGCGGCAAGGGGGTGTGGCCTTCAAAACATCACTCCATGAGGCCATGCCCCCTTTTTGCAGCTACAGCCCCTCTGCCTGTGGAAATAGACAGAGGGGCTGCCCAGCGGTTGGGGGTGGCAGCGGGGGCTCTCAACTGCCCCCCCCCCACTGCTGGTCCCAGGTGGGATACATGAACGTCCCCCCAAAAAACGGGGTGTTCCCGCGGAGAGCGGGACAATTGGGAGGTATGATTACGGGTGCTGCTGTTTCTTTGCAGCTGCTGGGGTGGAGGAGGGGCAGACTGGTGTGGCCAGCTGTGATTGGGACACACTGGGGGTTTTGAAGTGGATGAAGGGGGACAAGGATGTAGCTTGTCCCATTTTGTCCATGCATCAGTCTAGAAAAGTATAAGCCATGGTCATGATTCAAGAGAACGTGGGAATCAACATTCTAAAGTTAATGATAAACTATTTTCTCTGACATATCCTGCAGCAGCGCAGCCCTTGTGTTATAAGGTACTGTCTTAAGGACTGCAATGCAACAGCAGCTCAATGCTAAACAATGGAAACACTACAGGTCCAATAGGACTTCTAGAATCTGTCTCTCTCAAGGAGGTGGCCATTTTTGGAGGGTTGTTTTAGCAGATTCCATGCCAAAGCACGTGGAATCTGCAGACACCTGGGACACCCCCACAGCGCCAGCTCCTCCCTGCCAATGCTTGGGCCACAATGGCATTTTTACACCGTTGAAAATATTGCACGCATTTAAATGATCGCTTCTGGTCCACAATCCGGGGAAACAAAGATATGTCAGATCCCGTTCTCGTTTTGTTTTCCAGATACGTTTTCAACTGCAATGCCAAGATCCTACTTCGCAACAAGAGGGACGAGTACAAAGTCTTCGAGTGTGCCAAAACCATTGAGAGTTTCGCCAGCCGCGCCCGCAGCCTGGTCCCGGTGAAGTATGAAGTAATTGTGGTGACTGGCTTTGAGAAGGGGGCAGGAACAGATGCCAACGTTTCCATCATCATGTACGGGTCGAACGGAGATTCCGGCAAACATGCCCTGAAACAGAAGCTGCGGAACCTCTTTGAGCGCGGGAAAACCAACCGCTTTTACATCGAGACCTTAGACTTGGGCGAGATGAAGAAGGTTCGTGTGGAACATGACAACAGCGGCCTCAATGCCGGCTGGTTGCTGGAGCGGGTGGAGGTCACCAATTCTGCCACGGGGGTCACCACCATATTCCCCTGTGGAAAGTGGCTTGATAAGAAGAGGGGAGATGGAGAGATCTGTCGGGATCTCTACCCGAGATACTAAAGACCATGCTTGGCGTAAACCGTTCGCATCGCCTTGCCAAGCCAACGTCGTTACCAAATTAATTTTTTATCCAAGTATTTGTATTATAGTTTCTCATTATTTTTACATACAGACTTTGTACAAAGATGTGTATAAGGATTCCCGTCGTAATATCCCGTCATCACTGTATTATACAGAAGACCATCTCCGCAGCATGGTGACTCGGCGAAGCCAGGAATAAAGCTTAATATATACCTAGTGATACGTTTATTTGGAGGTGGTGGTGTGTTTTGGTTACTCTTTTGTTCATTTGTAGCTTTAATATCTATTTTGATACATATAACATTATTTTTGGAAATAAATTATTCTTGTTGCAACAAGAATCTTCCTGGCTGTATATGATTTTTGCCCGTGCTCTGATAGACCTGGGAATAGTCTGCTCCGTCCTCCCCGCCACACAGACACTCCCAGTGTTCTCCTAGGCACACCTTCATTTTTCTTGGCACAACCCCCAGACACCTACTTCCTGTCAATCACCTTGCAAACAGCGTGCAAATAGAAAAAGTAGCAGGATTTTACCACATGATGGTCTCCCAAATGCGTACTCCGGGCAGTGTATTGTGCAAATTCGCCGCCATGTGATCAGGTCTGAATTCCCCCCCATATCTCAGTGTCAGGGATACCCACCAGTAGCTGACGTGCTGACACAGGGACAGTTATGTGTGACGGTGAGTAATGAATTCTAGGGAGAAGAAGTAAGAACCTGCGCTGCGTCATCTTAGAACTATCAATAAATATAACAATAATACTCGTAAGACATGATGTAGTTAATGTAACAAATACAATTCAAAGAAGAACACATAACTGGCAAAATAGCTGTAACACTCCTCTAGCCCATGTGAGTAGGTCTGAGGCTGCCACTAATCTGCGACTGAGACGGGCTACCGGGGCTAGACGTGGTCAGTGCTGATGTCAGAGATCCTCTACCGGTTTTTTGAGACACACACAGAATACACAACGTTACCGCCCCCAAACACCGGCTTCCTGTCAGTCAGTCTGCAATCAGAGCATTAATGTCTGTGCAGATATTACATCCGCCCAGGAATTGTCATATAATTTATCTTTCTGAGTAACCCCTTCTGGCACGTCGCAATGACATCACCATCGATCCGGGCTCCGCTCCACCCCTGTGACCTCATCAGGGATTACTGGAACCCTGCAGGACATTAATTGCACCTGATCATCTTCCCATATATAACGAGTGCATTCAGTCGCTCAGTCTGAGGCCATGAAGGTATTGATTGGAAACGTCTTATTACGGCAATGTGCGCCTCTGCTATATTTAGCTGAAATTATATTGATTTTCTTCGTTTTGTAGAACATTTTATGTTCTATGATTTCACAAAGGCGTTTAATTATTACAAAAAGCAAATGAATTTCTCTCCTGCTCGTAAAGGGTAAATCAGCCCAAAACTGGGCGCTTGTTTTGCTACCGCTTAAAGACCTAAAAAAATTGAAATAAAAAATTGAATGCTTTCATTACCTTATTATTGTCCGTTTGTACGGGGACCGATATTTGGCGCATGCGCAGCCACATTTCTGCGCATGTTTCTCCGCAGGATGTAAACACATCCATGGCTTCTCCTCACTAGTCCGGTCTGGTGTCACGTATCGGCTTGTTTTTTTGACAAGTCCCTGGATGCCTACATGGACAGTAGAGGACGCGATCTACACCGGAGGACCCCCGTAAGAATGGATTGCTTCCACAGGTACCCTCATTGGATTACTTCAGGACCAGCGGATGGACGGAGGTGGTCAAGATAGGTAAATATCTGTATGATTGGGCTCTTAATGGAATAAAGTATTATTTTTATGGTGTGTTTGTGTATTTAACTATTGGTTCTGCTGTGGAACTAAGAGTCCAAGCAAGACCATTAATAGGCTGCATGCTGGGATTTGTGGTTCTCAAAGTCCCAGTATGCATTCCAGGCTTGCTGGGACTCATAGTTCCACAGCAGAAGCCAATGGTTTATTCTATTTATTTACACACAGATCAGCCCGGTACCCACAGCATGGGCAACAAAGTTCTGGAGGGGGGGCCACTTCATTGGGGGGGTCCCCACTTCCCCAGGACCCCTACCCAGGCTGACCGGTCAGGGGGTTAATGCTCTGGCTGTGGGACCTTATATAATAAGTGTTCCCCGGCTGTGGCATTACCCTGCTGGCTGGTTGGGCCTGGTGCTGGTTCACTAAAACCGGGGGACCCCTACTCATTTTGTTCCCCGTATTTTGGGAACTAGGATTGGCCCTTGGGCCTGGTGCTGGTTTTAAAAAATAAGGGGAACCCTACTTGTTTGGTTCTATATAATAACTGGTAATAATATTGTCTGAACAGCGATGCGGAATATGTGTGCGCTATATAAATAACTGGTAATAATAATCTCTGTACAGCGCTGCGGAATATGTGTGCGCTATATAATAACGCTCTCCCCCCCCCCCCCTCGGACATTTAGTGATGTAAGAGTTCAGCTGTTTTTTGCTGCTCAGAAATGTAAATATTCCATAGTTGCCGACTTTTGAGCTGCCCTCTGCGGGAGAGGGCAGCCAGCTCTGTCAGGCAGGGGGGCGGGGCCATTTCCAGGACTGGAAAAAGAGGCTGTCCGGGGGCGTGGCCACACAGATGATGCCCTGTTGGGGGCATGTCTACAGCGTCACGGCATTTTAGCCCCGCCCCCCGCGGTGCAATGCCGGTATTTCAGTCATTGCACTGCGGGGGGCGGGGCTAAAATGCCGTGATCGAGGCATTTTACCTGCGGACCCCCCCGCCGAGGGACACATCGCAGGAGCTGGGGGGGATATGCGGGAGGATTGCCACCCTTTCCGGGGGACCGGGAGGGGGACCCGATTTCCGGGACCCTCCCGGCCATTCCGGGAGGGTAGGCAACCCTGAAATATTCTGTTGTTTTCACAATTGGAATTTTTTTTTGCTAAAACTTTTTGTTTTTTTTTGGGATGCACAGAGGGAAGTAGAGTAAAAAATGAGGCAAACAGTCAATGAGTGTTCACATTTTTTGCTGACGTGCCGACAGGCGGGATTTTGTCAAAACCTGCCATCCACAAGGACGTGGCGGGAGAATAGAATAGTGTGTCGAGAGCAGCCCAAAGCATGGCGAGCGCAATGAACCTGTTTCAGGTGTCGACGTGAGCCCTGTTGACCTTTATATAATTGACTCTATGACCCATACCCTCCCCGACTACCTCCGGAGATCCTCATAATGTCATTGCCAAGTTCTCAGTGACGCTCGGCAGAGAGACCATCGCATTTATTGAGCAGAGTTGACACCCAGCCGTGTGGCCTAGATCTGTACTCCGCTAGCTGGTACACCCTCGCTGACACACGCTGGGCCTGCGTACAGGAATCTAGGTCGTCCACAGAGAGGTGAGGGCATTCCTTCAGGAGCTATAATGTAATGGGGGTGGGAGGAGGCCGTATCTGGCCAGGGAACCTGCTTTGAAGACAACTCCCGATATTCTCCCAGGATGTAGAGAAACACTAGAGAACGGGGAAAGAGGTAAAGCATCGACCGGGAGAGGTGGTTACGGAACGGACGCCGAGCTCTTTCCATCTACAGAATGGCGCTGCGGGCTACACTGATACACTCATCTTCTCCAGATCAATATTACTATAAGAAGCCATGCTTAGATCTCATCTGTCTATAACAAGATAACGTAACACACAGATTTATTAACGGTAACTGTGCTGCCCACCAGCATTTTATAATAAACAAACCCTTAATATACTGCAGCCCTGAGCGGGTGCATGAGGGACCTTGTATAGGAAATACTATCGCACATGCTCTTTGTGATGGGTACTGGCGCGCCTGGAGCTAAGATTGGCGCACTGCGTATTTGCAGAACTTTTTGAGCGGCCCCTGGCTCTGTGGGAGGTGGAGCTGGGCGTTAGTAAAGATGCAGGTTATGGTCTCAGTTGCATTGATCACTCAGAACTTGGGTTACAACAAGACGAGAACCATAGGGGCAGATGTATTAAGCCTGGTGAAGAGATAAAGTGGAAGGAGATAACATACCAGCCAATCAGCTCCCAACTATTGTTTTTCAAACTCAGGTGATTGGCTGGTGGGTTATTACCTTTCATTTCTCCACTTTAGCTCTTCACCATAGGGAAAGTTGAGGTTCCGTCCCTGCCCCTCCTGCATCTGGCTAGCAGGGTGACTGGGATGGCAGCTTAGAACCAGTAGACCTGCTCTGGTCTTTCCTGGAACATCCACAAGACCAGGGAGCACCACACTTACTTCTGGAAGTGGCTCTGCCCCTTAATGTGACATCATCTTTTGGGGCCGGAACAGACTGCCCGGCTACTCTGGCACTGAATGAGATGTAGTTGTTGCATGGGTCACAGTCCAGGCAACCAAGACATACAAGGGGCCTGGGTAATAGAGGAGGCGTGGCCAAACACAGGTGTGGCAACACCCACTCATTAAAAATTTGAATTAAAATACTATGAATCATAACTAGCATGGACTCCCCAGGAGCGCCAGGGCCTGTGTAATTAGTATGCTCCCCACATGACTCTGGGCACCCCTGTATCAAATATTAACAGGAAGGACAGTAAACTAAACAGGTGCTGCTGCTCAACTGGGAGAGCCACTGGTTTCAAGGCCACAAGGTTCTGGAACAAAATTTTGCAGAGAACATTGTATTCTTTTCCAGGATTGTGACTGTATGTTTCCAATCATTAATACTCCATGGCACTTGGCTTTTTTACCGAGCGATAGTGAAATATGAGGATCATACAGAACAATGGATTTTAACTTAACTGAAAACGTTGCTGCCTTTATTTCACCTTTAATGTGTGACTGGCTTACGGTGCAGCCGGGATGTCAGAGTCATGCTGGTAATGGAATGTTATAGAATACAGTGTTCCCCGGACTCCCACAGCTCAGTATTACCACGTTCCTACAGTGGATTATTCAGTCTCGGAAAGTGCAGATTTAGAGATTATTTGACAAAGAGTGAAACAAGATTCTCCACTGTAAAACACTGGGGTGCTGTTATATCAAATGATTGAAACCATCTTATCAGCAGCGTCTGAGTTTTATTCACATTTAACCAACTCCCCAACATTCTTTGTGTCGCCCGTGTAACATATATAAATCTGATGCAATGGCTCGCCTGTAGAATTGGCGACAGAATTGGAAGCATACGGGCAAAGAAAATTCTTGAACATTTGTCTGCTTACCCTCAGCTGTGGCGTTATGTGTAAGGGACTACTACTACGGGGCATTACGGATGATGTAATGGTTAGCATTACTACCTCACAGCGCTGAGGTCATGGGTTCTATCCCCACCATGTGTTATATATATGGGGCAGTACGGATGGTGTAATGGTTAGCATTACTACCTCACAGCGCTGAGGTCATGGGTTCTATCCCCACCATGTGTTATATATATGGGGCAGTACGGATGGTGTAATGGTTAGCATTACTGCCTCACAGCACTGAGGTCATGGGTTCTATCCCCACCATGTGTTATATATACGGGGCAGTACGGACGGTGTAATGGTTACATTACTGCCTCACAGCGCTGAGGTCATGGGTTCTACCCCCACCATGTGTTATATATACGGGGCAGTACGGATGGTGTAATGGTTATAGCATTACTGCCTCACAGCACTGAGGTCATGGGTTCTATCCCCACCATGTGTTATATATACGGGGCATTACGGATGATGTAATGGTTAGCATTACTACCTCACAGCGCTGAGGTCATGGGTTCTATCCCCACCATGTGTTATATATATGGGGCAGTACGGATGGTGTAATGGTTAGCATTACTACCTCACAGCGCTGAGGTCATGGGTTCTATCCCCACCATGTGTTATATATATGGGGCAGTACGGATGGTGTAATGGTTAGCATTACTGCCTCACAGCACTGAGGTCATGGGTTCTATCCCCACCATGTGTTATATATACGGGGCAGTACGGACGGTGTAATGGTTACATTACTGCCTCACAGCGCTGAGGTCATGGGTTCTACCCCCACCATGTGTTATATATACGGGGCATTACGGATGGTGTAATGGTTATAGCATTACTGCCACACAGCGCTGAGGTCATGGGCTCTATCCCCACCATGTGTTATATATACAGGGCAGTACGGATGGTGTAATGGTTATAGCATTACTGCCTCACAGCGCTGAGGTCATGGGTTCTATCCCCACCATGTGTTATATATACGGGGCATTACGGATGGTGTAATGGTTATAGCATTACTGCCTCACAGCGCTGAGGTCATGGGTTCTATCCCCACCATGTGTTATATATATGGGGCAGTACGGACGGTGTAATGGTTAGCATTACTGCCTCACAGCACTGAGGTCATGGGTTCTATCCCCACCATGTGTTATATATACGGGGCATTACGGATGGTGTAATGGTTATAGCATTACTGCCTCACAGCGCTGAGGTCATGGGTTCTATCCCCACCATGTGTTATATATACAGGGCAGTACGGATGGTGTAATGGTTCGCATTACTGCCTCACAGCGCTGAGGTCATGGGTTCTATCCAGTGGCGTAACTATAGAGGGTGCAGGGGGTGCAGCTGCTATGGGGCCCGGGGCTTGTGGGGGCCCGAAGCCCAGCAGACTTCCCCCTGCACCCTCTTGAAGATTTATGTATTAAATGTGCTGCCATATATGTGAGCGGAAGATCCCCCTCTCCTCCCCCCCCTTCCCCACGCCGTCACCTGTGTGCCGCCGGCGCCTCCAGAGCGGAACGTGAAACCAAGCTGGATTCAGTTAACTGGCCTTGGTGATACCCCCTCCCCAGCGCTGCTGATCGCGAAACCTCAGGCGTGGGACAGTGCTGGGGGAACTGGCATTGTAGGAGGCTCCTCCGTCCGTCTCGCCGTCTCCGCCTCTAGCACACTGACCATGAGACCAAGCGGTGGGGACTTAGAGGCTCCCTCCTCCCCTGGCACTGACCGCAACCCCCGGCCAGAGCTTGGCAGACCCCCTCCCTGTTGGGAGGGTGCTGGGGAACTGCATTCAAGGCTCCTCCGTCCGTCTTGCCGGCTCCGCCTCCAGCTCACTGACCACGAGATCCAGCGGTGGGGACTTGGAGGCTCCCTCCAGCCCCGGCACTGACTGCAAGACCCCTGGCCAGAGCTTGGTGGCACCCCTCCCCGGGAATCTTTGTAAAACCTCCATGGGGAGCTTGGTGGCTTCCCCTCCCCTGGCACTGGTCCCAGCAAGCCCCAGCACTAATCCTCACCCAGTGGAGGGGAATGACTTGGTGGTTCCCTCCCTCCCCTGCACCAGCACGGATCAAGAAGGACCTTCATGCAGCAGCAGCTGCAGGATTGTGCAAGCCAGAGAAGCAATCCCCAGGTCAGTGCTACCATCCACTGTCCCTAGCCCAGTGCACTTATGTCCTCGACCCAAGCCCAGTGCACCCCCCATCTGACCAACCATCTCCAGCCAAGAGCCCCCATCTAACCAATCACCCCCCCCCCAGCCCAGTGCCCCCCATCCCCTATCCTCAGCTCAGTGCCCTCCATCCCCAGCCCAGCGCCCCCCCCCCCCAGTTAACCAACCATCCCCTGTCCCCAGCCCAGTGTCCCCTCCCCCAGTGTTTTGTCACCCTGCCCCCCCTTCCCTACTCAGTTTACTGCCCACACCTAACCCTCAGCTGGTACAGTCAGAGCCCCCCCCCCCCCCATAACCTTAATCCTCACTGTCATGTCACCCTAACCAGTATCCACTCTGTCTGGTCCTGCTTTCTACTCTGTCATACCCCTTCTCATCTACACATCTGACCCCAACCCCCCCCCCCCCCCCCCTCATTCTGGCAGAATGCTGGGGGGCCCTTTCAAAATTTTGCTATGGGGCCCAGACAGGTCTAGTTACGCCTCTGGTTCTATCCCCACCATGTGTTATATATACAAGGCAGTACGGACGGAGTAATGGTTATATTACTGTCTCACAGCACTGAGGTCATGTGTTCTATTCCCACCATGTGTTATATATACGGGGCAATACGGACGGTGTAATGGTTAGCATTACTTCCTCACAGCGCTGAGGTCATGGGTTCTATTCCCACCATGTGTTATATATACTGGGCAGTACGGATGGTGTAATGGTTAGCATTACTGCCTCACAGCGCTGAGGTCATGGGTTCTATCCCCACCATGTGTTATATATACGGGGCAGTACGGACGGTGTAATGGTTAGCATTACTGCCTCACAGCGCTGAGGTCATGGGTTCTATCACCACCATGTGTTATATATACGGGGCAGTACGGATGGTGTAATGGTTATATTACTGTCTCACAGCACTGAGGTCATGTGTTCTATTCCCACCATGTGTTATATATACGGGGCAATACGGACGGTGTAATGGTTATATTACTGTCTCACAGCACTGAGGTCATGTGTTCTATTCCCACCATGTGTTATATATATGGGGCAATACGGACGGTGTAATGGTTAGCATTACTTCCTCACAGCGCTAAGGTCATGGGTTCTATTCCCACCATGTGTTATATATACTGGGCAGTACGGATGGTGTAATGGTTAGCATTACTGCCTCACAGTGCTGAGGTCATGGGTTCTATTCCCACCATGTGTTATATATACGGGGCAGTACGGACAGCGCTGAGGTCATGGGTGCTATCCCCACCATGTGTTATATATACAGGGCAGTACGGACGGTGTAATGGTTATATTACTGTCTCACAGCACTGAGGTCATGTGTCCTATTCCCACCATGTGTTATATATACGGGGCAATACGGACGGTGTAATGGTTAGCATTACTTCCTCACAGCGCTGAGGTCATGGGTTCTATTCCCACCATGTGTTATATATACTGGACAGTACGGATGGTGTAATGGTTAGCATTACTGCCTCACAGCGCTGAGGTCATGGGTTCTATTCCCACCATGTGTTATATATACGGGGCAGTACGGACGGTGTAATGGTTAGCATTACTGCCTCACAGCACTGAGGTCATGGGTTCTATTCCCACCATGTAATATATATATGGGGCATTACAGATGGTGTAATGGTTACATTACTGCCTCACAGCGCTGAGGTCATGGGTTCTATCCCCACCATGTGTTATATATACGGGGCAGTACGGATGGTGTAATGGTTACATTACTGCCTCACAGCACGGAGGTCATGGGTTCTATTCCCACCATGTATTATATATACGGGGCAGTACGGACGGTGTAATGGTTAGCATTACTGCCTCACAGCACTGAGGTCATGGGTTCTATTCCCACCATGTATTATATATATGGGGCATTACAGATGGTGTAATGGTTACATTACTGCCTCACAGCGCTGATGTCATGGGTTCTATCCCCACCATGTGTTATATATACAGGGCAGTACGGACGGTGTAATGGTTATATTACTGTCTCACAGCACTGAGGTCATGTGTTCTATTCCCACCATGTGTTATATATACGGGGCAATACGGACGGTGTAATGGTTAGCATTACTTTCTCACAGCGCTGAGGTCATGGGTTCTATTCCCACCATGTGTTATATATACTGGGCAGTACAGATGGTGTAATGGCTAGCATTACTGCCTCACAGCGCTGAGGTCATGGGTTCTATTCCCACCATGTGTTATATATACGGGGCAGTACGGACGGTGTAATGGTTACATTACTGCCTCACAGCACTGAGGTCATGGGTTCTATCCCCACCATGTGTTATATATACGGGGCAGTACGGACGGTGTAATGGTTACATTACTGCCTCACAGCACTGAGGTCATGGGTTCTATCCCCACCATGTGTTATATATACGGGGCAGTACGGATGGTGTAATGGTTAGCATTACTGCCTCACAGCGCTGAGGTCATGGGTTCTATTCCCACCATGTGTTATATATACAGTGCAGCACGGATGGTGTAATGGTTAGCATTACTGCCTCACAGCGCTGAGGTCATGGGTTCTATCCCCACCATGTGTTATATATACAGGGCAGTACGGATGGTGTAATGGTTACATTACTGCCTCACAGCGCTGAGGTCATGGGTTCTATCCCCAGCATGGCCCTAACTGTGCGGAGTTTGTATATTCTCCCCGTGCTTGCGTGGGTTTCCTCCGGGTACTCCGGTTTCCTCCCACAATCCAAAAATATACTGGTAGGTTAATTGGCTCCACCCCAAAAAATGAACCCTAGAATGAATGTGTCTGTGTGTATATGTATAGATTTTAATCTCCACGGAGGCATATTCTCTGTAAACTGTGCGGAATATATGTGTGCACTATATAAGAAACGGATAATAAATACTACTACTGTGTGGCTTAATCAGGGTTGCCGACTTTTGTAGTCGCCTCTCCGGGAGAAGCCTGGAGAGGAGACTTTCTGCATGACTTCGGGGGGGCGAGGCTTGAGTTTGACATCATTAAGCCCCGCCCCCAGGATGGGAAATAACCCGTTTTGTCTATCTCCGTGGAGGGGGTGGTGCTATAATGACACGATTGTGGCACGTTAGCCCCGCCCCCTCAGTGGAGATCGGAGGTAGGATGGAGGTAGTGGCAATCAGGGTGCTAAGTGGGGGTGCCCAGGATTCCGGGAGGATTGCCCACCTTTCCGGGGGGCCGGGAGGGGACACGATTTTCGGCACCCTCCCGGCCATTCCGGGAGGGTAGGCAACCCTGGGCTTAATGTACAAGGAGCATTACTACTATTCTACAGCATAATGTCTAAAGGGCACTACAACTGTGTGTGGGTATAATATGTAAGAGGCAATACTACTGTGTGGCATATCATTCAAGGTACACTACTACTACTACTACTGTATGGCGTAAAGTGTAAGGAGCACTACTACTGGGGGTGTGGCTCACAAGGATGTCATGTCTGACGAGGCCACACCTCTCGTAGTGAGGTAACACCCCTTCTGTCAGAACGCACGCTTTCAGCACCCACAAATGAACCCATCACCACTAACCACCCTCTTGTGCACCCCCTCCCCCCCCCCCCCCCCCACACACACACACACACCCTTGTCCCCTGTCATTTTCTTCTGAATCCACCACTGCATGGCACCACTGGTCCCAGCAGTCCTCAACTGCTTGGGTACAGTGGTGCTTGTAGAACTGCTACATTTAGCATACCCATGGCTGCAAAAACATGCTGGGCACTGAAGGACATCAGGACAGGGCCCACTGTCCCAATGGATGGAACATATCAATTACTAGTAAGCCCGCACGAAGCAAATGCTTCGAAAGCTAGTGTACTACCTTGTGATTGCCTCTGTGTTTGTGCATGTGTGAGAGAGATAGAGATGTAGTTTCACTCGCTGCCAACAGATGGTAGTGTTTGGGAGACACACAATGAGACACTAGACCAGGCATGTCCAAACTGTGGCCCTTCAGCTGTTGTGAAACTACACATCCCAGCCTCTCTTGCTATAATTTTAGCATTCCTTAATAGCAAAACTGTGGCAAGGCCTGATGGGACTTGTAGTTTCACAACAGCTGGAGGGCCATAGTTTGGACATGCCTGCACTAGACATACTGTATATATAGATGATAGTAACACATATACTGCTTTCACATCACTAACCCAGGTCTGACCCTTTCACACTGAATATGGCTCGCCCATTATACACAGGGAAACCCGCGTTTAACCCTTCCAGGTTTATTCACTTTGGTGCTTTTACACTGCACATCTACCCAGGTCGACCCAGCAACAACCCGACAATAACCCAGGTTATAACTGCAGTGTGAAGGGGTATTAGAACAGAAGCAGCTTGAATTGGTTGGTTAGCGTGAATCAGGAGCAGGACAGTGGGGCACAGGAGCTGGCAGCGGGGGGGCAGGAGCTGGGTAGAGGGAGGGGGAACAGGAGCCGGGAAATGGGAAGCATTAGCCAGGCATTGGGGAGGTATTACCGGGCAGCGGTGGGCAGCGGTGGACAGCAGAGACAGGCAGAATGGAGGGGAACCAGGCAGACAGACATGAGCCACGATGGTTGTGTACGCCAGACACAAATCAATGTCTTTTTTCCTACAATACAGTGATATACAGTTACTGTATTTGTGAAGTGGATTAGCTGGGGCAGAGCGTTCTCGCCAAGCCGTGTCTCTCCCTGTGATAACTGATACATCACTGACATGTATGAGAGAGGGTGGAATTGGCGGGTTGTGTAATGGGTGCAGAGACTGCGGAACCGGTGTGATCTCACCAATAAATGTAAAGCAGCAATAAGTAATGCAAAAAAGTCATTTTGTGACTGGAAATGTCACGCAAGAGGAGCGAATACATTTATATTGTTTCTATGCAGAGTAAATACTGGCTGCTTTTGCATGTAGCCCACAGCTTTATTTTTGCACTACAATTTAGATTTCAGTTTGAGTACACCCCATCCACATCTAACTACTGCACATGTTACATCTGCCCCAACTGCAGTGACAGCGTCATTTTGCCCATTTGCATGCTTTTTTGCTTTGCTAACAAAGTCAGAGTATAACCCTGGTTCTGCAATGTCTCCTCATATAGCATAGCCCCCCGATGTTATCACAGCCCAGGAGTGGGAGATGTCAGCTGATTCCGGCATCGCCAGCTCTCTCTCCGCAGTGATTACGTGCGATGCTAATTCAGAGCGTCACACACACAAACAAATACCATTATTTTCCGTTTTCTTGCTCACTTGGCTTCTTGGTCTAATAGGTTTCAGTCCCCCCGGGACCGGTCCTGGCCGTTCTAACAGAAAGAGCTGACACTCCAGGCTTGTGAGATTCAGTAATTGTATTACATTGTCATTGATCAGAGCAAGAGCGCTGCCGGGCGCCGCAGATCCCATCGCACAGAACGTGCCGCCCTGTCCGGGCCTTTCTCTGGCGGTTTTCTCTAATGTAATGTAATGAGCAGAAATTAGCAGCTTCACTTTGTTTTAGCCTCCCCCCTCCCCTCACTGAGATGCGGTCATTTGGTCTACAGCAGGCATGTCCAAAGTGAATGGGGGCAGAGTGGAGGACCATTCTGATGTGATTAATGATTATGTCAGGCTGAATGGTCAGCCCCCACACATTTACACTTCACCAAATCTGGCCCTAGTTGCAAAAAGTTTGGACACCCCTGCTCTATAGCATGATGGTCGACAGTCATTAGGTCGACACCATTAGGTTGACATGGAAAAAGGTAGACATATGTCTATGTCGACCTAGGAAAATGTCGACATGGTTCTAGGTCGACATAGGAAAAGCTCGACATGTTTCAAGATCGAAAGGTCATTAGTTCGACAGGTCAATAGTTTGACAATGTCTAGGTCGACAGTCAAAAGGTCGACAGTCAAAAGGTCGACATGAGGTTTTTCACAGTTTTTTGAGCCGACATGTGCCGACAGGCGGTATTTCATGCCCTACCATCCACTAGGGCATAAAATAGTGTGCAGAGCGCAGCGAGGCACCGTGCCCGACGCATGGCGAGCGCAGCGAGGCACCGTGCCCGACGCATGGCGAGCGCAGCGAGGCACCGTGCCCGACGCATGGCGAGCGCAGCGAGGCACCGTGCCCGACGCATGGCGAGCGCAGCGAGGGGATGCGTGCACTTTGAACTGTGTCCATGTCGACTATGTTGACATTCAGGTAAAAAACCTGTGAAAAACCCCATGTCAACCTTTTGACTGTCGACATAGGCATTGTCAAACGAATGACCTGTCGACCTAGAACCATGTCGACATTTTCCCATGTCGACCTAATTGTGTCGACCATCATGCTGTACACCAAATGATCCCAACCCCCCGTCGCTAGCATGTGAGGGGATAGTGTACGCGAGCACGTCCCCTCGCATGTGGCCGAAAAGAGAAAGGATTTCGAACGATTTCTTCAGCCTCCGCTCTGAAAAGTGAGTCCATACTTAGTTTTCAGATGTCCGCAGATATCCGAATTGGGAGCAGGCCCTGACATCGTGTGAATTCAGCCTCCTGCCCCCGAGCAGCGCTCTCAGCGTTTTCACGGAGATGACCATAACATGTTGGGCGTTCCCCTCCAGTCACCACCTGCCCGTCCACTTACCTCCCCTACCTGTGTGATCACCTCCACCAATGTTATACTCAACAAAGGCCTTTGGCACATGTGCAGACCCCCCACCATGGAAAAATGGGCCCAATTCGGACCTGCACGAACGTGTCTGAATCGGACACCGTATCCGTGTACCGCGTCCCCTCACAATGCTTCGGGTACGGTGCCTCGCTGCACTCAGCACACTATTATATTTTCCAGCCTTTAATGGTCGACCTAGCGACCATATCCCCTGCTGCTGAGGGAATACGGTTATCCGGTGGCAGATCACAGACTATTCTAACCACGATACCAATAATCTATATCTATGTCTAGTTTCCATGAGCCTCCAAGACACTGCCATCTGCTGGCCATGAGTGAAACTACATCTCTCTCTCTCACACATGCACAAACAGAAGGTAGCATATCAGGGCCCTTATTCTGGTTCATTCACTCGGATGCAAATTCGCACCCTTGCGAGTGAACCAGATCCCGCCTTGCAAATGGTGGTACGCCGGCCCACCATTCGCAATGCGCGCACGTTCGCAATGGTTGCGAATGGGTGTTTTACATAAACATCCATTCGCAGCCTGCGGGGTAACACCCACATCATTCGATGGTCGCCGACCATCGAATGATGTTGATGGCACACGCACATCTACGGTTGCTCAGAGCAACCTTAGATCTACGTACACATTCGGAGGGAAGTGGGCGGGCAGCTGATGTGATGTCAGCTGCCCTCCCCCGCATCATTGGCCCATTAGCATCAGACCGCCCAGCGTTCCATATACTAATGGGCCAGCCTGCCGCCCCATGCCTCCCACCCCCCCCCCAACCCCTCACAAGGATGGGGCAAGTTTGTTCGCCGTGGACGCCCGCACCCAAAGCATGCAAAGCGAAAATATCGGCCTGTGCGAACACCCACGGCCTTTCGAACCGACCAGAATAAGGTCCTAGCTTTCAAAGCTTTCCGTCCAGCGGGATTTCTAGTAACACAGGGGCAGATGTATTAAGCCTGGCAAAGAGATAAACTGGAGATAAAGTGAAAGGAGATAATGCACCGGCCAATCAGCTCCCAACTGTCATATTTCAAACACAGCTGATTGGCCGGTGCGTTATCTCCTTCCACTTTATCTCCAGTTTATCTCTTCGCCAGGCTTAATACATCTGCCCCACAATAACTACTGGCCGAGTGCCCTGCGCCATCAGATATAACAGCGAGCGCAATGTTGATCCGCTACTTTGCAGCCAGCGTCATTCCCATGAGTATATCCATCATTATCACAGTAAGGAGCCAGCATGTCACCACTTGTATACAGGCCTCCGATGGAAACATCGTTTACATTGACGTATAATTTGTCCCCGTAAACCAATGGCCACAATTCTGCCCACTCACTGCCAGGCTGTGCCGCCTGTCGCCTACGAATTATACCTTCCGTAATGTATTTCCCCGGCAGACTCTGCCACCGATAATGGGGACTGATATTAATGATCACAACAGTAGATGTATAATAACACTTCCTATTAAATCTGCTGTAAGTTAATAAGCGCCATACAGGGTGTTACAGTAATATCTACGTCTCATTAGTCACCGCCCATTAATAGTTAATGTGACAATGACACACGGAATTTGTATCGCCTCGTTTGCTCTCGCTGTGCTTTGTACATCGCTGGTATCTTTTGTGATGTTTGTGATAGTTACTGGAAATAAAACGTATTTGCGTTACAACAAAGATTCTCAGGCCGGAACAGTGGCGGATTAGCCACGGGGCGATAGGGGCGGTCGTCCCGGGGCCCCCACACATCTGGGGGCCCCCACACCCGCCACCCCACTGCTGCGGTGGCAGGTCAAGGGTGGCAGGCAGCGCGGTCTGGCAGCGCTGCCGGGCTAGTTACTAGTTCCCATCTGCTGCAGGGACTACGCCGCTCACTTCACATACACCGCAGGGACAGTGGCGTAACTAATAAGTATGCGCCCCCCCAGCAGGGTTAACACCCACTCCCCCTATGTGGTTAAGAACCCCCCCCCCCCCCCTTCCCCGTGCGGCCGGTACCTCCTGCCTTGCGGATCCTGGCTGTCTTGCGGTCCCGGTTCTCCCGGCTCCTGCTGCTTATAAAAAAAAGTGACATTCGGAAAATGGCTGCCCCCATACGAAGGACAGTTTTTGAGGATGCTATATGCGGCGTCCTCTTCTAGCATCCTCAAAAACTGTCCTTCTTATGGGGCAGCCGGGAGAGCTGGGACCCGCAAGACAGCCGGGATCCGCAAGGCAGGAGACCCCGGCCGCACGGGGGGGGGGGGGGGGGGGGGGTGTTAAGCTCCTCAGCAGTTACAGTCAATCGCTGTGATTACAGCAAATCACTATCCCTGCAAAGAAACTCCTAAGTGGCACCACTGACAGAATTTAAGGACTATGGGAGATTAGAAATACAATGCATGGCAGCAGGAGATTTATCACTGAATCAGGAGTCTCCTGCAGGCTACTGGAGGGTCGGCAATTACGATTTAATCCTACAGTGTATATGTGATAGAGCAGAAGCAGTATGTGGGCACTGTGGTCTGAAGGGGACTGTGCATAAAATTCCACCAATTACATCCACGCCTCCAATTATTTCGCAAACTGGGAGGAGTTTGGCCCCCTATAAAGAGGATATGTTAATGAATCTGAACGGGACGCCAATAGCCGAATGTAATAGGGTCTGAATTTGGGAAATGCGCGAGTTTCCCGCTGCAGTAGAGCAGGGAATCTTGACTCTCGGTTTCCTGGGGTGAGAACACGTAGATTTCTCCCTACACTAAACCGTTTCCTTCTTATTACAATCTAAATTTTTAATGCGAGTTGGCAGCATCAATGAACTATTCCGCACTTAGCGCATCATATTTTTCGCATCAATCGGCAGATTATTTAAATAACCTAAGATTCAGATTGTCGAGCTAATAAAAACACAGCGGGATCAAAGCTTTTTTTTTTTTTTCTTTACCAATTAAATTGTAGGGAAGAGAAAAATGAGACGAAGACACGATAGCCGTAAGTAAGAGGTCCCCAAACTACCTGCGTTAGTTTTTTTTTTTATGTTAACGTAGCCGATTATTACTCGATAATTGACGGCTGGATGAGGGTACAGGATGAGGCCTTGGATGGTAAGAAGACATTTGAGTCAATCATGATTGAGGCTCTCACCGTGGGCACTTCACTCTCTCCTGGTTGGAGAGGATTTCAATGTCACAAACTGTAATTATCAATCAGTCCGCTCCTTCCCACTTGCTAGATAGTTTCTAAGTGTATCTCAGAGAGATGATGAGATATTGGCAGATGTTGTGCAAGGAGTTTTATTATCTGTGTGCACTCAATGGAATCTGAGCCCTGGAAATAAAGGGCCTTATTCAGCTTACCGCCACAATGCAGAACGCCCCCTCCCCCGGCACCCAAATCCCGAAGGGATGCGTTCCCGACTTTTATTAGAGCCGCTATCTGCCAAAAAGGGGCGGGCACTGAGGTCATGTGACGTCAATTAACCCTAGAATGTCTGTGTGTGCGTCGTGTACATGTGGTAGGGAATATAGATTGTAAGCTCCACTGGGGCAGGGACTGATGTGAGTGTTCAACTATTCTCTGTACAGCGCTGCGGAATATGCGTGCGCTATATAATAACTGGTAATAATCTCTGTACAGTGCTGCGGAATATGTGTGCGCTATATAATAACTGGTAATAATAGTCTCTGTACAGCACTGCGGAATATGTGTGCGCTATATAATAACTGGTAATAATAGTCTCTGTACAGTGCTGCAGAATATGTGTGCGCTATATAATAACTGGTAATAATATTCCCTGTACAGCGCTGTGGAATATGTGTGCGCTATATAAATAACTGGTAATAATATTCTCTGTACAGCGCTGTGGAATATGTGTGCGCTATATAATAACTGGTAATAATAGTCTCTGTACAGCGCTGCGGAATATGTGTGCGCTATATAATAACTGGTAATAATATTCTCTGTACAGCGCTGCGGAATATGTGTGCGCTATATAATAACTGGTAATAATATTCCCTGTACAGCGCTGAGGAATATGTGTGCGCTATATAATGACTGGTAATATTAGTCTCTGTACAGCGCTGTGGAATATGTGTGCGCTATATAATAACTGGTAATAATGTTCTCTGTACAGCGCTGAGGAATATGTGTGCGCTATATAATGACTGGTAATATTAGTCTCTGTACAGCGCTGTGGAATATGTGTGCGCTATATAATAACTGGTAATAATAGTCTCTGTACAGCGCTGCGGAATATGTGTGCACTATATAATAACTGGTGATAATAGTCTCTGTAAAGCGCTGCAGAATATGTGTGCGCTATATAAATAACTGGTAATAATAGTCTCTGTGCAGCGCTGCGGAATATGTGTGCACTATATAAATAACTGGTAATAATAATCTCTGTACAGTGCTGCGGAATATGTGTGCACTATATAATAACTGGTGATAATAGTCTCTGTAAAGCGCTGCAGAATATGTGTGCGCTATATAATAACTGGTAATAATATTCTCTGTACAGCGCTGTGGAATATGTGTGAGCTATATAATAACTGGTAATAATATTCTCTGTACAGCGCTGCAGAATATGTGTGCGCTATATAAGAAACTGGTAATAAATAAATAGTTTCAGTGATTTTCAACCTTTTTCCAACTCGCAGCGCACCAAATGATTTCACATTGCCAAGGAACAGGATCTGAGCCTCACATATTGGCACCCACAGGAAAAAAAGTTAAACCCATTGGCCCCCACAGGAAAAAAAAATCACATTAGCCCCCACATAAAAAAAAACGGTACTTATGTATTATCTGGACTCCCATGTTAAATGCACCCCATTTTTTCATACCCCTACTATCCAACTACGCATGGAGTTGATTTTATATAGTGTGGCGAGCGCAGCGAGCCACCGTGCCCGAAGCGTGGTGAGCGCAGCGAGCCCCGCGAGGGGACGCGGTCTCATAAGAAAAACGGGAGTCCAGATATTACATAAGTACCAAAAAAACAATTCCCCATAGAGTACACATATAAAACACAGTAAAGTACAATACAGAGTCTGTACCAGGCTTATCTTCGTGCAGGACACAGGACCTTATGCCAATGCCAACTGTTTTTTAATGTGGAGTGCCCCAGAAGGTACAGTTAAAAATGCATCTCTGGCTCCAGCGGCACACTTGGGAACCGCCCCTGGCACCCTAGTGCCCATACACTGAGGCGATTTGGTCCGATTTCAGCCGAATGCGACCAATCGGGCCGTTAAAACGGACCAAATCGTCCCTTCCGGACATGCAGTTGGGTCCGATGCTCGATTCTGTGCGCATCGGACCCGACCAGGTGGTCAGACCGGCAGGCCGACCGACCACCCTTTCCTATACCTCCCAACTGTCCCGCTAAACGCGGGAACGTCCAGATTTTTGGGGACGTTCCCGCGTCCCTCCCGCGGCCGGCAGTGTCCCGCTGCGGGGGGGAGGGGGGGGCAGTTGGGAGTCCCCCCCCCCAATCTCACAGAATAGATGCTGTCTATTCGCGGCCAAAAAACGAGGGCGCGGCCTAATTTGCATAAGCCGCGCCCTCATATGCCACACCCCCTTTACGGACGCGGTGTCCCTATTCTTATCTTCAGAAAGTTGGGAGGTATGCGTTTCTCCTGGCGGGGAGGTGGGCGGGAAGCAGGGACGCATGCGATCCATCAAAACGGGAGGTCCCGGCGGCTCGCAGGCTGTCAGGTGTCCGGACACTGCTGCGAGACGTCGCAGGCAGTGGCAGGTATTCAATGCGGCCGGCGAGGGGGTTAAACAGCGAGGATTGCAGAAAACCAGCGATCCTCGCTGTTTAACCCCCGCGCCGGCCGCTCGCTCGATTCAATGTTCTGGGGAAATCCTCGCTGTCACAGGACGGCGAGAATTCCCCAAAACAGCGAGACCCGCGGCAAATGCAGAAAACTCTCTGTACTTAGCCGCGAGTCTCGCTGCTTCTGGAGCCGCATATGCCAATTCCCCCTCGCTCAAAAAATGGAGCGAGGGGGAATTGGCGTATCAGGGGGCTGCGTTGAATACTGACAGGGTGAGTGGTGACGGTGAGCAGGAAGCTCTGCTCGCTGTCGCCGCTCGCCCACAACATTGAATACCCCCCAGTGTATGGGCACCTTTAGTGCTGTACATCTTCCCCATTAGGTTGTAACTGTCTTAGGCCTCTAAGCCACAGCACAAACACACATCGCTCTCACGTATTATAGTCCCTGGACATACGGAGCGTGAAATTGCCCCAGTTGCCTCATTTCTTTCTCCATAATCGCCCGGCGTCTTTTTTACAGATCATCAGCAGATTTCTTCCCTGGTATCTTCTTTGTCATAGTGACTGGAGATACTAGTGACAGTCCGCAGGCCCTGCATGTGATCCTCTCCACTACAGCTTTTACCAGTGCACAAGTCATGGGCAACCTCCTAGCAAAACTCGGCCAAATGAGGGAAGAACTGGGCAGGCCGGGAGCTGGATGGGTAATGGGAGCACTTGGAGTGGATTCGTTTTCCCTGATATTTTTTGGGGGGTGGTATGAGTTTGCAGATAACAGGTGTTACATAACATTGTACATAACTTTATAGGATCTGTCTTGTGTTTCGCTATATGGTTACACTGTTTTACGGTGCAGCTGCCCTCCATCATCTGTATAGGATATTAATATAGTCTCCGTGTTCGGTATCATTCTATGCAGCTGAGTATAACTGTGTAACCTGATTAGTAACAGCCGTCCGGACCACACCACAGTGCGCCTTCACATGACGCTTCTACAGCGGAGACATCAGATCAGGCTCAGAATTACAACAAGATAGAGCAGGAATCCTGCCGGCCTATAAATATTACTGGACATGTTTCTGCTGATTTAACAATTATCGGGTTTTAGAGCATTATTCTCGGCAATAAGAAATTGATGTTCCATCCAAATGTGTCGAAATACACATGTATTCGCCGACGCTCGGCAAGAGCCCGTCCTATGTGGATCGGAGCGATGTTTGGGGGGAATACGGTCGTAGGTCGACACAACATGTATTGGGTCGACCACAGAAGGACGACATGGCTGAGGTTGACAGGGTTGGAAGGTTGACAAAAGCATTAGGTGGACAATGGCTAGGTCGACAGTCATTAAGGTCGACATGAGTTTTTCACTCATCCTACTGTCCTACTATCCATTAGGGCATGGTAGGAGATTACAATAGTGTGCCTGAAGTATGGCGAGCGTAGAGGTACATGTTTGAGTCCATGTCGACCATGCCGACAGTCAGGAAAGCCGCCGTCGACCTAATGCTTGTGTCCACCTTCCAACCCTGTCAAACTTAGCCATATCGACCTATTTCACGTGTCAACCTAAGCTTTGTCAACCTTCTGTGGTCGACCAATGCATGTCAACCTAATATAGGTTGGACCCATACCCATATGGAGCACATCATTTAGGGGTGTGGATTTCCATTGACTGTTGACAGTGTCTAGGGTGCCAGTCAATAGGCAGCAGGTCGACATGTATTAAGTCGACATGGTTGAAATGTCGACAAGCAAAAGGTCGACATGGAAAAGCTCTCTACTGCTTTATGAGCAATGCTCTACTTTCCAGAGTCAGTGACCCCACCCTTTAGGTGTGTTGTCATGACATCACTGGTTTAGGGGTGGGGCATGCAAATAGCGTGTTGCGGTACTGCACATTCTACCTGTATTATTGCATTGTGCAGCTTTATATCTTTATATATAATTTTTTTTATTTTGTGTATTCTAACGAGATCTTGAAAACAAAACAAAACAAAAAACTTAAATGTAAAACAATGAATGCGAAGCCCCAATCTGGGGCCTGAGTGATATCGTTACCTAGAGAACGCTGAGTAACTCGGAGAAGTGTCGTGAAGGCATTGTAGGAACATTACGTCTTAACACAAGAGAGCAATCAATAACGTTTCCCACTGCACCGTCATCTGGAAACGCTGCAAATGAATTGGAAAGTCTTCAACAGAGAGAAACAAGAAGGAATATTTTACTGAGCGTAGAGGGGGCAGCGTCTGTATGTGCCTTTTGTCACATGACCTTTTCCCCCACCACTGCCCCCCCCCGCACTGTCACCAGTTGTGCCGATCCGGCTACCCCCTCCAGGAAAGGGCAGCCCAGGGGTAAAAAGTAGAGATGTGCAGGCTCTGCTTTACTCTGATTTCAAAGCAGGATCTTATTGGCTATCCCAAATCGCATGACCGCTGTTGACAGTTGATAGCCAATAAGATCCTGCTTTGAAATCAGAGTAAATCGGACCCTGCACATCTCTAGTAAAAAGTGGTCCGGAATGGGGCAAAACTGAGTTCTGTCAGTTGTATTTGGTGGCGAAACGCGTTTCCTTCTCCGCCGGCCCATATTTCCTGCTGTGCCTTCTCAGAGCAACCTTGCATATGCAAGCACCTTCCGCATCTTTCAATGGTCGGCTACTATGGAAAAATGTGGGAGGTTCCCGGTGGCATGCGGATATATGCTTATGTAAAACATCCATTCACAGCCAGTGCGAATGTACGCGACTTGCGAATGGTGGTCTGGCGTACCACCAGTCGCAAGGTGGGATCTGGTTGCGAATTTACATCCAAGCGAATGAGCCAGAATACCCCACTGTGTCATCAATTCAGGATGCTCATGTCACCTGCTGATCAAACCGACCACTCTTCTTCCCCACTGGGCGGCTAAGAGGGGAAGGTGGCCGTCTCTGGAGACTTGCCCACTTTTTTATGGGTGCATCATTTTCAGGGACCTCCTCAGGGGCAGATTTATTAAGCTCAGTGAAGTGATAAAGTGTCTGGTTTTAATCACCGGCCAATCAGCTAAATGATCGATGTAATGGGGCGGGGCGTGCTAGATGTCGGTCAAACTGTGACTTTTTTTTTTAAAGGGGCAATCATTTACAAGACATGGTTTTGCCTTGTTAATAATTGTAATTTGGGATGGCCAGCATCCCGCATGGCGGTCAATTACATCTCGCCCCTAGACATCAACATGGGAAATGCTGATCGTTATTCCTGTGAATTGCACCAGTTTCGTTACAGTTACACACAAAACAGAATAAAACAAGGCTGGGTACTAATAACCCCACAGATGGTAATTGGGCACGCAAGCGTACCCTCTATAGGGCAGATGTGGCAGAACTATGGCATGCTGGCCAATCAGAGTGCAGACTGTAGTGTTGTGCGAGGACTCAGCGGAAGCACAGGACTTGGACGCAGGAGGGGCAAGTAACATAAGGGGGGTTTAAATAAACTAAAGGTGGGGGCTTTGGGCTGGCAGCTATGGGGGGGGGGGGGCTATAGGATGGCACCTAATGCAGGGGACTCTGGGCTGGCTTATAAGGGGGGGAATACCCTTGGCTGGCACATAAGGAGGGGCTCTGAGATGGCACGTAACAAGGGTATTATGGCGTGGCATATTCGGAGTTAGGTCCTAATTTATGTTTGTACACAACAGAATTCTATACCTACCTCGCAGCCTGACAGTGAGCGGCTGTCAGTGTGCTGATTGGTGGATGGCTGGAACCCTGCACCAATCAGAGTACAGTATTATCTACCTGCCTCCCAGCCTGCAGCCTGACAGTGAGTGGCTGTCAATGGGCTGATTGGTGGATGGCTGTAACAATGCACCAACCAGAGTACAGCATTCTCCACCTGCCTCCCAGCCTGCAGCCTGACAGTGAGCGGCTGTTAGTGTGCTGATTGGTGGAGGGCTGGAACCATGCACCAACCAGAGTACAGCATTATCTACCAGCCTCCCAGCCTGCAGCCTGACAGTGAGCGGCTGTCAATGTGCTGATTGGTGGATGGCTATAACTATGCACCAACCAGATTACAGCATTCTCCACCTGCATCCCAGCCTGCAGCCTGACAGTGAGTGGTGATTGGTGGATGGCTGGGATCCCAGTGCATTGCTTTGTCCTTGGCCTACAATGCTGCTAAGATATCTGTGCACGGCTGTCTGGCACATGATGTATTTTATGATTATAACTGAGAGCAAATCCGAAATCCAACATCATTCAAATACAATATTTATTTCAAGATATATTTATTGGTTTTAGTGTTTCTTAGAAAAAAAATAAACAAAACCTGATTGCTGGGAGTCAAAATTGGATGCCCTGCTATGGGGTAACAGCATTATTCGGATGGTACCTGTGGTAATGTATTTTCCTGTCTGTGTCCCTTTAATTCCTAGACATGAGCTGTCAGCGGAAGGGGCTATAGCACCAGCAGCTCCGGGTTCTATTAATGATGTGAGTACAGAACCCTCTGTTCCTTCCTGCATTAATATTCTGACACTGTGGGAGGAGATCTGTCGTCTCTCTACCCACCGGTGCTGTGTTGTGTCTGCTCTGCGATGATGTCACACTCGGCAGCGTGCATGTTGCTGGCACATTGTACCATGCATTCTTATGGTGCTTTGCTTCCTTGACCTTGGATGTGACACTGAACCGGTTGTAAGCTGCTCAGTAGGCCAAGTACTGTATATTGCAGGTGCTATTACAGCAGCGCTGAGTCCCCAATTACAGGGGGTGTGGATAATCTATTAGACCACACTTAGGTTGACAGTCATCAGGTCGACCACCTTGGGTCGACATGAGCCAAGGTCGACATGGGTCAAGGTCGACATGTGTTTAGGTCGACATGGGCCAATGTCGACATGGGTTTATGTCGACAGTTGTTAGGTCGACATGGGTTTTTCGCTGTTTTTTTACCCGAATGTCGACACGGTCGATATGGACACAGTTGGAGGTGAACAGCAGCCCCTCACATCGCTCGCCCTGCTTCGGGCACGGTGCCTCGCTGCGCTCAGCACACTATTTTATTCTCCCACCACGCCCTAGTGCATACCTCCCAACTGTCACGATTCCGTCGGGACAGTCCCGATTTTCGGGTCCTGTCCCGACGTCCCACCCGCGGCAGGCATTGTCCCGCTGCGGGGGGTGGCAGTTGGGAGACCCCCCAATCTAGTAGAATAGACGCTGTGCGCATGCGCACAGCGTCTATTCTCGTATGAAAATGAGGTCGCGCGAGTGTCCCTATTTCATCCGGACACAAGTTGGGAGGTATGCTAGTGGATGGTAGGGCATGAAATACCGCCTGTCGGCACATGTCGGCTCAAAAACAGTGAAAAACCCATGTCGACCTAACGGCTGTCGACCTAAACCCATGTCGACCTTGGCCCATGTCGACCTAAACACATGTCGACCTTAACACATGTCGACCTATAACCCTGTCGACCTTGGCCCATGTCGACCCAACGTGGTCGATCTAATGACTGTCGTAATGTGGTCTAATAGATGACCGTTTCCCATTTCAGGACCTTCCCAGCAACCTCAGCTCTTGTTACGAATTTATCCATAGATATTAGGTATGGCCATCGACTATCGATGTTCCCAAAACATCGATGGTCGGGACCTAGTGCTCGATGTTTTGGGCATCGATAGGGGAGGGTCGAATAGTTTGATGCCATCAATGGATGGCATCCGATGTCGATATATATTTTTTTTACCCTGCTGGCCAGCTGCCCAGCTACTCCGATTCCTAGACTGGAGTGTGACTCACTTTCTGAATTAGAATAATGTCATCATGCGGTGCAGCCACAGCGGCACTGGTCTGGGAGTCGGGACTGTCTCTAGTGGATGGACTCCGGAGCAGGACACAGAGCCAGGAGGAGGAGTCAGCCGAGCCGGCCAGTCTCGATGGTGCCCATCGTCTACTACTTGCGCATGTACAGAGGAAGCCCGGGCCGGGTGGCCTCCGCCAGGTGCGCACATGCGTGATAGAACTAACTAACCTGACGCGCTGATAATAATGTTTTTCTGCACATGTGCACGCCGCCCGAGAGCGGTGGCCACCACGCTCTTCCTCTGTGCATGCGCAGGTACACAATGGTGGGAACCATCGATGGCTGCCGATAGAATGGTTTATAGCCATCGATGGTTCCTTTATAAACTGCGATTGATGGTCACCATCGATGGAAGATGCGTCGATGGCCATCCCTAATAGACATTTAAGCAACCTGTGGCATTGTTGTAGAACTACAAGAACCAGCATACCCTGTCAGCCAGAGTGTAGGGAATGCTGCCAGTTACCAGTCTCGCTCCTCCCAGTCAGCAACTGCTGTCATTGTCAAGGTCGACAAGACAGTGAAAAAGTTGACATGAGTTTTTCACTCTATTCATGAGCTACCCTCCACTAGGGCGTGGTGGCAGAATAAAATAGTGTGCGAGACACCGTGCCCAAAGCTTGGTGAGCGTAGTAGCCAGGCGGTACACTTAGACGGTGTCCATGTCGACTGTGTCGTCATTCTGGACAAAAACATGAAAAACTCGACCTCTTGACTGTCGACCTTGCCATTGTTGACCTAATGTTTGAGTCGACCTTCCAACCCAGTTCACCTTAGCTATGTCAACCTATTTTATAGTCAACATAAGCCCTGAAGACATTCAGTGGTCAACCCAATGACCCATACCAGTCATTTATTCCATGTGCTACAGTTGCCGGCGGCTGTTACCGTCTCTATGGCGGCGATTCTCCTACTTAGAAGCCTGAAATGATTATTCACATGTGTTATTTATACATATTATTCATTCTCTGTTTCTGGCCTTCGGGATTTGCCTGGAGATTTATACGTTACTGACGGCGCTATGTTCTAAAGCATCTTATACTCGGATGGAAACTATTTAATAGCTGGGGCTTTATTGCATATTGAAAGTTAATTCTAATTCATAGCTTAATGTTAATTGCGCCATAAAAGGGCTAATTCAGAGAATGGAGATTATCGGGTCGGGCGAAATACGAATCCACGCAAATTTTGGAGTTGAGGAAATGCAAAAAAAAATGTACACCTTGCTGAAGCCTGTTACATTGCTGATGGGGGCTGATGGCACATGTGCAGAAAGTGACATTTGGGGGCTGTCCAGCGTCTGCGGGCTACATGTAAAAGCAGTCAGTATATTTACACTGCATGCAAATAATAAATGGTGACTCCATTGCATCGCCATGCCCCCAGCGCCACCCAATGGGCCACTACCCCATTACACCCACTCAGTGCCGGCCTCCTTGCACTCCTTGCTTTGCAGCCCGTGTCCCTCCTGTGGGGTCTGGGTCATTGGGTGGACCCAATTTAGGATGACAGGGCTTACTTGTCCAGGACCACTTCAGGGCATCGCATACCTCCCAACAGTCCCGATTTCAGCGGGACAGTCCCGATTATTAGGGCCTGTCCCACTGTCCCTCCCGCGGCCGGCAGTGTCCCGCAGTGAGGGGGGGCTGTTGGGAGCCCCCCCTGTCGGCTGCTAAGCAGCGGGGAATGAACGCTGTGCATCTATTCCCGCAGCCAGGGGGCTGGGGGCATGGCTAGAGGCTCACAGAGCCTCTGGGTCATGCCCCCATAGCGGCAAAATGGGGGCGTGGCCTCGCGGGGGAGCCGCGTGTATAGACCACGCCCCCAAAATTTATCACTATTAGTTGCTTACACATACCCCACATTCTATGACACTTTACACTCTATTACACTTCACAGCTATATTTTATTTATGTGATGCCCTGGGGTGGTTTTGCTGGACTGGTTTGGTGGTGCCCTGCACCCCAGGCATGAACCCCATAGTGCTAGGGACCTGCTCTAATGAGGAGACCTTAACGTGGTGAGCAGGTAGATATCTTTGGCCAAATGTATGCTAACACCCTCATAAATGAAATATAAAAGGAATATATGTTAACATTAATGAGTGTATAGTGCACCTGCAACCCCCCTCTGTTCTGCATATAGCTAAAAATCTCAGCAAGGTAGCGCCTCTCATTACAGGGTGCGCAGTCTAGGTCCCCCTCTTCCTATAAAGGCTTTGGGAGCTAAGTCTGCAACGGAAGGGATGCCTGCACTCTGGAAGCCACAGAGGTAAGAGGACGCCCTGCTGGCCCACTCATCTCCATATAGTGGCGGGCTGCCCGCCCATGCCTCCACTAGCCGGCGGGCATCTGTGCTGCTGACAGGGTGACTGACTCCCTGCTCCCCTCCGAAGGCCGTAAGCAGGGAGATGTGGGGTACCCCAGCCCTTCATGGCTCCCAGCGCACTTTCAGGTCAACAGTAAATCATAATGGCTGACATTTCATTTCTCCTCTCTGGGGGGAACCCAGAGAGGAGACTTTCAGCTGCACTTAGGGGGGCGGAGCCCTGCATCATCAATCCCCACCCCCTTTACAGAGGATTACACGATTCGCAGGTGTACATGGAGGGGGTGAGAAATGACATGATTTGCACCATTTCAGCCCCGCCCGTCCGCGTACACCTGCGAATGCCGGTATTCGACCATCACGGCAGGAACACACCAGAAGCTTGCCCACCCTCCGGACCCCATTTTCGGGAGCCTCCCGCCCATTCCGGGTAGACATATGTCGACGTAGACACTGTCGATATACGGAACAGATACCATTTCCTATGTATCTCTAGCAGTGAAATAAAGAAGACAGGATTCATGAGCGATCTTTCATCCTTGTGGTATACGGTCATTAGGTCGACAGTAAAAAGGTCAAAAGGCCGATCACGATTGGTCGACAGAAGGTTGATAAGGAAAAAGGTCAACATGAGTTCATCGTAATTTTTTTCTTACCGATTTGTTAATCATTTACCATCCAAGTGTCACATAGAGTTAGATTATAATAGTGTTGCCCGTGTCGACTCTTGTTTCATACGTCAGCGGTTTCTTTATGCGGCCCTCACAACGGCAGCCCGGAGCATGGTGTATGCAACGTCAGGACCCTGCAGTCTCCACAAGCTCAGCAGCCGCTCAGTATAACGTTACTAACACTTGGCCCCAGCAGATATAACATTTCTGAGTTGTAAAGATTATAAATAAGTACAGAACGTCTGACACCACCGGCTGGAACCACTGACTGTCCTCGTATCGCCGGTGACAGGCCCAGATCAGCAGCTTGCTGAGAGACTGTACCCAAGTTATGGACAAACCCTACTGATCCGTCTGGCTCTGGACAACTCTACCCAACTATCTGTGTGTGATCTACATGGATTTTATCATTCACGTCCCCCTGCCCAAATCTACAAGGGGGGGGGGGGGGGGGGAGCGGAACCCGGGTCTGTGTAAAAAGTACCCTCTTCCCCCCTCTCGACGCCACTATTTACAGCTATTCCCTGATAACTGGTGTATTCTGGGGGTAATGCGCAAATATCCTATACAATAAAATCCTAACACAGTTACTCACCTCTATGGGGGGAATTCAAGTGGTGTGCACAGGAGCTCACTAGATGGCAACTGATGGAACAGTTCAAGTGTTCCACTGTTTGGGCGCTGATGCTGAGCCGGACATTACTTTTATTTACCCTGCACAGAAACAAATTTGTGTCAACCATTGTGCCGTGGTACACTAGTGTGACTTGAGCGGTTCTCGAGTTGCCCCCAGATCTAGAGATGTCCGCACCAGTTTACAGCCACCACCAGTTCAACTGTTATTCAATGGTCTTTTGTTTTCACCTGAGGGCCAAAGTATTTTATTTTGTTACCTGTGGGGACCAGTGTGATTGTTTTGTTTTCATATGGGGGCCAATGGGTTCATTTTTATTCCTGTGGGGGCCAATGTGTTTTTCCCTGTGGGGGACAGATGGTGTGCCCTGGCATTTTTAAAATCTTGTTTGGTGTGCTGCGAGTTGAAAAAGGTTTTAAAATCAATGGTCTAGATCAGGCATCAAACTAGGACCATCCAGCTGTTGTAAAACTAAAATTCCCATCATGCCTTGCTACAGTTTTGCTATTAGGGAATGTTAAAACTATGGCAAGGCATGCTGGGATGTGTGGTTTCACAACAGCTGGAGGGCCACAGTTTGGACATGCCTGCTCCAGATAGACAGTCAATAGGTCTACCCCAAAAGGTAGACATGCAATACAGCAGGTCAACAGGGTCAAAAGGAGGACAGAGTCAAAAGGTCGACATGGAACAAAAGGTCAACAGGGTCAACACAGGTTGACAGGGTCAAAATGTCAAGAATCGATATGTCGACAGAAACAGGTAGACACATGACAAGGTCCACATGAGTTTTTCATGATTTTTTTTGTTCTTACTTCACCATCTATGTCGGCATAGAGGGAGAATGTAATAGTCGTGCTGGAACCTGGTTGTGACCTGGGTTGAAATGCCAGGTTGCTCGACCAGGGAATTTTGCTATTGGCAGTTTCACATCGCAGCTCAACAGGGGTCGACACAACAATAACCTGGGTCCCAAGGTGCGGTCTGAAAGGGGTATTAGAGTGTTAGCAGTGTCTTGTGTAAGGTATGGGCATATAATGGATATATTTTGTAGATGCGTGTAACATGATTCTGAGACAGACTGAATGTGGGGAACAAAGGACAGGTCACAGTTACGGATGACCCCTACGCAGCGATCCTGTGTGGTACGATTGATTGTTGAGTTCCCAACAGTAAACACCAGAGCTTAGATTATCTCTTCACCGGTCTTAATGCATCTGCCCCATTCTGTCCCATTACACACAACTTTCAACTCATTCAATGGAAGCCAGAGGTGTGTGCTCCAATTCGCCCAGTGCAAAACTGTCCTGGGGACATAGGACATAGGACCCTCTCAGGAGGAGAAGGGCCCAGTTACTCCCCGTCTGCACAGAGCCAAAAGGCCTCTTGACCAGAGGAACAAGCAATGGCTCATTGCCTACTGGGGGCCTCATTAAGACCACCAGCGTACATGAACATCTACGATTGATCTTAGTAAAAGAGCAGAGAACGATTACACACAACGAATGTTATGCCCACATTATTAGGATCAAGGTCTACTTAATATAATTAAAAAGCAGATACTGCAGTCATTTGAGCTGCTGTGACATCACTGGCCCCACCCCTGGATGTGAATCCACCAATCTAATCACTGCATTTCTGCATCACTTGCCCCCCCTCCCCACCACCACACACACACACACACACACACACACACACACACACACACACACACACACAATAAAGTGTAACAATGTATGTAAAAAAAAAAATAGAAGTCAGTAAATGTTTTTGAAAATTGTCAGCAAATGTCATGTTTGCTTATCACTGGGAAGGCACTTTTACATGGCACAATGACAATCTGCCAACCCTGTGATTGACAGGTGTTCTCAAGAGGGTCTGCAGCAGTTCTGGCAGCTGTCCTGGCTCACTGACCTCCCACTGCCCTCTCCATACACACAAAGGGCACATGTCAGGGCTTGTGATGTCATGCTCATGTGCCCAATCAGTGCTGCAGCCTGGCACAGAGGGCATGGTGCCACCAAGCTCAGGGCCACTGACTCTTTGTGTGTCTCCCCTAACAAATAAGGAAAGGCGAGGACTCAGAAGAAGCAAGCTGCCATGCTGCTACCCCCAGACAGGCTGCCAGTAGCCTGCCCTCCCCCCAGCCTGGCACTCATTGGCTGGCCTGCTTTGTCTTAGGGCTGGGAGATAGCTCCATGCCCCCTCCCTTTGTGTCAGGCAGCTGCAGCAGCACATGAATGTATATAGGGGAGGGTGGGGGTGGATGTGGAGGGAACCATCTGTCTCCCAGCCAGCAGTAGCAGCAGGCAGAGTGTCAGCTTTGGGATCAGCCTTCCAGCCAGCCGCAGCCATCAGCGCACTCTCCGCCAGCATGGTGCTAGTACACGTCGGCTACCTTGTTCTTCCAGTCTTCGGCTCTGTACGGAACCGAGGTAGGTGTGGGGGCAGCTGGTGGTGAGCCGGGCACGGGAGGGGGCTGTGGGGTGGGTGGGGAGATTGCAACGTTCTGCTGGGGGGTAGTCCTAGTAATGCAGAACACAACGTTGCAATCGTGTATATACTGCTGCTGTATGGGTGTATCTATATAGGGGTATATTGTAGGGTATGGGTATATCTATATAGCTATATATTGTATACATTGTATATGTACATACAGTCTATATAGGGACACAGTGTACATACAGTCTATATAGGGATACATTGTATATGTACATACAGTCTATATAGGGATACATTGTATATGTACATACAGTCTATATAGGGACACAGTGTACATACAGTCTATATAGGGATACATTGTATATGTACATACAGTCTATATAGGGACACAGTGTACATACAGTCTATATAGGGGATACATTGTATATGTACATACAGTCTATATAGGGACACAGTGTATATGTACATACAGTCTATATAGGGATACAGTGTATATGTACATACAGTCTATATAGGGATACAGTGTATATGTACATACAGTCTATATAGGGATACAGTGTATATGTACATACAGTCTATATAGGTATATATTGTATACATTGTATATGTACATACAGTCGATATAGGGACACAGTGTACATACAGTCTATATAGGGATACATTGTATATGTACATACAGTCTATATAGGCATACAGTGTATATGTACATACAGTCTATATAGGGATACAGTGTATATGTACATACAGTCTATATAGGGACACAGTGTACATACAGTCTATATAGGGATACATTGTATATGTACATACAGTCTATATAGGGACACAGTGTACATACAGTCTATACAGGGATACATTGTATATGTACATACATTCTATATAGGGATACAGTGTATATGTACATACATTCTATATAGGGATACATTGTATATGTACATACATTCTATATAGAGATACAGTGTATATGTACATACAGTCTATATAGGCATACAGTGTATATGTACATACAGTCTATATAGGGATACAGTGTATATGTACATACAGTCTATATAGGGATACAGTGTATATGTGCATACAGTCTATAAAGGGATACAGTGTATATGTACATACAGTCTATGTATAGGGATACAGTGTAAATGTGCATACAGTCTATATAGGGATACATTGTATATGTACATACAGTCTATATAGGAATACAGTGTATATGTACATACAGTCTATATAGGGATACAGTGTATATGTACATACATTCTATATAGGGATACAGTGTATATGTACATACATTCTATATAGGGATACATTGTATATGTACATACAGTCTATATAGGGATACAGTGTAAATGTGCATACAGTCTATATAGGGATACAGTGTTTATGTACATACATTCTATATAGGGATACATTGTATATGTGCATACAGTCTATATAGGGATACATTGTATATGTACATACAGTCTATATAGGGATACAGTGTATATGTACATACAGTCTATATAGGGATACAGTGTATATGTACATACAGTCTATATAGGGATACAGTGTATATGTGCATACAGTCTATATAGGGATACAGTGTATATGTGCATACAGTCTATTTATAGGGATACAGTGTATATGTACATACAGTCTATATAGGGATAAATTGAATATGTACATACAGTCTATATAGGGATACATTGTATATGTGCATACAGTCTATATAGGGATACAGTGTATATGTACATACATTCTATATAGGGATACATTGTATATGTACATACAGTCTATATAGGGATACATTGTATATGTACATACAGTCTATATAGGGATACAGTGTATATGTACATACAGTCTATATAGGGATACAGTGTATATGTACATACAGTCTATATAGGGATACAGTGTATATGTGCATACAGTCTATATAGGGATACAGTGTATATGTGCATACAGTCTATGTATAGGGATACAGTGTATATGTACATACAGTCTATATAGGGATAAATTGAATATGTACATACAGTCTATATAGGGATACATTGTATATGTGCATACAGTCTATATAGGGATACAGTGTATATGTGCATACATTCGATATAGGGATACATTGTATATGTGCATACATTCTATATAGGGATACAGTGTATATGTACATACATTCTATATAGGGATACAGTGTATATGTACATACAGTCTGTATAGGGATACATTGCATGTGTACATACATTCTATATAGGGATACAGTGTATATGTGCATACATTCTATATAGGGATACATTGTATATGTGCATACAGTCTATATAGGAATACAGTGTATATGTACATACATTCTATATAGGGATACAGTGTATATGTACATACAGTCTATATAGGGATACAGTGCATATGTACATACAGTCTGTATAGGGATACATTGTATATGTGCATACAGTCTATAAAGGGATACAGTGTATATGTACATACAGTCTTTATAGGGATACAGTGTATATGTACATACAGTCTATATAGGGATACAGTGTATATGTACATACAGTCTTTATAGGGATACAGTGTATATGTACATACAGTCTGTATAGGGATACATTGTATATGTGCATACATTCTATATAGGGATACATTGTATATGTGCATACAGTCTATATAGGAATACAGTGTATATGTACATACATTCTATATAGGGATACAGTGTATATGTACATACAGTCTATATAGGGATACAGTGCATATGTACATACAGTCTGTATAGGGATACATTGTATATGTGCATACAGTCTATAAAGGGATACAGTGTATATGTACATACAGTCTTTATAGGGATACAGTGTATATGTACATACAGTCTATATAGGGATACAGTGTATATGTACATACAGTCTTTATAGGGATACAGTGTATATGTACATACAGTCTGTATAGGGATACATTGTATATGTGCATACAGTCTATAAAGGGATACAGTGTATATGTACATACAGTCTTTATAGGGATACAGTGTATATGTACATACAGTCTATGTATAGGGATACAGTGTAAATGTGCATACAGTCTATATAGGGATACAGTGTATATGTACATACAGTCTTTATAGGGATACAGTGTATATGTACATACAGTCTATATAGGGATACAGTGTATATGTGCATACAGTCTATAAAGGGATACAGTGTATATGTACATACAGTCTATGTATAGGGATACAGTGTAAATGTGCATACAGTCTATATAGGTATACATTGTATATGTACATACAGTCTATATAGGAATACAGTGTATATGTACATACAGTCTATATAGGGATACAGTGTATATGTACATACATTCTATATAGGGATACAGTGTATATGTACATACAGTCTATATAGGGATACATTGTATATGTACATACAGTCTATATAGGGATACAGTGTAAATGTGCATACAGTCTATATAGGGATACATTGCATATGTGCATACAGTCTATATAGGGATACAGTGTATATGTACATACATTCTATATGGGTATACGGTGTATATGTATATACAGTGTATATAGGGATACATTGTATATGTACACATATTCTATATAGTGATACATTGTATATGCACACACATTCTATAAAGGGATACAGTGTATATGTACATACTGTACATTCAATATAGGGAAACATTTTATATGTACATACAGTGTATATAGGGATACATTGTATATGTACATACAGTGTATATAGGGATACATTGTATATGTACATACAGTGTATATAGCGATACAGAGTATATGTACATACAGTCTATATAGGGATACAGAGTATATGTACATACAGTCTATATATGGATACATTGTATACTGTATCTACTTGCATTCTATTTAGGGATACATTGTATATGTACATACATTCCATATAGGGATACATTGTATATGTACATACAGGCTATACAGGGATACATTATATATATATATATATATATATATATATATATATATATATATATATATATATATATATATATACATACAGTCTATACAGGGATAAATTGTATATATACTTACATTCTATACATGGATATATTGTATATGTATTTACATTCTATATAGGGGTACATTGTATATGTACATACATTCTATATAGGGATACAGTGTAAATATACATACATTCTATATAGGGATACATTGTATATGTACATACATTTTATATAGGGAAACATTTTATATGTACCTACATTCTTTATAGGGATAAATTTTATATGCACATACATTCTATATAGGGATACATTGTGTATATATATATATATATATATATATATATATATATATACACACATACATGCATACATACACAGTCTATATAGGGATACATTGTATATAAACACACACATACATTCTATATAAGGATACAGTGTATATACATACATTTAATATAGGGATACAGTGTATATATACATACATTCTATATAGGGATACATTGTATATATATACACACATACATTCTATATAAGGATACAGTGTATATACATACATACATACATACATTCTATATAGGGATACAGTGTGTGTGTATATGCATACATTCTATATTGATATACATTGTTTATATACATACATTCTATATAGGGATACATTGTATATTAACACACACACACACATACATTGTATATAAGGATACAGTGTATATATACATTCTATATAGGGATACAGTGTGTGTATATATATACATAAATTCTATATAGGGATACATTGTATACACACATATACATTCTATATAAGGATACAGTGTGTGTGTGTGTGTATATATAAATACATTCTAAATAGAGATAGAGTGTGTGTATATATATACAGGATACATTGTATATGTACATCCATTCTATATAGGGATAAATTGTATATGTTCCTACATTTTATATAAGGATACAGTGTATATGTACATACAGTCTATATAGTGAAACATTGTATATGTACATACATTCTATATAGGGATACATTGTATATATGAATACATTCTATATAGGTATACAGTGTATGTGTACATACATTCTATAACGGGATACATTGTTTATGTACATACAGTCTATATAGGGATACAGTGTATATGTACATACATTCTATATAGGGATACAGTGTATATGTGCATACATTTTATATAGGGATATATGGATACAGTGTATATGTACATACAGTCTATATATTGACACATTGTATATGTACATACGGTCTATATAGGGATACATTGTATATGTACATACGGTCTATATAGGGATACATTTTATATATACATACATTCTATATAGGGGTACATTGTATATGTACATACTTTCTATATAGGGGTACATTGTATATGTACATACATTCTATATAGGGATACATTGTATATATGAATACATTATATATAGGGATACAGTGTATGTGTACATACAGTTTATATAGTGACACATTGTATATGTACAATTGTATATGTACATTCTATATAGGGGTACATTGTATATGAACATGTAGTCTATATATAGGGATACAGTGTATATGTACATACATTCTATACAGGGATACATTTTACATATACATACATTCTATATAGGGGTACATTGTATATGTACATACATTCTATATAGGGGTACATTGTATATGTACATACATTCTATATAGGGGTACATTGTATATGTACATACATTATATATAGTGACACATTGTATATGTACATACATTCTATACAGGGATACGGTGTATATGTACATACATTCTATACAGGGATACATTGTATATGTACATACATTCTATACAGGGATACATTGTATATGTACATACATTCTATACAGGGATACATTGTATATGTACATACATTCTATACAGGGATACATTGTATATGTACATACATTCTATACAGGGATACACTGTGTACGGATTCATCCTATACGTAGATACATTGTATACGTAGCTAGTGCTATTGGGGTTGGTCTATGCAGATCTCGTACATTATGGCCTCTATATCCCACCAGCCACCATCCCAAGCAGCAGATATCTGTCTCTATGGTTTTATTTAAGGCAGATCAGCTCCTATTACCCCCCCCCCCCCTTCCCCATCCGTTCCCTTCTCCCCATCATGACATCAGCTGCTGTTTCTGCTACCGATTTCTCCTGCACAAGGTGGCAGCTCCTGGGGGCAGGGGGGTTATTCTAGGAAGGGGTAGTAGGCTGGTTACACCATAGGCTGGTTGCTATGATCTATCAGGTTCTGTAGTATTGCAGTTGACCCATTCACATGTGAAATGTGCAGACAGTACCAGATCCCCCTCTGCAGATGAATGTAGATCTGATACACTTAACCCTTGCTGAGTGGATTTAAAGCCTTGTCATAGCAGGGTATTTGTCACCGAATCACAACCTAATCTCAGCTGGAGACCAGTTTTAGGGGTTAACGGAGAGTGCGGATTTGGGGGGTGGGGGAGGTGTTTGGTCCTGTTGAGATTTGACCCTCTTGTCTTAGGTCACCACAATGCATTAAAACACAGAACTGTCCTTCCTTATTTGGGGGAGATCAGCAAATCATTGCATCTAATTGTTTCCTGGCCTCTGCAGCCGGGGGAGTGCTAGGGAGGTCATTGTTTATGTTTACAGAAGATAATGTAAATATTATGTGTATTAATGTAAATACTATGTGTACATTCCAGTGCTAATATTATATTACATACAGTAGCAGTGTTACTGCCACACATGCACAGACACACACACACATATAAAACCATCTGCCCTCCCAACAATAGGCATTGTCTATCTTGACTGTAAGATATAACATTTTGCATTTATCAATTGTTTTTTTTTTCTTTTTTGTTTTGTTTTCTTCATTGTGTAGCACAGTGAATGAGCCAGCGTGCTGCTCTGTGGTGTGGCCCCTTCTGCCTCCTCTGCATTTAGCTGTATTGTGAAACCCTCTTAACCATTTCCTGTTTCCATCTGAAGAAAAAACATTGGCCTTTATTTAAGCTGCAGTATCCCCTTCTTTCATGGCTGCTCCCCCTTTTGTTTACCAGAAAGGATTACTTTGCGGGTAACCCTTGTGCTTGCATGCAAAAAAAAAAAAAGGCAATTAGACCCCCCTTTTTTGAACGCTTCAACGACACCATCTGGTCCGCTGTCTCATGTTTAGAAATCATTATTAGACTACACGCATATTTTTATTTATTTGTATTTATTTTTTTCACAATTGCACTAGAACGCCCAATGATAGATTTGCAGACCCCTAAGATTAATTGGCCTTTATAGCTGCGGAATCCTGGGTATTACCCTCAAACCACGGCAAGGTCTTCTGCAGATAATATAGCCCTGAAAATAAGAGGATACTGAGGCTTTCCAAATGGATTTCCTAAAATCATATTATTTCTTGTTAAAACTGTAGAGAATGTATCCCTTGAACCTTGTTTTATCTCTCTCTTTCTCTCGTGGTAGTCTCATTGTAGTAACATAGACCAACCATTCAGTAGGCTGTAGACAATAACAGTCATCTCTTGTATCTTCATCTTGTTTAGCTAAGTGCATTACACTGTAAATTTCTGTTAAGTGGATTTATTTTGCTATGGGGGGGGGGGGGGGTCTAATAAGAGATTGCAACAGCACACAATATATGACCATACGCCAAAACCTTTAAAACACAGAGAGGGCGAATTTGGCTTCCCCTTATAGATTACAACCACGGGGGTTAATCTTTTGTCTGTTGGCGGAATCTGGACGTATCCTATGGCGTGCAATAGTGTCTGGTTCCGCGTTAGATTCAATGGTCATTGTTCCACCATTCTAGCCTCATTTAGTGCTGTTCTCGTTTAAAACCAAAATTGATTTTTTTTTTTAAGCTTGTTGGCAAAATGGATTTCCATTTAACAGGAATACTGTTTATTTTCTGCTGTGCTATAAAGTCAACTACTTCTTGTTCTTATTTTTGTGGTTAATACTCTGTATCTTAAAGCCTTTAGTCGTGGGCCCTGCCACTTTTATTTATCCCATGTTCTAGGACTAAAGCATGTTCTCTGTATAATTTTCCATTACCTAGTTTCTGATGTAAATCTTTAGACATTTGCCCTGCTGAAAAATGTACTGTGCTATGAAACATTCACCCATTGTATGCTGCTTGTTTTGTTGTTATTCCCTCCGAATGCATGGTGGGCTTGCCTCTCTGTATTGTGTGCATGGAAGTTTTTTCACTAATACTAATACAACAATCTTTCAATAAAGAAACTAGTTTTCCTATCATTAACCTAGTCTGCCTTTTCTATTGCTGTTTTCCCATTTATTGTACTCCTATCTCTGTTATAGACTCTATACTCCCTCATTACTGTATCACTACTTCCTTCCTGTGAGACCAGAGTGAATGCTTTCACAATCCTTGGCCTATGGGGGTCTTTGTATTGGTATCACAAGCCTTTTTTATTATTATTATTATTATTATTATTATTATTATTTTATTTTACATTTCTACACAATTAAAAAGAAAATAAATCTGCTCCTATCCTGCTGAGATACATTTTCACATCGTATATTCTGCGTTAGAAGGTTCAGTTAAATTAATATATCAAGATATTCTGATTGGGTTCTAGAACGAGGTAGATTTCGAATAAGGTGAATTCCATTGTCCGGTGGTAAAACGGTCACATACACAGCGTCCGTTTTGGTTCCGGCATAAAGAGCACAAAACAGAAGGGTTATATCACGTACACATGGTGGAGGTAGACATTTTGGATATTCGTTAGAACCGGTGACATCACTAGGGTGTTATGTTCCCAAGTGATGTCACCTGCTCCTGACATAGCGATAAGCTGCAGAAGCAGTGATATCACTAAGATACAATATACTTGAGTGTTATCACCGGCTCCTTGTGATAGGCTTAAAAAAATCATTATGTAGTAAAGTTCCCAAGTGATGTCATCAGCTCCACATGAAACTATAAGCATCAGGACCAGTGGCATCAACAGGATATAATGTCCCCATGGGATGTCAACTGCTTCTGTTGATGTAATAGGCTGCAGAACCAGTGACATGAATGGAGGTAATGTTCGGGAGTGATTTCACCATCTCCTCATGAATCCAATGACTACAGAATCAGTGACATCACTAGCACATACAGTAAATGTTGTCGAGTGATGTCACCTATTCCTTTTGAAGCGATAGGCTGCAAATCCAGTGACATCACAGGGATGTAATGTTCCCGTGTGATGTTCTGGGTTTCCCATGAAGCAAAAGGCTGCAGGCCATTGGTCACGTAGCTGGTCATTACAGTTCCTTTGTCACGGGAACCACACCTCCCCATTTATCTGGGCTTGGGACCGGCTATAGTTTCACATAGGCTAGGTTCCCACACGACTGAATGGATGGAAAATAGCATATGATGCACCAAAGAATTAAGTTCAATAAACCAGAACCAGTGACATCACTTGGATTTAATGTTTCCGAGTGATGTCACTTCCTCTTCATGAAGTAATAGGCTATAGAACCAGTGACATCATTAGGATGTAATGTTCCCAAGTGATGTCACTTCCTCATGAAGTAATAGGCTACAGAACCAGTGACATCATTAGGATGTAATATTCCCAAGTGATGTCACTTCCTCATGAAGTAATAGGCTATAGAACCAGTGACATCATTAGGATGTAACGTTCCCAAGTGATGTCACTTCTTACTTATGAAGTCATAGTCTACAGAACTAGTGATATCACAAGGATGTGAGTTCCCAAGTGATGTCACTTCCAACTTATGAAGTAATAGGCTAAAGAACCAGTGATATCACAAGGATGTGATGTTCCTAAGTGATGTCACCTGCTTCTCATGAACGCATAGGCTACAGAACCAGTGATAACACTAGGAAGGTATGTTCCCAATGATGTCACTTCCTCCTTATGAAGCAATAGGCTGCAAAACCAATGACATCACTAGAATGTAATGTTTCCTAGTGATTTGACCAGTCCCTGGTGAAGTGATAGGCAGGGAAATGGAATCAGTAACTTTACTAGGAAGGAATGTTCCCAAGTGATATCATTGTCTCCTTATGAAGGGTTAGACTACTGAACCAGTGACATCACCAGGATGTAATGTGCCCCAGTGATGTCACTGGCTCCTGGTGAAAGAGATAGACTGCAGAACCAGTGACATCATGTGATACACAATGGTGTCACTGGTTATTAGCTAACGGATGAGCTTTATGCTTATAGATATTGGACTGGACCACAATATGGCTGCCTCCACTGTGTTGTTTAAGGATGCTCCTTACCGTACTCACCCATGAGGTACATCACGAATACAGACCTGCTGTGCTATATCGCCCATTACTATAACTTCCAATAAATTATTTCTGTACAGTTCAAAATCTGTCCTCTACATCCGGACATAAATGACAAAAGTCTAAGGGGTTAATTTATCAACAGGCGATAAAACTCTTTGTGAGAGTTAAAACGTGCTGCGTCTGACAAATGGCGCTCCAGTTAATCTGCTCCTGTCATGTGTTTGAATAATGACAGTTGGGAGCTGACTGGCTGGAGTAACCAGATTTTCGAGTGTTATAAAGCATATCACGTGTCCACATTATATAAATTGGTATCTAAAAATAAAATATCAGTAATATATAACACGATGAAATGAGACCAATTTTCTCGTTCTCAAGGCACCTTGAACAACCCACCCTTCTACATACGTGTAACATGATGGCAATGTTTGCAACAGACTGTCTGCTCATATGTAGTATGTAATGCGTATTAGAGGCCTATCCCCTGTGTCTGTCTCTCTCTCTCTCTCTCTGCGTTATGACATGTGCATCCCCTGGGTGTAAACAGTGTACACTCCACCCCCACTCCCATCCCCATTCTGCTCTCTCCATTCTAATCTGGATTTGCAGACTAAGCTGATAGTGGAAACATATGCACACGCACACACACATGCACACGTGTTAGAGGAGGGAGGGACGTGCTTCGCCTTGCATGAATGAAAACATGCATGTCTTATGAGGCTGCTCATTTCAAATGTGATTTTTTTCTTTGTCACAATTATTTTGTTCTCTTCACTTCCATAAAAAAATAATAATAATAAAACACACACAGACACACAGACACACGCACACGCAGACACACACACACATTGTGGTTATTTTCAGAATGCAAAAAGACTCTGGTAGATCATGTGACCGAGCTGTCATGAAGAAGGATTCGTATGTTTTAGGGCCGTGTGCTATAGTGAACCGAATACCAGGCAGTAAAATGTCAAGTAAGAGCCCAGAGAGTTATTTGGGGGCCTGAGAAGTGTTTGGAGGGCTGCCAGTTGGGAGCCGTGTCATATGACTTCTGAAGATGATTCTGTAGACAGACGGTGTCTGCAGAGGGTATCAGTGTTGTCCATACATGTGAAGGTCAGGCGAAGGGCGTTCCGCAGGGCTGTCGCTGGCTGTTGGGAACCATGGTGGGTGGTCAGATGCCCATCGGCTGGCATAGGACGTGGCAAGGTTTGTCCAGCTCATGGTTATACATCATATTTCTGTGTTCCTTCTGTCTGACATATACAGTTTATATAATACCTGGCTACCCACTTGGAATGGCCCGGGAGGTTCCCGAAAATCAGATTCCCCTCCCGGCCCAACGGAAAAGCCTCCTGCATGCCCCCCCATCTCCATTCCGCTGTTTACCGCAATTTCCAGCCCTTCGTGGAGGGGCTAAAAATTATGCGAATCGCAACATTAAGCCCCACCCCTTCCTGCAGAGAGAGATGTTTCCCATAGCAACTGATTAGATTCTAGCTTTTATCCCCTTAGAAGGTTCAAGGCAAATGATCTGATTGGTTGCTGTGGGCAACAACTGTGTCATTTTCAAACACAGCATGTAACATGACAGGAGCTGACTGATTGGTACTTTATCCAGGGTTGCCGACCCTCCTGGATTGGCCGGAGGGTCCCAGAAATCGTGTTCCCCTCCTGCCCCCCCCCCCCGGAAAGCCTCCCAGATTTCACCGGGCCCACCCACTCACCACCTCATCCCATCCTTTAAATTCCCCGACTTGGTGTTTAAATGACGCGATTCGTGGCTTTTTCGGGAGGGGCTGGCTAAAATGACATCATTTTAGCCCCACCCCCTCCTCTGAGACCTGTGAATCCCGGCATTTGCAGGGATATCAGGCCCCGTCCTCCACAGTTCTGCTGACAGTCTCCTCTCTGGGCATCTCCAACATGACTTTATCCCTCTCCGCTTTATCTTTCTCCAAGCTTTGCTAAGTCTGACCCTTGAGGCTCCGCTCCCCCAACATCCTTAGAATCCTGTAAAAAAACAGGATAGAGGGACTATAACCAGGAGAACTAGTCACATATCATATATCATACCCCCAAATCCACCTATACCCCAGTTCCACTGGTTAAAGTTAGGGAATTACATTGATTGGCTGGTTCTGCGTTACAGAACTGGCAGAGTCGGCATCCTCTGATCTAGGGGGGAGGGGGACTTTAGAGTCGGCATCCACTGACCTCGGGGGAGGGGGACTTTAGAGACCTCTTTCTCTACTAGTTGGTAGCACAGCTTTAGGCAATTCCATATGGACCATTTATTGCAGAAGAACATATGACACTATGTAAATGTCGGCCGCTGGGTCACTGTATTGTACTTACACGTGCAAGGCACTTAGGTAATTAGGTGACCAGCTGTGGGGGAAGCTGTATTAGGTGGCATAGCCGGGGGGAAATCCCTTCAGGGTCTTACTTACCCGGCAGATTACACACATTGGGGGGTGTTTAATGTTTTTTTCTGATTTTTTTTTTTAATTTATTGTGGAAATGTGTCGGACCTAGTACAAAGGAGATATTTAAACATACTTAGGCAAGATGTGGAACTGCAAGTCCCAGCAAGCTACCAGCCACTGTAAATGTTACACTCGGAGTGCCACAGGTTGCAGACTTCCCTCCTTGGCTTTGCTGGGTTTGGTTCATTAAGTCAACAGTTAAAAGGTTGACGCTGTTTAGGTCAACGCCAAAAGGTTGACATAAAAACGGTTGACACATGGAAAGGTCATGGTTTTTTTTATATTTTTTTTTTGGGGGGGGGGGGGGGATTTTGATCTTGTAACACATGGACCCCCAATTAGTGTACGTCATCAACATGCATGCTTTGAGCAAGGTTACCGCTCCAAATCGTAGTCCACGTCAGAGGCAATACCACCATTGGTGCAGCAGGGTCAGAGCACCTGGGCCTCTGGGGACTAATACCCCTTTCACATTACAGCTAATGACCGGGTACAAGCCGGTTTCTTGTCGGTTCGACCCGGTAATTAGTGCAATGTGAAAGGGGTTACCGGTTACAGCTAACCAGTAACAACACGGCAATCCGAACCGGGTAAAAGAGTTCTTACCAGTTCATTGCTGTGTTGTTGAGTGACCGTTTCCTGCTTACACTATGGAGGAGGCAGCGGGATTCGGACAGTCATTACCCCGACCCCCATAGAGGGAGAATAAAATATGCCCGCAGCGTGGCAAGCACAGCGAGCCCACAAGGGGCTTCATTGCGGAATCCCAACTCTCACACCCCATGACGTCAGTGGTTGCCGGTTTGCTGCTGCAGTCTGAACAGACCACTCAAGCAGGGTCGCACCAGGACTGAACCGTTTAAAACTCCAGGTACAACCCTGCATTTGCGGTCTGAAAGCAGTACCTGAGGCCTACTGCTGCCCATGTCACCAGATGTATTCCCCTGTCCCACTCTGCCTCTCCCTGTCACTGCCCAGTTGCATATTGTGAACTAACCTGGGTTGGGGTGGAGGAGGGGGGCCCACATGATATTTTTGCACCTAGACCCGCAACCCACAAGTCCCACCACTTGTCCACGTAGATGGTTTATTTAAAAAAGTTCCAAAAAATTTAATACAAATCGTGAGAAAACTCAAGTCGACCATACGCTGAGATGACCAGTGTCATGTCGACCTTTTGACCATGTCGAAATATAACGGTGAACCCGTTGACTGCCGACTATTGAATTTTGCTGACGTTCTAAATTATTATCTTCATGTTTTCTTTTCTTTCAATTAACCATAGTATCACAGAGGCTTATTCTACAAGTGAAAATGGTCCTTTATCATATTACGACTTGCGTACGTCTGTAGGATCCTGCTGCAGCTGCTGCTGATCCATTGTGTAGGGGCGGACGCTATCCGCGCTATTGCCGTAATTACTACCGAGAACTTTCTTACTCTTTGATAGCTCTGAACAACCTACAAAATGTATAAAGCAGTCTTGTATAGCCCCCCCCCCCCCTTTTGTCTCCATGGCAGTAGTGATAGCTCACCCCTCTGAGGCCAGTGACTCAACTATCAGCGCCCAGCCCATATAATTACTCCACACGGCACTGTACAGGGAAATGTGTATTGTATCCGGTTCCAAGGGGGAGATTTTATCAACGCTTGGAGAGAGAGATACAGTCAGGGGTATACGGTCATCCGGTCGGCCCTATTGACTGAAGGTCGACAGGCCTTAGATCGACACCTGAATTAGGTCAACATGGGTGAGGTCGACACCAGCATTAGGTCGACAATGGGACGGTCAACAGTCAAAAGATCAACATTACTTTTTCACGTTTTTTTCTGTGCCGACATGCCGACAGGCTGTATTACAACAGCATGGCGGGGAGAATAAAATTGGGTACTTGTGTACTTTCACGGCTCCCATTTGCATGCCATCGCATGCCATATTGTAGGGCATGTGATGCGATGCGATTTCCCCGTGTTTTCCTGCATTTTTTATAAAATCGCATCGCATGAGATCGCATGTGATCCTGATGCGATGCGATGTCATTTTTTCACAGAAATTATGGACATGAGTTGACATCATGTAAAATGCACCCCAAATGTCATTTTTCACAGCTGTCCGTGTCCCCTCGCTGCGCTCGCCACGCTTCGGGCTCGGTGGCTCGCTGCGCTCTCCACCTCTTCTATTCTCAACTCCACGCCGACATGGAGTTGAAAAGGTCGTAGGACGCGTACCGCCGCCCCTTTCAGGCTCGCTGCGCTCGCCACGCTTCGGGTTTGGCGTTGATAGTGGGGGGTGGTACAGTGTGAAAAATGACATTTGGGGTGCATTTTACATGATGTCAACTCATGTCCATAATTTCAGTGAAAAATGACATCGCATCGCATCAGATCGCATGCGATCGCATGCGATGCGATTTTCCCTGCACGATGCACATCGTGGGAGCCATGAATGTTCACAAGTACCTAAAATTGTGTGCCCGAAGCATGGTGAGCGCAGCAAGCCATACGATTGCATGTGGTACACTAAGACGGTGACCTTAGACGATGTGCCTGTGTCGACATTTGGGTAAATAAATGTGAAAATCTTATTTCAACCTTATGACTGTCACTGTCGACCTTAACTGACTCGATCTAATGTAGTGTCCAACCTTTTTCAACCTATTTCAGGTGTGGACCTTAGGCCTGTCGACCTTCAATGGTCGACCCATTGCATGTCAACCTAAATTTGGTCGACACAATGTCCCATACCCAATCAGGGGAGACTCCAGAGATGGGGCTGTATAGCAGTTCAGAATAGAACAGAACAGGGGAGGTACTTCCGGTGCCACCAACTGCCACTCCAAACTTACTTATTGACAGTTGGTGTGTCTCCCCTATTTTAATTTTGAACTGTGCTGCACCCCCCCCCCCCCCCCCCCCCCCCCCATCCCCGGAGCCGTCACTAGATAAAATACAAACTAATCCGCTCCTAACTGTCACCTTACATTCTATGGACCTTATTCAGGTCCATTTTCGGCGGCGTTGCGTTTGCACGATGTTTGCGTTATTGCGGGCGGAGGCCGGGGTCATTAGCATATGGGAACGCCCAGCGTTTCATGGGCGTTCTCATGCTACTGAAGCCGTGACGGACATGCGGTGGGTGGGCAACTGTCATCACCGGATGTCAGCAGCCCGCCCACTTCCCCCCGAGTGTACACGCATATGTAAGGCTGCTCAGAGGAACCTCACATATGTGCGCACCTTCCACGTCTTTCGATGGTCAGTGATGTGGGATGGTCCCAGTGGCATGGGAACCGATGTTTATGTAAAACATGCATTCGCAGCCAGTGCGAACGTATGCGCCGTATGAATGGTGGGCCGGCGCAGGATCTGGTTCACTCGCAAGGATGTGAATTCACATCTGAGGGAATGAACCAGAATGAACTCCCTATGTCTGAAAAAACACAGGAGCTGATTGGTGGATACATTATGTCTGTCTCTTTTTTTTCAAACACTAGAGGGTTAGCGTTAGGCTGAGAGGAACACTCTAGTCTTGGTGAGTGGCCTGGGGATACTGCGCTCTATAGCTGGTTAGCGTTAGGCTGAGAGGAACACTCTAGTCTCGGTGAATGGCCGGGGGATAGTGCACTCTATAGCTGGTTAGCGTTAGGCTGAGAGGAACACTCTAGTCTTGGTGAATGGCCTGGGGATAGTGCACTCTATAGCTGGTTAGTGTTAGGCTGAGAGGAACACTCTAGTCTCGGTGAATGGCCCGGGGATACTGCGCTCTATAGCTGGTTAGCGTTAGGCTGAGAGGAACACTCTAGTCTTGGTGAATGGCCTACGGATAGTGCGCTCTATAGCTGGTTAGCGTTAGGCTGAGAGGAACACTCTAGTTTTGGTGAATGGCCTGCGGATAGTGCACTCTATAGCTGGTTAGCGTTAGGCTGAGAGGAAGACTCTAGTCTTGGTGAGTGGTCTGGGGATAGTGCGCTCTATAGCTGGTTAGCGTTAGGCTGAGAGGAACACTCTAGTCTTGGTGAATGGCCTACGGATAGTGCACTCTATAGCTGGTTAGCGTTAGGCTGAGAGGAACACTCTAGTCTTTGTGAGTGGCCTGGGGATACTGCGCTCTATAGCTGGTTAGCGTTAGGCTGAAAGGAACACTCTAGTCTCGGTGAATGGCCTGCGGAAAGTGCACTCTATAGCTGGTTAACATTAGGCTGAGAGGAACACTCTAGTCTTGGTGAGTGGCCCGGGGATACTGCGCTCTAAAGCTGGTTAGCGTTAGGCTGAGAGGAACACTCTAGTCTCGGTGAGTGGCCTGGGGATACTGCACTCTATAGCTGGTTAGCGTTAGGCTGAGAGGAACACTCTAGTCTCGGTGAGTGGCCTGGGGATACTGCACTCTATAGCTGGTTAGCGTTAGGCTGAGAGGAACACTCTAGTCTTGGTGAGTGGCCTGGGGATACTGCACTCTATAGCTGGTTAGCATTAGGCTGAGAGGAACACTCTAGTCTTGGTGAATGGCCTACGGATAGTGCGCTCTATAGCTGGTTAGCGTTAGGCTGAGAGGAACACTCTAGTTTTGGTGAATGGCCTACGGATAGTGCGCTCTATAGCTGGTTAGCGTTAGGCTGAGAGGAACACTCTAGTTTTGGTGAATGGCCTGCGGATAGTGCACTCTATAGCTGGTTAGCGTTAGGCTGAGAGGAACACTCTAGTCTTTGTGAGTGGCCTGGGGATACTGCGCTCTATAGCTGGTTAGCGTTAGTCTGAAAGGAACACTCTAGTCTCGGTGAATGGCCTGCGAATAGTGCACTCTATAGCTGGTTAACATTAGGCTGGGAGGAACACTCTAGTCTTGGTGAGTGGCCTGGGGATACTGCACTCTATAGCTGGTTAGCGTTAGGCTAAGAGGAACACTCTAGTCTCGGTTAATGGCCTGCGGATAGTGCACTCTATAGCTGGTTAACGTTAGGCTGAGAGGAACACTCTAGTCTTGGTGAGTGGCCTGGGGATACTGCACTCTATAGCTGGTTAGCGTTAGGCTGAGAGGAACACTCCAGTCTCGGTGAGTGGCCCGGGGATACTGCGCTGTATAGCCGGTTAGCGTTAGGCTGAGAGGAACACTCTAGTCTTAGTAAATGGCCTGCGGATACTGCACTCTATAGCTGGTTAACGTTAGGCTAAAAGGAACACTCTAGTCTCGGTGAATGGCCCGGGGATACTGCACTCTATAGCCGGTTAGCGTTAGGCTGAGAGGAACACTCTAGTCTCGGTGAGTGGCCCGGGATACTGTGCTCTATAGCTGGTTAGCGTTAGGCTGAGAGGAACACTCTAGTCTCGGTGAATGGCCTGGGGATACTGCGCTCTATAGCTGGTTAGCGTTAGGCTGAGAGGAACACTCTAGTCTTGGTGAATGGCCTGGGGATACTGCACTCTATAGCTGGTTAGCGTTAGGCTGAGAGGAACACACTAGTCTTGGTGAGTGGCCCGGGGATAGTGCACTCTATAGCTGGTTAGCGTTAGGCTGAGAGGAACACTCTAGTCTCGGTGAATGGCCTGGGATACTGCACTCTATAGCTGGTTAGCGTTAGGCTGAGAGGAACACTCTAGTCTCGGTGAGTGGCCAGGGATACTGCACTCTATAGCTGGTTAGCGTTAGGCTGAGAGGAACACTCTAGTCTCGGTGAATGGCCTGGGGATACTGCGCTCTATAGCTGGTTAGCGTTAGGCTGAGAGGAACACTCTAGTCTCGGTGAATGGCCCGGGGATACTACGCTCTATAGCTGGTTAGCGTTAGGCTGAGAGGAACACTCTAGTCTTGGTGAGTGGCCTGGGGATACTACACTCTATAGCTGGTTAGCGTTAGGCTGAGAGGAACACTCTAGTCTCGGTGAGTGGCCAGGGATACTGCACTCTATAGCTGGTTAGCGTTAGGCTGAGAGGAACACTCTAGTCTCTGTGAGTGGCCCGGGGATAGTGCACTCTATAGCTGGCTAGCGTTAGGCTGAGAGGAACACTCTAGTCTTGGTGAGTGGCCTGCAGATACTGCGCTCTATAGCTGGTTAGCGTTAGGCTGAGAGGAACACTCTAGTCTTGGTGAGTGGCCTGGGCATACTGCACTCTATAGCTGGTTAGCGTTAGGCTGAGAGGAACACTCTAGTCTTGGTGAGTGGCCCGGGGATACTGCGCTCTATAGCTGGTTAGCGTTAGGCTGAGAGGAACACTCTAGTCTTGGTGAGTGGCCTGGGCATACTGCACTCTATATCTGGTTAGCGTTAGGCTGAGAGGAACACTCTAGTCTTGGTGAGTGGCCCGGGGATACTGCGCTGTATAGCCGGTTAGCGTTAGGCTGAGAGGAACACTCTAGTCTTAGTGAATGGCCTGGGGATACTGCACTCTATAGCTGGTTAACGTTAGGCTGAGAGGAACACTCTAGTCTCGGTGAGTGGCCTGCGGATAATTCACTCTATAGCTGGTTAGCATTAGGCTGAGAGGAACACTCTAGTCTTGGTGAATGGCCCGGGGATACTGCACTCTATAGCTGGTTAGCATTAGGCTGAGAGGAACACTCTAGTCTCAGTGAATGGCCTGGGGATATTGCACTCTATAGCTGGCAAGCGTTAGGCTGAGAGGAACACTCTAGTTTCGGTGAATGGCATGGGGATACTGCGCTCTATAGCTGGTTAGCGTTAGGCTGAGAGGAACACTCTAGTCTTGGTGAGTGGCCTGCGGATAGTGTGCTCTATAGCTGGTTAGCGTTAGGCTGAGAGGAACACTCTAGTCTCAGTGAATGGCCTGGGGATACTGCACTCTATAGCTGGCAAGCGTTAGGCTGAGAGGAACACTCTAGTTTCGGTGAATGGCATGGGGATACTGCGCTCTATAGCTGGTTAGCGTTAGGCTGAGAGGAACACTCTAGTCTTGGTGAGTGGCCTGCGGATAGTGTGCTCTATAGCTGGTTAGCGTTAGGCTGAGAGGAACACTTTAGTCTCGGTGAGTGGCCTGCGGATACTGCACTCTATAGCTGGTTAGTGTTAGGCTGAGAGGAACACTCTAGTCTTGGTGAGTGGCCCGGGGATACTGCACTCTATAGCTGGTTAGCGTTAGGCTGAGAGGAACACTCTAGTCTTGGTGAGTGGCCTGGGGATACTGTGCTCTATAGCTGGTTAGCGTTAGGCTGAGAGGAACACTCTAGTCTCGGTGAGTGGTCAGGGATACTGCACTCTATAGCTGGTTAGCGTTAGGCTGAGAGGAACACTCTAGTCTTGGTGAGTGGCCCGGGGATACTGCGCTCTATAGCTGGTTAGCGTTAGGCTGAGAGGAACACTCTAGTCTTGGTGAGTGGCCTGGGCATACTGCACTCTATAGCTGGTTAGCGTTAGGCTGAGAGGAACACTCTAGTCTTGGTGAGTGGCCCGGGGATACTGCGCTGTATAGCCGGTTAGCGTTAGGCTGAGAGGAACACTCTAGTCTTAGTGAATGGCCTGGGGATACTGCACTCTATAGCTGGTTAAAGTTAGGCTGAGAGGAACACTCTAGTCTTGGTGAGTGGCCTGCGGATAATGCACTCTATAGCTGGTTAGCATTAGGCTGAGAGGAACACTCTGGTCTTGGTGAATGGCCCGGGGATACTGCACTCTATAGCTGGTTAGCATTAGGCTGAGAGGAACACTCTAGTCTCGGTGAATGGCCTGGGGATACTGCACTCTATAGCTGGTTAGCGTTAGGCTGAGAGGAACACTCTAGTCTTGGTGAGTGGCCTGGGGATACTGCGCTCTATAGCTGGTTAGCGTTAGGCTGAGAGGAACACTCTAGTCTTGGTGAGTGGCCTGGGGATACTACACTCTATAGCTGGTTAGCGTTAGGCTGAGAGGAACACTCTAGTCTCGGTGAGTGGTCAGGGATACTGCACTCTATAGCTGGTTAGCGTTAGGCTGAGAGGAACACTCTAGTCTCTGTGAGTGGCCTGCGGATACTGCACTCTATAGCTGGTTAGTGTTAGGCTGAGAGGAACACACTAGTCTTGGTGAGTGGCCCGGGGATAGTGCACTCTATAGCTGGCTAGCGTTAGGCTGAGAGGAACACTCTAGTCTTGGTGAGTGGCCTGCAGATACTGCGCTCTATAGCTGGTTAGCGTTAGGCTGAGAGGAACACTCTAGTCTTGGTGAGTGGCCTGGGCATACTGCACTCTATAGCTGGTTAGCGTTAGGCTGAGAGGAACACTCTAGTCTTGGTGAGTGGCCCGGGGATACTGCGCTCTATAGCTGGTTAGCGTTAGGCTGAGAGGAACACTCTAGTCTTGGTAAATGGCCTGGGGATACTGCACTCTATAGCTGGTTAACGTTAGGCTGAGAGGAACACTCTAGTCTCGGTGAGTGGCCTGCGGATAATGCACTCTATAGCTGGTTAGCATTAGGCTGAGAGGAACACTCTAGTCTTGGTGAATGGCCCGGGGATACTGCACTCTATAGCTGGTTAGCATTAGGCTGAGAGGAACACTCTAGTCTCGGTGAATGGCCTGGGGATACTGCACTCTATAGCTGGTTAGCGTTAGGCTGAGAGGAACACTCTAGTCTCAGTGAATGGCCTGGGGATACTGCACTCTATAGCTGGCAAGCGTTAGGCTGAGAGGAACACTCTAGTTTCGGTGAATGGCATGGGGATACTGCGCTCTATAGCTGGTTAGCGTTAGGCTGAGAGGAACACTCTAGTCTCGGTGAGTGGCCTGCGGATACTGCACTCTATAGCTGGTTAGTGTTAGGCTGAGAAGAACACTCTAGTCTTGGTGAGTGGCCCGGGGATACTGCACTCTATAGCTGGTTAGCGTTAGGCTGAGAGGAACACTCTAGTCTTGGTGAGTGGCCTGGGGATACTGTGCTCTATAGCTGGTTAGCGTTAGGCTGAGAGGAACACTCTAGTCTCGGGAGTGGCCTGGGGATACTGCACTCTATAGCTGGTTAGCGTTAGGCTGAGAGGAACACTCTAGTCTCGGTGAATGGCCTGGGGATACTGCACTCTATAGCTGGTTAGTGTTAGGCTGAGAGGAACACACTAGTCTTGGTGAGTGGCCCGGGGATAGTGCACTCTATAGCTGGCTAGCGTTAGGCTGAGAGGAACACTCTAGTCTTGGTGAGTGGCCTGCAGATACTGCGCTCTATAGCTGGTTAGCGTTAGGCTGAGAGGAACACTCTAGTCTTGGTGAGTGGCCTGGGCATACTGCACTCTATAGCTGGTTAGCGTTAGGCTGAGAGGAACACTCTAGTCTTGGTGAGTGGCCCGGGGATACTGCGCTCTATAGCTGGTTAGCGTTAGGCTGAGAGGAACACTCTAGTCTTGGTGAGTGGCCTGGGCATACTGCACTCTATAGCTGGTTAGCGTTAGGCTGAGAGGAACACTCTAGTCTTGGTGAGTGGCCCGGGGATACTGCGCTGTATAGCCGGTTAGCGTTAGGCTGAGAGGAACACTCTAGTCTTAGTGAATGGCCTGGGGATACTGCACTCTATAGCTGGTTAAAGTTAGGCTGAGAGGAACACTCTAGTCTTGGTGAGTGGCCTGCGGATAATGCACTCTATAGCTGGTTAGCATTAGGCTGAGAGGAACACTCTGGTCTTGGTGAATGGCCCGGGGATACTGCACTCTATAGCTGGTTAGCATTAGGCTGAGAGGAACACTCTAGTCTCGGTGAATGGCCTGGGGATACTGCACTCTATAGCTGGTTAGCGTTAGGCTGAGAGGAACACTCTAGTCTCAGTGAATGGCCTGGGGATACTGCACTCTATAGCTGGCAAGCGTTAGGCTGAGAGGAACACTCTAGTTTCGGTGAATGGCATGGGGATACTGCGCTCTATAGCTGGTTAGCGTTAGGCTGAGAGGAACACTCTAGTCTTGGTGAGTGGCCTGCGGATAGTGTGCTCTATAGCTGGTTAGCGTTAGGCTGAGAGGAACACTCTAGTCTCGGTGAGTGGCCTGCGGATACTGCACTCTATAGCTGGTTAGTGTTAGGCTGAGAGGAACACTCTAGTCTTGGTGAGTGGCCCGGGGGTACTGCACTCTATAGCTGGTTAGCGTTAGGCTGAGAGGAACACTCTAGTCTTGGTGAGTGGCCTGGGGATACTGCACTCTATAGCTGGTTAGCATTAGGCTGAGAGGAACACTCTAGTCTTGGTGAGTGGCCTGGGGATACTGCACTCTATAGCTGGTTAGCTTTAGGCTGAGAGGAACACTCTAGTCTTGGTGAATGGCCTGGGGATAGTGCACTCTATAGCTGGTTAGCGTTAGGCTGAGAGGAACACTCTAGTCTTGGTGAGTGGCCTGGGGATACTGCGCTCTTTAGCTGGTTAGTGTTAGGCTGAGAGAAACACTCTAGTCTCGGTGAATGGCCCGGGGATACTGCACTCTATAGCTGGTTACCGTTAGGCTGAGAGGAACACTCTAGTCTTGGTGAATGGCCTGGGGATACTGCGCTCTATAGCTGGCTAGCGTTAGGCTGAGAGGAACACTCTAGTCTTGGTGAGTGGCCTGGGGATACTGCACTCTATAGCTGGCAAGCGTTAGGCTGAGAGGAACACTCTAGTCTCGGTGAATGGCCTGGGGATACTGCGCTCTATAGCTGGCTAGCGTTAGGCTGAGAGGAACACTCTTGTCTTGGTGAATGGCCCGGGGATACTGCACTCTATAGCTGGTTAGCGTTAGGCTGAGAGGAACACTCTAGTCTTAGTGAATGGCCTGGGGATAGTGCACTCTATAGCTGGTTAGCGTTAGGCTGAGAGGAACACTCTAGTCTCGGTGAGTGGCCTGGGGATACTGCACTCTATAGCTGGTTAGCGTTAGGCTGAGAGGAACACTCTAGTCTCGGTGAATGACCTGGGGATACTGCACTCTATAGCTGGTTAGCGTTAGGCTGAGAGGAACACTCTGGTCTCAGTGAATGGCCTGGGGATACTGCACTCTATAGCTGGTTAGCGTTAGGCTGAGAGGAACACTCTAGTCTTGGTGAGTGGCCTGGGGATACTGCGCTCTATAGCTGGTTAGCGTTAGGCTGAGAGGAACACTCTAGTCTCAGTAAATGGCCTGGGATACTGCGCTCTATAGCTGGTTAGCGTTAGGCTGAGAGGAACACTCTAGTCTCGGTGAGTGGCCCGGGGATACTGCGCTGTATAGCTGGTTAGCATTAGGCTGAGAGGAACACTCTAGTCTTGGTGAGTGGCCCGGGGATACTGCACTCTATAGCTGGTTAGCGTTAGGCTGAGAGGAACACTCTAGTCTTGGTGAGTGGCCCGGGGATACTGCACTCTATAGCTGGTTAGCGATAGGCTGAGAGGAACACTCTAGTCTTTGTGAGTGGCCTGGGGATACTGCACTCTATAGCTGGTTAGCGTTAGGCTGAGAGGAACACTCTAGTCTTGGTGAGTGGCCCGGGGATACTGCACTCTATAGCTGGTTAGCATTAGGCTGAGAGGAACACTCTAGTCTTGGTGAGTGGCCTGGGAATACTGCACTCTATAGCTGGTTAGCGATAGGCTGAGAGGAACACTCTAGTCTTGGTGAGTGGCCCGGGGATACTGCACTCTATAGCAGGTTAGCGTTAGGCTGAGAGGAACACTCTAGTCTTGGTGAGTGGCCTGGGGATACTGCGCTCTATAGCTGGTTAGCGTTAGGCTGAGAGGAACACTCTAGTCTTGGTGAGTGGCCTGCGGATAGTGCGCTCTATAGCTGGTTAGCGTTAGGCTGAGAGGAACACTCTAGTCTCGGTGAGTGGCCCAGGGATACTGCACTCTATAGCTGGTTAGCGTTAGGCTGAGAGGAACACTCTAGTCTCGGTGAGTGGCCTGGGGATACTGCACTCTATAGCTGGGTTCCCACCTGAGTCACATGTCTGCCCTTTAATAAATCCTGAAAGGGGAGTTTCCCACTGACTGCTGCTGAGGACAATGTGTGTCCATGCCTCTGTCTGCTCCTTTGTCCTGCGGCCACCTGTCAGCGGTCCGCCTAAGAAAAGGATTTATTTTTCCCTGTATTGTGCCAGCCTGACCGAGCTGAGACCCTTTCTATGTGTCGTGGGAACCGTCTGCTTATATATATTAGTGCGATGGAGCAGAGAGCCCAGCCCCCACCAGGATTTACACAGCAAAAAGGACTGGGGTGTCCCCAAAACGTCATAGTACGGCATAACTGGTATTACAGGTCATGGGTTTTATTAGCCAGAGAGTCTTAAGGTGCATACACACTGGACAATATACCGATTGAATGTCTGATATATCGACGGACCATCGGCTAGTGTGTACCATTGATATATCTGTGAACAGAGTCTTTTATAGATATACCATGTCGACTGTGCATCAAAGAACAGAAAGTGAAAGCAATTTTTGCAGGGACACTGATCTGTTTCAATCTTGCTGGTTATGGAGAGAGGGGGCTGGGAAGACAGATTGGAGGTAGGAGCCGATGGGGACTAAGGTGGGGTGGAGAGTTTGTGTGCTCAAAACTGTCACAGCTCAAAGTGAAAGAAAAAAACTGTCACAGCTCAAAGTGAAAGAACATGGCAGAAGCCGTAATGTAAAGTGATTGTTCCATTGTTTTGGAATGACAGCTAGATTATAGGAGCAAAGCACGTATGATGGGAGATGGCGGTTGAACCACTGATGATGTCATCATGATGTGATATCATCATCACTGGCATGAGGGACTTCCCTAGCTCTCCAGGAAGCCACGGAGGACTTCCATGTTTTCAGGTAGTCTCTGGTAGTCATTAATTATGTCATTCATATAAATAATTGTTTGGATGACTTGAGGGTAATTAATCGGACACGCAAAAGCCAAATACATACACAGTAAAAGCATCAGTGCCACTATCACAAAAAGCACAAGGATACCCAGTGTGTTATTGTGAAGGATCTGGGTGCTTAAATGTGTCAGTAATATCAGCATTCCTTGTGCCACAATGATGTCATCGTGTCACGCCCTGGACTGTCTTCTCTACTCAGTCCCGCCTCCCATAGGCACCAATTCACGAAAAATGTTAAGCACTTACCAGGCCCCTCAGCACGTCAGACAAGACAGCGCAGGGCGTAAGGGAGCGCGTGCTGATGTCAAACCGCTCAGAAGTACAGCCTGTACAGGGCAGAGCGCAGCGGGATGTCGGGAGGGAGGTAGCTGACCTCACACCGTGAGCAGAAGTACAGGGCAGAGTGCGGCGGGAGATATCACTGTATTGGTATTATTTTGTGGCCACACCCATTCCCCATATCACTATATTGGTATGCCCCTTCCCCATGAAACCACTCCCCTATATTTTTGGCTTGAGCACCCACCAGCAAAAACATAATTTGGCACCTATGCCGTCTCATCTGCACCGCTCTCTGTTGCACCTCAGTGGGCATGTGCAAAAAAAAGCAAGGTGTGCGTAGGAAAACACAACCATTAACCATTTTAGGGGAGGGTGTGTGACTTCAGCAGCAAGCAGAATACACCTGTTTTTCATGGCAACCACGGATTACGTCTATGGGTACTCTGAGCCTGAGATGACTGGTGAGCGATGGTGTGCCAGTTATGATGGGTTTTGACCATATGTGCACCACTGTGTCTCGATTCGCAGCCGCACACATTGGGATTTAAAATGCTCAAAAAAAAAAACAGCCCATAGCAATCAAAATAAGCTCTTAAAACACAATGTAATGATGTCTCTACATATCTATGTACTATTTAATATGCAGTTTTTTTAGCATGCAAAAAAGGGCCACAGTAATATGCAGCTATTTATCTGCATGTCGCTGCCCACAGAATTGTACAGCAGCTTTGTAAAGTGATGTATTTCATACTCAAGGATGTACTTGTACAGCAGCTTTGTGAAGTGATGTATTTTAGACTGAAGGCATGTGAATACCTTCTGTTATAAGGGGGATGTTTCTGCATTAAATAATCACTGGTAAACATAAGGGTCCCAGCTGCTGCGAGTAGCAGGTGGAAGCAGCCATGTTGGTCCCCCCATCATTCCCAGGGTGCGCAGACAGATGGTGCAAACCATCTTTCTCTCTAATCTTCCCAAGAGCCAGAAGGGAGAATTTGCTTCACAGCACAAATTCTTTTAGTGACCTACTAATGTCCCCAGTCCCTCTATTGTCCTTCGTAGAGAAGTGATGACGCTCCGAACTTGCTAAAGCCTCTGTGAATGGCTTTATATATCTCTTTTGAGACTTATCAGGACCGCCAGATGGCTAATGGTACCCTGTAATGCTAGGCCTCATTGTGAAGCATCTTATCCTGGAGGCAGCCCTCGCAGACAGCAGATGTTCACTTTGTGTAAAGCGACTCACTACTAGACGCTGGTGCACCCTCAGCAATAGTGAAACTCACTTATTCTTAGACTTTTGTTGCGGCGTTCCTCCTGTATCACGTTCGTGGCGCACGTTGGGTGAATAATTAATGAAGATGAAAAGAAAATCAAAGTAATTACTGGGGGATTCAATAATTGCAATTTGCAACCTTTAAAGCAAAGTTCTACTGAAAGGGGAAAACGTCTGAAGAATACCGTAATAGGGCGACGGCGGAAGGAGGTGAAAGGACATGTTTTGTTTACAGTCTCAGTGTCATGGGACTATTTCCGATAGTTTATAATCCGCACCATCTCATACCTTTTTTTCGGAATAACTGAAATGATATATGAGGACGATTTATATAAACTTGGAGAGAGATAAAGTGGGAAGAGATAAACTATCGGCTTCTGCCTTGTTACTGACTGTGGGGCAGATGTTTGTCCGGCCCCAGAAATACTCACCACTGAAGCTGCAGCCCCTGATCTTCTGCAGCAGCACTTGCTTCCCTGGGGATGCTGCTGCCGCACCAGCCAATCAGCTGTGTTTGAGAAATGACAGTAAGGTGCGTTATCACCTTCCACTTTATCAGAGTCCCCAACTGTCCCACCCAGGGATGGCAGTTTCCCACAGTGGGGGGGGGCAGTTGGGAGCCCCCCCCCCCCCCCTGCCTGGCGCTGCTCTGCTGAGAACTGACAAGGCATAGGAAGCATATGCTGTGTATGAAGCAGCCTCGCTGTAGCCTGGAACTGATTCAGCAACAGCTGGGCTCGGGCCTGTGGGGACAGATAATTGCTGGGTAGCAGGATGTACAATACACCTGCTTTGTTCTTACAGAAGGGGACACTGGCCACACACGTCGGCATTTCCAAGCTGCAAAATCCAGTACAGTTACATCACGTTTAATCGACTGTAGCAACCCCTCACCCCACTCTCCCCAAACAGAAGTTCTGTAGTTAAAATTTCAGTTGATATTGGCGTGCAGGTGGTGGGAGGGGGCAGCAGGTGGTGGGAGGGGGCAGCAGGTGGTGGGAGGGAGCAGCAGGTGGTAGGAGGGGGCAGCAGGTGGAGGGAGCAGCAGGTGGTGGGAGGAGGCAGCAGGTGGAGGGACCAGCAGATGGTGGGAGGGAGCAGCAGGTGGTGGGAGGGAGCAGCAGATGGTGGGAGGGAGCAGCAGGTGGAGGGAGAGAGCAGCAGGTGGTAGGAGGGGGCAGCAGGTGGAGGTGGAGGTAGCAGCAGGTGATGGGAGGGGGCACCAGGTAGAGGGAGGAGGCAGCAGGTGGTGGGAGGAGGCAGCAGGTGGAGGGAGCAGCAGGTGCTGGGAAAGAGCAGCAGATGGTGGGAGGGAGCAGCAGGTGGTGGGAGGGAGCAGCAGGTGGAGGGAGGGAGCAGCAGGTGGAGGGAGGGAGCAGCAGTTGGTAGGAGGGGGCAGCAGGTGGAGGTGGAGGGAGCAGCAGGTGATGGGAGGGGGCACCAGGTAGAGGGAGGAGGCAGCAGGTGGTGGGAGGGGTCAGCAGGTGGTGGGAGGGAGGGAGCAGCGAGCTGAATTTTTGTCTAGGTTGCCGGAACACCAGCCCCAGTGAGAAAGGGTATGGATCATTGGGTCAAAGATGGTCGACAGTCATTAGGTCGACACCGTTGGGTCGACATACTGCAAGGTCGACATGGGACAAGAACGACATGACATTAGGTCGACACAAGCATTAGGTCGACATGGTCTAGATTGACAGTTAAAAGGTTGACATGGGGTTTACCCGAATGTCGAGACAGTCGACATAGACACTGGATTAAGTGCTCCGCATCCCCTCGCATGGCTTGCTGTGCTCGCCCTGCTTCAGGAACGGTGCCTTGCTACGCTCGGCACACTATTTTATTCTCCCACCATGCCCTAGTGGATGGTAGGGCATGAAATACCGCCTGTCGCCACATGCTGGCTCAAAAAACTGTGAAAAAACCCCTTTTGACTGTCGACCTAGACCATGTTGACCTACTGCTTGTGTCGACCTAATGTGATGTCACCCTTGACATTAACCTTATAGATGGTCTATAGTATAGGCTGTATCAAGCATTTAAATAATATTAATAAGTGGTCAGGAAAAGGTAGCAATACCATAATAAAAAACTACACAAATAGCGAGAACAGTACTGTACTTTCTAAGATCATATTTCTCCCACCTCGTGGAAAGGCTACTGTCCCTTCTTCCTGGCAGATGCTCTCTGGTCCAGTGCACTGTCCCTTACACTGCATGATGTATTATATACCATTGTAATTGTTGTCATCATTTGAACCACTAGCCAAAAGGGGGGGGGGGGGGTTCCAGGGCAGAAGATGCTCCCACTCAGGGCCCAAATAAATCTTTACATCGCTGTATCCAGTTTCAAAGCACGAGACGCTTGGGCAAAAATCAATATTAATTCTGTGAAAGAGAAATTAGCGCAGGGCGGCGCGGTGCTCATCTCCCGGGAGGTAACCGAGTGAATTATTTGCAATCTATTAATGCAAAAAGTAAAGCCTTCAGCAAAAGAGCCACAATGAGGTTCTGAGAACTGCAAACCTACAAGGGGGGGGGGGTCAATAAAATCACAGTGCTGCAATATATCGCACGTTAATATCGGTTTAAATATATATTTACTAAAGCTTCTATAAATGAAAGAGATGTTGCCGATAGCAACCAACCAGATTCTGTCATTTCCCTATTGCAGCGTAAAAAAATAATAAGACAGAATTTGATTGGTTGCTATAGCAACGTCACCTCTTAATTTTTGGAAGCTTTGTTCAGATTACAACCGGAGCTGATGCAATATTTACATTTTGCATAGATGAAACGCAGATGATGCGCCATCGCGGCACGGTGATTGGACAGTCACCTTATTTGTCACAGAATAGACCGCTGCCATATAATAACCAGAAGGATTTCCAGTTATCTAGTCCGGAGAGTGCTTTCTCCATTGCAGGGTCTGGTATGTGGCGTGGAACGGAATGGGGGTTACTGTCTGTCACTAGACGCCCTGATCCTGTTAATTGTCAAGTACGTCAGACCCCAGATTAGACGCAGTGAATCATGGCTCTCGTCTCTCCTCCGTCGCAAAATAACCACAGCCTGGCTTCTAGCCTCCCCAACTGTGTAATTTGTCTTTTGTCTTCCCGCCAATCTATATATTTAGCCTGCGTGCACATGAAGCGTGTCCTGAGGGAATGTGTGGCGTGTTCTCCTTCTGAGATGATGTCCCACATCTGAGCCACAGGGGACCCAGCGCATAGCACAGAGCACCGCTGCTAATTCGCGCGCCGGCTGACATGACACTCTGGTTTTATAAGCAGAGACGAGGGCCTCACAGACGCAGAGAAGAACAGTGAAACAGCGAAACAGTCGCCTGGTCAGGTCGCTGGCATTATTACCAAGAGAAGATTTACCAGCGATATATATGCTTTAACCGAGTGTTGTGCTTACAAATGGTGTCCAAGATGCACTAAGCTTCAAAAGTGATAAAATGGAGAGTGATACACAGCCAGCCAATCAGCTGCTACCTGCCATGTCACAGACTGTGTTGGAAATATATCAGGTAGGAGCTGATTGGTTGGTTGTTTATCACTCTCCATTTGATCACTTTTTAAGCTTAGTGCATCTGGTGCGGTATCTGATAACATCATTGTAAACCTCTAATGACCAGAAAATCTCTAGTTACTCCATGCACGCTGCTGAGTGACTTGAATCAGGGTTGCCTACTTTTAAAGTCTCTTCTCCGGGAGAAGCCTAGAGAGGAGACTGTCAGCAGCACTTTGGGGAGGGGGGGAGTTCTGGGGGGGGAAGGGGGGGGCGGGACTGATGTAGATGTCATCAAAACCCGCCCCCCAGTACTGCAAATCCTTGTGGGTCTTCAAGGAGGGTGCGGGGCTGAAATGATGCGATTTGCATCTTTTGCCCTGCCCCTCCCCTGAAAAGCCGGCTTCTGCAATGTTCTTTCACTTTGAGCTGTGACAGTTTTTACTTTCATTTTAAGCTGTGACAGTTTTTAGCCCACACTCTCCACCCCATCCCCAGTCCCTATCTGCTCCTTCCTCCAATCTCTGTCCCTCCTCTCCATATCAGGCAAGTTTAAAACAGATCAGTGCAGAGTTGGCTGGGAAGGTCCCCAAAATCGGGCATCCCGGAAAAGGGGGGCAATCCTACAGAAGAGTCTTCCATGACCCACTGCTCGGCAGGGGGGTCTGTGTGTGAAATAATGCAGATTGCGTCATTTTAGCCCCGCCCACCACGGCGCAATCCCTGAAATACTGGCATTGCACGGTGGGGTGTGTGGCTAAAATGATGTGATCACTCTGGCCATGCCCCCAAACAAGTTGCCCCTCCCATGGCTCCGCCCCCCTGCTTCACTGGGAAAGTAGGCAAGCATGGATCAGTGTCCCTGCAAAAAATACTTTAATTTCTGTTATGACATCTTTTAGCACAGCCTTTTATAGATAGATAGATAGATAGATAGATAGATAGATAGATAGATAGATAGATAGATAGATAGATAGATAGATAATAAAATGTAAGGTACAAACCTTCTAACTCGGCTTTAGCTTTTCAGTTCGTGTAATGTTTCATTCTGTGTACAATGTATTGTTCTAATGTGTGCCCTATGTATGGCGCTGCCAACCACTTGTGGCACCTTAGAAATAAAACATAAACAATATATATATATTCCTCCCCCCACCTCTATCTCCTATATCAGCACCACCCCCTCCCCTTGGATGCTTTAGGGGGACATACTGGTCTCGTATCAGACATGTTAGATAAGGGTGGAGAATGGGTGGTGGAACTGACCCCCAAGGACCACCTACAGTGTACACAACTCAATGTCTCTGCCAGAAATATCTTCCTCCACATCTTGTACTGTACATGTAACTTCCTCCCAGCACAACTATCAGAACAGAGATTTTGAGGTTAGTGTCACTTAAACTGTAATTAAAATAATTGCAGCAGGTACTATTTACTAATTACACAGATTGCAGATCATTGTATTATATCACTATTTTTGTTGTAGTCCTTAATAACAAAATAGTTTGCCTGATATAAGCTGCCTGCAGGTCACTCACGGGGGCCAGATTGCAGCACGGTTTCTCTCAGAGGGTGGGATGTACTAAACTGATAACAGGGTTTTTACCGCATTTTCATATGCATTAAAGCGCCACCACCGGGGTTTCACTGCACTTGTTGGCGTAACCCCATAGAAGCCTATGGACTTCTATTCACATACCCCACCGCCCTGCGCTGACCCCCAACACCCAGCACCGGTGCCCGGGCAGCCTCCTGCTATGCTGTATTTAAGCTGGAATGTGTACTGATCTGTGGCGCTCTTTATTTGTACTCTACTTTTGTAATTTATTCAATGTTATGCCAAGTTTTGTCTCCCTGTATTGTTCCTTTGTACGGCGCTGCAAAACACTTGTGGCGCCTTATAAATAAAATTATAATAATAATAATAATGCTGGCCAGACCAGTGACCTCCTCCTCCTCTCTGCACCTCTTCCGGGTGAAGGGAGGAAGAGGAGGAGCCTGGCAGTCCCTGCAGCTATCTGAGCAAAGGGACCCACTCACCCCCGCAAAGGGCAGCTCTTATCGCAAGTGCTGCCCTTTGCAATACTAATCGCATATGTTAGTACATATGCAATTAGTATGATTGCGATGTGTGGCGGGTTGTGCCGCAACTGTTTGGCACATCCTGCCCAGAATGCGGCATGGGTTCTCTCAGATTGCGGCCTGGTTACTCTCAGATTGCAGCCTGGTTACTTTCAGATTGCGGCCTGGTTTCTCTCAGATTGCGGCCTGGTTTCTCTCAGAGTGCGGCCTGGTTTCTCTCAGAGTTCGGCGTAGTTTCTCTCAGATTGCAGCCTGGTTACTCTTATGGCCCCCATACACTATACGATTTTGGGACGATTTCATCCGATTTCGGCACTTTGGGCCGATAACCAGATGAAATCGCCCCAAAATCGCAGGTGTGTGATATATGATCCGATGCGCGGTCCCGTGCGCATCGGACCGGATCAGGGAGGTCGGACGGTCAGCACATAAGATCATCCGACCTCCCTGTATGCTATGCATATGCCTGCCCACCTGTCAGGCATATGCATGCAGACACCGGGGGGCGGGGGTGCACGGCGGGCAGACACACTGACCTGGCCGGCTGTGATCACAAATAGCAGCGGCAGTAGTAGGGGCGGGCGGCAGCTCACAAATAAGTTCCCGGCGGGTGATGCTGACCTGGCCGGCATGCTGTGGTCTCAAATACAGTAGTAGCGCTGCCGCTGCGGGACGCACAGTGGCGGCTATTAGATTTTCAAAATAGCTGTCAAATGACCGGCCGTTCTGGTTTCCTTCCGATTTCTTTCAGATTGCTGGCGTGGTTTATCTCAGATTGTGGCGTAGTTTCTCTCAGATTGTGGTGTAGTTTCTCTCAGATTGTGGCCTGGTTTCCCTCAGATTGTGGCCTGGTTTCCCTCAGATTGTGGCGTGGTTTCTATAGAGGCTTCTGTGCAGTGGATAACGGAAACTATTACTGGTGTTACTCTATAGAGGCTTCTATGCAGTGAATAATGGAAACTATTGCTGGTGTTACTCTATAGAGGCTTCTATGCAGTGGATAATGGAAACTATTGCTGGTGTTACTCTATAGAGGCTTCTGTGCAGTGGATAACGGAAACTATTACTGGTGTTAGTCTATAGAGGCTTCTGTGCAGTGGATAACGGGAACTATTACTGGTGTTACTCTATAGAGGCTTCTGTGCAGAAGATAACACAGAAACTATTACTGGTGTTACTCTATAGAGGCTTCTGTGCAGTGGATAACGGAAACTATTGCTGGTGTTACTCTATAGAGGCTTCTGTGCAGTGGATACCGGAAACTATTGTGGGTGTTACTCGGTAGAGACTTTTGGGCTTCTTCCTTTCTAATCGGATCCCTCCCAGTATGCCCGCCGCATCTGAGTATGCGAAGGAATAGGTGGCAGCGTAACTATGAATTGGGCGAGAGAATACGAGGCGTAACGCGCACGGCGGTGGAGAGGTCTCACCTCAGCTTGTCTGAAGTACGATTATACAGTCCTGAAGCTTTTCGTACATTAATAAAAGATTAACTGGAACTTGTAAACAGGTTAATTTCTCATGCAAGATCAAAAGAGACTGGAAGCGGAGTCTGTCGGTGTTCTAGAACGTGTACAATTCCCACCGGCACCAGGTCGATGAGTCTCGTACTCCTGCAGTAGTACTGCGGTGGTTCATTCACTCTAACAGCGAACATTTTAATTATGCCATATTGGAACCTCTCATCAAACCACCGCCAGCTCTCGCATACTGCGCCCCGGCTAATTAATCCGAGCCCCACCAGTCCAGTGTGAATCAATGGGTTATATTACGGCAGGCCTCGTCTGCTAACACAGGCCTCGCCCTCCCTCACAGACGGGGTCATTCCAGACTACAGGCCCTTCTGCAGAATGCAATTCTTAAGGCGCCCTGGGAAGCCTTTGTCCTCTGTCAGACAGCCGGCTTCTCTGTACTACAACATGACCTTGTTCTGCAAGGTCCCGGATGGGAAGACGTTCACAAGGAAGCGTTGCCCCAGGTGCTAAAAAGCATAAACTACATACTGCACTTGCAGTCATGCACATAGGGGGAAATATTCACCATCAAATGGATTACTCCCTGTTCTCAGCCACCGACAGTCTAGACCTGGGGTAGCCAATTTCAGTCCTCGAGAGCTACCAACAGTGCATGTTTTCCATATCTCCTCACAGATTCACAAGTAAAGTAATTAGCTCCACCTGTGGATCTTTTAAAATGTGCTAGTGAGTAATGAGTGCACCTGTTCAGCAGCTAGGTTGTCTGGAAAATGTGAACTGTAGCTCTCGAGGACTGGAGTTGGCTACCACTGGTCTAGACTGACTGGCAACATCGGCCCTCCCTCCCAGTGGCCGGTCAACACATGAGGTTTCCGGGGCACTCCCCTAACGCCCAGCACCTTTCAGTCACCTTGCGTACGACTGGATATGGAAGGTCGACATGCATCAAGATCAACACACCTGAAGGTCGAAATGGGGTAAGGTAGACAGGGACATTAGGTTGACACATGCATTAGGTCGACATGGGCTAGGACGACAGTCAAACGTCGACATGGGGTTTTTCACTTTTTTTTATCCTGAATGTCGACACTAAAACAGTGCACCACGTCCGGTTGCATGGCTCGCTGCCCTCGCCATGCTTCGGGCACGGTGCCTCACTACGCTTGGCACACTTTTTTATTCTCCCACCATGCCCTAGTGGATGGTAGGGCATGAAATACCATCTGTCGGCAGGTCGACTCTAAAAAAATTGAAACAACCCATGTCGACCTTTTCACTGTTGACCTACCCCATGCCAACCTAATATATATGTTGACATAATATCCCTGTCGACCTAACCCCATGTCAACCTTCAGATGTGTCGACATTGATGCGCGTCGACCTTTGATGCATGTTGACCTTCCTATTGTCAACCTAACGACCGCATACCGTATGACCAGCAAAGGCTAGCCTGGGCATGGTCCGTTCGCAAGGGGACCCTGGTCATTCAATAATAGGATTCACAGCAGCTGAATCAGCCCCTATGTAAGATCTATTGAAGATGAGATGTTGCCCATCGCAACCAATCAGAATCTCTTATTTATTTCTAAAATACATTAGATAGAAATTGATTGGTCACCCATAGCAACATCCCAACTTCAATAGACCTCCCATGGCAGTCAATAATCCCCAGACAGTGTCCAGGTCAACAGCCTTTAGGTCGACATCAATAGGTCGGTACGGACTGGGGCGACATTAACAAAAATCCGCCACGCTGTTTTATTTAACAATACATTGACCCGGGAGGGTGCGGTGCAGCTCACGGGCAATGCCTAGGTCGACAGCAAGAGGTCGAGATTGACAAAAGGATAACACAAGAAAAAGGTTGACACATGAAAAGGTCGACATGCATTTTTCATGGGTTTTTTGTGTTAATTTAGACACCTGAGCACACAGAGCCCAAATTAGTGCACCGCGTTGGTTCGACGTGCTACGCAAGGTAAGGTACGAAAAAAAGTCCAAAAAATTAATACATGAAAAACTCATATCGACATTTTTATGTGTCGACCTTTTGTTTGTGTCGATCTCTATCACAAATAGACACATACTGCTGCAGTACTAATCCGAGCTGCATTCTAGAGTGCAGCATCATTGGGCTGCGCAAACGGCACGTCGCAAACCCTGGCCCTCATCCCTCGCCCCAAACAGAGGCACCTCCGCCCCATCGCAGCCCCAGATGCAGTTACTTCTCCTCACACAGTAACCCTGGCCCGGTAATGTGCCCCCCCCCCCCCCCGCACACAGTAACACCCCCCTGCCTTGTGCAGTTGTGGTGAAACTGATCCGGCAGCTGTTGGCACACGCGGAGATGGCAGCTGGGTGATAACCGGAGGTGACCCTCTGACATGGCGCCACTATGTGTATACTGGTTCTGGGGCTATTTTTAGGTTATTAGTATACTGGTTCTGGGGCTATTTTTAGGTCATTAGTATACTGGTTTCAGGGTTATTTTTTATGTTACCATTATGCTGGTTGTGTGGATATTTTTAGGTTATTAGTATACTGGTTCCAGTTTTTTTTTTAGGTTATTAGTATACTGGTTGTGGGGTTATTTTTAGGTTACTGGTATACTGGTTATGGGATTATTTTTAGGATGCCATTATGCTGGTTCAGGAGTTATTTTTAGGTTATTAGTATACTGGTTGTGGGGTTATTTTAGGTGACACGTATACTGTTTCCAGGGTTATTTTTGGGTTATTAGTGGTCATGGGGATGTTTTTTAAGTTACTGGTATACAGGTTTCGGGGTTAATTTTAGGTAATTAGTATACTGGTTGTGGAGTTATTTTTAGGTTACTGGTACACTGGTTTTAGGGATATTTTTAGGTTGCCATTATGCTGTTTCTGGGGTTATTTTTAGGTTATTAGTACACTGGTTGTGGGGTTATTTTTAAGTTATTGGTATACTGATTCCCGGGTTAATTTGAGGTTTTTGGTATACTGGTTCCAGGATTATTTTTAGGTTATTATTATACTGGTTGTGCGGTATTTGTAGGTTATCAATATACTGGTTATTACAGGGTTATGTTTACATTACTGGTATACTGGTTCTGGGGCTATTTTTAGGATGCCATTATGCTGGTTCAGGAGTTATTTTTAGGTTATTAGTATACTGGTTGTGGGGTTATTTTAGGTGACACGTATACTGTTTCCAGGGTTATTTTTGGGTTATTAGTGGTCATGGGGATGTTTTTTAAGTTACTGGTATACAGGTTTCGGGGTTAATTTTAGGTAATTAGTATACTGGTTGTGGAGTTATTTTTAGGTTACTGGTACACTGGTTTTAGGGATATTTTTAGGTTGCCATTATGCTGTTTCTGGGGTTATTTTTAGGTTATTAGTACACTGGTTGTGGGGTTATTTTTAAGTTATTGGTATACTGATTTCCGGGTTAATTTGAGGTTTTTGGTATACTGGTTCCAGGATTATTTTTAGGTTATTATTATACTGGTTGTGCGGTATTTGTAGGTTATCAATATACTGGTTATTACAGGGTTATTTTTACATTACTGGTATACTGGTTCTGGGGCTATTTTTAGGTTGCCATTATGCTGGTTGTGGTGTTCTTTTTAGGTTACTGGTATACTGGTTCTGGGGCTATTTTTAGGTTGCCATTATGCTGGTTGTGGTGTTATTCTTAGGTTACTGGTTCTGTGGCTATTTTTAGGTTGCCATTATGCTGGTTGTGGTGTTATTCTTAGGTTACTGGTATACTGGTTCTGGGGCTACTTTTAGGTTGCTATTATGCTGGTTGTGGTGTTATTCTTAGGTTACTGGTATACTGGTTCTGGGGCTATTTTTAGGTTGCCATTATGCTGGTTGTGGTGTTATTTTTAGGTTACTGGTATACTGGTTCTGGGGCTACTTTTAGGTTGCTATTATGCTGGTTGTGGTGTTCTTTTTAGGTTACTGGTATACTGGTTCTGGGGCTACTTTTAGGTTGCTATTATGCTGGTTGTGGTGTTCTTTTTAGGTTACTGGTATACTGGTTCTGGGGCTACTTTTAGGTTGCTATTATGCTGGTTGTGGTGTTCTTTTTAGGTTACTGGTATACTGGTTCTGGGGCTATTTTTAGGTTGCTATTATGCTGGTTGTGGTGTTATTCTTAGGTTACTGGTATACTGGTTCTGGGGCTATTTTTAGGTTGCCATGATGCTGCCATGTTGCCATGATGCTGGTTGTGGGGTTATTTTCAGGCTGTGAGTCAGAAGGCTAGTGATATGCGAGTTAGCTAATGTCTCACTTACCGGTGGCATATCGTGGCAAGCTGGTTTTCTCGACCAATACGTGATCTGACAATCTATGGTCACAAGAGCCGGTGTGTAAGGTCATTGGCCAGTGAGGAAACGTTGGAACCATTAGGTTGGACTAGACAGCAGATCGTGATCTCGTGGTTATTAGGTTCTGGATTAAAGCATCCACAGTGTCTAGATAATCAATAGGTCAACACCAAAAGTTTGACCTGCACAAGGTTGACAGTGAGAAAAGGTCCACATTTACAAGGTCGGCATTGGCAAAAAGTAGACATGCACAAGGTCAAAACTGACACATTTTTCAAAAAATCCCTAAATACTCATGTCAACATTTCGCTTGTGTCAACCTTTTGTCAAAATAGCGGTTATAATGGATACAACCAATCAGACCATCCTGTATAATAAAAGAATAACACTGCTCCTCAACCCTATGGGGGGGATTTCAAGCATTTTGCATGTTGAAGTCCACTAGATGGCGCCAGAACTGAGCAATTTATTTGTTGCTCCGTTAGGGTGTGCACAGCCACCGTTGCTGATTTTACTGTTATGCTATTCTGTCCATCTGATTATGCGCAGATTCGCTGTGATGTCACTGTGTCGGCGCAATGGTCTACCTGCGTATGACAGTGTCTCAATATAAGAAGCCTCAATGACACGACCAGTCCTGGGAAGCCGCAGTCCGCTCTCGCCTCTCTGTGTAATGTAAATAGACGAGGATGGAAATAATGAGGCAGGTATACCGACAATGACTGATTGGCGGGTAAATGAGATGGTAACAAAGAGCAGGAGATGGGAATCAGGAACGCAATTCCCAGCTATAAAGGCCGCGGTGCTGAGGTGTCAGTATGCTCTGCCCTGATTGCTGTACATCAGTTCTGACTGCAGGGGCGGGAAGCTGGAATCTCTCATCAAAGCCTCTTCTGGCTCCTGAGGCTGAGAACCAGCTCCTGTACAGCAATTATTCTGCAGCCACCAGAATGGCAGCTAATAGCATTTACATTGTTCAGGGAGGCAATCATGCAATTATGTCAGTAGCAGACTTAAGGGGTGTACACACAGGGAGATATTGACTAATTGCCAATTTTGACTAAGCAATATAGAGAGAGATTTTGGCTAGATGCGCTTGAGATTATGACTAAGCGATTTTATCTATGTAATGATAGTCTATGATCTAGTCAAAATTGCCTTGCCTGCGCAGTCAATCTATGGTAAGCAATCTATGCTAGACAATTTTGACAAAGCAGGAGAAAAATCGGGAGATTTTGGCTAACCTTCTAGGAGATTTTGACAATCTAGTCAAAATCTCCTGCCAAAATCTCACAGTGTGCACACCCCCTTATCTCTCCCACACTTACCTCTCCCACATTTACCTCTCCTGCACTTACCTCTCCCGCACATACCTCTCCCTTACATACCTCTCCCACACCTACTTCTCCTGCTCTTACCTCTTCCACACTTACCTCTCCCACATCTACCTCTCCCACACCTACCTCTCCTGCACCTACTTCTCCTGCACTTACCTCTCCAGCACTTACCTCTCCTGCATTTACCTTTCCCGCATTTACCTCTCACGCACTAACCTCTCCTGCAGTTACCTCACCTGCACTTACCTCCCACCACACTTAGAGCCACCACATTTACCTCTATCACTTCCCTCTCCCGTATTTACCTCACTTTCACTAACCTTTCTCATACTTACCTCTCTAAACACTTACCTCTCCTATACCTACTTCTGCACCTACCTCTCCCACACTTACCTCTCCCGCATTTATCTCTCCCGCACTTACCTCTCCCGCATTTATCTCCCTCTCACTTACCTCTCTTGAACTTACCTCTCACACTTACCTTTCCCACACTTACCTCTCCCGCACCAACTTCTCCTGCACTTACCTCTCTCTCTCACTTATCTCTCCCACACTTATCTGGCCTGCACTAACCTCTTCTGCACCTACCTCTCCCACACTTACCTCTCCCCACACATCTCCGGCAGATCTTTCTGAGACAACACATTTAATATACAGGGACAAAATATCCTGCCTTCATGAATAGTTTCGCCACAGGCCTGAGACAGGTTCCCTGAAATGTATTTCCCTGTACTATTTAATGTTAAGGAGACTGACGCTCATGACAATACGGAAATCTACCCACAGTCTGACATGTAGCCGCAAGACGGTTCTAGCCTCAGTCTGAAGGTTGAAACAAGCGCATATATGAAACTATATTCACTGTAAGTCTGTAATACTGACAACCATATTTACATTGGAAGGCATCCATAGTGACTACATAATTGCCGTCTCTCGTGTGACTTGCCGTCTCTTTCCATACTTTACCCGGCGGTCGACGTTCTCCGCTTCAAATGTTCCTGATTTACTATAAATTCCTGGAAGCCTCTCTCATCTCATGGTTCCTTTTTATAGCGCATCCCTTATACTTAGAAAGCAGAAGCGGCAGACCGAGCCTGAAACCACAGAGGGTTTCTTAAAATAGACAATCAAGCCGTAATTTTGGTAAGAATGAGGCGAAGCTGAGATTTTAGAAGAAATGTTAGATGGAAATCAGGCAAAAATGGAGTCGGGGTTTTGTGTCACTGTCCGCACCTGGGGCCTCGCTCGCTGTTGGAGTCCATGTGGATGTTGAAGTATAACAAAGTCCACAAAATTAAGAGAAAAAAAACGTATATCGACCTTTCCGTGTGTTGACCATTGCTGCGTTGGCCCTTTGTCAGTGTCAACACCAGTCAGTGTTAAACTTTCGACTATGTCAACCTTTTGACAATGATAAGCTTGCGTCTACTGGGAAACTCCCAGTGTAAATGCTGCGTGTTCCCAGGTGCCACCCCTTGCACCAACCCCCCCCCCCCCCTTGAATTGCCCCAAAATTTGTAGTACTGAGTATAGCAACAGATGGAGACTAGAACAGATAACAAATCGTTGTAAATTAGGAGATAGACACACAGGTAAGGTCCAACGCAGTTTTATTTGGACATGTAATGAAACACAAGCACGGCCCCTGGGCCGTTGGCGTCCAAAGGCCGTGTTTGTGTATTTTTGTGACCGAGTGCCGCCGCATACTGTATACATTGGGACTACCTTATGCATTGAGGGAAATCCATCGGAGGGCACCGGACGCATGGCCCCTGGGCCTCTCTCTCTCTCTCTCTCTCTCGCTCTATATATATATATATATATATATATATATATATATATATATATATATATATATTTATGAGCCTTTAATGAGCATTTTGTTTTGTGCTTCCATCACTTGTACACTGTGGGGCAGCCATTTTGGTGGATGAACATTCACAGGAGCCAATACTGGCTCAGTCAGTAAAATGGCCGCCTCGGCCCGGGGGGAGGTGACTGACGTACATTGAAGTCTGAGGGGATATAGTATATGGTGATGGAGCATTGTAGCCGCAGCGAGAGGCGGTCTGTCCCGGTGCAGCAATTAGGATGGTCGCACAAAGAACGTTCATGATACCGGGAAGTAAGGAGAGGCCGTCCCAGCGGTTTAATTACACAATATGTTCTGCACACGCCATCACTTTGTACAAAACTTGCTGGGCTCATCTTTACTCATGTGTCCCCTAGTGACGGGCAAGTAGTGGTTAATCATTAGCCAATTACTGTATCACATCCGTCATCGTTACGGAGATCATCCGGTGTCTGCTGGTGTCATAGTAATGCAGGGAAAGCAATACCTATATATTGCCACTGGATGGCAGTCCTCAGCTGGGCCTACCAGCCCCTGTATAAATACATAGGAGGTGTATGGTAAGCTTATCAGCTATATATATGTCTAGTGCCCGTTTGTGTGTCTCCAAAACATTGCCATCTGTTGGCAGCAAATTAAACAACATCTCTTTCTCTCTCACACATACACAAGCACATAGGCATTCACAAGGTAGCAGACTAGCTTTCGAAGCATTTGCTTTGAACGGGCTTACTCGTGGTCTATATGTAATGCCCCACATCCTCCCATCCTTCTTACTGAAAAGAGGCCCAGAACGCAAAGAGGCACCCATTTGGATCACTCCGCCTCGACCGGACTACTTTAAGTGTGTAAAATGTAACTGCCTGCCAATATAAACTTCCGATTTATCAAATCTTGGCGAGAGATAAAGTAGAAAAGTTGCCCACAGCAACCAGTCAGCTTCTAAGTGTCATTTTACAGGCTCTGCTAAAAAAAAGTCAGCTTTCAAATGGTTGTTATGAGCAACGCCTTCCCTTTATCTCTCTCTGAGGCATTTAAAGAAACACAGGATACTAAATAAAACTTACAGGAAAAGCATACCTCTCAAGTGCCTCTGGCCATGCCCCCACAGTGGCAAAAACAGGGCGTGGCCTTGCTGAAGTACAGCAAGGATAAGCACACATCGTTAACGATATAGTAGGTAAATACTGAAGGAAACGCACAATGATATTATTAACAGCATCTTTATCGTGCATATCCTTGGTGAAAATCGTATATTGGGCCTGATTCAGTCAGTTGTACTTTTTGCTAAAGTTCTCAAAATTCAAACGGTCGGCGCTCGGCTGGGGGTGTGGGGGGCACCCAGTACAGGTCAAGGCTGCCCTGCTTGCCAGGTCTCTCCACGGGATGTCACGGTGAAAAATTTCCGGCCACATTGCTGAAGTGCAAAGGCACTGCCAGACCTCCCTTCCACTGTACATGCCCACTGTGGTCCGATATGGGACAGCGTCAGTGCAATTTCATGACACCCATTCATCTGGGCAAAATCAATATGCAATAGGCGTTCTCATAAACCACACCCCTTTCACGGTCTGCCAATCAGGGACAGTTTGTTCTTTAAAGTATGATTTAAAAATCAACTTGTCAATCTTGTGCACGTTGGCCATATTGTGTCTACCGATGATCCGGATCCTGTGTAAGAACCCCGCAGCATTATATACTGTATTAGGCAGGTCGCGTATATAGTTATTATCGCTCACGGTGCACCGGAGGCCCTGGAGAAGCGTCTCTCATCTCACATTCCTCTCATCTGACATCAGAGATATAAAGATTATTTGGTGCCTTTTAACTTAAGTTGATGGATCAATAAGGATTGGGATACTCAGCAGTCATCAGGCAATCCACGGAAGGGAGAAGGGATCCGAATGATACGTCAGCCAAAGCTGATAAATAATTCCTTTAGTGAATCGCCTCTCCGCGCTGTACGCTATCCCTGGCTGGACATTGAAAGAGAAATAAAACTATATATATATATATATATATATATATATATATATATATATATATATATATATATATATATAATACCCCATTTAATTGACTATTAAAACATTTTAATCAGTCTCTCTGTCCCCCTGGGAGGAGAATTATGTCAGTCCTATGACGCAGTCAGGCAGTCAGTTAGGGGGCTGCTAAATCTTAAAATTGTACTTGCCAAACAAAGCAATGCATATTTTTCTATTTTTACTTATGTAGGGGATCAGTTGGGCTGATAGTGTAAGTGTGTACATTCCCACATGACACTAGCCACACCTACACAGAACTGGTCACACCCACGCTGAACTGGACACACCTATGCAGAACTGGTTACACCCACGCTGAACTGGACACACCTATGCAGAACTGGTCACACCCATGCAAAACTGTTCATAACATATGTCTGTACTAGTGGCTGTGAAGGTCCGTTCTAGCGATTAGGAGAGGCAGAGAGATAATTTCTGCCGACACATGCAAAATGAGGGGTTTCCAACTGCGTTCAAGCAGGTTCGCAGCAGTGCCGCATTCCAGCCGCACAGTTCTGCAGTTCCACCAGTTGTGCAAGTGGTTACAAAGCGATGGTCACCTCATCCTGCTGTATAGGGCTCGGATAGGACCGGGAACACTTAGGGGTACATTCACTAAAGGTTCCAAAATGAAAAGAGGTGATGTTACACATAGCAGGACCCTTTATTGTGCTTGTGAGTCGCAGGAAATTTAAAAGCGACTCTTCTCCACCACACAGCCACCCACCCGACGCACCCCCTACATCATAGCAACATATCAATTACCCGCCCAGGGTTTATTAAACTGTGACGGTAATTATCCTTAATATAAAACATATAATGGTTGTCATAACTTACACGCATTAAGGCTTTGGTAGGAGCCACGTGTGTTAGGATGCCTGACATAAAAGATTAATCATGTCCAATTTCACTGCTCGGCAAAGTCAACTTTAATTATCCGCCAGCGACAATAGTGTGCAAACATTTGTAAAGTGAGCAGTTAATGAATTGCCCTCAACGCAGTGATGCTCCGAGGTGGGAACTTGTGACCTACGGGCAGTGTATGGATGAACGGAGGGGGGAATAATAACATACTTCTATGGCAATAAACTGTGTAAAAGTAATTGCTTGGGGGGGGGGGGGGAGGAGTGGAGATTATCGTCAGACTATTTGAACAATAACTCCGCCCCCACCTTAGGCGCTGTCAGTTACTGTAGTTTGTCAGCGTAATTCCCCGCCATAATCTCCAGGTTTCGCACTGCTCACCTATTCTGTTTTACCTTAGTACCGTGGGGATGTGCAACATTTATAACCCCAGACTATATAACCCCAGTTCCCCCCCATCCGGAAAATACCTATTCCCCTATCTAAAGTCGATAGTAATGCTGGGTACACACCAGAACGATTTGGCCTCAATTCCCCCATTTTCGATGCAATTTCGACCGATCTTATTTAGTAAAAGCAGAATCGGGCATGTTTTCAATGCGATTGCGATCCGGTGTGCGTCCCCGCTGGTCATTTGGTAGTTTTGGAATTTTACCCGCTGTAGTAAGGATTTGTCAATCTCCCTTCGACTGGGCACAGATCGTGTGCCGATTCTGTGCTCCAACTGATTGTGCGACCATCGTACGATTTCAAGGAAATAGTCGCACGATCATGGTCGTTCGGGTGTGTACCCAACATAACTTTTGGGAGAAGCCCTGCCCCTTTTCCCTCTGTACATCCGCAACCTGGGATGGTTTGGAGGCATGTGGAATCTCCAGATCAATGCTTTTCACCTTTAATCGTCTAGTAACCTGAACAGGCCATGTTTTCAGAATTTCTCTCTGTTTAAACATATTGATATAATTACTGACTTACAAAAAAAGATGAAAGAACTTCAGAAAACATGGCCTGTTGTAGTAGATCTCTGTTTTGTGTTTTATTAACTAGTCAAATTAACATATTTTTCTCTCTCTGATAATTAATCTCCCCAATATATTTAGATTGCACTCAGTGATGGGTCAGTGTTACTAAACATTTTAAAATCATTGATATTACTATTTTCTTCTGCCTTATGGTTGAAATACAGCATGTATTAACCTTTACCTCATCTCCTGATACACTCTGTGCTGCTCTCGTCTCCTGATACACTCTGTGCTGCTCTTATCTCCTGATACCTTCTGTGCTGCTCTCATCTCCCGGTACACTCTGTGCTGCTCTTATTCTCTGCACTTCTCATCTCCTGATATACTCTGTGCTGCTCTCGTCTGATACACTCTGTGCTGCTGTGGACCCTGCTTCCTGCACCTTCCATCTCTCTCTGTGGCTTCCTCCATTCTACTCCTCATTACACGCTCTCCTGTCCTTACTAACATGGTCGCACGTCTGTGCAAGTCATTGCCTTCCGCAACACGAACCCAGGACTGTCTCGCTGATATGGGGACAGTTTGAAGGTACGTCTCTTTCTCTCTTCTTCATACAGTACAACACCTTCTGCATTGTGTGTTCTTGTGCCGGCATCCATCCTGGCGGGGCATTAGGGAGAGATGTTTGTGTTAATGGACAAACTGCATTGTGTCAGCGTGTAAAAGCTTTGCAACGAGCACCTTTTGTAGTGCTGGACTGTAAGTGCTGTGTGTTAGTGGAGTGACTTATACAATGCATCCAGACATGTACTACAAATATTATTATTATTCTTTATTTATGTGGGATCTGCGCCACCCAATATACATCTGGGACAGCCTGGGAAGTGGGAGAAGCAATTCACCACTTTAATCGAGAGTTGGGTCTTGGTTTATTTACTAGATATTCCCAAAGTCGAAATTCATTTGGTCGCCATTAGAATGCGGACTTGGTTGTCACAAAAAATGTCGATATTTTCATAATTTCGATATTGACTATGTATTTCTGACCCTAACAACAGTAGCTGCAACGCTACTAACCCCAACAGTAACCCTAAACCTAACGGTAACCCCATCCTTAATGGTATACAGCCAGTGGCGTAACTAAAATTTGTGCGCCCCCCCCAAAATTGTTCAAACCCCCCCCTCCTCCTCTCACCGCTAAAGAGACCACTGCCATCGCCAGGTCTGTTGCTGCCCCTGCGCCACTGCCTCACAGCGGACTGCCGCCTCCCTCCTATACTCAATAACTGTCTGCTGTAGGGGAGCAGCCATTTTGTTAGGGGCATTTATAATGGAAACAGGAGGAGGACTGTCACTGCAGATAGGAAGATCTGCTGGTCCCAGCGGTCCGGCAGCAGAGCAGTAACAGACCCAGCAATGGCAGCGGTCCCATTAACGGAGCAGCAATAGCCCCCCCAGACCCCCCCGTGCCCAAACTGAGCTATTGTTACGCCCAGGGCTATTTTTGTGCAGGCTCCAGCAGGAACTGAGGCCCTTATTCTAGTTCACTCTTTCAGACAAAATATTTCTTAGATGGACAAAACCATGTGAACTGCAGGTGAGGCAGGTGTTACTTGTGCAGAGATAATTAGATTTGGGTGGAGTTTTACACCTGCCTCACCTGCAGTGCGCATGGTTTTGTCCATCTAAGAAATATTTTGTCAGAAAGAGTGAACTAGAATAAGGGCCTCAGTTCCTGCTGGAGCCTGCACAAAAATAGCCCTGGTTACGCCACTGTATCCAGCTGATACAGTACTAACCTTCAGGGCTACCATCAGGGGGGAATGGAGTCCTGGGCCCAGGCAGAAACAGGGTTACGGTTAAAATACTCAGGATTTTGAACATTGGGTTGCCGCTGTTGGCATCCTGGCCGCCAGGATCTAGACTGCTAACCCCCGCACACAGATGTTTTGTGGTAATATTTATGTATGACTTCTATGCCCGCGCCTATCAGGTAGATACAGGAGGTGCAGCTGGAGAGAGGGGCCAGCATTACTAATATATACACACCTGTGAGCTGCCGACAGCCAGTAAGGGACGACACAGCTGTCTGACGCATTGCCCCAGCTTCCTCATACAAACAGCTGGGCCTCACTACAGCCCAAGGAGAGAGGAAAGGGTCCTTTTATTTATTTTAAATGTGTTATTAAATGTGGGTGGGTGTCAGAGGGGTACTGTAGACCTGTTTTTATTTATTAGCTCTATTTTGATCTAGGTGGTGACCGGTGCTTCTCATGGGGCACGCGTCAGTCACCCAGAGATCCGGCCCAGGGGACAGTTAACGCCACCAGTGTTTTTAATGCTTAGCAACTTAGCTGCTGCTGTACCTGGACCGGCAGAGGGAAGCATGTGGTGTGGTTTGCATTGTTGTGCCATAGACGTGGAGGCCAGGTACAGCCCCCCCCCCCCCCCCCCCTTCCCTTCCCTATACTGTCTATTGTCTCACAGACTGCAGGAGGCCTCTGTGGCTGGTCTCCCAACAGCTGCCCCAGTGTAGGACTACAGGCCTCACCTCACACCCTGCAGCTAATCCTGATTTACTGTACATGTATTATACCAGTGACTGCTATGCAGCCTTATGTTCTCGCTGCACAATCCCTCAGTGGATCTGCGGAGCGTCAGCTGTGTAACCAAAACAAAGCAACCAATTGTTAACCGTCCAAGTGAGCCTTATATGATTTCTCACTGTGGGCCAGATGCACTAAGCTTCAAAACTGATAAATTGGAGAGTGATTAACAGCCAGCCAATCAGCTCCTGCCTAACATGTCACAGACTGTGTTTGAAAAATATGGAAAACAGATACTTTGAATATCTGAAAAGGGCGCCTGTATGTAGCTGCAAAGGGGGAGTCACCCCCTTTACAAGTAAAACAATGGATAAACAAGGATAGATGCGCTAAACAATAAAATCAGTTAATGCAATAATTTAGGAAAATTAATAAAATAACGTAATTTATTTTAAGATAACACTTTTTACTTTAAAAATAAACTGGCTAAAATAGCCTTTGGGTAAATGTAGGTAAAATAGCTGCTGCAAATTGTGCAATATATTTTTATACATGTGTATATATATATATATATATATATATATATATATATATATATATATATATATATATATATATATATATATATATATATATATAGTTCTTTCACAGTCACCTCATCTCCTTTTGAGACCTTTCCTTTTTTGGGCCCAAAAAGGTGCAATTAGTCCCGATGTGGGGGGTTATGTGATGTCCCATCAAGATACTTCCTCCAGTCAGGATAGGGGGGTGGCTTTCCTACACAGTGATGGAATATCTGATGTCTGGGGGTTCCCTTGATTTTTCAGCAGGCAAATTAGAGAGGTGGCGTTCCTCCACAGCTGTCAGCGTTGCCTGTTTGAGGGTCCGGCGTTCCGGGACAGCTCAGATGGATATGGCTGTCACTGTAGTTTGAGTGAGGCACTTGGAGAGAGGTGAATAGTAGCAGCAGTTCAGGTGTACCAATAGTGTACCAATTTGAAAAATGTCAGACAGAAGCTGATTGGCTGACTGTTTATCACTCTTCGTTTTATCACTTTTGAAGCTTAGTGCATCTGGCCCTGTGAGGGCACAGAGTGGAATGAAGCGTAAGGAAAATATAAAATGATTCTAATATTCAGTAACGGAAGCAGGTGATTTGTTGTGTGCATTGGAAAATAAATTAACCTGTAACTTCTGACACATATTTGGATTCGCTTGTCGCCCCTGTTTTCGGGGAGTGAAGAAGCCCGAGTCTGCGTCTAGTGATACATGTCCTGCTGGGTTGTAACTAGACATTTTGGTGCTGTGGACCAAAAAGGGAATTGGTGCTCACATACTGTGGAAATGTAGGGGCGTGGCTTCACATTGAAGGGGCGTGGCCACATATTAGTACCAATTCACATTACATCATACAGCAGCATACCTCCCAACTTTTGTATTTCACAAAGCTGGACCGGCTAAGGGACGGATGGGCGCGACCTCGGTTATTGGGGGTGGGGCCTAGCACCATGACCCATTTTCGGGGGCGTGCCCTAGCAGTAGTGACTATGATAGTGCCATACTAAAGCCTGAAGGTGCCCATACACGTTACAATTATTGTATACAATATAGCATCTCGCATGCAGCACATACTTTTTGTACTAGATCTCAAATCATCGCAAAACTGAGATGCGATGAGATGCGATATTGTATACAATAATTGTACCCTGTATGGGCACCTTTATAGACAACAGCAATCTAGTTTCCATATCATATTGTTAGTCATTGGTGTATATCAGTATAAAGAATTGACATCTCCTTCAGTCTACAATCTGTAAATCTTGGAATAATAGCTGTCAGAGACAATGGAATCACTGAGTCTGGGACTATGAAGGAGATCCCATTATAGTGTCACAGACTCAGGAAGCGCCTGGCAAATCCTTGGCTGTTTGTTTTCCCGAGCCTGGGGGGGGGGGGGGGGGTTGTCACAGTTAGACCCTGCGCCCACCGCGTGTCTGATTTCATCTCTAGGAGCGCACATGAAGGCGCTGGAGAGGGCGGGAAATGTTTAATGAAAACAGAAAACCCTGTCTATCCTATACGGGTGGAAATCTGAGTGATTTCATCTTCCCGGCTGCAGCACACAGGCGAGATCAGTGCAGGATACATTACAGCAGTGACTGCAGCTCAAGTGGGATCAGATCCTAGGGTTGGACAATCAGAAGTCTAAATGGGGGGTATTTGCACCCCGGGGTCTGCTTTTAGAGTTGGCACAACAACTGTGATGAATCCGCGATGTGCAGCCTATAAGCTACAATGTGCTACCTCTATATTTAGGGGGGGGGGTCATTAGGTTGACTATTAATGTATTGAGTCAACTACTGAAGGCCGACAGGTCGATACCATAAATATTTCGACATGATTAAGTTTGACACGGTTGAAAGGGTGGCACAAGCATTAGGTCGACAATGGCAAGGTCGACAGTCAAAATGTTGAGACGACATGTGCCGGCAGGCAGTATCTTATGCTCTACCATCCACTAGGGCGTGGGGGGAGAATAGAATAGTACATGAAATATGACAAGCGCAGAAAGCCATGCGAGGGGACGCGGTACACTTTGATGGTGTCCATGTCGACCGTGTCGACAGTCAGGACAATTTTATTTAAAAACTCAACCTTTTGACTGTCGACCTTGCCATTGTCCACCTAATGTTTGTGCCGACCTTATCCATGTCAACCTAAGGCCTGTCGACCTAAAGTGGTGGACCCAATGCATGTCGACCTAAATTGAGTCAACATCATGACCCATACCCATTTGGGGGCCACGTTGGTCAACCTGCCAGATGTTGATGAACTACACATTCCAGCATGCCTTGCATCAGTTTCAGCATGGCCACATAGCAAAACTAATGCAAAGCATCCTGGGATGTGTAGTTCATCAACATCTGGAGGGGCCGGTGTTGCCCAGCCCTGCTGCAGAGCCTCAGCCACCCATTCCCAGTATCATCACCCCATCCTAGGGGGTAAACGCAAGATCCGTAGATTGGGAAAGAATGATTCCTTGTATATATGTATGTACGGAAGTGTGCATATATGTGTGTGCGTGTGTGTGCGCGTGTGAACCTGGATAATGTAGATAGATAAATGCTGCAGGATATCATTTAAGGGGCAGGCTCAGACATTTGCATCACTATTTGGGCACCTTTGGGGAGCGGGCGTGAAAAAATGATACGATTCTCATAGAATCACATCCACTTGGCTCCACCCCTAACCACAGGCCTGGGATTCTTGGCGTAATGTCGCAAGGTGGCGGTGTACAATCGCGGGCCATGGTCGTGGTCCACCATAAGAAGTTTCTGGATATTCGGAAAGACTCCTTGAATGCGCCACTGCATCCACCACATCACTAGGAAGTTGCCAGGGGGGTTCAGGTTTTGGGATGAATCAATATCTGCATCATTCCCGCCCTTCTGTCCTCGATGGGTCAATTAGAACCAGCACAATGATGTCCCCTTCTCATTAAGGAGAACAGCAGGATCAAGGGCAGCGCAACTGAGGCGATTGCCGCGGACCCCAAGTTGTTAATGCTGCAATTAGAATATCAATGAGATGAAGGATTATCTCCCAGCTTGTCGCCAATGAGACGAGTTCCCTGTTATTTAAAAGTTGTCCAACCCCCACCGCCATCAGCAAAAGGGGCCACTGAGTGCTTGACTTAAAGGCTATTTATATCTTACAGACCCGCGGCACAAGTGTACTTAACCCTTTAATGACTGATGATACTTTACAGTGTAATTTATTAATCAGAGCTCCGATCAGGATTGACATTTCTGGTACACTTAGTTAAATAGAGAGGAACGTTACTTTCAGTGAATGGAGGTGGAAGGTTCATTTCATAATTGGGGGTTTTAAACTTATTTAATAATATTTGTAAAGGGAAATTTACTAACATGTGAGTATGGGATGTTGCTACGGGCAACCAATCAGAATCTACTACTTATATTTTTAGCACCTTCTAGAAAATAATAGATAGTATCTGATTGGTTACCCATAGCAACATCCCAACTGAAATAGAACTCTTCGTAATTTCCCCCAGAGTTTGTAGCAGAATTAACAGGAGCATTTGGGGGTAAATGGGGTAACAAGGAGGTGGTGGTGGTGGTGGGGGGGGGGGGGTAATTGGCCGAATTTTCAAAAACTGAGACACCCACTCATTTGACGGGGAGTGAATTTAAATATTTTTTTCCCCTCTGCACACAGCCGTTCACAGCTGTGCACAGGGGCGGGATTTCACTCTGGCTGGGAGGAGCCTAACTCATCGGTGGGGTGCAAAAAAGTTACAACACTGCGAACAGGTTTCGTTTGAATCTGCCCAATATCAGGTCATGGGTGGCCCTGCTTGTCCCTTTTCCCCTGAAATGTGATAAAGTGGAGAGTGGTTAAATGCTGATTGGCTGGTACTTTATCTCTCTCCACCATAACTTTGCAAGTTACATCTGCCCCACGGTGTCCCGCTACCCTCACGCTGATTGCATTGTAAATAAACCTTTGTCAACTGTCATCTCTAACTCTGCCCTGTGTTGCGTTCCAGGTGCCCCATTTCAGCGCTCCCAGCATGCCCACGCTACCTCCTGCCGTCACTTTCATCTGAGCCCTCAGCCTCAGCTCTCCGACTTCCCTCTCCACCATCATCCGGTACAGCCGCAGCAAGGAATGGCTTCCCACATGGCCACGGCACACCAGCATAATGGGGCACTGCACCAGCCCCTGCCACCACTGACTGGTCTACAGTTCCAGGAGGTGGCAGGACCCTCCTTCCTACCTCAGGCGCTACACCAGCAATACCTCCTCCAGCAGCAGCTTCTAGAGGCACAGCACCGCAGACTCGTTCCTCACCCCAGGTGAGTCACGGCAGCTTCTACCTGCCATGTTACAGGCTGGGTTTGAAAAATGACAGGTAGGAGCTGATTGGCTGGTGGTTTATCACTCTCCATTTTATCAATTTTCAAGCTTAGTACATCTGGGAGAATGGTGACACTTCCTCTGGGACTCCTGATGCCAAGGCTATTGGAATAAGTACACACTTAGGCGTAAGGCATACATTTGGTCCTTGTACACATGGGATAGTCTACCCCGGCCCCCGTCTGTTGGGGGGCCCCCGGCCAGAGCACAGTGACATCACTTATAAAATAGTTGTCTTAAAATTCTTTTATTTTAAGTCAAATCGTTCAACACAGGTGACACCAATAATATATTATGAGGGAAGTCCAGATAGAAATCACACGGGGCCTAATTCAGACCTGATTGCAGAGCAAATTTTGTTTCAAATTGGACAAAACCATGCTGCACAGCGGGTGGGGCAGATGTAACATGTGCAGAGAGAGTTAGATTTGAGCGGGTTATTCTTACACAGCAATTTAAGTTTCCGTTTGAACACACTCCACCCAAATCTAACTCATGTTACATCTGCCTCACTGCAGCGCGGCATGGTTTTGTACATTTAAAAAAAAAAGGGCCCTATTCAGGATTTCTCTTGACTTCACAAATAGACTATGCAAGTTGCCGAAGCCGTTCGCAAAGGGGGGCTGCACATAATAGGGTATCCGGACTATTGTTAGACAGCACTTACATCGACAGCCATTACATCGACACCATTAGTTCGACAGCTCAATAGGTCGGCATGGTTTTAGGTCGACATACCATTAGGTCGACATGTCATTAGGTCGACAGCTCATTAGGTCGACAGCTCATTAGGTCGACATGTTTTTAGGTCGACACTACCATTAGGTCGACAGTGTCTATGTCGACAGTCAAAAGGTCGACATGGGTTTTTTCACTGTTTTTTGAGCTGACATGTGCCGACAGGCGGTATTTCATGCCCTACTATCCACTAGGGCGTGGTGGGAGAATAAAATAGTGTGCTGAGCGCAGCGAGGCACCGTGCCCGAAGCATTGCGAGCGAAGCGAGCGATGCGAGGGGCTGCGGTACACTTCAAACTGTGTCCATGTCGACTGTGTCGACATTTCGGCCAAAAAACAGTGAAAAAACCCATGTCGACCTTTTGACTGTCGACATAGACACTGTCGATCTAATGGTAGTGTCGACCTAAAAACATGTCGACCTAATGAGCTGTCGACCTAATGAGCTGTCGACCTAATGACATGTCGACCTAATGGTATGTCGACCTAAAACCATGTCGACCTATTGAGCTGTTGAACTAATGGTGTCGATGTAATGGCTGTCAATGTAAGTGCTGTCTAATATCCGTCCCAGACCCACATAATAGACCGTGCACATGCGCAGTTCCCAAATCATCGGGATGGGGCCAAACTCGCTATATTGCGTCAACCAGAATTACCCCCAAAATGTGAGGTAACGTTCTACAAAAGAAAAAAGTGGTTTGTGGAAACGTTAGTCCATCTCTGCGCTGTCTCTGACCATGTTCTATTTCCCGCAGGCGGACTCAGGAGCGAATGTCTGTCCATCCACACCGGTTACGTCCCGGCATTGACTTCAATCAGCAAGTTCAGATGTCCCAGACGTTGGGTCCTAGGTACTTGGCTGAAGGTACAGACTGGTAAGTGGTGGCCGCAGGACACTGTCCCTACAAGTCCCAGAGATCAATACATCTATAGGCTGTGGATCCAGGTTTGGCCCCATCGCCGATGGTCGAGGTTAGCGCTGTTCGCTCAATGGTGGGCGAGAAGGGGGCGGTAGCAGCAGAACACCAGTGTTTTATCGGTATACCCATAAAAATGCTGGGCGTTGGGCAGGGCGGCGTTTACCTGTACAAGGGTACATTTACTAAAGCTTCTAAGAATGAAGAGTGGTGGTGTTGCCCGTAGCAACCAACCGGATTCTGTCTATAGTTTTCTAAGATACAATAGAGAAATGCTAGACAGGATTGGTTGCTATCGGCAACATCACCTCTTATTATTTTACAAAGCTTTAGTAAATTTACCTCAGTACCCTAATGGTAGTGTTTCCCAATCCTCAGGCGCCCCTAGCAGTGCACGTTTTCCAGATCTCCTAGTTGTTGCACAGGTGTATTGGGGGATAATTATATTTCTGGGGATTATCATAACTATAAATCTATGAAAACCTATCTGCGATGTTGCCAGAGTTTATCGCTGTCCCATCGTCATGGCGACTGTGCGGGATTTATCCATGGGCACATTATTGTAGGTTACCTGCAGTATCTGTGCTTAAGCATGGACATGTTAGTGGATGCTGAGGATGTAATTTGGGAAACGGGGGGAACAGTCACAGGCGTCTATGGGACAGGTGGATGCGCACGTTCCTCTGGGCTTGTTTCTGTTAAATAAAAGCAGATGGAGTTTGTGCTGCAAAGATGATTTACTGGGAGCAGCTGTTCTCACCGTGCCGGACGCGATACAGGGACAATGTAGGACACTCCCACAGTCCTTGTTCTAGAACTCAGGGTGATACAGTATGTACAGAGGGAACACAATGTAATACAGGCATGTCCAAAGTCCGGCCCGGGGGCCAATTGCGGCCCATGATGTCACTTTAAGTGGCCCGCAGCCTCCAGCCAGAAGCAGGCTAAGCATTAGAAGCAGGACGCCCTGCCCGGGCTCCACTCCATCTTCCATCTGCAATCTCTCCTCCTGCTCGTGATCACAGTATCCCGGGAGGAAGGAGCAGCATGCAGAGCAGACTCAGCAGAGGAGGGTGATGGCGGGAGCAGGGAGCACAGGCCTCTGACTCCTCTCCTTGTGGTGCCTGCTTGTCCTCTCCATCCTCTGGCTTACAGAAGGGGCCATACAGAGAAGGAGGGTCAGGCAGGGGGAATATACTGTGAAGGAGCAGGCTGGGGGAAATACACTGAAGGGGGGCAGAGTGGGGGACATGCAGAGAAGCAGGGAGCAGGCTGGGGGAAATACACTGAAGGGGGCAGAGTGGGGGACATGCAGAGAAGGGGGGAGCAGGCTGGGGAAAATACACTGAAGGGGGCAGAGTGGGGGACATGCAGAGAAGGGGGGAGTAGGCTGGGGGGAAATACACTGAATGGGGGCAGAGTGAGGGACATGCAGAGAAGGGGGGAGCAGGCTGGGGTAAATACACTGAATGGGGGCAGAGTGGGGGACATGCAGATAAGGGGGGGAGCAGGCTGGGGGAAATAGATTGAATGAGGGCAGAATGGGGGACATGCAAGGAGCAGGCTGGGGGAAATACACTGAATGGGGCAGAGTGGGGGACATGCAGGGAAGGGGGGAGCAGGCTGGGGGAAATAGATTGAATAGGGCAGAGTGGGGGACATACAGAGAAGGGGGGAGCAGGCTGGGGGAAATAGATTGAATAGGGCAGAGTGGGGGACATACAGAGAAGGGGGGAGCAGGCTGGGGGAAATACACTGAATGGGGCAGAGTGGGGACATGCAGGGAAGGGGGGAGCAGGCTGGGGGAAATAGATTGAATAGGGCAGAGTGGGGGACATACAGAGAAAGGGGGAGCACACCTGTACTATTTACTGCAGTTAAGATCTCAGTATCATCCTTCACACTAGAGCTGGTAAGACAAGTTATTTGTTTCGTCTTCTGATGTGATTCATGGTTCAGGCTGAATTGTCGGGCCCCACACATTTTCACCTCACCAAATCTGGCCCTCTTTGCAAAAAGTTTGGACACCCCTGATGTAATAACTCCCCACTGGCGATCCAAATGTTCACTCACTGGTCATATCTCTCTCTCTCTCTCTTAGGGCGAGATGTATCAAATGGAAAATGCGGTAAAACCCTGGTTTTACCGCATTTTCCAATGTATCAAAAATGATACCGCAGTGTAGGGTATCGCCACCCAAAGGTGGCGATACCCTATAGAAGCCTATGGGCTTCTTTTCGCCGCCCGCCTACGCAAACCCGCCGCCTCGCCGACCCCCCCTCTCGCTTACCTTCCTGAAGGGTCCTCCTGGACCCTGGAAGGTAAACCCCTCCGCCACCTAGTGACGCAGCCGGACGTCCTTCCGGCTGCAGGGGGGAGGAGGAGGTGCCGGGGACAGCTTGCTTTGCTGTCCCTGGCGTGAGGGATGCAGGAGCCAGCTGGGAGGTGACGGAGACCCCCCGCACACCACATTCCAGGTATCACGGGGGGCCTCCGTCACCGCATCGCGATGCCAGCCGCATATGTTAGTACATATGCGGCGGCATCGCGGCGGGGGGGCCGCGAAGGGCGGTGATGTATTTTAATACATCCCGCCCTTACTCTCTCTCTCTCTGACTCTCTCTCTGTCTCTCTATCTCTGACTCTCTCTCTCTCTGTCTCTATCTCTGACTCTCGCTCTCTCTGACTCTCTTTGTCTCTCTCTCTGTCTCTCTATCTCTGACTCTCTCTCTCTGACTCTCTCTCTGTCTCTCAATCTCTGATTCTCTATCTCTGTCTCTCTCTCTGACTCTCTCTCTGACTCTCTCTCTGTCTCTCTATCTGACTCTCTCTCTCTCTCTCTGTCTCTATCTCTGACTCTCTATCTCTGACTCTCTTTCTCTGTCTCTATCTCTGTCTCTCTATCTGACTCTCTCTATCTCTGACTCTCTCTGTCTCTGACTCTCTCTGTCTCTATCTCTGACTCTCTCTCTCTGTCTATATCTCTGTCTCTCTATCTGACTCTCTCTATCTCTGACTCTCTCTCTCTCTGACTCTCTCTATCTCTGACTCTCTCTGTCTCTATCTCTGACTCTCTCTCTCTGTCTCTCTATCTGACTCTCTATCTCTGACTCTCTATCTCTGACTCTCTCTCTCTGTCTCTATCTCTGACTCTCTCTGTCTCTATCTCTGACTCTCTTTCTCTGTCTCTATCTCTGACTCTCTATCTCTGACTCTCTCTCTCTCTGTCTCTCTATCGCTCTCTGACTCTATCTCTCCCTCTCTCTGACTCTCTCTTTCTTTCTTTCTTTCTTTCTCTCGTCTGTCCATTCTTGTTGTCAGGGGTTACATACTCGCTGTAGGGTGTTTCATGCTCATTGCAGGAGGATTATATGCCTGTTGCCAGGTGGTTTCTATGCTTGCTGACATTCTGACAAGGGGTTACATGCTCACTGCCAGGGGTTACATGCTCACTGCCAGGGGTTTCATACTTGTTTCCAGGGGTTTCATGCTCACCCCAAGATGTTACACCCCGGCAATGTACATGTAACCCCCATGTAAATTTCCAGGGGGTTACATGTACATTGCCGAGCGGTAACATCTTAGTTGCCAGGGGTTACATGCTCATTGCCAGGGGGTTTCTTGCTCGTTGACAGGGGTTTCTTGCTCGTTGCCAGGGGTTTCATGCTTATTGCCAGGGGTTATATGTTAAGTTCCAGGGGGTCACATGTACATTAACGGGCGATAACATCTTAGTTGCCAGGGGTTTCTTGCTAGTTGCCAAAGGTTACATGTTCATTGCCATGGGATTACATGTTCGTTGCCATGGGGTTACATGTTTGTTGCCATGGGTTTCTTGCTCGTTGCCAGGGTTTTCATGCTTGTTGCCAGGGGTTACAAGTTAATTTCCAGGGGGTTACATGTACATTGCCGGCCGGTAACATCTTAGTTGCCAGGGGTTTCTTGCTCACTGTCAGGGGTTTCATTCTAGTTGCCAAAGGTTACATGTTCACTGCCAGGGGGTTACATGTTTGTTGCCAGGGGGTTACATGTTTGTTGCCATGGGTTTCTTGCTTGTTGCAAGGGGGTTACATGCTCTTTACCAGAGGGTTACATGATCATTGCCAAGGGTTTCAAGCTTGTTGCCTGGTGGTTTCATGCTCATTACCAGGGATTTCTATGCTCGTTGCCAGTGGGTTACATGCTCACTGCCAGTAGAACCTGTCTCCAACAATGCGGCGGCCATTTCTGCAGGGCCGCATTGTTGGAGACAGGTTCTACTGGCCGGTACGCATAGAATCTGTACAGAGTAGACCCTGCACCCTCTCAGCACCAGCTTCTCCTGCCACCGCTTGGGCTGCTGTGACCTAGCTACGCCACTGCTATATATTTATCATTGGTACTCGGGCATTTGGCGACCCCCTGCAAAATATAAATTGACACCTTCCTACAAATATATTTGTAACCCCACCACCTAATATATTTATTGGTTTTCTACTCCCTTATCTATACACCTTTTCTCATTGACCTTGTCTGACTGGGGTGGGCTGCGTTCAGCTCAGTCCACCCAGAGCCCCAGCATTGTCAGGTAGCGTCTCTAGAACCCAGCCTCCCGCTCCTCCTCGCCTCCTTGGGATGACACAACGTCTCATCTTACAGTGACGCTGGTGAATGTGGCGTTCTACGCGCTCTGTACCCTGGGGCAGAAAATGGGAGCCTGGAAGGGGTGGGGGCGTTTTATAGGCAATATGCAGTTGAACATTGCAAACGGTCCAGTTAGCGCTGTGCGTCCTACAGCGATGGCGATTAGCACGTCACGTCTGGGATTGCCCAATGACAAAACTAGGCCCTATGACCGATATCAAAATGCACCCATAGAGTTTAGTTCCAAAGCTCAAACTGAAAACATTGTTTAGTAAATAACCTGTCACCTTTGTGTCCTTCTTTTCCCAGGGACCTCAGTGTGGACGCCGGGCTGACGCACGCCCAGTTCCAGGTCAGACCCGTCCCTCAGCACTATCAGCATTATCTAACAAGTCACCGATTGCACCATTTCCCGAGGACCACGTCACTAACGCAAATGGTGAGTTCCCTTCCCCGCAGCACCGCTCAGAACTTCTCTTTACCTTGGACTGCCGCCCCTAATACATAGCTAGATGAGCCAAAGGGCAGATAGAGCTACAGCCCCAGACCTCCACATAAAAATAGTCCCATCATCACGGCAGCGGGACCAGCTGACCACATGGGCAGCCTTAAATCATAAGTATCAAAGTTGTATTTTTTAGTTTTCTTATAAAATTTTGCAATATTTTTATGTATTTTTGAGAGACAGCAGGGCCAATAGGGTAAGGGCCCTGCAGTCACTGGCTCCTCCTATGTGCCACTGGCCACACCTGTGTATCGCTGGCCACCCCCACACAGATCTGAGATCTGGTCACAGCTCCTCCCCTTTCCGTTATAGGACCTTGAACATTTTGGCTGTTTAGCGCCAGCATATTCCGTTGCACTTTATAACTGGAAACAATACAGTAATACGAGGTATGAGGGCCCTGCACAAAGGCTTACAATCTATAGGATGCTGGGCATTCCATACATGAGGCTATGTGTGACTTATTGCATATTGCTAGGGTAACATTGCATCTCAGGCAGTATGACCCCATCCCGCAGTAATAGAATAACAAGTAGGCATACCAGTTGGTGGCAATACCTCAATATGATGCACCAGTGGAAATGAAATTCTGTTGCTCAGCTGCAAAGGGGCCCCCTGGTGGTCAGGTCGAGATGGAAAAAAGTCAACAAGAATTGTTTATACTTTACCATCCCACTGGGCATTGAGGGAGGATATAACAGGGGTGCCCACAGCTACATCAGGAAGAGTATAGGGCAGAAACTCACGCTGATGTGGCCTAAAAAGCACCAAAAACTTGTGTCGGCCTGTTTTGTGTCGACAATGGCAGTTGGTAGCAGTTGCTGCGCCTCCCCTATTTGAATGTTGATCTATCCTGCAGCCCCAACTGTAGACCCTCCCCTGGCCCCACCCTACGAAGGCCGATGCTTATTTCTGGTGTTATTATTCATTGTGAATGGAGACCTGTCAGGGAACAGATTGAGACAAGGAATTTTAAGTTTCACGGCGCGGCGCTGAGACGTCTGTCACCCGCAGGGGGGTGATCTGCTCCCCGCCGCTATCGCCCTAGCTTGATCGATCTCACTTACATCTTTCTTTAGCAACTGGGGATCTGACTACCAGGCAGCAAACAATTAATAATACAGAAGGAGAAAAACTCCGTAAGACGTGTGTGACATCGCTAAATGAGAATTACTGCAACGATGGTCGCGCCATGCACCGTAATTAATTATCCCGGCTGTCGGCGGCAATTGGATGTCTCAGACTCAGTAGGGATTACTTAATAAAATTGTCATGTAGAACATGTGCTGCAATCCCAACACCCCGATCAGATATAACATTCTATTAGTTGGACTGAGCTAGATTTGATGTTAACTTATTAAATGAGCCCTTATCACAGACGTCTTGGACAACGCGTAGTAAGCGACCCACGGCCATTCAGCTGCTGCGGAACTATACATACCAGCATGCCCTATTTGCTGCTAGACCCTGCTTAAACTGGGGCAAGGCATGCTGGGATGTGTAGTTCCCCACCACTGGAGTCCCACAGGTTGCCTATCCCTCCTGGCCTCTTAGCAGCAGTAAGACAGGTGCAGGATAAGTGCAACTTCAAGTTTGGAAACAATTTTGACCAAAAAAATCTGGCCCACAGGGGTACAGAGTACACCACACTTGGCCCCACTGCCTAAGGGCCCGCCTCTACGTCTAGGGATCAGGTTGCAGACTATGAACTTGAATTATACATTATACTTATGTAAGTTAACAATATACTGCACAGGACTATGATGTATTTTAGGCCATTCCAGTTATTAATCTGGGCACTGTATTATGGCACAATATGCACTGGAGGCTGCTGTAATGTGGCACAGTATGAATTGGAGGGCACTTGAATGTGTTATAATCTGATCTGCTCATTGCAATATGAGGGCACCACAATGTTAGGTACTTGTGTATTATCACGGCGCCCACGATTTCCATCGCAGGGCATTGTACAATGAAAAATGGCGTCGCGTCGCATCGCATGCGATATGATCACATGCGATGCGATGCAACGCAATTTTACCCAATTTTTAATTGTATGGCTTCTGACCATGTTAAATGCCCCCCCAGACCTGATTTTTAATTGTATACCCACCCTCATGGCTCATGAGTATGCGAAATGCCCCCCCATTGTTAACGCCACCCCACTATCAACGTCAACCCGAAGCGTGGCGAGCGGCGGCGCTCCGACCTTTTCATACCCCCACTATCCACGTCGGCGTGGAGTTGATTTAGTGGAGTTGATATAATGTCATTATAATGGCATGCGATGCGACGCAATATTAAAATTGTATACACAGCCCCGGGAAAAGGCTGAAATTGGGTCCATTGCCATCGCATACCTTAATTAGTGGCATGCGATGCGATGGGCGCCGTGATAATACACAAGTACCCAATGTTATATAACAAAAACTTGGGCACTGTAATGTTACACAATCTAAATGGAGGCACTATAGTGTGGTATAATATGAACTGGGACACTAATGTGGTATAATTTGAACTGGGGGCTCTATAGTGTGGCATATTTTAAACTGAAGGCACTCTAATGTGGCACAGTATGAACAGGGAGCATTGTACTGTGGCATAATATGAAGGGGGGCACTGTATTGTGGCACAGTATGAACAGGGAACATTGTACTGTGGCAGAATATGAAGGGGGCACTGTATTGTGGCACAGTATGAACAGGCAGCATTGTACTGTGGCATAATATGAAGGGGGGCACTGTATTGTGGCACAGTATGAACAGGGAACATTGTACTGTGGCAGAATATAAAGGGGGGCACTGTATTGTGGCACAGTATGAACAGGGAGCATTGTACTGTGGCATAATATGAAGGGGGGCACTGTATGACATAATGTGAATTGGGGATACCGTGTAGCATAATGTGTACTGGCAGCTGTACAATGTCATATCGTGTAAACTAGGAAACTACGATGGTTAATAAATCTAGGGCACTACTATGGTTCTGAAGATGATGTAGGGCACTATTATGGGCATGAAAATATTACGATCTGCATAGAGGGGAAGAATTGGGACAGGTGACTGTGCCCCAATATATTGCTATGGGGCCCACACTCCTGCATGCATTGTCAGTGTGTATATATATATATATATATATATATATATATATATATATATATATATATATATATATATAGGTAGAACAGAGGAAAGGAAGAGGGCGCTTCCAGGTGCATTAAAAGAGATTTTATTTTAGAAAATAAGGAGTGACAAACTCCAGGGTACTTCACGGTGATGCTCGTACCAATAGTAAAAGCTCTGTGGGCTTGTTACCACAAGATTCAAAACACATTCAAATAGGCAATAACAGCTCACGCGAATCCTTGCTGGTGTCTATCGGGGCGTTGTGGGTGCGCACGCTGGATTGCGTCGCATAGACAGGGAGTCCCGAAGAACAGAGCAGCCGTCCGGTGAGTGACAAGGTGTACGTAGCAGGTCACTGCGGACTTCGTCAGAGGGCGTGGCTACTGCTTACGTACAACATCTTTAAATAGTGAGCTGCTGTCAATCAGGGGCACGGGGGCTCGACTGAGGTTAGCCAATCATTGGACCTGGCAGACCGTCAGGATTCCTATTGGATATTTTTAGTCAGTCTGATACATAGATCAAGACTAAGAAGTTAGCACTAAGTAATTTACCTCTAATAAGCACTAAATCCATGCAGCGTATATACTCACTACACAGGGCGGCATATAAATATATCAAGCCGAAAGACAGAAACTCACTTTACAACGGAACAATCTTAAAAATATTGCACAAATATTTACATAATAAATTAATAGAGACATGAATAATCATAAAAAATTCATCTAATAAAAAATTCATCGTATTCAAAAAATTCAGAAAAATAGACATATGTTAACTCTATACATACATATATATATATATATATATATATATATATATATATAAAAAACGGTAATTCAAAACCAATGGATGGTATGTTAACACATCTCTTGCTGAAAAGGGCTATTAGTTTAGAAACGGAGTGATCTCGTACCCTTCGTTGAGACCAGCGGGGATGAGGGTGTTAAGGGTCAAGACGCCTGGAGTGCTGTATTTCTCCCCCCCCCCCTGCCTTCTATTTATGCTTTGGAGCGGGCACCCGGCGCAGACCAGCCAAATACAGGGAGAGCCGGATCAACCCCATTTAACTCTATATATCTATATATATATATATCCTGACCCCAGACCATGACTATGTAGACTTGGATCAGGAAGACTCGCCAGTATCCAGTCTCCATTTACCCTTCTGAGAATTATTAATTTGCAATAAGTGAATTCTAAACACTATAAATAAAATATAATTTGTGTTGTGGCGTCAGTAATATACTGTAACATTCATTTCCTTATTGAGAAACGTCTATGTGACCTTTGTCAGTTACTATTCTAATACTGTATGTATATGTACGTGCATCAGACTTGTGGCTGGACCTATTGATAATGGTGGTTTGATGAGGTCATTGGGAGCACACGTATGATGTCATCGCCCTGGGGCCAATGGAGCTACGGATCTTTCTGTGGCAATGATTATTTCTTTGTGGAAATTGCACTATATAGATAAGTCTACTTGGTCATATACGGTTCCGATGTCTTACACGTCAGTATTGCTCAACTGATAATAATTCAGTTTAAACATCTCCAACTTTCAGAACCAAAGAGTTATTTACAGTATATGGGTATCTTTGTGCGTAGCGGAGGGTGTTTAGTTATTGACCATTAAGTATGATCCAGAAGCACCGGCAGATAGGGGACGTCATGCATGGGTTGTTGTTTTTTTCACCAATGGTTTTACATAAAATTTGAGTGCGTCAGGATTGGGGCATCTGTGGGGGCCGGGGTGCGCCATTTTGTGTCTTCTGCTTGTAGGACCTGGATAGAGCTTGGTGGATAAAATCAGGGCTAGATTACCAATGGGGTGGATGGGGCTACAGCCCCAGGCCTTAAAAAAAAATAGGCCCATCATGATGACAGCATGACAGTGACCAGACCCCCAACTGGCCATCCAAGTATTCATTTGTATTTTTAGTTCTACATATATGTATTCAGGGTGACATTGGGGCAAGGCAAGGAGTGTGTGCGTAGTGGGGGGGGGGGGGGGCGAAGAGCGTCATTCCGTCATAGATTTGTGGATGAACATATATCGGTACTTGTGTAGTTTCACGGCGCCACCTAATAGTACGCTGTCAGTGTAGCCCAACGGCAGCCCAGCGTAGTCACCGTACTCTCCCCGCGAGCTGCAGCTCTGTCCCCGGCGTCCCTGACAAGCATAATGAGCACCTCTCACACAGTGCCGGTAACCGCCAGATCCTCTGCGGTGGGGTATGCCGGCGGAGAGGTGATCTTGCAGGCGCCGACGGAGAGGCGCTCCATCTGCCTAAGACGCACGAGCGTCTCATATGCCTGTGCATCTCAGTAATTCTTGTGGCAGGGTACGGCAACCCTGCCTGTGTCCTCTCGGGGCTCGCTGCGCTCGTCACGCTTCAGGCTCGGTGGATCGCTGCGATCGCCACACTTTATAAAAGCAACTCCACGCCGATGTGGATAGTGGGGGTATGAACAGGTCGGGAGGACGCGTACCGCACTTCGGGCTGACGTGGATAGTGGGAGTGTTTCAGGAACACATTCACACATGTCATGTCAAGCAAGTTTAAAATGGTCAATGGTTCCCACACAATGTAATAAGCGCTAACACAACGCTGACTAACTACGCTAACTGCGTAACGCTGACTAACTGCGTAACGCTGACTAACTGCGTAAGCTCTGGTTAGGCGCGAACGTACACACAGTCGCAGACACAAGCTGACTACACTCTGACTAGGCTGGCTGCGGGAACATGACGCTGATGCTGACAGGGACGCTGACTATGCTGGCCGCGGGAACGCTACGCTGATGCTGACAGGGACGCTGACTACGCTGGCCGAGGGAACACTACGCTGATGCTGACAGGGACGCTGACTACGCTGGCCGTGGGAACACTACGCTGATGCTGACAGGGACGCTGACTATACGCTGGCCGCGGGAACACTACGCTGATGCTGACAGGGACGCTACGCTGACTACATAAGTGGCCCCGTGAAACTACACAAGTACCCAAATATCTTCTCTGTGAGTTTTTGCATGTGTATGAGGATGTCATATCAGCCAACATGGCCGCTCCGGATTGGCTATTTGCGAATCATTGCAGAATTATACTTATTGGCTCTGATTGGTATTGGTAAGAATACCTGGCGCCAATCATTGTTCAGGGGCACAGGGGCGAAAGGGACTATACTGGGGCACTGCATAAGTCGTTCAGGTGCAAATAACTGGGCATTCATTGTCAGGCTGGATGCAACATGTTCTCAGTGAATTAACTGTCTCTCTTGTCTGTTTTATAAGGTTGTCCATGAGATCAGAAATTACCCTTATCCGCAGCTCCACCTCCTGGCCCTCCAGGGTCTCAGTCCAGCGCGGCATACGTCTGCTGTGAGGGAAAGCTATGAAGTGAGTAAGCTTCGTGCTTTAAATGAAATGATCAGGATCATTATGGGGTTCCGAAAACAAAATCATAGTACAAAGTCCATCTAACATCTGACTATACGTCCGAAAGGCCATGAAACTGAACGTCGTACTGTGGGGGTTATTCTGATTCACTTGCAAAAGGCACCATCACTCTCTAATGGACAAAACCATGTGCACTGCAGGTGGGGCAGATGTAACATGTGCACAGAGAGAGTTAGATTTGGGTGGGGTTTCTGCTTCAAACTGATACCTATATTGCAGTGTAAAAATAAAGCAGCCAGTATTTACCCTGCACACAAACAATAAAACACCCAAATCTAACTCTCTCTGCACATGTTACATCAGCCCCACCTGCAGTACATATGGTTTTGTCCATTAGACATTCGCAATCACTCACTAGTAAAACTTATCCTCCCAGAAAATGTCTGGTCCCGTCTGCATTTGGCCTTGTCACTCCCAGGAAATGGCCAGGTGCCATCCGCAAACGCCGTCCACCTGTCCATCTACAATCCGTGCGCATGCTCATTTGCTTGATAATTGTAAGCTTGCGAGCAGGGTCCTCCTACCTTTTGACTGTCTGTGAATACCCAGTTTGTTGTATCACTGTCTCCTTTGTAAAGAGCAACGGAATCTGCTGCTATATAAGAAACTGGTAATAAATAAATAAATAATTGCCCGGGCTGCAAATTCTGAATCAGGCCCAAAGAAAAAGCACGCTGGCGCAAGTTCAGTCTACTTCTGTGTGTAATGTGACTTCAGGGCTATGCGCATAGTTGAACATAGACAACCGTTCCTGGAATGAATTTTGCGTTCCTGGAATGAATTTTGCGTTCCTGGAATGAATTAGGGTGTAACGGGGCGTTTTCACGTAGGAAAAATTTCAATGAGGGCGCAAAATAAGCAGGTTAGATTAGGTGCCACCTGGTCAGAAAATGATCAAGAGCATAGTATGAGAAATGGAGGAGGCGTAGCCTATGTGGGGTGGGTGTGGCCAATTCTATGTGGGTGTGTCCTCAACCGCAATATTGGCTCCAAATACCTAATACACATCATTCTGTAATACAGTTTTCATGCTGATGATTTGTCGCTGGTCATAGTTATTCTGTTATGGTGTTGGGCCTATTTTTATGTGGGGGCCTGATAATCCCATCTGCCCCACAGCTCATCTGGATGTGAATGTGTTCTCTGCATTTTTAAACACTTTTCTAGAGATGCAGCTGCTCCGAACCCAAGAAGCACGCCCCCCCCGTATACGGAAATATTAGGATTTTTTTCCCACTGTACCACCGCCTGTAAAATTGCTCGCTCTTCACCCCTTCACCTCATGTCAATCATCTTGCTCTGCAAAATCAGTTGGCGTAATACTAGGCAGGGATTCTCCCCTGGCAACACAGCTGTTTCTGTCTCGCCATACGCTTCCGGCTTACGTCATAAACCGGTGGACTTTGGTGGAGCTCTATACCCATCTGTCCAACCGGAGCTGCACGAAATTCTTTTTGGTTTTGCGCTGTATAAACGAGGCCCAGTGTATCTAGTCCTCATAACCTGTAAGTATCTGAGTTACGCTTCTCTTTCGGAAATGAGACTATTAGAATGTAATAAAATAGTATTATTGCCACTGGTCTGTAATGGGGTACTGGTCATATGGTCCGACAGTAATTAGCTCTATTGAAAAAGGTTGACATGTGTTAGGTGGACATGGTCAAAAAGTCGACATGAGCAATAGATCAACATGGTAAAGGTGGACATGAAAAAGTTGGACTAGTTTTTCATGTTTTTTGGGTGTCTATGTCAACATGGGCACCCTATAAGTGTACTGCGCCCGCTTGCCATGCGATGGGCCCGATTCAGGGGCATTTTCATGTCGACCTTTTCCACGTCGCGCTATTGCTTGTGTCTATAGCTCAGCTGACTGGTCATGTCAGTGGCCCATCCCCTTCTTTATGACGTCACAAGTGCTGGGTTTGGAGAAGGAAGAGGGCGCATTATTGGTCTGTTAGAGCTCCGTGGTCATGTGTCCATTTCCAACCATGGCTCCATCTGTGTGGAGTCTGTATGTTCTCCTCCTGTTTTGTTTGGGGTTCCTCTGGTGCCTCCTCTATTTTCCTCCCACACTCCAAAAAACCTACTTGGGAGCTGGTAAAACGTGTATGTGTGAGTGATGTTACTAAGTAGATAAATGTTCTGTGTGCGACACTGTGTAACATGCTGGCAAGAGAGAAATACAAGATAATAAATATGTAATATACTGAGGTTACTGTGGGGTAATGCTAATTTGTAAAAAAAAAAAAATAGTTTGAATCTTGGTAGACAGTGTTGCACTGCATGTGGGGCAGATGTAACCTGGGCAGAGCGAGTCAGGCAGATGGGGCAGATGTAAACTGTGCAGAGCGAGTAAGGCTGGTGGGGCAGATGTAACCTGGGCAGAGCAAGTCAGGCTGGGTTCACATCCGGAAGATATATCATCTGCAGCCTGATCCGCTGAAAGATATGGCAATTCTTGTAAGCATATAGAAATACCAATTGGACACTTAGGAGGAAAGTTACTAAGATGTGTGTTCTACTTCCCATGTGATGTTGCTATGGGCAACCAATCAGAATCTACGGTACTTGTTTCCTAGCACGGCCACAATGCCCCCGATTTTCCCATTGAAATGCATTGAAAATAGTCAAAATCGCGTCGGTCGCGTCGTATGCGGCTAAAAAAGCCTTAAATGGTCCAGACGCGATGCCCACGATTTCCCCATAGGAAACAATGTTAAATGGCTCAATGTACCCGCGATGCCCCCGATTTCTCATAGGGAACAATGTTAAATACCTCAATTTCACCAAATCATCATAGGGAACAATGGTAAATGGGCCAGAAAGCCCCAAAAAACACCCCAGAACAGTGAAATGTCCCCCCAAAAGTACTTTACGCCACCCCACGATCAACGCGAAACCGAAGCGTGGTGAGCGCAGCGAGCCTGCGAGGGGCGGCGGTACGCGTCCTCCGACCTTTTCATACCCCCACTATCCACGTCGGCGTGGAGTTGAGAATAGAATAGTGTGGCGAGCGTAGCGAGCCACCGAGCCCGAAGCGTAGCGAGCCCCGCGAGGGGACGCGGATACCTTCACAGGTAAACGCGTCCCTTCGCGGGCTTCACAGGTATCCGCGTCCGCTCGCCACGCTTCGGGCTCGGTGGCTCGCTGCGCTCGCCACACTATTCTATTCTCAACTCCACGCCGACGTGGATAGTGGGGGTATGAAAAGGTCGGAGGACGCGTACCGCCGCCCCTCGCGGGCTCGCTGCGCTCGCCACGCTTCGGGTTCGCGTTGATCGTGGGGTGCCGTTAAATACTTTTGGGGGGACATTTCACTGTTCAGGGGTGTTTTGGGGGGTTTATGGCCCATTTAACATTGTTCCCTATGATGATTTGGGTAAATTGACCCATTTAACATTGTTTCCTATGGGAAATCGGGGGCATCGCGGCTAAATTGAGGCATTTAACATTGTTCCCTATGGGGAAATCGCGGGCATCGCGTCGCGACCATCGCACCCGATTTTTTAGTGCTTGCGATGGCCGTGATGCCCCCGATTTTTCCTCACGATGCCCACGATCATGATCGTTGTGGCCGTGCTAGGAAACAAGTAACGAATCTACTTCTTATACCGCTTTCACACTGCCAAAACATTTAAAGAACCGGTATTTTTAAACAGTATTTAAAACGGGTCTGAGCCTTCACATTGCAGTAGATTAACATTTTAAATACCGTTTAAGTACCATTCACATCAGTCAACCCGTTTAATCCGCTGAAGACGTTTCAAGGCAAAACGCAGGGGACAGCCTATCACAGGTCTGTAATCTGTTTTTACTAAATACCGTTTCAGAGCCATTCTCACTGCATAAAAAGCGGCTCTGAAACGTGTAGGACTCTGCTTTTTAAACGTGTTGAAATACCGGTTATCTTTAACCGGTAAATCAACTCTGGCTCTTTCCCACTGCAGCCTTAAACGTTTTAAAATGGAAAAAAAAATGGCAATATACCGTTTAACAAGTGCGGTGTGAAAGGGGTATTACTTACCTCTAGAAGATAGTAGACAGGATCTGATTGGTTGCAAATAGCAACATCACATGTGAAGTAGAATATACAGTACATCTTAGTACATTTCCCCACTAATATCTTGCTCCATACATTACAACTGGGTGGGCATTTCAATTCAAATGAGCAAAAGTCTATATATATCAGGTTGGTATATACAATCTCAGGTGCCAGCAACTTGGATTTAGTGTTAGGGGCCCACCAGATGAAGCCACCATGATGTTTTGGGCCAAAAAGGTTTTTGCTCTGCTTGATTGCAGTGTTCCTTATAATTTATTGGTAGTTAGGAGGTGATTCAGGTTGGAATTCGAAAGCAAACTCCTTCTTTAATGGACTAAACCATGCTGCGCTGCGCTGGGGCTGATTTAACAAGCAAACCAACCTGAATCACCCCCTTGGTACAATAGACTTTGTATTATGTTTTCTGTCTGTGTGATACCATACTCAGAGCGTTGTCATTCCACGCTGATCAATGAATGCAAGGGGAACTACTGTAGTAAATGCTTAATTCTCTCCCAAAAAGCAGCAGGCAAAGTTAATAACACGTTGCAGGTAATCTTATTATCGGTTGGGGGTGGGCATTTAAAACCCCTTTCATCTAATGAGTGTCTCCCCGTGGGCGCCAGTGTGTATTTGCCGTACAGTGGTATAATGCAACCTTGCACAATTCCTAGTTCCAAACAAGTGACAGTATTTATGTTGCCGGTTCCAGTTCCCAGAGGGCAGAGATTGGCGATCTCAGTGACGGTCAGGGGCGGCTTCTGGTATATTCCCCATAATATGCGTATTAGGGCATTAAATAAAGTGGGGCATTTGTAATGAGAATTATGTAGGGCTTTATGTGTATACGTACATTTAATAATGTGGGGCATGTGTAAGGCGTTTTATCTGTGTTATTGTGTGTATAAGGGCATTTTGCACCTTGAGTGCAATCGCATCAAGGTGCGATTGCACCTTGATAAAGGGGCCACTTGGCTCTGAAACGTTGGCTTGTAACTGTGCCTGGTGTCCTCTTGTTTGCAATTGCCACCGATTTATAAAACTTCTACATTTGGTCAGTAACACCACGTTATTTAGTTTGAAATACAACATTTCTTTGCCTGCTTGGAGTGCCGCCCCACAGACTTGTATATATATATATATAAACAATAGTCACTGGTGGCAGTATCTTGGATACTGTCTCTGGTGCCTCTGCGGAGCGCCGGCACTCGGATTAATAATCAGCCAGACACGCAGTCTAGGATCCTGAATTTGCTAACGATGAGTTACTAATCAATGTAAATTTACAATTAGCGGCTAACAAGCTATAAACCTCTCTCTCTTGACATTACTTTGCTGGAGTTGTCTCTATGTTGCTGTATGTGCTGAGATGTAAGCCGTATCCTACACTGATGAGCCCCTGCACTCACTTGGCCTCATGTCTACAGTGGTGCTGTGCAGAGACTGCTTTGGTAATGGCTGCAGCTTGTACGCAGGCGCCACAATACGGCATCCTGATTATTGCACAAAGGGCCCGATTCAGCCTGTTAGCTAGGCTGGTAAACGCCAACCCTGCCCTTCCGAATGTCACCCCCCCCTGAATCCGTCCGCATACACATCCCCTCACATGCACCTGAACAGGAGAGAACTCATTTTGTGGTCAAATGATTTCTCCACTGTTCGCTGAAGCCTGGACTGACTTTTCCAGCGAACGCTATCAGCCAAATCCATCCGCCGCTCGCCCCAAACAGGCATCAACACACCTGCATCCACAAGGGTATGTTCCCATGCTTCTGACCCTCCTGGAGGGACCGGCCCGCGTTCGCTCCCAGGATTTGTGTTTTCTCATATTCGTGCATGAGAAAACCCCGACCATTGGGGCCTTGGACGAATTCGGGCCGTTATGAACTGGGCTGAATTGGCCCCAAAGTACTATTCTTATTCTAATCCAGGGGTGGCCAACCGGTCAGAGGTAAAGAGACGAAAAATATCTTTAGCCAACAAAATGTGCCAAAAAAGGGGCGTGGTCTATTTGGACCCCTGCGGTGGGTGTAATACACATATGCCTCCAATAGTGCCAGATACACATATGCTCCCATGGTGCCGAGTATGCTCCCATGGTGCCAGAAAGCTGCTATGCCCCCACAGTGCCACCATCTGCATTGCCCCCACAGTTCCAAAAAGATGCTATGCCCCCACAGTGCCACTGTCTGCATTGCCCCCACAGTGCCACCATCTGCATTGCCCCCACAGTGCCACCATCTGCATTGCCCCCACAGTGCCACCATTTGCATTGCCCCCACAGTGCCAAAAAGATGCTATGCCCCCACAGTGCCACCGTCTGCATTGCCCCCACAGTGCCACCATCTGCATTGCCCCCACAGTGCCACCATCTGCATTGCCACCACAGTGCCAAAAAGATGCTATGCCCCCACAGTGCCACCATCTGCATTGCCCCCACAGTGCTAATTTACCAGCAGCAGCACTCACCGTTGTTGCTGCTGCTGCCGGGGAGAGGACAGACTTGCGTCCCCCTGCAACCTTGTCCACGAGGGGAGGAGAGCACAGCACAGCACACCGCGCGTCTCCTTCCCCCCTCACTTCCCTGTGACTGGGCCATCCGTCAATCAAAGCTCGCGGGCCGGCTCCTGATTGGATGCCGGCCCGAGAGCTCTGATTGGCGGACGGCGCAGTCACAAGGATGCACAGTGAGGGGTAGGAGAGATGCGCGATGCGCGCTCTCCTCCCCTCAGGACAAGGGAAGTTGGGGACGGGGGACAGGGGGGACGGACGGCGGGCAGCAGGAGAGCCGCACTTCAGCAGGGGGCGAGCCGCATGCGGCTCCAGAGGCGCGGGTTGGCCAACCCTGTTCTAATCGCATAATGATACCCTTGGATATGTCACATGTTCCTAGGTAGCAACCAATCAGATCCTGTCTGCCATTTTCTAGGATGCAATAGAGAATTATAGACCAGGAGGCCTCCTGAGTTGGGTACTTGTGTATCATGTATAGAATACATATAGATAAAATGTCATTGGTTGCTATGGGCAACATCGGATCTCTTCATATTTTTTTTAGAAGTTTTAGTAAATTTAGAAAGTTTGGTAAATAACCCCTCCCTTGCCCCCATCCATGTCCTAGAAGAGGCCTTGGTAGAAGTTGCAGAAACCGTGATATGAGGACAGTTCCCACTTTATACAACAACGTCCAATGAATAAAGGTGCGGGGCCCCCCTAACGGTGTGCTGGGGTGCGCCGGCCCATTGTAGCAGCAGTGCCCCAGCAGACAGACAGCAGCCAGCACAAGCAGTAATATTTACGGTACTTGTGTATTTTGGCGGCGCCCATCGCATCGCATACCATAAGGCATACGATGGTATGCAATGCGACGCGATATCGCGCGATATTGTACAATGCCATACAATTTTAAAATTGTATGACATTGTGTATGACATTGTATATGGCATACAATGCCATACAATGCGATGCGATGCGATGCGATAAAACGTCCTCCGACCTTTTCATACCCCCACTATCCATGTCGGCGTGGAGTCGAGAATAGAAAGTGTGGCGAGCGCAGCGAGCCACCGAGCCCGAAGCGTGGCGAGCGCAGCGAGCCCAGCAAGGGGACGCGGATACCTGTGAAGGCCGCGAGGGGACTCCGATACCTGTGAAGGTATCCGCGTCCCCTCGCCACGCTTCGGGCTCGGTGGCTCGCTGCACTCGCCACACTTTCTATTCTCAACTCCACGCCGACGTGGATAGTGGGGGTATGAAAAGGTCGGAGGACGCCTACCGCCGCCCCTCGCGGGCTCGCTGCGCTTGCCACGCTTCGGGTTCACGTTTATAGTGGGGGGGTGGCGTGGGGGTGCATTTAACATTGTAAGCATCCATTAGGGTGCTTAAAAGCACCCTTTAGGGTGCTTATACAATCTTTCATTGTATAGGGGGCAAAAATCGCGTCGCATTGCATCGCATGCCATCGGGTGCATGGCATGCGATGCGATGCGATTAAAACATTGCACGATGGAAATCGGGGGCGCCGCCAAAATACATAAGTACCATAATTACTTTGTAGTAGTGTTAGGGGGGTATCACCGGAGTCAGGAGGTCCCGGTGACAATAATGCAGATTGTTATTGTAGTGATTGAAGTTAGCATCAGCTGTGATCAGACATTCCGCGCACAGCTGGCGCAGACACAAGATTAATGAGGATGTTTATACAGCTCTGATATAATCCCAGGTGGAGCACTCACCTCTCCCCACCGATATATACACACTGATAAGGAATTGCTGTACTTAGTGTGACTTTGGCCCAGAAAGTGCCCATTGTCCGCATAGTGGGGCTGATTCGGAGCGGGCTGAATTTGGCCGCATGTCCGATGGTTTGCACTTGCGCGTTTATGCCAATAAGTTGATGCTGACAAAATGTCAACATGTGTTAAATTGACATTGACAAACGGTCGACACAAGCAAAAGATGAACATGGCAATGGATGACACATGAAAGGTTTGAGTTTTTTTTATCCTTTTTTATATTTTTTTGGGGGGGGGGGGGATTTTTGGAAAAACACATATCAACGGTTTCCTATGTTAACCTTTACCGGGTCGACTGTTGTCTGTGTTGACTTTTTCATCATGTACATTCAGCTAAATTGCATTTGGAACATACTGAGCATCCTACGTGATCCTGACACCATGTTACCCTTCAGGGCCAGTGTATTAGAGGTTGCCAGACTTCAACCAGTCCTTAATAGAACGTATATAAGGAGCACCATGAGCATGCCCCTGCTGGTATGTGGGCTGGTCAGACTGAGGAGTGACTGGAGGCTGCAACAGACTGAGAGTTATATAGTGGGAGGAGCAGGGTCCCCAGCAGCACAGAGTATATCAGGAGATGGGTGATGTGTCAGTGAGGACAGGGCTGCATGTGACAGGGGCAGTGACATGATGTGAGGAGGGGAATGGTGACAGCAGGAAGCCACAGACTGAGAGTTATATAGTGGGAGGAGCAGGGTCCCCAGCAGCACAGAGTATATCAGGAGATGAGTGACGTGTCAGTGAGGACAGGGCTGCATGTGACAGGGGCAGTGACATGATGTGAGGAGGGGAATGGGGGCAGCAGGAAGACACAGACTGAGAGTTATATAGTGGGAGGAGCAGGGTCCCCAGCAGCACAGAGTATATCAGGAGATGAGTGATGTGTCAGTGAGGACAGGGCTGCATGTGACAGGGGCAGTGACATGATGTGAGGAGGGGAATGGGGGCAGCAGGAAGACACAGACTGAGAGTTATATAGTGGGAGGAGCAGGGTCCCCAGCAGCACAGAGTATATCAGGAGATGAGTGATGTGTCAGTGAGGACAGGGCTGCATGTGACAGGGGCAGTGACATGATGTGAGGAGGGGAATGGGGGCAGCAGGAAGCCACAGACTGAGAGTTATATAGTGGGAGGAGCAGGGTCCCCAGCAGCACAGAGTATATCAGGAGATGAGTGATGTGTCAGTGAGGACAGGGCTGCATGTGACAGGGGCAGTGACATGATGTGAGGAGGGGAATGGGGGCAGCAGGAAGACACAGACTGAGAGTTATATAGTGGGAGGAGCAGGGTCCCCAGCAGCACAGAGTATATCAGGAGATGAGTGATGTGTCAGTGAGGACAGGGCTGCATGTGACAGGGGCAGTGACATGATGTGAGGAGGGGAATGGGGGCAGCAGGAAGCCACAGACTGAGAGTTATATAGTGGGAGGAGCAGGGTACCCAGCAGCACAGAGTATATCAGAAGATGGGTGATGTGTCAGTGAGGACAGGGCTGCATGTGACAGGGATAGCGACATGATATGAGGAGGGAAATGGGGGCAGTAGGAAGCCACAGACTGAGAGTTATATAGTGGGAGGAGCAGGGTCCCCAGCAGCACAGAGTATATCAGGAGATGAGTGATGTGTCAGTGAGGACAGGGCTGCATGTGACAGGGGCAGTGACATGATGTGAGGAGGGGAATGGAGGCAGCAGGAAGCCACAGACTGAGAGTTATATAGTGGGAGGAGCAGGGTCCCCAGCAGCACAGATTATATCAGGAGATGAGTGATGTGTAAGTAAGGACAGGGCTGCATGTGACAGGGGCAGTGACATGATGTGAGGAGGGGAATGGGGGCAGCAGGACGCCACAGACTGAAAGTTATATAGTGGGAGAAGCAGGGTCCCCAGCAGCACAGATTATATCAGGAGATGAGTGATGTGTAAGTAAGGACAGGGCTGCATGTGACAGGGGCAGTGACATGATGTGAGGAGGGGAATGGGGGCAGCAGGAAGCCACAGACTGAGAGTTATATAGTGGGAGGAGCAGGGTCCCCAGCAGCACAGAGTATATCAGGAGATGAGTGATGTGTCAGTGAGGACAGGGCTGCATGTGACAGGGGCAGTGACATGATGTGAGGAGGGGAATGGAGGCAGCAGGAAGCCACAGACTGAGAGTTATATAGTGGGAGGAGCAGGGTCACCAGCAGCACAGAGTATATCAGGAGATGAGTTATGTGTCAGTGAGGACAGGGCTGCATGTGACAGGGGCAGTGACATGATGTGAGGAGGGGAACGGGGGCAGCAGGAAGCCACAGACTGAGAGTTATAGTGTGAGAGGAGCAGGGTCCCCAGCAGCACAGAGTATATCAGGAGATGAGTGATGTGTCAGTGAGGACAGGGCTGCATGTGACAGGGGCAGTGACATGATGTGATGAGGGGAATGGAGGCAGCAGGAAGCCACAGACTGAGAGTTATATAGTGGGAGGAGCAGGGTCCCCAGCAGCACATAGTATATCAGGAGATGGGTGATGTGTCAGTGAGGACAGGGCTGCATGTGACAGAGCAGTGACATGATGTGAGGAGGGGAATGGAGGCAGCAGGAAGCCACAGACTGAGAGTTATATAGTGGGAGGAGCAGGATCCCCAGCAGCACAGAGTATATCAGGAGATGAGTGATGTGTCAGTGAGGACAGGGCTGCATGTGACAGGGGCATTGACATTATGTGAGGAGGGGAATGGAGGCAGCAGGAAGTCACAGACTGAGAGTTATATAGTGGGAGGAGCAGGGTCCCCAGCAGCACAGAGTATATCAGGAGATCAGTGATGTGTCAGTGAGGACAGGGCTGCATGTGACAGGGGCAGTGACATGATGTGAGGAGGGGAATGGAGGCAGCAGGACGCCACAGACTGTGAGTTATATAGTGGGAGGAGCAGGGCCCCCAGCAGCACAGAGTATATCAGGAGATGAGGGATGTGTCAGTGGGTGAGGGGGTAGGGGTGGAGACTACAGGACTCCACAGACTGGGAGTTATATAGTGGAACAGTAATAGAAGACTAATGCTGATGTTAAATAAACTTCTGTAAATGTGACTAAGCACACATATCCAATTGCACCTTTTTATAGCTGGTATATAGACGATTGGTAACCAACATATAAACTGTGGATTTAGAAGAAAAATAACTTTACACCTTTATCACAAATGTCATATCATGTCTGTATATCTACATAATGTGCAATTGTTAGATAACGGGAAGAACCAGGATGAAGTTTTTGGCCTTATAATAAAGATGCTGGAAGTTTCAGAAATGTTTGACCACAAAATGTAGAATGTTTCAGTGTCGGGATTTGTCACGAAGTGTTATCTGTACAACCGTGACCACAGCAGCACACAGCAAGCTGATCTGACCATCATGATGTAGATACATAGACTATAAGACACAGTGGGATTGGTGAGGCAAAAGCAGAACTTGGGGACTGTGCAAGGAACTGTCAAAACTTCTAAGGAGTGGAGAAGTAGAGGAGTTTCTATTAGCAACCCAGCACCTTCTACCTAGCTAGAAGCTGATTGGTTGTCTACTTCTGCACTCTGTAGAGGGTTTGATACCTCTCCCCCTGTATCCGTGTGTCTTTGCATCTCCACCAGAGAAACTCCATTAGTGCGATAAGTTCCACAGCCACATAACCGTTATTACACAATGTTGTGCTGCCGGTGTCGTATGCACACAGTGTTATTCAGGGCTGCTATCAGTAATTTAGGGGCCCGGGACTCATTTCCAGTCCGGGCCCCAGGCCTCCACTCCCCCTCCTCCCCCCCCCTCCTCACTTGACTTACTGTATCCCGGCTCCTGCTCCACCATCTCCTCTTCCACTGAACTGCAGCCCGGAGCGCAGGCATATTCAACCCAGCATGCCGGTGGCCAATTAAAATGCAGCACTGGCTGGTGAGCCAAGCAGAACTCGCATACCGGTAGCCGTTCTGATTGGCTGCCAGTACGCAAGCTCTGATTGGCTCAAAAGCTGGTGCAGCATTTTAATTGGCCGCCGGCATCCTGGGTTGAATAAGGCTGCGTTTCGGGACCTGCTTTGTTCAGCGCACTGATTTCAGCGCAGCAGAGGCAGTCAGGGGGTTGCGGTGGGCAAATGAGGTGCCTGGGCCCTTCCAGAAGCTGGGGTTCTGGACAGCTGTACCCACAGCACCCCCCTATTGGCGGCCCTGGTGGTATTTACCCTAGCAACTGAGCATAGGTGCTGTCTTTGTACAATATTATATTATATTTATATATCACCTGTCATATCTGTAACTTGCCCAGACGCATCTTGCGTATCGATTACTTTACACATACAGTAAATAGCCAATGAGATCGAAGAAGATTTCAGATAACATCAACCATTGATTTCCTTGTTGTCTGTGCAAAACCCATCACATATTGATACATCGATGTTTCAAAGCCGATGAGCTTCTCCTGTTCTCTCTTTGGGGGAAATTTACTAAAGTGTGAGCTTTTGAAAATGAGAGCTGTTGCCCATAGCAACTAATCTGATCTATTATCAGTTATCTAGCGCCTTCTAGAGCAGTGATTCCCAACCCTGGTCCTCAAGTACCCCCAACAGTGCGCGTTTTCCAGGTCACCCGGCAGGTGCACTCATTATTCAGGCACATTTTAAAAGATTTACAGGTGGAGCTAATTATTTTGCCTGTGATTCAGTGTGGAGACCTGGAAAATGTGCACTGTTGTAGGTACTTGAGGACCAGGGTTGGGAACCACTGTTCTAGAGGATAAGAGCCAGAATCTGAATGGTTGCTATGGTTACCATCTCTCACATCTAAAATGTCACAATGTACATGTGATCTCAATCATGTCAGTGGGACACAGGAAGAATGACGGTGTCTCTCCCACTCATTTTAGGAACTGCTGCAGTTAGAAGACAGACTTGGAAGTGTGACGCGGGGAGCGGTGCAGAACATCATAGAAAGGTGCACCTTCCCGCACAAGTACAAGAAGGTAAGAACAAAGGCATTTCCCATCCATGCACTTCACACACACGCATTTCACATCCATGCATTTCACACACACGCATTTCACACACACGCATTTTCAACACACGCATTTCACACACACGCATTTCACACACACGCATTTCACATCCATGCATTTCACACACACGCATTTCACATCCATGCATTTTCAACACACGCATTCCACACACACACATTTTAAACACACGCATTCCACACACACGCATTCCACACACACGCATTTCTCAGCCATACATTTCACACATACGCATTTCCGACACACGCATTTCACATCCATGTATTTCACACACACGCATTCAAAACACACGCATTCCACACACACGGATTTCAAACATACACATTTCCTACACACGCATTTCACATCCATGTATTTCACACACACACACACGCAATTCTTACACATGCATTCCACACACACACGTATTTCAAACATGCACATTTCACACACACACATTTCACACACACACATTTCCTACACATGCATTTCACATCCATTTATTTCACACACGCATTTCATACACATGCATTTCTCACCCATGCATTTCTCACCCACGCATTTCTCACCCACGCATTTCTCACCCATGCATTTCTCACCCATGCATTTCTTACACACGCATTTCTCACCCATGCTTTTCTCACCCACGCATTTCTCACCCATGCATTTCTTACCCACGCACTTCTCACCCATACATTTCTTACCCACGCACTTCTCACCCATACATTTCACTCACACACAAATTTCACTCACACACACATTTCTCACCCACACATTTCACTCCACGCTTTTCGCTCACACGCATTTCACACTCAAGCATTCTGAATTGGTGCACCATAGCAACCAATCAGTTTTCGCCTCATTTTATTGGCTGTCAGATAAATGACAGTTACAAGTTGAATGGTGGCTGTGGTCAACTTAACCACTTTATCTGTCTAGATGGTTTGATACAACTCCCCCATGGTCACAATATATTTAGAATTTAGTCTCAATGATCACTGTAATGATATAGCACCAGTTCTGACTTTGCCATCCTGTAACCAGGCTTCCACACCTATTATTTAATTTTCCCTTTTCATCATGCTATCTATCCTTACCTCGCTCCTTTCACCTCTCCCAGATGCTTGTTCCATGTATAACCCTCACGCTGTCTATTGTACAACAGAGAATACCGCATGAAGGCAAAGACTCCAAGGAGGACGAGGAGGAGGCCGACACAGACGAGAAGTGCACAATCTGCCTGTCTATGCTTGAAGACGGAGAGGATGTGAGGTGGGTAGCGGCCAGCCTCCAGAGTCCTGGGTATTGGAGCTGAAGTTCAGTGCACTCTTCAGTGCCGATATTCTCAGGATACTAGTGACATTGGATAATGGCATTCATTAGCAGCTTCCCCTGACTCCTTACCTCTTGGGGAACCACAAGTCTCAGGAAGTCCTGCCAGTTTTCTGCTGTCAGTGAAGTTGGAAGAGCAATATTTCTATGAGCTGTGCGCAGGTGGCACCTTGTGTCACTGCACATACAAGACCCTATGGCTTTAAGAGGATGAAAGCGAATGGTTGTTGCTAGGGGCAACCAATCGGATACTATCTATTATCTTCTAGAAGCTGCTAAATAAATAAGAGGTAGATTCTGATCGGTTGCTATGGGCAACATCCTGTCTTAGATAGAACTCCCATCTTAGTTAATATACTCCTGTGACTGTAGCCTACAGTATGGCTTATTTCAGGACCCTGGACAGCGACCAGTAATATTATACAGCAATTGTCAGCAAAATCTGTTTTAAAAAATGATCATGATCTTTTAAAAAGCATAACTATCATTCTCTGCGCCCGATTCAGAACTGATCATTGCTGAGACAATCAGCAGAGGCCAGCGATCAGGTAGACATTGCCCCGCTATCGGGAAATCCCGCCTTATGAATCTATGTGCGAATAAATGTGTACGTTTAGCAAGGAATTTGCAGATGAGCAAAAATTACCAAAATTCTGTGCACCAGTCATCGCCGACTCTGATTAGCCAGGGACTTACTCAGCGCCTGTGATGAATATCCGGCCTGAAGCTGATGTCACACACCCTCCCCTAACCGCTGGGGCCCGCCTAGCGGTTTCCCAGACACTCATAGCGGTTTTTCTATGAAACGACCCCCAAACGCCTACTTCCTGTCAATCACTTTGCAGATGGCTTGTAAATAGAAAAAGTAGCAGGACTTAATCCCTGGTCAGCGTTGCGCATTACGGCCCATACGCATGTGCACTTCATCGATAATCAACCGCTGTGCAAATTCCCAGCCGTGTGATCAATAAACTGAATAGGCCCCTACAACATTCCCCTGCTCTCTAGTGTGTTCCAGTCTCTGGAGAACATTAGATTTGGCTCCTCTGTACAATCTAATCATTCAGTCTGATTGTTTGATTGACTGTTCAAAAGGCAGCTTCTGACAATGGACTCAAAATATGAGTAATTGCACATTTTGCAATCAATAAACTTACCTAAAAATCAATTGCAATCAAATAATATAAATAAATTAAAAAAACATTACATTCTGATGCCACTTCCATACTGAAAATATGTCAGCAACTATAGCATACTAGCCCAATCTACCAGAAAGGCCGGCCTGCTCCCAAAAATCGGGTGGCCAGCACTCCCTGTGAATTAGGGAAGCAGGCAAGACTCCTAGAGCTGGCTTACACCTGCCACCGTCCCCTGCAACCACCCTCACCTTCTGATTTGGCTGCCTGCTCACCCCTGAAGCCACCACATACAGAGGAAAAGTGGGCGGGGCGATGATGGGATTCACACTGCATTGCATCAATGTAGCCCTGCCCCCCCCCCCCCACACTTTTCAATGGGAACTGGGGGCACTACTATCTGGCATAATGAAAACTGTGGGTTTACTATGTGTCATAATGTGAACTGGGAACACTACTATGTGGCATAATGTGAGCTGGGTACTACTATGTGCCATATGGTGAAATAGTGGCACTACAATGTGGCATACTGTGAATGGGGGCACTATTATGTGGCATAAAATGAACTGGAGCACATCTGTGGGCATAATGTAAACTGGAGGCACTATAATGTGGCATAAAATTAACTAGGGTAATTCTATGTGGTATAAAAATAACTAGGGCACTACTATGGGGCATAATATGAACAACTACTGAGAAGAGAATTCTCTATTAAAAAGTATTGGGGACCCCATCATAAATTTTACTTATTATTTATTAACAGTTTCTTATATAGCGCACACATATTCCGCAGCGCTGTACAGAGAATATTTAAACATTCCCATCAGTCCCTGTCCCTGCCCCTATATTCCCTACCACACAGACATTCTAGGGTTCATTTTGTTGGGAGCCAATTAGCCTACCAGAATACTTTTGGATTGTGGGAGGAAACCGGAGTACCCGGAGGAAACCCACACAAGTACGGGGAGAATATACAAACTCCGCACAGTTAGGGTCATGGTGGGAATCAAATCCATGACCTCAGCGCTGTGAGGCAGTAATGCTAACCATTGCACCATCCATACTGCCCCAATGTTTTTATGGGATCCGTAAAGTTCAAGCCATTACTCCACAAGGTGCTCTTCTTTTTTTTTTTGTTGGGAGTGAAACGTTTTATCTTATTTAAACAAAACCTGTGTTTGCTTAACTGTTCCCTGAATCTTACTTTATATCCCCCCTCCCAGGAGATTACCCTGTATGCATCTCTTCCACCAAGTCTGCGTGGACCAATGGTTAGTCACCAGTAAGAAGTGCCCTATCTGCAGGGTGGACATTGAAACTCAACTTGGAGAAGACAGTTGAGAGTTGAGGGACCTTCATCAGGATTCCCATGTTCCCTACCAGGTCATGTGGCCATTGCCTGCAGCAAAAACTTTGCCTTCTGAGCCATTTGAATTAGAGGACAGCCTGCAAGCACATTTTCTGTAGATGAATTGTGGGCATGCAACATTATTGGAGGATCCTAACAGCCATAACGCCCTACTGGAAGCTGGCCTTCCTAGAGCCAAAACAGGGGCCGATCGCTGGAGATGAAGACTAGCTCACGAAGGTACTAGTGTGGTAGTCGTCTGGCTTGCCAATCCTGCACCTCAAAGGATTGTATATATACCTCTCAAATAAGTAGAATCAAGTAGGGGTACATGTAGCTGCAGTATTTGTATGTGGATGGCATCTGGAGCATGTTCGCTTATTACAAAAAAATGTTCTGTGTTTGATGCCCTAGTCATCTCGTGGTGGACATTGTTGCTATTAACCTAATTTTGCACCAAATATTATTTCTTACATTTTTGTTTTTATTTATATAATTTTTTTTTTTTTTTAACTTTTTTTTTTTTGGGTTGTTGTTTTGGTGCTTGGATGAGCCATTAAGGTCAATACATCGAAAATTTCCCAACTTCCAAAATACGAGGCCAAGAAGAAGATCCTGTTTACAGATAAAAAGGATGACATTTTTAGCCTCGACTTTGTTATTTTACTTTGCATAAATAATTTATTTATTACTCTTCAATTATGTTTACAGAAGGTTATATAAAGGGCGGAGAAGGCGGAGGTTACGAATACTTTGGTTTAGTCTGCTGCTGCTGCTGGGCAAATTCTTACTACACGCAATGTCGTCCGTTCTCCAAGTTGTTGTATTTCAGGGTCTGTGTGAGAGTATTAGTAAGAATAGGGAGTGTGGAAATACAGCCATAGTTATTCTGGGGCTTTCCGTTTTTTGGTACGCAGCTGTTATGATATTGCTGCTAGCACAAGCCCCATTAAATACTAACGGCACAAATTAATATGGGACCCCCTGCTATAGCACAATATGAATGTGAGAATGGGACCCACTGAATTTATGCGCATTACGGCAACAGTTACGGCTCGAACATATAAAGAAATTCCACTAAATACATAATTACTGTATTTTGGTAGTTTTACCGTTACCGTTTGGTGGATTTAAGAATCAGTATATAAATAGGGAGTCAATTAGTAACCTTTAATTTTTAAAGTGAAAAATTCCTTGTGGAAAAAAAAGGATACGTTTTCGTAAAGGGTGTTCTTGCTGTGTCTTTTGCTTAAATGTAACTGATATCATCCATAAACTTTATAATAGTCTAACTTTTATTTCAAAAGTTTTCATTATTATGATTATTATTAGAACTGAACAAATATCAGTAGCCACAATGCCTCTAAATTTCCTGGTCCATGATAACCCCCAGGATGAGGCCAATTGGCCAAAGTCTACATTTCCCCTAAGAAGAATTAACATGCACAGCCATGGCTCACTCTTACGGTGCTGGAACGTTTTAGTGAATATCGCGGACATTATATATTGATCTTGTTAATTAAGCTGAAGCCAGTCAATAGCTCCGTCCTCCTCTATTAACCTCACTTTCAATTTGTCAAAAATTCTGTGACATTACCAATGCTTGGCCAAAGCTCCGCAGGGATCCCAAGAGCTGACGTTCAGTGACTGAAAAGAACGAATGCCATTAAAAGCCTTCACTAAGAGCACAATTTACTTAATGTTAAAACAGATGGACCGCTATTTGCTTGTAAGCAGTTCACTGGAGAATAGGGAATTGCCATTGTGATACTCGAGAAGGGAACTTTGCGGAACCGCCATGGGCTCCGGCATCCAGCATCAGCAGATCAAACCATTTCCACAGGTGTAAAAAATGCTCTATTAATTGTGATCTTTGTATGATATACCCCTTAGCTTGGAAAGACGCTTCCTTAAGTGCACGGTAGGTAGCCTTCAGCATTTAGGTTCTGAAAAGTATTAAATTATTGCCTAACGAACAAGCACATTTTTTTCTAAAAACGTAAAGTTTTTATCAAGCTGTATTTGTGTGTATGAACCCTAAAAACAGTGATCTGTAATGTCCCAGGTTGTATTGGTGTGTAATGGGTATCACGTGTTTAATATCTTGTGCGAATAGAAAGCTTCTAGAGAGATTTTCGAGTCTGTAGGAATCAACTGTTGATAGTTTACAGGGTTTCGTGAGTTTAAATGCCTTATATTTAACAATCATAATTTATGACTAACTTGTAGATTTTTTTGTGGGTTCTTATTTAATTATTTTTATAGTTGTTTTGGCCTTTTTAATTATAATTTATTTATTTAGAGATGATACTAATTTTTTTTATATATAAATATATATATAACTCCTATTACCTCATTTTCTGCATTGTTCTGGACTGGAATGCTCTGCATGTGAAAGTAATTTTAAACAAATGATATCTTGTAAAAAAAAAAATGAATAATATTAATTCAGGGTGTGTGATTATGAACTGTATTTCTGTGGTGCTGTTACCTTGGATACATTCCTTACGAATGCAAACTTTCTGTATGCTGTGACCTAGTGGATAACTGCAATATAGTGGCCGTGTTTAGCACATATAAATATTATTTGCACTCATAATCAAACCGAGATGACCTTTTTCACTTTACTCAGCGTCTATTAAATGATTCTTGCTTGGAAAAACTTGAAGCCAAATAGAACATTAGTCTGCCAGGGTGAGGAATCGGCAACAAACCAGATTCCGTCATTAATCTGTGTAGTGACCTATAGGTGGCACCACTGCGTAGCTTTTGAATACCAGGAGAGTGAAATGCGTCGCTGCTTATAATATTCAATGGAAGACGTTCTCTTTTGTTATACAAATTATTGAATGTTATTGAACTTAAGTTGCTTACCATGACTGATTTTACTGCCAATCAGTAAATAAAAAATACAGATAAATAATAAAAAGTAGTAAAAAGCATACCCAATTGTCAATAATAAATAAATGCAAATATAATTGAATTAAAATACTGATTTCCTTTTTTTTGCATATAGTGCTTGCGATAATGCATAAAGATAGATCAGTATCATTTTTTTTTTATAGAGTTTAAAGTTCAAGGTTTGTCGGTCCAGCTTCTAAATGTTTACTTAATGCTGAATTTTAAAAGCTGGTATCAGAGTGGTTAAAATCATTTTTGACGCGTTTCGCATCATACTAAATTCCCATTCTGGGTGTTGCAGAAACCAAACTTTTGATTTTGCAGATGTTTTAAAGGCTGCGCCCACTATTTACCTGTATTTATAAAGTATCTGGTTATTTAAAGGAAAATTATACCTACATTAAAAGTTTAATTCGCGATGGAGCAGGTTGCAATATTAGTAAATATATATATATAGAAAATGTCCTATTAAATTTTCTGAACCGCTTGTTATACAGTGGTTAGATGTTTTTTGAATTTTACAAGCAATATTCCCAATATAGCTGCTGCCACTTATGCAAATACTTAAAGTTTATATGCACAATCTGTACAAATATAACTTACATTATATCCAAACATATATTTGCTCTTTAAAAAGCAAAGGAAAGCTGTCTATGAGCAAGTTATATTTTTCCTTTAAGGACCAAAGAGTCAGCCTGCCGTAATATGACACATTTATTCATTATTTGTGCAACCTAGCGGAAAATGTAATAATCTCATATTTAAGTAACGAGGAGGAAAATTAATGAAAAATATCCAACTATTTCATTTTAATCTCAAAGTCGCACAGGGTATTTTTTTATAAAGGGCCTCTTCAGTAAGATACGATAAGCACACAGTCTACTGTCCTATAATCTCCGGTGATGGGTGTTAACTGAAACTTTGTTACAAGTATATCAGAAGCTTAGAGGTCTGTCCAATTTTAGTTTTGCTTAAAATCACCTGGATTTGAAGTGATGGGCTTCCATTATGAGTGGGGATTCCTTATACGGAGGCTCATTTTGGGCTCAGCTACACAGCCACTTATTATCAACATTTCAGAGTTTGTACTCTTTCATCAGATCCTGAGGAAAGAAGATACATGCTGAAATGTTGAAAGTGATTGTTTATTTGTTTATTTATTTTTATGTTTGCTGTGTGCAATTACAATCGTTATATCAGCAATTTCAGTCCATCATAGAAGTTAGGATATTTCATAATTTGGGAAAATACTGTATTAAATTATAAGATGGAGTTATGCTGCTGGGCACATAACTTATCATTACAGGATCCTAATATTACAGAGTTTATTTTCAGCCTCTATGGAGTGAGAGGTAAACTCTGTTGGGCTGAGTTTAAAGTTTGACTATCTTGGTTAAATCTCCTACTACGGTAAGGTCTATTTGTGGTGGGTGCTAGCTCCCGCTCACCACAAATAGGCCACAAATAGAACGTAAGGTGGACTTTCTTTACAGAATCGGAATAACTTCATCTCCCAAACCGTGTCCTCAGCTGCCAACAGATCAAACTCATCCACAAAATTCAGCTGAGAACACAAGCGTCCCGAGGGCGCCGACTGTGCCGTACCCCACAATTAGGCCGTGATGAAACGTGCTATGTCTGGCGGTAATTTTGTCAGGCTGGCCACACTCAGCACTGAGACGAGTAAATGGAATTGACCTACTCATGGCGGTCATTGTTTCATCTATAGTGCTAATGGATAGTCTCCGGCACATTTTCATTATGAAAGATGTTACATACAGCGGGTAAACTGGCATTACAATTCTATGTGAAGAGCAAGCGGCACAAATTGTGAGGAGGATTTCTGAACACGCCGGGAGCGGAGGTGACGAGAGGAAAGCATCAGGAGCTTTCAATTACTATATGCAAATGAATTCTATGCATAAACAGCCACGTAACTGCCATCTGAGCATTAGATTCACTTACTCATCGCACTGTTAGATAACAGGACAACCATAAATAGTCATTAGGCGACAAGAGCCAGAGACAGGCGGAGGCAGTATGGGCAAACGCCCCGTGTGCGCGCATTTATTAAGGAAGAAAAAGGGAAAACGCTTGTGCACCAAATATTTTATTAAGTTCACCCATCACTGTGCAGAGGAGAGCAGACATTGGCTGGCCTGAAGCAATACCCAAGAAAACCGCCGCCTATCAATTCATAAGGCGTGCGGCGCAACAGACATCCGGTTGCTCATTATTAACAGCTTACCGGGACTTTACCCCAAAGCGACCACTAATATGTTAGCTTGCATAAGTCACACTTACACTAGATGGATCAAAGCTCTGATTGGTTGATATTGGCTATGCAAATGATAGATTTTATGGTAAATATAAATAAAACTATTTGAAGTGTGAGAGAACAAATATTGGATATTTTTCATTACTGTCGTATCTCATTTGCTGCTAAATGAAATAATAAATATTCAAATAAAGGTATAATATTATGTGGGTTTTAAATAACCTGAGACATTATCATGGGTTCGGTATGATTTACCTACAATCAAAATCCCCACGGTCAAAATACCGACATGGTCAAAACACCTACATCTAAAATAGAGACAGGTCAAAAAGTAGACACGTTTCTCATATATTTTGGGGTCTGTATGTTGACATAGGTCGACATGAACCCTGTGCTTCGGGCATGGTGCCTCGCTGCACTCGGCACACTATTATATATTATTTTCCCCCTCCATGTCCACTGGGATGGTAAAGTATGTACAAGTCGGTTTCAATGAAAAAAATCATTACAGTATTTTGACCTTGTCGGTATTTTGACCTTGTCGGTCAATGGTTGTCGGTATTTTGACCGTCGGGTTTTTTATTGTAGGTAAATTGACCGCATCCCATATATACTGTACATACATACACACATAGGGGGTTGTGTAATATGTTCCGAGATAACAGAGCCGTCTTGATTTTGTCGAGATCAATGCTAAATTTAAAGCGGCAATCGGTTATTTGTTTAGTTATGCTTTATAACCGATCGCCACTTTAAGCAGACTTCATAATCCCTGAACCTATTACAGAACCTCCGCAATCTGGTTTCAGTGCATAAATATATGATTTGGGAACTCCAAGGGTTCTGTATTCTCCTAGTTTGGGAAGACACTGAGGAGTAGTTTTACTAAAACTTCTAAAAAGGGACAAGAAGGTGTGTTTTCCGTGTCATCCAATCAGATTCTATTAATCATTTACCTAGAACAGTCTATAAAATGATAGCTAGAATTTCATTGGATGACTTGGGGAACATTGCCCACTTTTCCTGTTCTTTAGACGTTTTAGTGAATTTAATCCCAAATCCTGGCCTTTTATACTCTCTGAAAAGTTTGCCCAGTGAGTAACCACATTGCTGGAGGAGCCAAAGGGCCTGATTCACACTTGACTTAGCGGCCCAGCGATCAGGCAAATGTCGCACCACCAGAGGGAAATTCATTAGCAATCAGTCACCATCGAGTTAATTGCCCCCATATTCGCAGCTGCTGTGTAAGTCTGCAGGTGCTGCGATGGCCGTGGGGACATGGAGGCCGCTGCTGAAGTCAGCTAAAGAGTTTTGTAGTGTGTATCGTAACATTAAAGCATGCAAATGGACAAAAGCATGCTGCGCTGCGGGTGGGGCAGATGTAACAAGTGCAGAGAGATTAGATTTGTGGGGGGTGGATCCAAACTGAAATCCAAATTGCTGTGTGAAAAAAAAAGCTAACATTTGTGGTCTACATGCGAAAGCAGTCAGTATTTACCCTGCGCAGAAATAACATTAATATATTTGCTCCCCTTTTGCATTGCAATATGGTTTGTTCCAGAGGCAAAGTGACTTGCTTTTGAACCTGGCCCCTGGTGCGTATATATATATATATATATATATATATATATCTCACAATTCTCCGTGCCAATTAACTTTTAAGAAATAGGGAAACAAAAAATAAATAAAAAAATAAAAATGAAGCAATCTCGGAATTAGTTGTTTAATGACGCGAGTGAGGGAAAAGGTCTTTCTCGGTTCTGTAATCTCTACTGCTGTCTGATGTGCTGTGGTGCAACATTTTGTTACATATAGATTATTTTATAGTAAAAAAAAAAAAATGGTCAAAAAATAAGAATAAAAAATGCTAGATTATTTATTATCAATATGAAAGCAATAGTGCATTACAAATGAGACATTAGAAATTGTGTACTGGCTTCAATTCACATTTTGTGGACTTTTTTTGTACTTTATTTATAACTAATAAATTAAATTGCATTGCTAACGATTTCGCTTCTGATGGTTTATTTTGTGTTAGTTTGTGGCTCTGTGTACAGCTCTCACACACACTGTCATTCACAGCGACATGGGGAAGGTCGACAGTGAAAGATTTTTCCCTTTTTTTTGTCCGGAGTGTCGACACAGTCGTCATGGACACCGTATCGGTGCACCGCATCCCGTCGCATGGCTCGCTGCACATAGCACACTATTATTCTCCCTCCAGGCCCTAGTGGATGGTAGGGCATGAAATACTGCCTGTCGACACATGTCGTCTTAAAAAAAAGTGAAAAACCCATGTCGTCTCTTTGACCGTCGACCTGCAAATATTATTACTGTATTCCACAAAGTATTCAGGGGGTTATTTCTGGTTCACTTGGCACAATCACTCTCCAAAGGACAAAACCATGTGCGCTGCAGATTTGGGTGAGTTATTTTGTTTCTGTGCAGGGAAAATACTGACTGCTTTATTTTTACACTGCAATATAGATCTCACTTCGAAGTAAAACCCCACCCAAATCTAATTCTCTCTGCACATGTTACATCTACCCCACCTGCAGTGAACATGGTTTTTTCCATTAGAGAGTGATTGTGCCTTTCCGAGTGAATCAGAATAACCCACAGAGTGTATAAAAAGCCTAATGTTTGCTCGCTAGGTTCTTCTACCACTCCCCCAGTGACTCCCGCCCTTGCTCCTGTTCTACCTAGTGGGAGATTAATTATGGACTGCATTTGGAAACCCCTCTCTAGAAATCCTGCGTTTGCCACTGTGCTAGAACATATTTAGATATTAAGTCACAGCTTTCACAGGCAGATTGCTGAAAGATGCATAATTGTCCGTGTAATCAAGCGCTACACTGTGTACCATTAATAAATGACTAAATCTATGGCGCACTGTGACACCTCCTCCTGCTGCTTAATCTATGGATCTCTCCCTTTCTGCCTCTGATCTGCCTCTCAGACATTTCCCAGTGTTCTGTAATCCAGGAAGAACTCTCTGGAGCCGCGCAGCAGAACCTTCCTGCAGGATACAGAGCTATATTCTGTCTCCCGGGTCAGCTGTTACGGGTATTTCAGATAAAAATATATATTTTTAAAAATGACTCCAAAGTAAAGTAACTTCCCTGAGACATCAGGCCGACCCCAGTGCTCTGTAGGATGAGGCCCCTTGTGGGGTCACAGTTGCACCCCCACTCACCATTTTTTGCACCGATACAAATGTTGGTTGACCCTAGCAACTGAAAGATGGGCCTACGTAATCTGTATACAACACACACAATAAAAACATCAACCCTCAAAAGATTGTCCAGATTCCCAAGCGTTGGTATAAAGGACTTGGTGGAAACTCAAGTGAAGACTTTTTCTTTAATAAGAGGGGAGACTGTTTACCACTGGATAATAATGCAGGGTTGCCTACCCTCCCGGAATGGCTGGGAGGGTCCTGGAAATCGGGTCCCCCTCCTGGCCCCCCGTAAAGAGGGGCAACCCTCCCGCAAAGCCGCCCGGCTCCCGCGATCCCCCCCTTACACCCTCGTCCTCCCCTCGGCGGGGCGATCCACGGGTCAAATTACGCGAATCGCGCCATTTTAGCCCCACCCACCTTGTACAATGCATTAAAAATGGCACTGCATGTCGGGGGGGGGGGCACGATCACTCAGTACACGCCCCCAAACAAATAGCCACTAGTGTGGCTCCGCCCCTGCCCCACCCCGTTTCTCTCCCCGCAACATCTGGGTTCGGGAGTATATGGCTGCAGGAGCACGGGGCCATTGGTCACCAAACAGTTCTTCTAGACCCGACGGCAAGAACCAAGAATGATCACTGTTCGGCTACATCGAACATGTGATTGTCCTATGTAGGGATGGCCATCGACCACCGATGATTCTCAAACATTGATGGTTTACAACTGATGTCAAATGAATGGATCTGCCATCAATGGGAGAGAACCAGATGTTTTCCCTCCGTCAATGGCACAGAATCATTTTTTATTTTTACAAGGTGTCAGGACACAGAGGATAGCCCTGCCCCCAACACCCGTGAAGACAGCCACCCAGGCTGTGATTGGCCTGTGGTCATCACTGTTCTTTCAGGGGGTGTGGCAGGCCGGCCTCTCTATACAGTTCACATATGACTATGGATGGCAATCAGTGTACTCACTATTGATGGTTGCCATCAATTGTGAATCCACGAGTGGCCATCCATAGAGAGGCTGGCCTGCCACACCCCCTGTGTGTAAGCCACACCCCTCTCAGTAATGCATTCTGCCTATAGCATGCCTCCTGTGCCAGTGTGTATTAGTGTATCCTATGCCAGTGTGACTTTGTGTCTCCCATGTGCCTGTGTGTCTCCTGTGCCAGTTAGTCTCCTGTACCAGTTTAAAACCCCTGTGCCAGCGCTTGCACCTATGCCAGTGTTATCTCCTGTGCCAGTGTGTGCTCTCCTATGTGCCACTGTTTGTTCTCATTGTAAATCTGCCTGTGCCAGGGTCCCCTTCCATGCCCATGTGCCTTCCTGTGCCAGTGTTTGCAGTGTGATTTCCTGTGCCAGTGTTTCCTCCTGTGCCATTGTGTGCCCTCTTGTCAGTTGTGGAGCTACTGTGGCTGCAAAGGGTGACCTGCGGTGAAGCACGCTGTACTGCGAGTCTGGTTTTAGGTTAGAGGCAGAACTAGCAGCGGTGCAGCTGGTATATTGCACCCGCTTGTGCGATTATCTGCTAGGGGGCAACAACAAATTCTGGCCTAGGGCATCAAATTGGTTAGTGCCGTCTCTGCTGGAGAGGCTCTCGGCTTTGTGCATCCTTGAGTGTTGGTGGAGAGGAGTCAAGTCCAGACATACAGAGGTGCCATTGGTAGCCATTGCGGTTGAGTGCACCACCCCTCCTGCCTAGGTCACCACGTTGTCCAGAACCTTCCCTCTGCCTGTGCCAATTCTGCTCTGCGTCCTGGTGGGAATCTGATGTGCTGAGATGAGGGTGCAGAGCAGGTCCCTATCGCAGTCCATTTCCAGTTCAGATGCAGCACCAGGAAATCACCTCCTGCACAGGCCGGAGCCTGATACTGCCGTGATCAGCAACACTGCGGACAATTAGCTGCTTCCCCTACAGCTGGGAATTCCTGCTCCCGCCACGACGCGCTCTGGAGCCAATTACAGGCGAGATCAATACTTATAGCAGAATGAGAAGCCGGCGGGCAGAGACGATTACATAGTGTAATATTACATAGTACAGCTCTCGTCTATCGGACTATTACTATTATAATTATTTATAAGGACTCCGGATAATTCCGCAATGCAGCACAAAGGGAGGAAGTGAAACACAGCAAAGAAGCACAGATGTTATCATTATATATATGGGACAAGTGCCTTTAGGTAACGTCTCATTCTGGTTTTCAATTTATAATCCCTGTTGTGAGTTACATGTTGCCATGGTTACTGCATAAATGTGCATAATTGCTCATCCAGCCCATTTCATGGTACACATCCCCACTTTTGGGGGGTCTGCAAATACATTTATTTATATAGCGCACACATATTCCGCAGCGCTGCACAGAGAATATTTGAACAGTCACATCTGTCCCTGTCCCAGTGGAGCTTACAATCTATATTCCCTACCACATGTACACGCACACATTCTAGGGTTAATTTTGTTAGGAGCCAAATATTTTCAGATCTTTGGGATGAAGAAGACCAAGGAGTCCTTAAAGAGATGACATGGCCGCAGAGTCCTGATCTCAGCATCACCGAGTCCGTCTGGGATTACATGAAGAGACAGAAGGATTCATGCGTGATCAGTCACAGAGTATTTTGGGAAAGAACTACCCTGATAAATGTGGGGGGAGGCTGCTGCACACCTGAGCTGGCAATGCCAGTCTGCAAGGTGCCCATGCCCCCTATTTCTAGCACTGCCTTGGTGATCTGTATATTCCTTAAGTCTGATTGTAAGCGTGCGAGCAGGGCCCTCCTACCTCTATGTTGGTTTGTTACTACCCAGTTTGTTTTATCACTGTTTCCTTTTGTAAAGTGCAATGGAATCTGCTGCTCTATAAGAAACTGTAAATAAATAATAAATAAATTGGCCCTTCCTTCTGTCTGTTGCTTTCTTGTCTGTCTCTTGTTAGGGTCCGGGGACTCTCTTGCCACCCCTACCTCCGTTGCCTCAAACCGGAATTGGCGGACGTGTGCAGAGGGCTAGGCTTCACCAATAATATCCGCGTTCGTGAGAGCCCGTTAGTCAGGCTCCCACCTCGATGCCACCTGGTCTTACGTAGGGACAACACGGCCGCCAAGGCTAGTGGAGAGCAAGGGTAAAACTATCTAAACCCACAGAAGGCAAGGAGGCCCCGGATACCCACGGGGTAGCCACGCAAGGAACAAGACAGATCCAAGGGGTATACCAGACGTAACAATACGTAAAGGCGGAATAACTGTATAACAGTGGTAATAATGGCAACAATGCCCAGAGGATGGAATAAAACAATACAAGGTACTAGCAACAATGCTGACAAGATGGAATATAATAATACAAGATACAAGCAACAATGCTGACAAGATGGAATATAATAATACGAGATACAAGCAACAATGCTGACAAGATGGAATATAATCAAAGAACAAAATGTAAAGACTTACCCGAATCACAGCAAGGATCACGGCACGGGGCACTGTAATGAAGCTGCTGGAACCAGGAACACAAAGGCTGCGGGGCACACCAAAGCTATAACCGGCGTCTGTTCCCAGCAGACGCCGGCTATTTATTTGAATTTTCCGCCTGTGACTGTGCGGACGTCAGCTGCGCTGACGCCGCACGCTGCCTGGAGACTCGGGGACGTTGCCCAGCAACGCCCCGATGCCTAGCAGCCGGAGCAACAGAGCCGGAAGCTCGGGGCGTTGCTAGGCAACGCCCCCGACGCTCCCCCGGCGCTCCATCTCCGCCGCCCGTCCCGGACGTGACAGAACGCAGTGACGCTCTGGGACGGCGGCGGCTGACAGTACCCCCCCCTTGAGGAGAGGTCAACCGACCTCCAAGTCCTGGCTTCAACGGATTTTGCCTATGAAATAACTCTTTTAAGGATGGGGCATGAAGGTCCTTGTCCAGAACCCAGGACCTTTCCTCAGGTCCATAGCCCTTCCAATGGACAAGAAAAAATAAACGACCGCGGGTGATTTTCGAATCAAGAATACTATCAATCACAAACTCCTTGATGCCTTGCCGAATGACCGGTGCTGGCCTGTAAGCACAAGGCCGATGGGCAGGTTTAAGTAAAGAGGCATGGAACGTGGGATTGACCTTCAGAGAGCGTGGAATCTGGAGTCGGAAGGCCACAGGATTGATCCTCCTAACGATCTTGTAGGGACCAATAAAGCGAGGACCCAACTTCTTGGATGCCTGGTGGATATTGATATTTCTGGTGGATAACCACACCCAATCTCCGACTTTAAACGAACAAGGTCTCCTGTGACGGTCGGAAAAGCGCCTTGCGGCCGTGGTCGCAGAGAGGAGAGCCCTATGGACCATAGCCCAGGTGCCCCTCCTACTGGTCACCCACCTGGGATTACCTGTTCTGGCGGGAACAGGATCAAAATAATTAGCCCGAGGGTGGAAACCATAGTTACAGAAAAAAGGAGACATCTTGGTGGCAGAATGCCAGCCGTTGTTATAGGCGAATTCTGCGAATGGTAGGTTCTCCACCCAATCCTGTTGGGACTTAGATACGTAACACCGCAGGAACTGCTCGAGTGTCTGATTCACACGTTCCGTCTGCCCATTGGTTTGCGGGTGATAGGCCGAAGATGGACTGAGCTTAATCTGTAACGCAGAGCAAACAGACCTCCAAAACTTGGCCACAAATTGAACGCCCCTATCTGACACAATATCTGTAGGAAGGCCATGCAAGCGAAAAATGTGGCATACAAACAAAGAGGCCAACCTTTCCGCGGAAGGTAAACCGGTCAAGGGGACAAAATGTGCCATTTTACTAAACCGGTCTACCACCACCCAGATAGAGTCACAACCCCGAGATTGTGGTAGATCGGTTATAAAATCCATGGAGATATGTGACCATGGCCTCCTGGATATCGACAAGGGAACCAACTGACCAATCGGAGAACAACGGGGAGTTTTATTTCTGGCACAGACGTCGCAGGCAGACACCCATTCCTTGACATCTCTCCTCATGGTGGACCACCAGACAGCTCTTGATAACAAAGATAACGTCTTATCAATGCCCGGATGTCCCGCCGATCTACATTGATGAAACTCAAAAAAACTTTTTTTGCGGAGCTCTAAAGGCACAAAAAGTCTACCCTCTGGAATGGCCTTAGGAGCCGAGGCTTGTGCCAAAATGACTTGGTCCATAAGGCTGTGAGTAAAACCGGCAATAATACAAGAGGCAGGAATAATAGGCTGCAGCTGTAAATGAGGGTCTTGGACAGCAGAAAAGCTTCTCGAAAGAGCATCGGCAACGACATTCTTTGACCCTGGCCTGTAAGTGATAATAAAATTAAATCGGGCAAAGAATAAAGTCCACCTCGCCTGCCTAGCATTGACTCTTTTGGCTGATTGGAGGTATGCCAGATTTTTATGATCTGTTATGATAGTAACCTGGAACCTAGCCCCCTCCAGCCAATGTCGCCATTCCTCTAAGGCTGCTTTAATGGCGAGAAGCTCCCGATTGCCGACGTCATAATTACATTCCGCTGAGGAAAACTTCCGAGAAAAAAAAGCACATGGATGTAAGAAACCGTCCTGCCCATCCACCTGTGAAAGGACTGCCCCAATCCCTACCTCTGAGGCATCCACCTCAACGACAAAGGGCAATTCAGGATTGGGATGCAGCAAAACCCCGGCGGAGAGAAAGGCTGCCTTCAACTTAGTAAAGGCTTTGACAGCGGCGTCGGACCAGACCGAAGGATTGGCGTCCTTTTTGGTTAATGCAACTATGGGGGCCACAATATCGGAGAAGAATGGAATGAATCTCCTATAATAGTTGGCAAACCCCAAAAACCTCTGGGTGGACTTGAGGTTTGATGGTTGTACCCAATCCTTAATGGCCTGAAGCTTTCCTGGGTCCATTTGAAAACCCCGAGGGGAAATAATGTATCCCAGAAAAGAAATGCTCTCCACCTCAAACTCGCATTTTTCCAACTTAGCATATAAATTGTTCTCCCTCAATTTTTTGAGAACTGCGCATACATGCAAGCGGTGTTGCTCCAGTGATGGGGAGAAGATCAAGATATCATCCAGATACACTACGACAAAAACTCCCAAAAACTCCCTTAAGACGTCATTAATAAAATCCTGGAACACAGCAGGTGCATTAGCGAGACCAAACGGCATTACCAGATACTCATAGTGTCCAGAATGCGTATTGAACGCCGTTTTCCACTCATCACCTGCTTTTATGCGAATTAAATTGTACGCCCCCCTCAAATCAATTTTAGAAAAAATGGATGCCTTACGTAGCTGATCGAAGAGGACAGATATGAGTGGAAGAGGATACGAATTTTTTACTGTAATGGCATTAAGCTGTCTAAAATCAATACACGGGCGTAAGGAGCCGTCTTTTTTCCCCCCGAAAAAGAATCCGGCTCCAACGGGTGACTTTGAGGGCCTAATGAACCCTTTTTTGAGGTTTTCCTCAATATACTCCTCCATCGCCTTCTCTTCAGGGAGAGACAAGGAGTATAGTCGCCCCTTGGGAAGTTTGGCCTCAGGAATGAGATTAATGGCGCAATCATAAGGTCTACGAGGAGGCAAGACGTCTGCTATCTTTTTGGAAAACACATCAGAGAATGACCAATAAGGTTCAGGTACCCCAGAAACTGAGGGAGTCACCATGCGGACTGGAAGAGCCAGACAATTATGAGGACATTGCTCACCCCAACTTACAAGTTCTCCTGATTGCCAATCAAAACGTGGGTTGTGCAATTTGAGCCATGGCAATCCCAGTACTACGGGTGTAACAGGACTACGAAAAATAAAAAAAGATAAGAGCTCAGAATGGGTGACCCCAACCTGGACCTGTAGGGGGACGGTGCGCTGTGTAATAACCCCACTGGGCAAGCGATTGCCATCTAAGCCATAGACCGAAATCTCTGGAGATACTGGTATGAGAGCAATCCCCTGTTCCTGAGCTAACTGGGAGTCCAGAAAATTACCCGCAGCCCCACTATCAATAAATGCCTGGCCATCCCACCTATGAATCTCAGAAAAAATACATATGGGAACTAATAAAGAATTACTGGGAGATATAAGAGATAGGCCTGACAGGATGTCTCCCTGCATCCTCAGGCCTTGGCATTTCCCGGACGCTCAGGACAAGAATTCACCAAGTGTCCCCGGACCCCGCAGTAGAGACAGAGGCCCTGGGAACGCCGTCTCGCCTTCTCCTGTGGAGATAAGCGAGCTGCGCCCAGCTGCATGGGTTCCCCAAGGTCGACGGCGGAGTCCTCGGGGACACTGGGCAATGGCGCCAAACCTGCCCCCCGTTCTGAACGTCTCTCACGGAGCCGGCGATCCACCCTGATAACCAGCTGCATAAGATCGTCCAGGGACGTCGGTGTGGGATACTGAACCAGAGAATCCTTTATTTGGTCAGACAGCCCCACCCTAAATTGGGAGCGTAAAGCTGGATCATTCCACCCCGAATCATTGGCGTATCGCCGGAATTCAGAGCAATAAGCTTCTGCCACCTGGCGACCCTGTTTAAGAGATCTAAGATGAGCCTCTGCTGCGGCTGCCTTATCTGGGTCATCATATAAAATCCCCATTGCCTGGAAAAAGGACTCCACAGACCGAAGAGCCGGACTGTCTGCCTTCAGCCCAAAAGCCCATGTCTGTGGATCCCCCTGGAGCAGGGAAATCACCAACCCCACTCTCTGTAGTTCAGACCCGGAGGAAAGGGGCCGTAACCGGAAATATAATTTGCAGCTCTCCCTGAAATTAAAGAACTGATGTCGATCCCCAGAGAACCGATCGGGAAGACTCATTTTAGGTTCCTTAACCGACACAGCCATTGGAGGAGCTGCTCTGCGAACTTCCTCCTGAGACTCTACCCTGAGAGTAAGATCCTGCAACTGCTGAGTGAGGTGGTGTAACTGATCAGCAAAAACCTGGGCCGGAACCCCCGCATTGGGATCCATGCTAAACCAAGAAACACACAACCACTGTAGAGGGAATATGGTTGTGTTACTACTTTTTTTTTTTTTTTTTCGGCCGGTTATAATGTTAGGGTCCGGGGACTCTCTTGCCACCCCTACCTCCGTTGCCTCAAACCGGAATTGGCGGACGTGTGCAGAGGGCTAGGCTTCACCAATAATAGCCGCGTTCGTGAGAGCCCGTTAGTCAGGCTCCCACCTCGATGCCACCTGGTCTTACATAGGGACAACACGGCCGCCAAGGCTAGTGGAGAGCAAGGGTAAAACTATCTAAACCCACAGAAGGCAAGGAGGCCCCGGATACCCACGGGGTAGCCACGCAAGGAACAAGACAGATCCAAGGGGTATACCAGACGTAACAATACGTAAAGGCGGAATAACTGTATAACAGTGGTAATAATGGCAACAATGCCCAGAGGGTGGAATAAAACAATACAAGGTACTAGCAACAATGCTGACAAGATGGAATATAATAATACAAGATACAAGCAACAATGCTGACAAGATGGAATATAATAATACGAGATACAAGCAACAATGCTGACAAGATGGAATATAATCAAAGAACAAAATGTAAAGACTTATCCGAATCACAGCAAGGATCACGGCATGGGGCACTGTAATGAAGCTGCTGGAACCAGGAACACAAAGGCTGCGGGGCACACCAAAGCTATAACCGGCGTCTGTTCCCAGCAGACGCCGGCTATTTATTTGAATTTGCCGTCTGTGACTGTGCGGACGTCAGCTGCGCTGACGCCGCACGCTGCCTGGAGACTCGGGGACGTTGCCCAGCAACGCCCCGATGCCTAGCAGCCGGAGCAACAGAGCCGGAAGCTCGGGGCGTTGCTAGGCAACGCCCCCGACGCTCCCCCGGCGCTCCATCTCCGCCGCCCGTCCCGGACGTGACAGAACGCAGTGACGCTCTGGGACGGCGTCGGCTGACATCTCTCCTCTCTCTGCCCTTTTTCTCATTCCTTTGTTTCTGTCTTGTACCTCTGCATTTGTCTCTCCCACATATGACATGTGTTTGTCTGTCTCTCCAACCTCTGTTTCTCTTTCATCTGTCTGTCTCTCCTCCCTTCAGTCTCTTTCCTCTATCTGTCTCTCTCCTCCCTCTGTTTCTATTTCCTCTGTCTGTCTCTCCTCCCTTTGTCTCTGTCGTCTGTCTGTTCACCTCTGTCTCTGTCCTCTGTCTGTCTCTCCATCCTCTCTCTTTCCTCCCTCTGTTTCTCTTTCCTCTGTCTGTCTCTCCTCCCTCTGTCTCTCTCCTCTGTCTGTCTCTCCTCCCTCTGTCTGTCTCTCCTCCCTCTGTCTCTTTCCTCTGTCTGTCTCTCCTTCCTCTGTCTCTCCTCCCTCTGTCTCTTTCCTCTGTCTGTCTGTCCTCCCTCTGGCTCTTTTCTCTGTCTGTTTGCCTGTTTCTCCTCCCTCTGTCTGTCTGCCTGTCTCTCCTCCTTCTGTCTGTCTCTCCTGAGATGAATGCTGTTTCCCCATATTACAGAGCTGTAATTACCAGTTTAATTGATGTGAAATAAACACATAAATTGTATGCATCCAGTTGCTTAATGACGATCTGACCTTGAATTTAATTAGAGATATTCTACTTAGTTGTATATGTTGCTGTTGATATGTCGCTATATTATTATTATCATTTTATTTATAAGGCGCCACAAGGATATATATATATTGCTGTATATGTTACTATGTTGCTGTCTATATAGCTGTATATCACTGTATATGCTGTTTTCACAGTATACACACAGATAATTCGTAATCATTGGTAGTACAGCTATAGACAGGTACTTGGTAGTACCACCTACTGCAATAACAGCCAGTGGACACTGTGATGTGGGAGGCTGCCACCAGGTGGAGCCACAGAATGCTTGAAGGAGACAAGTGCCAGCCTCACTGAATATCAGATGACCAAGTGCTGAGAACCACAGTAGAGATGCCAGCAGTCTGAGAGGAATGTCAGCACTGGGAGCCACAGCATAGACCTATGGAGACTGTTTAAGGGAGATGTCTCTATTGAGAGAGTATAAGTATTATGAAGTAAAACTATAATACCTGCAAGAGTCTGAGAGATTAGATGCTGTCAATGTGATATATGTGTTGATTGAACTAGTGAACTGAGTCTCTCAGTCTAAAATGAGAAAAGCCTTATTGTGAGAAAGACTGATATAAGAGCTAAAAGTGCACTTGGAACTGAAATATAGATATTATTGAGTGCTGAAGATAACTGTGCTGCTAAAAACGGAACTGTATATATTGTTCTTTATAATTCTAGAACCAAAGCTATTGTTCTCTGGAATCAAAAAAGATCAGCATTAGATGCTAATTGTGTTACCATTTCCTATAGTAAAGTACAAGTAATTGTATGTTATAGGACAATGACCACCTAGCAAGAAGGTACAACAATGAAGGACCTGAGTTCACTTTAGAGTAAATGACTGTCTGGGATCTTACTAATCTTCTGGTAGGTAAAGTTGTGCTATTTCACTAGTAGAGAGCATTATTGCCTATTTACTACCATATTGCAAACTATTGTCTTATATCCTTACATAGTATAAAGTCCCTGAAGCACGTCTGTCTGTCTGCAATAATCTTGAAAACTGCTGTGCAAATATTTGTGCGGTTATCACTTTTATGTAGTGCAGTCCTCCCGAAAGGTTTATGTATATTCACCATTGCCCTATCCCATTTGTGAGCCGAAAAAAAATTATTTTATCATAATCAACCAATCAGCATGCACTATACATATTGAGCGACTGGAAACATCAAAGCTGGGCAGTCTACCCACTTACTCAGCAAACAGTGCTGCTGAGAGGCTGGCCGGTCACTGGGAACATTTTAGGGGCGTGGTCTAATTGCTGGAGCTTAAAAAAAAATTGAAGCAGGGGGAGCCTCTCTGTTATGGCCAGCGGAGCGGTAGCAGCCTCTGTAGTACAGCATACTCCAGCATGTGCTGTGCTGCCCAGGAGGGAGGGGGGGTGGGTGGATCAGACCAAGGCCCCCACCATGCCCCTCCATCGGGACCAGGTAATTAGAACCCGGCCCCCTACCTTTCGACGGTCATGCCAGCAAGTGGCAGCAAAGACAGGACCACAAAGATGCCCAGAGCAGCGCGTGATCTCACCACCACCCGCTGCACAGGGGCAACTGCCAGGCAGCTGCAACAATGACAGCAATTATGGGCACCTCATTGTCATACACCTAGGAGGAGGCAGCACGTACTTGCATCTGGCAAACAGCATCACCGGTTAGGTGTCTTGTGCTGTGCACAGTGCATGAAGAAAGCCCCGATAATCCCTGTAACCCGACGCTGCAGCGTTGTGCCACAGAGATGCATCATGCAGGTTCCGGGGCCGCTTCTCTCCTCCTACTTCTGCCTCGCTCAGTGCTGTGGATCTCCAGCCCACGCTTATAATAACATCCCACGCACAGCTGTCAGTGGTACTTCCCAGCTCGGAACGGGACTGGACAGAGGCCTGGGGCCCAGCACAGGCTGGCAGCTCTGCTTAGGGATCCAGTATGAGATCCAGCAGGAGACTTGCAGCTGTGGGTGGTAACCAGCTTGGACCCCAGGGGCCTCAGGGGCTGTGGGGGGATTGGACCTGAGTTCGCCATTGGAAGCCAGCTAGGGCAGTTTTCGCATGTGTCCGGTGGGAGCAGCATAGACGTGAGGAGGAGATTGGTGGGGGGAATGAGATACTGTGTCAGGGGTATGGGAAGGTGTGTGCAGAGGGGATTTGTGGTGCAGTGGGAGGAGGCCAGTGTGTGTGCTGACACAAAGGGCAGAGGAGTATGTGACTAGGGGTGGGGGGCAGCTCAGGAGCACATTGTGTTCTGGGGGCATAAGGAGGCACTGAGGCTGAATGTTGGGGTGTGTGATGGGGAGTAGGGAGCTTGCAGCGGGTTGGCTGGGGCAGGGATATGGGTCACGGGCAGGGCCGGTGCGAGGTACGGCAGCACCCCAGGCAGGAAGGGGGCCCTGCCCACCCACCTGCTACTCACCTGCTCCGGGGTGTGTGTGTTTGATGTGGCCGCTGAGTCGCTCCATGACAGGGGGAGAGAGGAGGAGAGTTGTGGTGGGGATGCAGCCGCTGCTGCCGAGGCGCTCCACGAGGGGCAAGGTGTGCGGATGGTGCGGACGCCGCTGCACTCACCAGACTCCACGGGGGTTGGGGATGAAGCGGGCGCCGTTGCACTCAACTGGCTGCATGAGGGGGCTCCCAAGTGCCGCCCTCCAATGGTTGGCACCATTGGCAAATGCCTAAAGCTGCCTAGTGGTGGCGGCGGCCCTGGTTATGGAAAGCAGGGGGTGTGAAGTGGGATGGCTGGGGTAGGGGGTGTGTGATGGTAGCAGGGGTCCTACAGTGGGGTGGCTGAGGCAGGGGACATAGAGTGGGGTGGCTGAGGCAGGGGACATAGAGTGGGGTGGCTGAGGCAGGGGACATAAAGTGGGGTGGCTGAGGCAGGGGACATAGAGTAGGGTGGCTGAGGCAGGGGACATAAAGTGGGGTGGCTGAGGCAGGGGACATAGAGTGGGGTGGCTGAGGCAGGGGGTGTGTGATGGGTAGCAGGGGGCATAGAGTGGGGTGGCTGAGGCACTGGGTATGCGATGGGTAGCAGGGGGCATAGAGTGGGTGTGTGATGGGTAGCAGGGGGAAAGTAATAGGACAGGAATGCAAATTAAAACTGAAAAACTTTCTCATTGAGTGTAATATTCTTACTGGCTGTGGAACTGGAGAAACTGTTTAATACCCAAAATCCCGATGGTTCCCTCATATTTACCATTTAATCTCTGGGAATATAACAGAGTGACTGGCTCAGGTCTGCTATAATGGGGACCACGGAAGAGGTTAGTTGTGATGTGGTAATTACTGAGACAGCGCTTTTACCTACGCACACCTCTCCTCCCCGCGCACATGTAAATAACACGCTGTCAAGTGCGGCAGGATGGCTGGAGGCGGTGATATCACTTGTAATTCAGCACAGACGCACCAGGCAACTGATAAGTACATGGATCTATCTCTGACTGAGTCACATCAAGGTTACACTGTACCAGCAGCAGCGCAACATGATCTCCATATTAAGCAGCGCACACACCAGCCCGCTCCGGAGACGGAGAGACGCCTGTTTACAAAGCACCACATATATATATATATATTTATATATACAAAAGTATACACGAGCACACACACACACACACGATGTACTTGCCACCTTTTAAAAATTAGAATCAGGGAGATTACATTAGCGAGGGGGCATGTTACGCTCACCTTAAAGGGCGTCTAGCTCCACATATGGGTGTGTCTAGCTCCACATATGGGCGTGTCTAGCTTCACATATGGGCGTGTCTACCTCCACATATGGGCGTGTCTGCCTAAATGCAGTTATTACAAGAGATTTCCATATAACATTAGTAACAATATAGTCTGGGAAGTTCTGCAAGTATCGATACTAACACTGCTGCCTGCAATATGAGGTTTCTTGATTCCCGCTATATATTCCCTTGGATATTTCTTTTATTCTCACTCAGCACAGTATACATGATTAATGTGATGCCTGTGCAATAATTTCCAAATGCAATTTGACCTTGTGGAAACTCATCCCTAAGCATATGAGTATGTTTTCCATGGTATAAGACAGGCATGTCCAAACTGTGGCCCTCCAGCTGTTGTGAAACTACACATCCCAGCATGCCTTGGCATAGTTTTAGCATTCCCTAATAGTAAAACTGTGGCAAGGCATGATGGGACTTGTAGTTTCACAACGGCTGGAGGGCCATAGTTTGGACATGCCTGGTATAAGATGTTTTTTGTTTTTTTTCTTGCGAACACTGGAGTGCCTTCATCTTGTAGGCACTATTTATTAATAATATGTATTAATATTTATTGGGTGGGTTGGTTTCCATAACGTTGTAGCATTACGGACACCAGACACTCTAATTAAACAAATGTGTTTAACTACAGAAAGATTACTAGCAAAATCTTACCCTGTGACTCAATAACAGAAGCAGCAGTACACTATGGATGAGTGCACACCAGCACAGATAAGGGGATCATGGGTTTGAGAATCAAAAAATGAGAGATTTTTCTCATTCTCAGTTACATGGAAAAATCAACCCATGTCAATGATTCCTGCTTTAAAAAAAATGGGTATACTCTCCCAAAATCTCTCACTTTATGATTCTCACACCAGATTACAGCACATCTCTGTCCTTTCAAAGACATTTCTGGCAGAATCTGCAGAATCCGGGAGATTAGGAGTGCAATGCAGGACAGCAGGAGGCTCATGGCAAAAACAGGAGCCTCCTGCAGGATGCAGGAGGGTCGGGAACTGTCAACTATGATATGGGAGTGGAAGGAAAACTTTTTCAGGTATGTTGCCAGTATGGTAGCCCTCCTGAAGTCAGGGCTATCTCTTCTGATGCAACTCTACTTTTTTAATTGGGAAGGAAGTCATGAAGAATTTCATCTCAAATTATAACTTTTCTTTTGCAGGTATTTTATGTTAAAAATCAAGAAAAAAAAACCTTTATCTTCTAATCTTGGTCCGAGAGCACTTTGAGGTTACATACAGGAACGCCATTATGACCCACACATTTCACCAAATTTTTTTTTAGTGCAATCATTACATTCCATTCTTTTTGGACCGGCACAGTGCAATTACTCTGAGTTCTACATCAGTCTAACCGGCAACAGTGAACATGTCGACAGTCACAATGCTGACATTACAGGGTTATATTTAGGTTGAGCCTGGGTTAGGGTCATGGTTACAAAAACATTATATCAACTTGCCAACTGTTGTAATGCCCAATAGGAGAATTCCATGCATATCAACAGTCTGATGATTATTGTCTGTGTTCTGACAGTGTAATATTCTCCCATGCAGTTTGCGGCCAGTAATGACAAGTGCGAGGGGCTCCCCTGTCTAAAGTGCCCCGGGCCCCCCGAAGGCTTAATCTGGCACTGCAGCCCCATGATCAAGCATCGTATGGCCCACCTAAAACATCTACACAGGACAGGTATGGGTCATTCGTTCGACTCAATGTAGATCAACCTTTTGACTGCTTGTGTCGACCATCTGACCCTGTCGACATTAGCCTTGTTGACCTATTTCAGGGGTCGTACTAATTGCTGTCAACTTTCAGTGATCGACCCAATGCATGTTTGACTGCATAGGGTCGTCATGGTGACCACATTCCCACAGGACACACTTTATATAATGGGGGGGGGGGGGGGGGGGGGGGAGATATACCACAATCGGGCAATAACACGTGGGTTAATGTGATATTGCCGGTCTGAAGGGCTGCTTATCGGGGAATTATTCTTTGCGTACCTGATAATAACCGATAAGTTCTGACATCGGGGGGATTGGCACACCTTATTAATAGGAAATAAGATAGTCCCTGTGGCATACTTGCCCACTTTTGAAAACTAGTTTCAGGGAGATTATAGTTGGTAATAGAATTTTGCACAGAGCCCTATTGAGGGGGCGTGTCAGGCCCCACCCAAAGGGCGTGTCTAATTCCATATATTGAGAGATTGTGAAAAGAGATTGTGAATGTGGCACCTAGAAGCGTGGGTGTGTACTGCTACATCTGAGAGGAATCTTGTAAAATTGCTTATATCCAAATGTAGATGAGCCCCAAAGCAGTTAGTAAGAGCTACTATACTGATATCCATTGCTGATTTGGTAGGTTGGTAGTCTGGTATTTTACAGACAAATTATATTTCTTATTTGTACCCATGGATGTTTTTCTCCAGTAAATGTTTGTCCAACTTTGCCTTGAACGCATTTAATGAGCCAGCCGTTACCACCTCTCTGGGAAGAGAGTTCCAGAGTTTGACTGTTCTGACCGTAAAGAAATTCTTTCTACTAGCTGAATGAAATCTAGGGAGATTGCTAGACTAATGAGGGAGAGAGGGAGATTGCTAGACTAATGAGGGAGAGAGGGAGATTGCTGCTATGTCAGGGAGTCTCCTGCAGAATGCAGGAGGGGAGGTAACTATGGTGTAACAGTGTAATGTGGGCTAGGTGACATGAGGGAGATTTCTAGACTAATGAGGGAGAGAGGGAGATTGCTGCTATGTCAGGGAGTCTCCTGTAGAATGCAGGAGGGGAGGTAACTATGGTGTAACAGTGTAATGTGGGCTAGGTGACATGAGGGAGATTGCTAGACTAATGAGGGAGAGAGGGAGATTGCTGCTATATCAGGGAGTCTCCTGCAGAATGCAGGAGGGGAGGTAACTATGATGTAACAGTGTAATGTGGGCTAGGTGACATGAGGGAGATTGCTAGACTAATGAGGGAGAGAGGGAGATTGCTGCTATGTCAGGGAATCTCCTGCAGAATGCAGGAGGGGAGGTAACTATGGTGTAACAGTGTAATGTGGGCTAGGTGACATGAGGGAGATTGCTAGACTAATGAGGGAGAGAGGGAGATTGCTGCTATGTCAGGGAGTCTCCTGCAGAATGCAGGAGGGGAGGTAACTATGGTGTAACAGTGTAATGTGGGCTAGGTGACATGAGGGAGATTGCTAGACTAATGAGGGAGAGAGGGAGATACATGCTATGTCAGGGAGTCTCCTGCAGAATGCAGGAGGGGAGGTAACTATGGTGTAACAGTGTAATGTGGGCTAGGTGACATGAGGGAGATTGCTAGACTAATGAGGGAGAGAGGGAGATACATGCTATGTCAGGGAGTCTCCTGCAGAATGCAGGAGGGGAGGTAACTATGGTGTAACAGTGTAATGTGGGCTAGGTGACGAGGGAGATTGCTAGACTAATGAGGGAGAGAGGGAGATACATGCTATGTCAGGGAGTCTCCTGCAGGAGGGGAGGTAACTATGGTGTAACAGTGTAATGTGGGCTAGGTGACATGAGGGAGATTGCTAGACTAATGAGGGAGAGAGGGAGATTGCTGCTATGTCAGGGAGTCTCCTGCAGAATGCAGGAGGGGAGGTAACTATGGTGTAACAGTGTAATGTGGGCTAGGTGACATGAGGGAGATTGCTAGACTAATGAGGGAGAGAGGGAGATACATGCTATGTCAGGGAGTCTCCTGCAGAATGCAGGAGGGGAGGTAACTATGGTGTAACAGTGTAATGTGGGCTAGGTGACATGAGGGAGATTGCTAGACTAATGAGGGAGAGAGGGAGATACATGCTATGTCAGGGAGTCTCCTGCAGAATGCAGAAGGGGAGGTAACTATGGTGTAACAGTGTAATGTGGGCTAGGTGACATGAGGGAGATTGCTAGACTAATGAGGGAGAGAGGGAGATTGCTGCTATGTCAGGGAGTCTCCTGCAGAATGCAGGAGGGGAGGTAACTATGGTGTAACAGTGTAATGTGGGCTAGGTGACATGAGGGAGATTGCTAGACTAATGAGGGAGAGAGGGAGATTGCTGCTATGTCAGGGAGTCTCCTGCAGAATGCAGGAGGGGAGGTAACTATGCCCTGTGGTACTTATTAACTGCAGGAAATCATCGCTGCTAATAGGATATGGTTCCCAAAAGTTTTGTCATTTGAGCTGCTTACCGCTCAAAAGTTGCCCAGAGTGTACAGGCCAGCGGTGAGGGCTGACGCACACTCCCGCATCATCGCCACCTGCCGACACTCATCTACTGGTATTATCAGCAAATGAGTGATGGGGTGGACGGCTTTCCATAGCGTCCCCCGGGGAAAATCACTCGGTGTGTATGAACCTTTAGAATTACAATTAACTTTTTTATTTTTTTTTCTGCCTAAATTAATCAATAAAGAACATTTATCTTAAGGGTCCCATGAAAAAAAATACTGATACTCTAGGGTGCCGTGATTCAAGAAGTTTGGAAACCGCTGGGATATCCCCATATCTAATAAAAACACATCATTTATTTAAAAAATAAGGTACAGTATTGTGTTTGATATTTTCAGATATACATCCTGATCCCATTACAGAACCTGATTGTATTCCATATTGTACTGATCAATGTCAGAAATATTAGTTGGATTATTGGATGCACAAACGTCGGTACTTGTGTATTATCAGGGCACCCAATTTCCCCACGTATGATGGCGTACAGATGACATCGCATGCAATGGTACTTGTTAAATTTCACGGCACCCCTGGCCGCGGATCGCATCGCACGCAAATCGCATGTGAGTTTATTGCATGGGATGCGATTTAGCACCCCCCCACACTATCCACGTCACCCCAAAGCATGGCGAGCGCAGCGAGGCCCGTGACGCGTAACGCGTCCTCCCGACCTTTTCATACCTCCACTATCCACGTCACCCCAAAGCATGGCGAGCGCAGCGAGACCCGGTACACGTAACGCGTCCTCCCGACCTTTTCATACCCCCACTATCCACGTCGACGTGGAGTTGATGATATAAAGTGTGGCGAGCCCCGCGAGGGGACACGGAATACATGTAAAGTAATCCGCGTCCCCTCGCCACGCTTCGGGCTCGGTGGCTCGTCACTTTATATAATCAACTCCAAGCCGACGTAGATAGTGGGGGTATGAAAAGGTCGGTAGGACGCGTTCCACGTCCGCTCGCCACGCTTCAGGGTGACGTCGATAGTGGGGGTGTGCTAAATCGCATTGCATCGCATCGATGTGGATAGTGGGGGTGTGCTAAATCGCATCGCATGCGATCGCATGCAATGCGATCCACAGCCAGGGGTGCAGTGAAAATTACCTAGTACCATCGCATCGCATGTGAAATTGCATGCGACACGATGCAGTCTCACTACGCAGAATAGGGCACTAAGCTATTTGCTTAGTGGGTGCCCTGATAATACACAAATACCCAAGCGTCTGCCCCCCCCCATCCGCACGCCGATTTCCCCGCACGCGTGCGAATGGATGTTTGGCATAAATCGAATGATTCCTACAGCGCTGGCACACCCGAGACGCCTCTGTGGTGTCTTAGATCTGCGCGTCCCTGTACGGGAAGAGGGCGGGCAGCTGACGTTTGCTGACGTCTGCGTCCCGCTCCCAACACTCGTGTTATGACCGTATTAGCATCGGAACACCCACCGTTTTAATGGGGACATTCATGGGCGTTCCCATAGGCGCTACCCATTGCTGCTGCCGCACAAAGTGTGAACGGGGGGTTATTCGCCAAACCCAAAGCAAAACAGCTGCACATAAACTTTTATGCACATGCGCAGCTGCTAAACATCAAAAACAGTGAAAAACCCCACGTCGACCTTTAGACTGTCGACCTAGACACTGTCAACATAATGCTTGTGTCGACATAAACCCATGTTGACCTAACTGTGTCGACCCAATGCTTGTCAACCAAAATACTGTAGACCCAGTGACCGTATCCCAGCATCACTGCCAGGTCATGGGTTTGATTCCCAGCATGGCCCTGTGTGGAGTTTGTATATTCTCCCTGTACCTGTGTGGCTTCCCCCACCCACAATCCCCCAAAAAACTGGTAGGTTAATTGGCTTCTAACAAAATTAACCCTAGAATGTCTGTGTGTGCGTGTACATGTGGTAGGGAATATAGATTGTAAGCTCCACTGAGGCAGGAACTGATGGGACTGCTCAAATATTCTCTGTGCAGTGCTGCGGAATATGTGTGCGCTATATATATAACTGATAATAAATACAATACATCCATAAACTGGTTTAAACTATTGAGCGTAATGTAGAATATGTTATTGTACAACACTGCCCTCCGGTGGAAAGAATTATTATGTTCTGTGTTTACAAGTAGGGCTTCGGTATCACATGTACTGAAGCTTGGTTCTGGTTGATAATCTGGTCAGTTCCTGTGTAACACTGCGGCAGCCGATCAGCACTGCAGAGAGCAGGGACTGCGGACTCTCTCATCACTGCACTAAATTGGAACAATCAATATCATCTTCCTGCACAGGAACAATCAGCCGCAGCTGCAGAGGCTCCAGTCACTCTCCGGAGCCATCCACGTGGCCGCGGGGGGTCTGCAGGTGAGACCGTGTGGTGACTGTATCAGAGACAGACAACGTCTAGGGCCATAGTCACTCTCCGGAGGAAGCCACGTGGCTGCGGGGGGTCTGCAGGTGAGGCCGTGTGGTGACTGTATCAGAGACAGACAACGTCTAGGGCCATAGTCACTCTCCGGAGGAAGCCACGTGGCTGCGGGGGTCTGCAGGTGAGACTGTGTGGTGACTGTATCAGAGACAGACAACGTATAGGGCCACAGTCACTCTCCGGAGGAAGCCACGTGGCTGCGGGGGGTCTGCAGGTGAGACCGTGTGGTGACTGTATCAGAGACAGACAACATCTAGGGCCACAGTCACTCTCCGGAGGAAGCCACGTGGCTGCGGGGGGTCTGCAGGTGAGACCGTGTGGTGACTGTAACAGAGACAGACAACGTCTAGGGCCACAGTCACTCTCCGGAGGAAGCCACGTGGCTGCGGGGGGTCTGCAGGTGAGGCCGTATGGTGACTGTATCAGAGACAGACAACATCTAGGGCCTCAGTCACTCTCCGGAGGAAGCCACGTGGCTGCGGGGGGTCTGCAAGTGAGACCGTGTGGTGACTGTATCAGAGACAGACAACGTCTAGGGCCATAGTCAATCTCCGGAGGAAGCCATGTGGCTGCGGGGGGTCTGCAGGTGAGGCCGTGTGGTGACTGTATCAGAGACAGACAACGTCTAGGGCCATAGTCACTCTCCGGAGGAAGCCACGTGGCTGCGGGGGGTCTGCAGGTGAGGCCGTGTGGTGACTGTATCAGAGACAGACAACGTCTAGGGCCATAGTCACTCTCCGGAGGAAGCCACGTGGCTGCGGGGGTCTGCAGGTGAGACTGTGTGGTGACTGTATCAGAGACAGACAACGTCTAGGGCCATAGTCACTCTCCGGAGGAAGCCACGTGGCTGCGGGGGTCTGCAGGTGAGACTGTGTGGTGACTGTATCAGAGACAGACAACGTATAGGGCCAGTGTCACTCTCTGTGGAGGAAGCCACGTGGCTGCGGGGGTCTGCAGTTGAGACCGTGTGGTGACTGTATCAGAGACAGACAACGTATAGGGCCACAGTCACTCTCCGGAGGAAGCCACGTGGCTGCGGGGGGTCTGCAGGTGAGACCGTGTGGTGACTGTATCAGAGACAGACAACATCTAGGGCCACAGTCACTCTCCGGAGGAAGCCACGTGGCTGCGGGGGGTCTGCAGGTGAGACCGTGTGGTGACTGTAACAGAGACAGACAACGTCTAGGGCCACAGTCACTCTCCGGAGGAAGCCACGTGGCTGCGGGGGGGTCTGCAGGTGAGGCCGTGTGGTGACTGTATCAGAGACAGACAACATCTAGGGCCTCAGTCACTCTCCGGAGGAAGCCACGTGGCTGCGGGGGGTCTGCAAGTGAGACCGTGTGGTGACTGTATCAGAGACAGACAACGTCTAGGGCCATAGTCAATCTCCGGAGGAAGCCATGTGGCTGCGGGGGGTCTGCAGGTGAGACCGTGTGGTGACTGTATCAGAGACAGACAACGTCTAGAGCCACAGTCACTCTCCGGAGGAAGCCACGTGGCTGCGGGGGGGTCTGCAGGTGAGGCCGTGTGGTGACTGTATCAGATACAGACAACATCTAGGGCCACAGTCACTCTCCAGAGGAAGCCACGTGGCTGCTGGGGGTCTGCAGTGAGACCATGTGGTGACTGTATCAGAGACAGACAACATCTAGGGCCGCAGTCGCTCTCCAGAGGAAGCCACGTGGCTGCGGGGGTCTGCAGGTGAGACCGTGTTGTTACTGTATCAGAGACAGGCAACGTCTAGGGCCGCAGTCACTCTCCGGAGGAAGCCGTGTGGCTGCGGGGGGTCTGCAGGTGAGACCGTGTGGTGACTGTATCAGAGACAGACAACGTCTAGGGCCGCAGTCACTCTCCGGAGGAAGCCATGTGGCTGCGGGGGGTCTGCAGGTGAGACCGTGTGGTGACTGTATCAGAGACAGACAACGTCTAGGGCCGCAGTCACTCTCCGGAGGAAGCCACGTGGCTGCGGGGGGTCTGCAGGTGAGACCGTGTGGTGACTGTATCAGAGACAGACAACATCTAGGGCCGCAGTCGCTCTCCAGAGGAAGCCACGTGGCTGCGGGGGTCTGCAGGTGAGACCGTGTTGTTACTGTATCAGAGACAGGCAACGTCTAGGGCCGCAGTCACTCTCCGGAGGAAGCCGTGTGGCTGCGGGGGGTCTGCAGGTGAGACCGTGTGGTGACTGTATCAGAGACAGACAACGTCTAGGGCCGCAGTCACTCTCCGGAGGAAGCCACGTGGCTGCGGGGGGGTCTGCAGGTGAGACCGTGTGGTGACTGTATCAGAGACAGACAACGTCTAGGGCCACAGTCACTCTCCGGAGGAAGCCACGTGGCTGGGGGGGGTCTGCAGGTGAGACCGTGTGGTGACTGTATCAGAGACAGACAACATCTAGGGCCGCAGTCACTCTCCGGAGCAATCTACGTGGCTGCGGGGGGGTCTGCAGGTGAGGCCGTGTGGTGACTGTATCAGAGACAGACGTCTAGGCCTCAGTCACTCTCCGGAGGAATCCACATGGCTGCGGGGGGTCTGCAGGTGAGTCCGTGTGGTGACTGTATCAGAGACAGACAACGTCTAGGGCCACAGTCACTCTCCGGAGGAATCCACGTGGCTGCAAAGGGGGTCTGCAGGTGAGACCGTGTGGTGACTGTATCAAAGACAGACAATGTCTAGGGCCACAGTCACTCTCCGGAGGAAGCCGTGTGGCTGCGGGGGGTCTGCAGGTGAGGCCGTGTGGTGACTATCAAAGACAGACAATGTCTAGGGCCACAGTCACTCTCCGGATGAAGCCGTGTGGCTAACCACGTAATAAAAGCTGTTTGTAGTTCAGTAGTGGTCTTTGGCTACAGGATAATAATGAAGCAGCTAATGCCAGCTCTGGCTAATTACAGCCACGTGAGGATCTGCCAAATTAATCATCGCATTTACTGAATGAGGCGCTGGCAATGAAGGTGATTTCATGTGATTGTAGCCGTGATTACAAATGTCACCCTCATCAGCAGCGCTTAATGACTACACGATGATTAACGGATTGAACACGAGCCCGTCCTAAATATGGGGAATCATTATCTATATTTACCGGGATGATTTACACCGTAGGTTGCAATCCGGAGATACGTAACAGAGCGCGTCGGGACAAAACTTCTGGCTAAGTAATTATACAGACTGCAATTTAGGGAATAACCGCATATAGATAGAAGGATTGGTGCTGAGATACACAACAAAGAGTGCGATGTATCAACGATCACATCCAACGTCATCACACAGGCAGCCTGGATGGCGCCTGATTCGCGCTAAGCAACGTAAATACGCCTTTAATGGCGAGCCCCGGCGCACAAAATCATTTGACAGTTGCTGACCATCGAATGATTTTTCCCGTTTGAAAATATAACGCTTGAGTGGCTTATATTGGGGCGTCCAGCTCTGAGAACGGCGTAGGCTCTGATGTAATGCATCAGCCGCCCGCACCCAGTAGGCATCTTCCCACCAGAATTCGTATGGGCACACTGACTATTTTTGTGGGCAAACCCAGGAAACGCTGGGCGTCTCCATGCACCATCCTACTGACTGCCCTCCCGTGCAAATGCCTCGGGCCTGCACATATTAGAATATACGCATGTGCAGAGTGAAAACATCGGCCCCCGATGGAAATATGCCGGGGAAGGTTCGTTACTGAATCAGACCCATGATCTCATGAGTCCCCGGCTACCCCAAAGATTTAACAGTCCAGTTGCCGACATCTCTGCCTCTGATCTTTGCGTTACTGGGATTCACCCCATTGTTGTGTGGCTGTATCAGGCCAATGTATGATGATGACCAACCCTGGACTGTTAAAGTTGGGTTTGGGTCATAGGGTGGACCCAATGAAGGTCAATAGTCAACAGGCCATAGGTCAACGTGTTAAAAAATGGCGACACACCTTCGACAGGTTGACATGGAAACGGGTGACAAGAGTTTTTAAAGTTTTATTTTTTTGTGTCTATGTTGACATTGGAGACTGTATAGTATAAGTATACCACGTCCCCTCGTGTTGCTCGCTTCCCTTCAGGCACGGTCACTATTACAATCTAAATGTCCACTTGGATGGTAAAGCATGGAAAATAAAAACGAGAGAAACTCTCTTTTTTCAAGGTCCATGGTAACCACAGGATGACATCAGGGTTGTAGGCGGATCCAGAGGACCGTGGCACCAATCAGCGAAGCTTTCAAAGTTTCCCAGGATGCACAGCTCCTCTCCCCTATAACCCCACCTCCATGCTCAGCTCCTCAGTTTTGTTAGCCAGCCATTAGCAGGAAGAGGAGAAGGAAAAGGACAAATAGAACACATGACCAAGTACTCATACATACTTCTATAGTACAAAGACATGACTAAGGTCGTGGAAGGTCACAGTGTAGTATACCACACAGGAATACCTCAGGTCTAAATTTAGGGTGGGCGCCCTGTGGTTACCATGGACCTCAAATCTACCATTACTCTCCTTTTCTTCTTAGGGTTCCATGGTTCCCACAGGGGACATCAGGGATGTCTCAAAGCCGTAATTAAGGGAGGCAATTTGCCTGAGGTGTTAGAAGTACCCAACGACCAAAGGAAGCATCCTGGGGGACATACCTACCACTCTGGTAGAATGTGCCTTGATTGACAAAGGTATGGGGCAGATGTATTAAGCCTTAACAAGAGATAAATGCCAGGGTGACAAGGAGAGATAAACGTCCAGCCAATCACCTGCTAACTGCCATGTTACAGGCTGTGTTTGAAAAAAGTCAGTAAGGAGCTGATTGGCTGGACGGTTATCTCTCTATCACCCTTGCATTTATCTCCTGTTAAGGCTTAATCCATCTACTCCAAAGAGAGATCTTGCTATCAGAAAATAATCTGATTTTCTGATAGCAGTAGTGCGATCCAGATAAATGGTCATAGCCCTGACCACGTCCAACAAACGTTTGTCTGCAGAGAGATCCTCCGAATTGAACGCTGGAACCACTATCTCCTGATTGATGTGGTATTTGGAGACTACTTTAGGTAGATGGGAGGTTCTGGTCCGTATCACCGCCCTATCCGAATGGAATATGAGAAACGGAGGTCTGCAAGAGAGAGCAGCTACTGATACCCATCTGGCAGACACAATTGCCAAAAGAAATACAGTCTTTGCTGAGAGCCACGTATCTTCCACTGATTGTAATAGCTCAAAAGGAGACTTTGCCAGAGCCTGCAATGCCAGAGACAGGTCCCATGGTGTTTTAGGAGGAAAATATGGCGGATGAATACGTGTAACACCTTGGATGAATGTACGTATATCTGGAAGGGATGCTATCTTTCTCTGGAACAAAAGGACAAGGCCGAGATATGCAACCTAAGTTAGGCTAGCCGTAAACCTATATCTAACCCTCTTTGAAGGAAGGCCAGAACTCTAGCAAGACTTTAGGTCATACTTGCGGGATGTACACCAGGAAAAATAAAAAAAAGTGTGCCAGACCTGGTAATAAATCCTAGCTGATGCTGGTTTACATGCCTGAATTAGTCCCGACAACTTTGGCAGAAAAACGTTTGTCTTTTAGTAAGGCACGGTGAAGCACCATGCCGTAAAAGACAGGCGCTGACAGTCTGGGTGCAGACAAGGCCCCTGACTAAGTCCGGTCGTAGCGGCAATTGGAATGGTGGTTGTATTGACATCTGCTGAAGATCCACATACCAATGCCGACGAGACCAGGCCGGAGCTATCAGAATGAGATCCCCGCCTTCCAGTTTGAATATCCTGAGTATTCGGGGTATCATGGATACCGGAGGAAAGACATATGGAAGATGATAGTTCCATTGTATTGACAGAGCATCCGTAAGGCTGGCTTGAGGATCTCTGGACCGCCACCCGTACACTGAAACTTTATTGGGACGCCATTAGATCAACAACTGGAAGCCCCCAACGTCTCACGAGAAAGGAGAAGATTTCTGGGTGGAGAGACCACTCCCCCCGGAAGAACGTTCTAGCGACTTAAAAAGTTTGCCTCCCAAGTTAGCACTCCTAGAATGAAAACCGCTGACAGGGCCAGAAGGGTGTTGTTCTGGCCAGATAAGGATTTCTGACACTTCCTGCATGGCTGCTGCGCTGCTAGTGCCCCCTTGACGTGGTATTGTCCGAATTGACTTGGACGGGCTTTCCTTGGAGGATATCCTGTGAACGGATGAGGGCGTTGTACACTGCCCGAAGCTTCATATGCCTTGCAAGGCCCGGAATTCTACTACCGCCTCACAGGCTGATGTCGGTAGCGAGGAGAGTCCATTCTGTGAAAATGGATGTCCTTGGTTCAGGTGAGCGGACTGAAGCCACCAATGAAGGGACATCCGAACCTCTAGGGTCAACGTTAGAAACGTGGTTGTGTCAATGTTGTCCGTCCCATTTCTGACGTTGTATGGGACGTGAGCAAAATTGTGCCCACTCAACCATGTCGAAAGTAGACACCATTGGGCTCAAGATTTGCGTTGCCAAGTGGACAGAGACTTTGGGATTCTGTACAAAAAGTTGAATTCTCTGTTGAAAAGAATGACACTAGTCCGCTGGGAGTGAAAGAGTCTGTGTGTCTAGAAGTGCTCCCAAGTGAAGCATCTGCTGCGATGGAGTGAGAGACTATTTCTCCCAATTGAGGAACCAACCATGCTGCTGGAGGACATTGATCATCAATTATAAATGTGCCAGCAGTACCTACTGTGTGGCTACCAGGAGTAGATCGTCCCAATATGGGATACTCTGATCCCCCTGGTGATGCAGGTGTTCCACCATTAATGCCATGATTTTGGTGAAATCCCGAGGAGCAGTGGCTACGCCGAATGGAAGGGCCTGGAATTGAAATGGCGGGCGTATATATCAAACCTGAGAAATCTCTGGTGTGCTGGAAGAATCGGGACATGCAGATAAGCATGTATCCTGGGAGACAATGTAGTCCCCTAGTCCCCTCCCCTAAAGAGTAATAGCTCAAGAGTTTTCTTGATTCAAGGTTGGCCTTCCCAGGACCGTAGCCAAATGATACGACGTGCCTGTACAGTTAGCAGGCGCCTTAGTAGGTAAGATTCCTGCGTCTGATATGGTCTCCATAATATATGTAGTGGCCTGTGTATTGTGGGAGACACATTACCTGGCATCCTCAGGGGAGCGCATCCTCCAAAATCTGTAGCCAAGGTAAAATGGCCTTTGCAGCCCAAGCTGGTCTTCGGACCACCCCAGCGAATGTAAAGATGGCCTAGAGAGAATGCTCCAAGCACCTATCGGATGGATCCTACAGTGAAGATCCTGTGGTAACAAGGAATACAGATGGCTTAACTAGCCTGGTAACATGGGAATCTACCTGGGAAAGGATTTCCCATGACTTACAATCCTCTGGAGGTAGAGGATATCTGGATAAAAGCCTTTTGGAAATAGTGTGACTTTCCCTGAGGCTTCCCTCTGATCACTGCGAATCTCTATTAACCGATACGAATGAGGGAATTGGGCTTTACCACCTTTACCACTAGTTCAAGCTCCTCAGAGTCAGACAACAACACTTAGCGGATTGTCTCAATAAGAACAGGTACATCTGTAATGCTGAGGTCTCATTTGGGAAAATGGGATAGTCATCATTATCTGTAGCATCCTCCTCCTCTCATGTAGTATTATCCTGTACTAATGGGAGTAAAGGGACAGACATGGCCTAGCAGGCTGCATTGTATTAGGCAGCAGTTTTTGTATAGCTACCGTGGTCTGTCAGGGTCTGAACCGTGGTCGTTAAGTTATCTACCCCTGGAGAAGGGGGTTGTACCACAGCTGGTGCAGCTATAGGAGGTGAAAGGCAATCCACTAGGGTGCCCAGCAGCTGTTGAAAGACTGCCAAAGGAGGCTCTTGAGCAGCCACCATGGCAGAGGACTGGCCAGGAGGAATATAGCAATTGACCCACAGCCCCTCCTGGATGACATCCTGCTCAGACAGGCCTGCGGAATGAGCCCTGCATGACAGGAGCTTGAAAGACTCTCCCTGAGTGTGCCCCGTTTTGACGAAATAACCCAAAGAAGGATGGGGGGGGGGGGGGGGGGGGGTATAGCCCTGAGGGGAAAATCTAGAGTAATACAGTATGTTACCAGAGAGGATAAACCTCTAAATCTTCCTCAGACGATATAAGAAAAGTCAGGGACAGCAACAAGTTACTGACAGAAGAAATACAGGCTAGCTCTAAGTCACATACACAATAACTACAGAAGTAGTTATCTGAGGCACATAAATGCCACTGCACCCCGATTAACCACTGTACCCTAAAGAGTAAGTGGGATGTAGATGCCTGTAAAAGCGTTACAGAGTGTGTATGGTTTTACAGGGGAGACTAACCGCAGTCCAGGAGATTCTGGCCGCAATGCAGAAGATGGCTGCCGGTCTCTGAGGGGGCAGGAAAGTGAGAGAACAGCTTCCTGGGTGGCAGATCTGTGAGAGACTGGCACCCAAAGCTGGGGGGAGGGGGTTCCCCCCTGTGCTGGTCTAATTAAAATGGATCCCTAGCGATCCAGCCTGCGGTGGTCTAGTGGAGTTCCTGCCGCAAGCAGCAGTGTCCACCCCAGCTGCTACGGCTTGTCTCCCCCCAGTGCGCAGCATGGCAGCTGAAAAAAGTGGTGCTGCAGCTTCCTGCTGGCACCAAACAAAAACCAAGGAGCGGAACATGGAGGCGGGGTTATAGGGGAGAGGGACCGGGCATCCTGGGAAACTTTGAAAGCTTCACTGATCGGTGCCAAGGTCCTCTGGATCCGCCTACAACCCCGATGTCACCCTGTGGAACCCGGAGAAGAAACATCTTTTAAAAAAACAAAAAACCTTAATGACTGGTTTGGTCAGACATAGCATGCGGTAAAAATGGTGGCTTGTTGCATTCAAACATAGAAGAGGTATTTTATATATTGGATGCAGTTGTCAATCACAGTGATCCAGCTATGAAGAAAGAACCCATATTTACAAAACAAAGCTATACACTAGACGGTGGAACGTTATTTTGCTCTCCACAGGCAATCTTCCTCCAAATCCTGTAGCAAATATGCATGATCCCAAGAACCTTCAGTCCCTACGCTCAACATTTACTGCATCGTCTATCTCCATCCATTTCTCCCCACCGGACTGACACCCCCATAAACCTCGTCGACTGCATTGCAAAGGACGACGGACCCCAGACATTATTTCTGTATCAGAATGACCACTTTAAAATTAAATCCAATAAAACAAAACTGGAATAAACCACAACAAAGAACGTTCTTTAAATAATTCACTCTATTTTATTCGGTCTTAAAATAGTTTATTCTACAGACTCGTTTCAAAAAACAGAAATTTTTTTGTCTCGCACCAAAAAATATATGTATTTATAATAACACTCTTATTTCTTCCCCTCCCTATCCCGAGAACCAAATCTAGATGAAAATGGAGGTGATTCAGAAGGAGAAAAAAAGGACAAGAAAACAAAACTGTGCATTTTGTACTTTGACCACTTCAGATTTGAGAGGTTACAAAGTATAGTGAAATACTGAGATTTGCACCCAAAGTTTCCCGAAGTGGAGAAAGAAGCCGCTGTAAAACTAACCTGCAAGACAAAGTTAAAAAATAAAATACAAAATAAAATAACAACAGTCTATAAAGAGGAGACACCTAGTCTCAATGCTACTGGTGTTCTGATTTGTCGTTGCAATAAGAATCCGTGTTGGCTACAGAAAATGCAGGCAGCCATTTTGAATTAATGGTTATAAGGAGGTCACCTTATTATGTCACAAAGTAGCAGTGACATCGCACAGGCCTACTGATTTATTAGGTAGCAGTGACATCACATAGGCTTACTGATTTATTAGGTAGCAGTGACATCACACAGGCCTGCTGATTTATTAGAAGTCGGTGACATCACTCAGGCTTACTGATTTATTAGGTAGCAGTGACATCTCCCATGCCTAGCAGTGACATCACCCAGGTCTACTGATTTATTAGGGGGCAGTGACATCACCCAGGCCTATTAATTGATTAGGCAGCAGTGACATCACACAGGCCTATTAATTGATTAGGCAGCAGTGACATCACACAGGCCTATTAATTGATTAGGTAGCAGTGACATCACACAGGCCTACTGATTTATTAGGTGGCAGTGACATCACACAGGCCTACTAATTTATGAGGTGGCAGTGACATCAGCAGGCCTATTAATTGATTAGGTAGCAGTGACATCACCCAGGCCTACTGATTTATTAGGAAGCGGTTACAATATCAGATTTACTGACTTATTAGGTGGCAGTGACATCACCCAGGCCTATTGATTTATTAGGAAGCGGTGACATCACTCAAGCTTACTGATTTATTAGGTAGCAGCGACATCACCCATGCCTAGCAGTGACATCACCCAGGCCTACTGATTTATTAGGTGGCAGTGACATCACAGGGCCTAAAACCTTTCTGTTTCTTATGAAGCATTGACATCACTGAGGCACCACATGCCTCATGCCTCAGTGGTGTTGCAATTAAATTGATAAACTTCATTCTCAGGAATGCTGAGCTAGCCCGCAATTGTGGTGCACCCCATCGTGTGAAAGTGACATTACTATTTTATGTTTAAACAGTCAATAAGTGCATCTAGCTTTTAAGCCATACGACGGCTCTACGGAAGTATTCTTGTTGAACCAAATAAAAGATAAAATGGGAAGGAGAGACACTAAAGCCGGGCGTTGCATGACCTCTCCAAACACCCACGTACATCCAGTGATTGCATGAGCGAATCCGAACAACATAAAACCTGTTAAAGGAATACAAAGTAGTGTCTTAAATAAAAACAGCAACAGACTAAAATACATAATAATAATCTGAAATAATGAACAGTGCACACATGGTAGGAGGCCTAGTCAGACACACTGTAAAACTATCTTGAGTTTGTTGCATCTTAACTACAGGTCCCGGTCAGCCGTCTTGTGCTCACGTATGTACAGGCGAGGCACCAGAGCCGAAAGCGTGTAGCGTGACCATGTTTCGGCATTACACGGAAGTCATATGTGATCAGCATTTGCTTAGCCAAAGAAACCAAACAAGGTGTGGGTAAAATAACCAGCATATTGACATGTTTCTTGGTAGAATGGTTACGGTATTCCCTTTCGGTGTCTTTGAGAAGTAGACACACGTGGCGGAGATAGAAGCATCTACAACACGGTGCATATAGGACAATGACGGGACTGGTCACATGTCTTAGGTCATTGGATCCTCAGACCAGTGAAATGTTTGGACTCGCTGCCTCCGTGCAGTGTGAATGGGGATGCCCTTGTGTGGGATGAGGGATCGGGAAGTCTACCGCCCGTGCAGAATGGTGCTCTGCCTACTGTATAAGGCTGGAAGGAGGGCAATGGCATTTTGTAATAAACAGATATCGTTGTCTGATTGCAAAGTGAACCTGCCACCTCTTGTGTTCCAATGGGAGCAGACATACATGCAGCGCGGGTTAGCAAACACGAGCAATGCTGGTTATTAGGGAGGCAAATAGAGGGGGGGGGAGGAGAGGGGGATAGAGAGGAGGGATAGAGAGGAGGGAAGGCGAGGGAAAGGAAAAAAGAGCAGAGGGAGGAGAGAATGGAAGAGGAGAGAGGAAAAGAGAGAATGAGAGGAGGTGAGAGGGGGGCGAGAGAGGAGAGGTGGGAGAGGAGAGAGGAAAGAAATGAGAGATAAGGGGGATAGAGAGAAGAGAGGTGGGAGAGACAGGAGAGATGAGAGGGGGATAGAGAGGGCATAGAAAGAAGAGGAGAGGAGAAAGGACAGGAGAGGGGGATAGAGAGGAGAAAAAAGGAGACAGCATAGAGAGGAGAAAAGTGGGGGAGCGGAGAAAAAGGGGGGGGGTGGAGAAAGGAGATAATGGAAGAGGGGGGATAAAGATATAGGAGAGGAGGGGAGGGGTGAGGAGGGGAGAGGAGAGGAGGGGAGGGGAGAGAGGAGGAAAGAGTAAAGGTGAGGGGGTGAGAGAGAGGCACATGGATCCTATAGGCGGATTTTGTCCTCATACATGTAATATCTACACACGCTACACACATGGGGCTGATAGGCAGATCTTGTCCTCATACTAGTGACACGCTACATGCATGGGGCAGATAGAACCTGTCCTCATACATATGAACGCTGGGAGTCAGGACGACATTGGATATATAAATATTTGATAAACCAGCTGTCGTCTATGTACAGCAGATCAGCGTATGGGCGTGCTGCTGCTGCTGCGCTCTCTGACATCATCATGCAGACAGTGACATATGAATGACAACAGCAGAATGTAGGAAGGGAGGCTGGAGCTGTGAGCAGGGGGTGTAGCGCCGCAGCAGTTTCTGGTTAATGTCCTAGGTGACAGGTTCACTTTAACACAGGACCAATAGGGGGGGCTCCCTGCAAAACGTTCTGCTTTCCGCAACGACCCCATGCGGGATACACAACGTGGCCAAACAACAGAATTTGTTCTGAAATTGTATCAACCTCTTCCACAGAAAGAGACCTTTGTGTAACAGTGCACACAGACCGCTGCTCCTGGGGCGGAGCCTCCAGCCTGCGCCGCGGAGGGCGCACAGGGGAAAGCTATGGGCTTGTGATCTCCAGCTATAGGTTGTACGTGACACTCACATAACCCAATGCATAAGGATGAGGACAAACTCCACTGTATCGCGCACACAAGGTAGAGGCAGCCTTTCTGTTCCTTGGCTGCCCAATATCGGCCTATCAACTCACGTGGAACTATCGACACCTCCGAGGCATGAGGCACTCAATACCAGCTTCCCGTGGCTGCCTCCGCTGTGTGTACGCCAGTAACCCATGGGCACACTTTAAAAATATTCCCTGAACTAAAGCAGCCAACCAACTCCGATGGAAGTATCCTTACTCGCTTTCACCTCTTAACGATACAGTATAAATAATTATGCATATATTATTCATTTTTTTTAAACAATGCATTTAAATTAATTTGCACAAAAAAAATAGGAGAAAGGAGGGAGAAGTGAAGGTGGAAAGTGCTGCAAGTCGTGGTCATACTGGAGCCGGCGTCTCAGTCGGGAGTAAGGGCAGAAAGCGCCGCGTGTTTGGCTGGCTGCTTGGAAAATGATCAAATAGCGGTTACCGTTCTCCTGGGTAACGAATGGCTCGCTCCGAAAGCACGTGTTCCTGGAAGAGAGCATCTGATACGTTACTAGGAGGTGGTGTGCCGCGGGAAGATGGCGGGACAGAAACGGGCAGGAGTCAACGTTACAGTAGATATTTGCGTCTTGAATCCTCGTCCAGAGTTAGGTCAACTACTTCTGGGGGGGAAGTCCAGTTCTGCTGGGGATTCAGGCCTGTCCATGATGGCGTTTGGTGCGAGCTGTGATATTGGGAGCCTGCCGCGTGCTTCCAGGAAGAGACGCTCTGTATAACACCCCCCCGCGGGTGGACGAACCTGCAGGAGACAAGAGATGAGACTGGGGTTGGAGGATCAACTGCCTGGGGATCAGACCTGAAGATAAACTAAAAGCGTGTGTCTCTGTATTACACACACCTGAGCCCCAGCAGTAGTGTCTCTGTATTACACACACCTGTGCCCCAGGAATGTTGTCTCTGTATTACGCACACCTGTGCCCCAGCAGTAGTGTCTCTATCACACACACCTGTGCCCCAGCAGTAGTGTCTCTGTATTACACACACCTGTGCCCCAGCAGTAGTGTCTCTGTATTACACACACCTGAGCCCCAAGCAATAGTGTCTCTGTATCACACACACCTGTGCCCCAGCAATAGTGTCTCTGTATTACACACACCTGTGCCCCAGCAATAGTGTCCCTGTATCACACACACCTGTGCCCCAGCAATAGTGTCTCTATCACACACACCTGTGCCCCAGCAAGGTTGTCTCTGTATTACGCACACCTGTGCCCCAGCAGTAGTGTCTCTGGATCACACACACCTGTGCCCCAGCATTATTGTCTCTATCACAAATACCTGTGCCCCAGCAGTAGTGTCTCTGTATTACACACACCTGTGCCCCAGCAGTAGTGTCTCTGTATTACACACACACCTGTGCCACAGCAGTAGTGTCTCTGTATTACACACACACCTGTGCCACAGCAGTAGCGTCTCTGTATTACACACACACACACGTGCCCCAGCAGTAGCGTCTACGTATTACACACACACACACACACACACACACACACCTGTGCCCCAGCGGTAGTGTCTCCGTATCACACACACCTGAGCCCCAAGCAATAGTGTCTGTGTTACGCACACCTGTGCCCCAGCAATAGTGTCTGTATCACACACACCTGTGCCCCAGCAATAGTGTCTCTGTATCACACACACCTGTGCCCCAGCAGTTGTGTCTCTGTATCACACACACCTGTGCCCCAGCAATAGTGTCTCTGTATCACACACACCTGTGCCCCAGCAGTAGTGTCTCTGTATTACACACACACCTGTGCCACAGCAGTAGTGTCTCTGTATTACACACACACACACCTGTGCCACAGCAGTAGCGTCTCTGTATTACACACACGTGCCCCAGCAGTAGCGTCTACGTATTACACACACACACACCTGTGCCCCAGCGGTAGTGTCTCCGTATCACACACACCTGAGCCCCAAGCAATAGTGTCTGTGTTACGCACACCTGTGCCCCAGCAGTAGTGTCTCTGTATTACACACACCTGTGCCCCAGCAATAGTGTATCACACACACCTGTGCCCCAGCAATAGTGTCTGTGTTACGCACACCTGTGCCCCAGCAGTAGTGTCTCTGTATCACACACACCTGTGCCCCAGCAATAGTGTCTCTGTATCACACACACCTGAGCCCCAGCAATAGTGTCTCTGTATCACACACACCTGTGCCCCAGCAGTAGTGTCTCTGTATCACACACACCTGTGCCCCAGTAGTAGCGTCTCTGGATCACACACACCTGTGCCCCAGCAGTAGTGTCTCGGTATCACACACACCTGTGCCCCAGCAGTAGCGTCTCGGTATCACACACACCTGTGCCCCAGCAGTAGCGTCTCGGTATCACACACACCTGTGCCCCAGCAATAGTGTCTCTGTATCACACACACCTGTGCCCCAGCAATAGTGTCTCTGTATCACACACACCTGTGCCCCAGCAGTAGCGTCTCGGAATCACACACACCTGTGCCCCAGCAGTAGCGTCTCGGTATCACACACACCTGTGCCCCAGCAGTAGCGTCTCTGGATCACACACACCTGTGCCCCAGCAGTAGCGTCTCGGAATCACACACACCTGTGCCCCAGCAGTAGCGTCTCGGGATCACACACACCTGTGCCCCAGCAGTAGCGTCTCGGGATCACACACACCTGTGCCCCAGCAGTAGCGTCTCTGTATTACACACACCTGTGCCCCAGCAGTAGCGTCTCGGTATCACACACACCTGTGCCCCAGCAATAGTGTCTCTGTATCACACACACCTGTGCCCCAGCAATAGTGTCTCTGTATCACACACACCTGTGCCCCAGCAGTAGCGTCTCGGAATCACACACACCTGTGCCCCAGCAGTAGCGTCTCGGTATCACACACACCTGTGCCCCAGCAGTAGCGTCTCTGGATCACACACACCTGTGCCCCAGCAGTAGCGTCTCGGAATCACACACACCTGTGCCCCAGTAGTAGCGTCTCGGTATCACACACACCTGAGCCCCAGCAGTAGCGTCTCGGGATCACACACACCTGTGCCCCAGCAGTAGCATCTCGGGATCACACACACCTGTGCCCCAGTAGTAGTGTCTCTGTATTACACACACCTATGCCCCAGCAGTAGCGTCTCGGTATCACACACACCTGTGCCCCAGCAGTAGCATCTCGGGATCACACACACCTGTGCCCCAGTAGTAGTGTCTCGGTATCACACACACCTGTGCCCCAGTAGTAGCGTCTCGGTATCACACACACCTGTGCCCCAGTAGTAGTGTCTCGGTATCACACACCCCTGTGCCCCAGTAGTAGTGTCTCGGTATCACACACACCTGTGCCCCAGTAGTAGCGTCTCGGTATCACACACACCTGTGCCCCAGTAGTAGCGCCTCGGTATCACACACACCTGTGCCCCAGTAGTAGTATCACATACATCGGTATCTCAGCATTACATGGCAGGGGGTTATTGCAGGGACTCACCTCGCATGTTCCTGCACCCCCACTATCTCCACCTCACTGCCTGACGACGCAAGGTCAATTTCATCATTATTCTTCCCAGTGCTAGGTGGTAACTTATCACATAACACCAGCCCCTGATCCAACGGACCTGAGGGAAGAACACAGGACAATCAAGATTTTATTCAAAATAATAAAGTTTTTTTTTTAAAGATATTTGAATTGTTTCCATTCTTCTAACGAGTGCAAGGCTAACAGAGAAGGCTGTATATCGACACAGAGTAATATGGAGTCAGTAGTCGCTGTTCGCGATGGCAGGCATTTTACCCAGCCCTTACACAACCATAGTATTACACAACGTCTGTCACACTAGAGCAGGGTTGGGCAATTGCGGCCCTCCAGATGTTGATGAACTACACATCCCAGCATGCCTTGCATCAGTTTCAGTATGGCCACATAGCAAAACTAATGCAAAGCATCCTGGGATGTGTAGTTCATCAACATCTGGAGGGCCGCAATTGCCCAGCCCTGCACTAGAGGATGAAGGGTATCACAGGCAGACAGGTCCTCCACACGGCAAGTGCTCTATGGGATCTGTCACAGCGTAACAGGATATATTCCAGACCAGTCCCAGAGATGTTTTCCCATAAGGCATTAATCAATAAGAATCTATCTGCCAGCAATGGCGGCTTCCTCTGCAGGCTTCCCACAATCACATCTTATTGTCAAAGAATGAGGAGTCTTAGCGCTAAATGCTAGCCCCGCCCACTCCCGGAGTTACAGACCACCTCTAAATAGTCACAAGATGCCTATGTGATATAAAATTGATCTTCATCAGTCTCACAGGAGCCACATATCACTATTGTGTTCTGCAGGGGACCCTGCTCCTCCCACTATATAACTCTCAGTCTGTGGCTTGCTGCTGCCCCCATTCCCCTCCTCACATCATGTCACTGCCCCTGTCACATGCAGTCCCGTCCTCACTAACACATCACTCATCTCCTGATATACTCTGTACTGCTGGGGACCCTGCTCCTCCCACTATATAACTCTCAGTCTGTGGCTTCCTGCTGCCTCCATTCCCCTCCTCACATCATGTCACTGCCCCTGTCACATGCAACCCTGTCCTCACTGACACATCACTCATCTCCTGATATACTCTGTGCTGCTGGGGACCCTGCTCTTCCCACTATATAACTCTCAGTCTGTGGCTTCCTGCTGCCTCCATTCCCCTCCTCACATCATGTCACTGCCCCTGTCACATGCAGCCCTGTCCTCACTGACACATCACTCATCTCCTGATATACTCTGTGCTGCTGTGGACCCTGCTCCTCCCACTATATAACTCTCAGTCTGTGGCTTGCTGCTGCCCCCATTCCCCTCCTCACATCATGTCACTGCCCCTGTCACATGCAACCCTGTCCTCACTGACACATCCCTCATCTCCTGATATACTCTGTGCTGCTGGGGACCCTGCTCCTCCCACTATATAACTCTCAGTCTGTGGCTTCCTGCTGCCTCCATTCCCCTCCTCACATCATGTCACTGCCCCTGTCACATGCAGCCCTGTCCTCACTGACACATCACTCATCTCCTGATATACTCTGTGCTGCTGGGGACCCTGCTCCTCCCACTATATAACTCTCAGCCTGTGGCTTCCTGCTGCCTCCATTCCCCTCCTCACATCATGTCACTGCCCCTGTCACATGCAGCCCTGTCCTCACTGACACATTCCTCATCTCCTGATATACTCTGTGCTGCTGTGGACCCTGCTCCTCCCACTATATAACTCTCAGTCTGTGGCTTGCTGCTGCCCCCATTCCCCTCCTCACATCATGTCACTGCCCCTGTCACATGCAGCCCTGTCCTCACTGACACATCCCTCATCTCCTGATATACTCTGTGCTGCTGGGGACCCTGCTCCTCCCACTATATAACTCTCAGCCTGTGGCTTCCTGCTGCCTCCATTCCCCTCCTCACATCATGTCACTGCCCCTGTCACATGCAGCCCTATCCTCACTGACACATCACTCATCTCCTGATATACTCTGTGCTGCTGGGGACCCTGCTCCTCCCACTATATAACTCTCAGTCTGTGACTTCCTGCTGCCTCCATTCCCCTCCTCACATCATGTCACTGCCCCTGTCACATGCAGCCCTATCCTCACTGACACATCACTCATCTCCTGATATACTCTGTGCTGCTGGGGACCCTGCTCCTCCCACTATATAACTCTCAGCCTGTGGCTTCCTGCTGCCTCCATTCCCCTCCTCACATCATGTCACTGTCCCTGTCACATACAGCCCTGTCCTCACTGACACATCACTCATCTCCTGATATACTCTGTGCTGCTGGGGACCCTGCTCCTCCCACTATATAACTCTCAGTCTGTGACTTCCTGCTGCCTCTATTCCCCTCCTCACATCATGTCACTGCCCCTGTCACATGCAACCCTGTCCTCACTGACACATCACTCATCTCCTGATATACTCTGTGCTGCTGGGGACCCTGCTCCTCCCACTATATAACTCTCAGCCTGTGGCTTCCTGCTGCCTCCATTCCCCTCCTCACATCATGTCACTGCCCCTGTCACATGCAACCCTGTCCTCACTGACACATCACTCATCTCCTGATATACTCTGTGCTGCTGGGGACCCTGCTCCTCCCACTATATAACTTTCAGCCTGTGGCTTCCTGCTGCCTCCATTCCCCTCCTCACATCATGTCACTGCCCCTGTCACATGTAGCCCTGTCCTCACTGACACATCACTCATCTCCTGATATACTCTGTACTGCTGGGGACCCTGCTCCTCCCACTATATAACTCTCAGTCTGTGGCTTCCTGCCGTTTCCATTCCCCTCCTCACATCATGTCACTGCCCCTGTCACATACAGCCCTGTCCTCACTGACACATCACTCATCTCCTGATATAATCTGTGCTGCTGGGGACCCTGCTCCTCCCACTATATAACTCTCAGTCTGTGGCTTCCTGCTGTCCCCATTCCCCTCCTCCCATCATGTCACTGCTCCTGTCACATGCAGCCCTGTCCTCACTGACACATCACTCATCTCCTGATATACTCTGTGCTGCTGGGGACCCTGCTCCTCTCACTATATAACTCTCAGTCTGTGGCTTCCTGCTGCCTCTATTCCCCTCCTCACATCATGTCACTGCCCCTGTCACATGTAGCCCTGCCCTCACTGACACATCACTCATCTCCTGATATACTCTGTGCTGCTGGGGACACTGCTCCTCCCACTATATAACTCTCAGTCTGTGGCTTCCTGCTGCCTCCATTCCCTTCCTCACAATAGGTCACTGCTCCTGTCACATGCAACCCTGTCCTCACTGACACATCACTCATCTCCTGATATACTCTGTGCTGCTGGGGACCCTGCTCCTCCCACTATATAACTCTCAGTCTGTGGCTTCCTGCTGTCACCATTCCCCTCCTCACATCATGTCACTGCCCCTGTCACATGCAGCCGTGTCCTCACTGACACATCACTCATCTCCTGATATACTCTGTGCTGCTGGGGACCCTGCTCTTCCCACTATATAACTCTCAGTCTGTGGCTTCCTGCTGCCTCCATTCCCCTCCTCACATCATGTCACTGCCCCTGTCACATGCAGCTCTGTCCACACTGACACATCCCTCATCTCCTGATATACTCTGTGCTGCTGGGGACACTGCTCCTCCCACTATATAACTCTCAGTCTGTGGCTTCCTGCTGCCTCTATTCCCCTCCTCACATCATGTCACTGCCCCTGTCACATGCAGCCCTGTCCTCACTGACATCACTCATCTCCTGATATACTCTGTGCTGCTGGGGACCCTGCTCCTCTCACTATATAACTCTCAGTCTGTGGCTTCCTGCTGCCTCTATTCCCCTCCTCACATCATGTCACTGCCCGTCACATGCAGCCCTGTCCTCACTGACACATCACTCATCTCCTGATATACTCTGTGCTGCTGGGGACACTGCTCCTCCCACTATATAACTCTCAGTCTGTGGCTTCCTGCTGACCCCATTCCCCTCCTCATATCATGTCACTGCCCCTGTCACATGCGGCCCTGTCCTCACTGACACATCACTCATCTCCTGATATACTCTGTGCTGCTGGGGACCCTGCTCTTCCCACTATATAACTCTCAGTCTGTGGCTACCTGTTGCCTCCATTCCCCTCCTCACATCATGTCACTGCCTCTGTCACATGCAGCCCTGTCCTCACTGATACATCCCTCATCTCCTGATATACTCTGTGCTGCTGGGGACCCTGCTCCTCCCACTATATAACTCTCAGCCTGTGGCTTCCTGCTGCCCCCATTCCCCTCCTCACATCATGTCACTGCCCCTGTCACATGCAGCCCTGTCCTCACTGACACATCCCTCATCTCCTGATATACTCTGTGCTGCTGGGGACCCTGCTCCTCCCACTATATAACTCTCAGTCTGTGGCTACCTGTTGCCTCCATTCCCCTCCTCACATCATGTCAGTGATGGCGCCGCTTTGGGCAGACACTGCCCCCTCCCTATAGTGTAAACGGGACCAGGGTCGCTAAACCCAAGGCACTTGTTTACCCTGCCCAGCAACCTGGGTCCGACCCATGTAAAATCCTTCGTTTAACCCGGGTCGTAATGCCAGGTTTCTGGGCCCAGGTTTTTCCAAATGGCGCTCTGACACTACACAGAGACCCGGGTTATTTATGCGGTGTGAAAGGGGTAATAGTTACATATACAAATTCACATCAGGAATGTATTATCATTAACTTATGAAGCAGATATATTATGAATAATCCCATAGCCAGAGCCCTCTATAATCAGAAACCTTGTAGCCCCCATTAGTGCTATACTATAATCTACACTGCAAAACATGCACACACACACACACACACACACACACACACACACACACACACACACACACAGACAAATTGTCTAAATACAAGATGATGGAATCATCCACACGGAACCTTATTTTATACACAATTGGTTCGTTTGTCATAGATCCTCATACTACAGAGAAAATAATTCTCTCATCTTTTAACTTTGGGCAGATCTAGCCCAGCATGGGGGTGTGGCTTCATCATGATGGGCATGGCCATGTTATAGTAGGCGTGGTTATACAACAGAAACATAACCCATATGCATAATCTGATAGAATTCATTAGAGCGAGTAAGAGATGAGGCCACGCCCCTCTCGGCCAGCCACGCCCCCGTTCGCGGAGGCGCAGAGGTGCCCGGTTTCTCCTGCTGGCAGCCTGCCTGCTCTCCACTCTAGAGAAAGCACCTTAATCACTAACCCACAATAATTATTATATAGGAAGCAAGGCTAAACCTAAAAACGTTCACTTTAGGATTGTCTTTCCCGCGAGTACATACAACTTTTATTACCATTACAGGTCGAGTATCCCTTATCCAAAAATGCGTAATGGGAATAATTTTATATTTAACTGGAGGTATCTTGGGGACGAACCCATGTGTAACCACAAATTTATTGCTGGGTAGAAGGGGAGCAGCGGTGCCCAGCCGGGGGGAGAGGGGGAGCAGCGGTGCCCAGCCAGGGGGGAGAGGGGGAGCAGCGGTGCCCAGCCAGGGGGGAGCAGCGGTGCCCAGCCGGGGGGGGGGGGGGGAGAGGGGGAGCAGCGGTGCCCAGCCGGGGCAGAAAGAGGGGGAGCAGCGGTGCCCAGCCGGGGCAGAAAGAGGGGGAGCAGCGGTGCCCAGCCGGGGCAGAAAGAGGGGGAGCAGCGGTGCCCAGCCGGGGGAGAAAGAGGGGGAGCAGCGGTGCCCAGCCGGGGGAGAAAGAGGGGGAGCAGCGGTGCCCAGCCGGGGGAGAAAGAGGGGGAGCAGCGGTGCCCAGCCGGGGGGAAAGAGGGGGAGCAGCGGTGCCCAGCCGGGGGGAAAGAGGGGGAGCAGCGGTGCCCAGCCGGGGGGAAAGAGGGGGAGCAGCGGTGCCCAGCCGGGGGGAAAGAGGGGGAGCAGCGGTGCCCAGCCGGGGGGAAAGAGGGGGAGCAGCGGTGCCCAGCCGGGGGGAAAGAGGGGGAGCAGCGGTGCCCAGCCGGGGGGAAAGAGGGGGAGCAGCGGTGCCCAGCCGGGGGGAAAGAGGGGGAGCAGCGGTGCCCAGCCGGGGGGAAAGAGGGGGAGCAGCGGTGCCCAGCCGGGGGGAAAGAGGGGGAGCAGCGGTGCCCAGCCGGGGGGGGGGAAGAGGGGGAGCAGCGGTGCCCAGCCGGGGGGGGGGGGAGAGGGAGACATGCAGGAGTGGCCGGCGCCCTTTTGCCGCTGATCACCTCACCCCGTCACCTCATATCCTCTCACCCCCTGACACCTCACCCCATTTCATCTTACACCCGTCACCACACTCCCCCATCATCAAATCACCTCGCCACTTAACACCCCACTCCCTTGTCCCCTTACCGCGTCACCTCGCCCTCCATCGCCTCACCCCCATTACCTGACTCCCTCATCACCTTACCCCCAAAACCCCGTCATCTCATCATATCACCTCGCCCCTGTCACCTCATCACATCCCCACTCCCCCCATCACCTCTCCATGTCACCTCACTTCCTCGTCACCACACTCCCTTGTGACCTTACTCACCCCTCTTTCTTTCCTCCTTTTCACTCTCTCTCCCAGTACCCTAGCTTGTTTGCTCCATGACACCCTCTCTTTTTCTCTCTCACGCTCTAACCCCTTTCTCTCCATTTTTCCCTGATGTCCCCTTTCTCTCCCTGACATTCCCTGATAAAGAGGCTCATCGCCTTGAAACGTTGGGGAACCACATCCAGTCTCCTGGTTTTTTCATTGTGTCGAGTGCCGCTGTCACCCAGTCTCCATATTACCTGGGATCCTCCCAGGCTAGATACGGGGGGCACCGCATCATTCACATGGCATAGTGTGTATGACAAACGGAGTGCCGCAATATCCAGTTTCTATATTATATATATTTAAAAGGGCAATGCTTTTACTAGCGAGACGCGGCTAAACATGTCTGTCTTAATTAAGATGTAGGTCAATCAACTTAAATTTCGAAGACAAGCATGTCAGTCATGTTAATCTAACATCACGTCCCCGTGCCTGTATACGAAGCCACTAATATAAGTTGGGCATTTCTGCAGAGGGAATGTGCAAGTCTGTCACTCACACTGGCTCATAGGCCTGACACTATATCCAGCAGCAGAGGAGTGAGAGCATCAATCCTGCAGTTACTTCATGTGTATCACGAAGCTCATCAATACACAATCCACTATATTATCCTGCTGGAAGTCCATCAAGGACCTCAAGATCTACCAACAGGTCATGTTTTCCAGATCACCTGTGGATCTGTGGAATGTGTAAGTTAGGAAAGAGTGCAGCATGTTTGAAAATGTGACAGTTCGTAATGACTACACATGTGCACCAGCTAGGTGCTCTGGGACATGTGACAGTTAGTAATGACTGCACCTGTGCCCCAGCTAGGTGCTCTGGGACATGTGACAGTTAGTAATGACTACAGCTGTGCACCAGCTAGGTGCTCTGGGACATGTGACAGTTAGTAATGTCTACACCTGTGCACCAGCTAGGTGCTCTGGGACATGTGACAGTTAGTAATGACTACAGCTGTGCACCAGCTAGGTGCTCTGGGACATGTGACAGTTAGTAATGACTACAGCTGTGCACCAGCTAGGTGATCTGGGACATGTGACAGTTAGTAATGACTACAGCTGTGCACCAGCTAGGTGATCTGGGACATGTGACAGTTAGTAATGACTACAGCTGTGCACCAGCTAGGTGATCTGGGACATGTGACAGTTAGTAATGACTACAACTGTGCTCTAGCTAGGTGATCTGGGACATGTGACAGTAATGACTACAGCTGTGCACCAGCTAGGTGATCTGGGACATGTGACCGTTGGTAATGACTACAGCTGTGCACCAGCTAGGTGATCTGGGACATGTGACCGTTGGTAATGACTACAGCTGTGCACCAGCTAGGTGATCTGGGACATGTGACAGTTAGTAATGTCTACAGCTGTGCACCAGCTAGGTGGTCTGGGACATGTGACAGTTAGTAATGACTACAGCTGTGCACCAGCTAGGTGGTCTGGGACATGTGACAGTTGGTAATGACTAGAGCTGTGCCCCAGCTAGGTGATCTGGGTCATGTGACAGTTAGTAATGACTACAGCTGTGCACCAGCTAGGTGATCTGGGTCATGTGACAGTTAGTAATGACCACAGCTGTGCACCAGCTAGGTGATCTGGGACATGTGACAGTTAGTAATGACTACAGCTGTGCACCAGCTAGGTGATCTGGGTCATGTGACAGTTAGTAATGACCACAGCTGTGCACCAGCTAGGTGATCTGGGACACAAGAACTGTTGGTAGATGTCGAGGAACGGTTTGGTCACTCCTGGTCTATGACATGCTCTGTGAGCCCTATATGGTGGGGCAGACTTGCATTTGCTCTTGCTTCCACACATTTATACCACAGTGGGCTAGCTTGGCACAGTGGGCACTCTCACCTAGATTCTTCAGTTATTTACAAAACACAACTAGTTTCCCTGTTACTTTGTTAACCTCATGGTAAAGGCACGACCGCAATGAGGTGCGCTGCCCGATTAACAGGCAGAGGGCGTTCCAGGGTGCACATCCGGCATTGCATGGGCGTGCCCACAATAACGGTGAACAAGCCCATAGAAATGCTGGGCGTGTCCCAGGAAACACAGGTGGTCCCCTTCCTGCTTGAGCCAGGTGGATGATGTCACATGACGTCAGCGCCCACCCCTAATTGGCAGAAGACTGCACAGCCGAAAAGTGAGTCCTGGGCTTCCTTTGATGGTGAGTAAGGATTTTGGCAAGCAGGTGTGTAAGCGTACACATCCGCTCGCAGCATAGTGAGGTCATTCTAGGGGGGGGGGGGGGGGGGATGCGTTTGGTGGGAGCGGCATCAACCTACTCTCTAAGCTCTGAATAAATGCAGCCTAGCGAGCAGGTCTGAATGACCCCGGAGTGAGATGATGCGTAGAGACAGAAGAAATGGGGAGAGAGAAATGAGGAGAAAGGGAAAGATGGGAAGAGAAAGGGGGAGAGACAGGGAAACAGGTAAAGAGAGAGACAGAAAATGTAGGGCAGGATGGGGGGGGGGGGGGGGAGAGAGACAGTGGGGCGCATTTATCAATATACAGCGATGCCGGCACGATTACATCGCCGGACATCGCATTGTATGTATCATTACCAGGGTGCAGGGACAGGGCACCGAAAGGAGCCCGTCCCTGCGAAGCCCTGACCCAGAAGCCGGGGGTCTGCGCATGGGCGGTAATGCGCTGACCCCCGCCGACCCCTCTGCCCCGCTCGGCAGTGCGATCCCGCAGCCATAGACTACAATGGGCTATCGCCATCCCAGAATGGCGATAGCCCAGGGATGCCCGATGTTAATACATCGGGCAGCTTCGTATCCCCCATAGAAACCTATGGGGGATGCGGCCGGAGGCGGTGCAGGGGGGATCGCAGCAGGGATCGGAGATTCCTGCTGCGGTCCCCCCCTTTGATACATTTAGGTCAGGGCTGGGCAATTGGGGCCCTCCAGATGTTGAGGAACTACACATCCCAGCATGCCTTGCATCAGTTTCAGCATGGCCACATAGCAAAACTAATGCAAAGCATCCTGGGATGTGTAGTTCATCAACATCTGGAGGGCCACAATTGCACAGCCCTGATTTAGGTGATACTTAATATTTGCGGCTAAACCCCGAAAACGGGTGTTTTCGGGGATTTAGCCACAAATATGGTTTGTTAAATGGGCCCCAGAGAGAGAAAATGGAAAGAAGGGGAAGGAATAAGGGAAAGGTTGGGAGATACAGGAAAAGAGGGGGACAGCCACGCATTATAGAAGAGTGGGGAAAGAGGTGGAATAAGAGAGGCGACAGAGACAGAGTGGGGACAGGTAGAGGAGAGATGGGTGTGAAACAGAAAAAAACTTGGCAACACCAGGCACCACAGCTACAGGGGATACGGTCATTTGGTCTACAGCATGTTGGTCGACAAGTGTTGAGTCGACATGGAGATAGGTTGACATGGTTCTAGGTCGACAGTTTTTCACAGTTTTTTGAGCCAACATGTGCCGATAGGCGGTATTTCATGCCCTACCATCCACTAGGGCGCGGTGTGAGAATTAAATAGTGTGCCAATCGCGGTGCGGCACCGTTCCCGAAGCATCGCAAGCACAGCAAGCGATGGGAGGGGATGCGGTGAACTTTAAACTATGCCCATGTCGACATTCGGGTCAGAAAACCGTGAAAAACCTCATGTCAACCTTTTGACTGTCGACCTAGAACCATGTCAACCTTATGTTTGACAGATCTGGCTATATATATATATATATATATATATATATATATATATATATATATATATGTGAGTCAAATAATGGTGTGAATTGTGAATTTAAAAAACCAGCAAAACCACAAAAGACTGTTTGCCTGCAATATAAAAACAAAGAGGAGTACCAGAGCCTGCGTTCAGTTCTTCCAGCAGCCCCCTCGTGCGCCAGGTCGGCGGCGGCGGAGTGTCCTGCTTGGTTACAGAGTTATGCTCCTTGACAACCGTTGCCGCCAGCAAGTTATCCACGTTCAGCACATCTTGGTCAGAGTTTGTGTCAGAAATGTCATAGTGGGTCACGACCGGCGGTCCGTCTGCGAACACAGGTACACAGAGGATGAGGGACGACATGCGGAGGACACTGCTAATTACACATCTCTGCCTGCGACAAGCTGCGGCGTAATACAGGAATATCACTCAGAGCGCAAGGACTGTGCTTACTGCGGCTGCTCGCTATGTCAATGCCGTTCTCATGCTTTAAGCTGGTCTATACAGAGAAAGCAAATCAGTGTAAATGAAGTATCTGCATATACAGCGGGCAGCGACTTGAGAATATAGATATAGAATTCTATTTCAATGGCAGAAATAAAATGAGGGTACTCCCATTTATAAGTCTATTAATTTCAGTTTATTTTCAGCCCCTCATTTGAATGTTAGGGCCCATGTAGCAAGCCCTCCCATTGGACGGTGGTAACACCAGATAACTTGGACAAGTGCAGTGTTTGGCCCCCCTCCTCCATTCGCCGAGTTAGCCCTGTGGGCTGTTTAATTGTGTTATGTGGGCTGGCGAAGGTAGATAACTGGCAAGGTGGGTTGTTGCGAATAAAACGCTGTTACATTAGCAGTATAAACAGCAGGAATGCACCTTGTAGGCTACAGAAAATACAACTTTCAAATCTCAGGAAGTTGCTGAACTACAAGTCCAAGGAAGGCAGCCACCTTTTGGGGAGTCCCATAAAACTGGGGAGTTTAGTTGTGGTAATCTGAAAAATATAATTTTTCTTTACCATTACAAACTCGCTGATGTGCCCGGATTCAGCCATGGCGGCAAAGGTTTGCGTCGTTGAATTTGAAAAAAATCCCTGCTTAGGTGGCTGCAAATAACTGTCAGTTTCCAGACCACCTGGCAGGTCACATGTTTCAGGTCACCCAACAGCTGCATAGGGGGCCTTTTGGCAAATAACAAAAGCAAAACAAAGCAACCGCTAAGATCTTTCTGCAAATCTATGGACCAAGACCTTTAGCTTGGTATATGATGTGCCTTTGCTCAGACAATGGCAGCGTAAGTCACCCTGCTATTATATATGTATACAAATGAGTTACCCTCATTTTACTCCACCGTTAGGATAACTGGGAGTTGGGCAACCAGTGCACCCGAACCCCTGATAGGGGCGTCTCAGCAATGCAATACCATTTTAGCAGAGCGTATACCCAGCATTTGCCATTTCCCCCGCTCTGAGATTAGGGTCCAAGCATTCCCTTGCCGTAGTACATGTGCCACTGTCTAATTGTGCCAACCTACCGCGTACAAGCACACGTTACACTCCGTTCACATTTTAGGAGAAGCGTCATCATTTTCTACGTTACGGCAAAAATCAAAACACCGACAATGTTGCAGTACGTAAACCAAATAAAACACATGGGCACAAATATGACAGAACACGGATTATTAGTGCAGTACAAAACATGATGTTAATACATGGTTAATCGATGGAAGCTCTGACGGCAACGTCACGGGTCTCACTGGTATGCGGAGATTGTAACCTATCTTTCTGCGGCTGCGGTGAGGTTGCAAAGTAGTTAAAAGCCCATCGAAAGGACGGCTTCGGCGATGTACTTTCCCTTTGAACTGTGACAGTTTTTACTGGCACTTTGAGCTGTGACAGTTTTTAGCCCACAAACTCTCCGGCCCCTCCCCCCTAGTCCTTATCTGCTCCTACCGCCAATCTCTGTCTTTACAGTTCCCTCTCTCTGATCTTTTGCAGATCAGCGCCCCTGCAAAAATTGCTTTCATTTTCTGCTATGACATCTTTTAGCACACACAGGAGTAATTTAATCCGTTGAGTGGCCTCTAGTGGTCAGATATAGATAGATAGATAGATAGATGAGAGAGAGAGAAGCAGATCTTGTTCTAAAGAAGCCACTTATGTGAAATGCCAGTGGTGCTCAGGATTTCCCTTCCGGCATGTACCTAACCGCATCCAGCTGCATGTATCTAACCACCTCCACTGATCTCTATGGCAGGCAGTGTGTTTAGGTTTTCGAGCGGAACCGTGAGCGTTGCCCTCAGATCTTCTTAAGTGTTTTTAACATTGAGTATCGTGACATTAGCTCAGTGCAGAAGATACAAGGGTCAAGTACAATATTGACAAGCCGATCATAGTTTGTATAGAAGAAGTGTAACACCCCTAACTGAATGACCAATCACAGCGTTACACTGGTTTATAAACATGCACTTTTTTTTAATAGAATTTGTATTTAAATTATATCGTTTTATAAATTCATTTGTAAAAGTCAGAAAAGATTTCAGGATTCCTCTGCATGTTGTAGATTTTGAGAGTATAAGTAAAATGATAAAGATCTTGTCTCAAGTCAAAATTGTACCACTCCTACATGTACATCCATGCAATAAATGTATCTGAAATGTATATACTGTACATGCAGAGTGATATATTATCACCTACCCAGAGAAAATACTTGGAAAGGGGGCTACGTCAAATCTTCGTTAATTGCACTCTGGTATCTTCCACACTCCAAAACAGCAAAGCTCATTACTTATCTTAAACACATGTACAGAATAAAACAGATTTCTACACAACGTAGCCTGGAATATTACATGGCAGAAATATTTATATCTGTGCCCGGGCACAATGTACACACATTCCATCGTACAGCAGCTTAGACCCCTATCATTCGTTTTCTTGTCGTGTACTCCTGTAATGGTCATTAAGCACATTCATTTACGTTCCCAAATTATGCTGTGCTTTAAACCCAGGCCTTTATATCATCCAGCTGCTCCCTTGGTATACGGTCAGTGGGTCGACAGACAAAAAGGTTGACATGGATTGGGACTACCACTGACGGACTGCGTCGCTGTGACCAATTCAGAGATCAGCTGTGTAGTGTCCAAGGGTAATGGGAATAAACAACTCCTAGATGATGTAAAGGCCAGGATGAAACGCAGAGAACAACAGGATACAATGTAAGGATAAAACAATGCGTTAAGCAAAAGGTAACAGACTGCACAAATCAGTAACAGTCGGCTGAATGCCAACACATTTATCATCGAGCCTTTAGTAAAATGGATTACAATCGTCATTTAAAACACATTTTAACATTGTGCAACATACAGTATATTTGAACCTGCAATATGGTATTATTTGGTAAAATATATGCGTTAATGGTTTTTGATGAGCCTACACTATTGGGTAGCGTTAGTTAATATTGTTGCAGTCATTTTCCCAATGGTGACACCAATGCGTGCGGGTGCGGGCTCTGAAGCTGTAAATGCATCCTAAATAAAGCGAATGTTCCATCCTATTATATTCATAGTATGGGATGACAGGCGGCAGGGGTGACAGGATAAAATGCAGAGCATTAAATAACTGTATATGACATCAGTGTGTAAGATACAGGGCTGCCAGTTATTCTCCAGGCTCATAGAGTCTGCGTAGTCCTGAGTACTGGTTCAGCCCAGGTCATGAGCCTAGTACCTGCAATACCAGTACTGACTGCAGACAGACGCAGCATAAGCCTAGTACCGGCAATACCAGTACTGACTGCAGACAGACGCAGCATAAGCCTAGTACCGGCAATACCAGTACTGACTGCAGACAGACGCAGCATAAGCCTAGTACCGGCAATACCAGTACTGACTGCAGACAGACGCAGCATAAGCCTAGTACCGGCAATACCAGTACTGACTGCAGACAGACGCAGCCTAAGCCTAGTACCGGCAATATCAGTACTGACTGCAGACAGACGCAGCATGAGCCTAGTACCGGCAATACCAGTACTGACTGCAGACAGACGCAGCAAAAGCCTAGTACCGGCAATATCAGTACTGACTGCAGACAGACGCAGCATGAGCCTAGTACCGGCAATACCAGTACTGACTGCAGACAGACGCAGCATAAGCCTAGTACCTGCAATACCAGTACTGACTGCAGACTGAGGCAGCCTAAGCCTAGTACCGGCAATACCAGTACTGACTGCAGACAGACGCAGCCTAAGCCTAGTACCGGCAATACCAGTACTGACTGCAGACTGAGGCAGCCTAAGCCTAGTACCGGCAATATCAGTACTGACTGCAGACAGACGCAGCATGAGCCTAGTACCTGCAATACCAGTACTGACTGCAGACAGACGCAGCATGAGCCTAGTACCGGCAATATCAGTACTGACTGCAGACAGACGCAGCATGAGCCTAGTACCGGCAATACCAGTACTGACTGCAGACAGACGCAGCCTAAGCCTAGTACCGGCAATACCAGTACTGACTGCAGACAGAGGCAGCCTAAGCCTAGTACCGGCAATACCAGTACTGACTGCAGACAGACGCAGCATGAGCCTAGTACCGGCAATACCAGTACTGACTGCAGACAGACGCAGCATGAGCCTAGTACCGGCAATATCAGTACTGACTGCAGACAGACGCAGCATGAGCCTAGTACCGGCAATACCAGTACTGACTGCAGACAGACGCAGCCTAAGCCTAGTACCGGCAATACCAGTACTGACTGCAGACAGAGGCAGCCTAAGCCTAGTACCGGCAATACCAGTACTGACTGCAGACAGACGCAGCATGAGCCTAGTACCGGCAATACCAGTACTGACTGCAGACAGACGCAGCATAAGCCTAGTACCGGCAATACCAGTACTGACTGCAGACAGAGGCAGCCTGAGCCTAGTACCGGCAATACCAGTACTGACTGCAGACAGACGCAGCATGAGCCTAGTACCGGCAATATCAGTACTGACTGCAGACAGACGCAGCATGAGCCTAGTACCGGCAATACCAGTACTGACTGCAGACAGACGCAGCCTAAGCCTAGTACCGGCAATACCAGTACTGACTGCAGACAGAGGCAGCCTGAGCCTAGTACCGGCAATACCAGTACTGACTGCAGACAGAGGCAGCCTGAGCCTAGTACCGGCAATACCAGTACTGACTGCAGACAGACGCAGCATGAGCCTAGTACCTGCAATACCAGTACTGACTGCAGACAGACGCAGCATAAGCCTAGTACCGGCAATACCAGTACTGACTGCAGACAGACGCAGCATGAGCCTAGTACCGGCAATACCAGTACTGACTGCAGACAGACGCAGCATGAGCCTAGTACCGGCAATACCAGTACTGACTGCAGACAGACGCAGCCTAAGCCTAGTACCGGCAATACCAGTACTGACTGCAGACAGACGCAGCATGAGCCTTGTACCGGCAATACCAGTACTGACTGCAGACAGACGCAGCATGAGCCTAGTACCGGCAATATCAGTACTGACTGCAGATAGACGCAGCATAAGCCTAGTACCGGCAATACCAGTACTGACTGCAGACAGACGCAGCATGAGCCTAGTACCGGCAATACCAGTACTGACTGCAGACAGACGCAGCATGAGCCTAGTACCGGCAATACCAGTACTGACTGCAGACAGACGCAGCATGAGCCTAGTACCGGCAATACCAGTACTGACTGCAGACAGACGCAGCATGAGCCTAGTACCGGCAATACCAGTACTGACTGCAGCCAGACGCAGCATGAGCCTAGTACCGGCAATACCAGTACTGACTGCAGCCAGACGCAGCATGAGCCTAGTACCTGCAATACCAGTACTGACTGCAGCCAGACGCAGCATGAGCCTAGTACCGGCAATACCAGTACTGACTGCAGCCAGACGCAGCATGAGCCTAGTACCGGCAATACCAGTACTGACTGCAGCCAGACGCAGCATGAGCCTAGTACCTGCAATACCAGTACTGACTGCAGACAGACGCAGCATAAGCCTAGTACCGGCAATACCAGTACTGACTGCAGACAGACGCAGCATGAGCCTAGTACCGGCAATATCAGTACTGACTGCAGACAGACGCAGCATGAGCCTAGTACCTGCAATACCAGTACTGACTGCAGACAGACGCAGCATAAGCCTAGTACCGGCAATACCAGTACTGACTGCAGACAGACGCAGCATAAGCCTAGTACCGGCAATACCAGTACTGACTGCAGACAGACGCAGCCTAAGCCTAGTACCGGCAATACCAGTACTGACTGCAGACAGACGCAGCATGAGCCTAGTACCGGCAATACCAGTACTGACTGCAGACAGACGCAGCATGAGCCTAGTACCTGCAATACCAGTACTGACTGCAGACAGACGCAGCATAAGCCTAGTACCGGCAATACCAGTACTGACTGCAGACAGACGCAGCATAAGCCTAGTACCGGCAATACCAGTACTGACTGCAGACAGACGCAGCATAAGCCTAGTACCGGCAATACCAGTACTGACTGCAGACAGACGCAGCATAAGCCTAGTACCGGCAATACCAGTACTGACTGCAGACAGACGCAGCATAAGCCTAGTACCGGCAATACCAGTACTGACTGCAGACAGACGCAGCATAAGCCTAGTACCGGCAATACCAGTACTGACTGCAGACAGACGCAGCATAAGCCTAGTACCGGCAATACCAGTACTGACTGCAGACAGACGCAGCATAAGCCTAGTACCGGCAATACCAGTACTGACTGCAGACAGACGCAGCATAAGCCTAGTACCGGCAATACCAGTACTGACTGCAGACAGACGCAGCATAAGCCTAGTACCGGCAATACCAGTACTGACTGCAGACAGACGCAGCATAAGCCTAGTACCGGCAATACCAGTACTGACTGCAGACAGACGCAGCATAAGCCTAGTACCGGCAATACCAGTACTGACTGCAGACAGACGCAGCATGAGCCTAGTACCGGCAATACCAGTACTGACTGCAGACAGACGCAGCATAAGCCTAGTACCGGCAATACCAGTACTGACTGCAGACAGACGCAGCATGAGCCTAGTACCGGCAATACCAGTACTGACTGCAGACAGACGCAGCATGAGCCTAGTACCGGCAATACCAGTACTGACTGCAGACAGACGCAGCATAAGCCTAGTACCGGCAATACCAGTACTGACTGCAGACAGACGCAGCATGAGCCTAGTACCGGCAATACCAGTACTGACTGCAGACAGACGCAGCATAAGCCTAGTACCGGCAATATCAGTACTGACTGCAGACAGACGCAGCATAAGCCTAGTACCGGCAATACCAGTACTGACTGCAGACAGACGCAGCATAAGCCTAGTACCGGCAATACCAGTACTGACTGCAGACAGACGCAGCATGAGCCTAGTACCGGCAATACCAGTACTGACTGCAGACAGACGCAGCATGAGCCTAGTACCGGCAATATCAGTACTGACTGCAGACAGACGCAGCATGAGCCTAGTACCGGCAATACCAGTACTGACTGCAGACAGACGCAGCCTAAGCCTAGTACCGGCAATACCAGTAGACTGCAGAATCAACGCACTTCCCGGGGTTGCGGTGTTACTAGAAGGAATCAGGATATGGTCGCTAGGTAGACATTTTGAAGGTTGATATACATTAGGTCAGCCGCTAAAGGTTGACATAGGTTAGATCAACAAATGAAATAGGTAGACACGGCTAAGGTCGATACAAGCATTAGGTTGACATTACTTTTTCAGGGTTTTTTTTTGTGCCAACTTGCGCCGAACGGTATTTTATACCCCACTACCCACTAGGACATGGATGGAGAATAGAATGGTGTGCCGAGCGCAGCGATCCATGCGAGGGGATGCGGTACACTGATACGTTGTCCATGTTGATGGACGTCAAAATTCGGTACAAAAAACAAAAACGTGAAAAACTCATGTTGACCTTTGACCTTCCCAATGTTGACCTAATGCTTGTGTCGGCCTATTTCATGCGTCAACATAAGCCCTGTTGACCTTTCATCATTTCCAATACAGGTCACTGTTTTAATGTTCTCACCAGAACGCCAGCGGCATCTTGTACTGTAAGTTGGTATATAGAGGGCGCATCGTACATCTGACACATGGCGGGGCTCTGTTACAGAACACACGTCAACGCCACGGAACTGGGGAACGGCCAACGGCATGTAGTCGGCAGTCAATAGGTCGACCACCACTGGTCGACACATGGAAAAGGTGGACATACCTTGTATTGATATAGTCAAAATGTCAACACAATAGGCGGACGTGTGTTTTTCACATTTTTTTTTAATCAGTGTTTTTTCATACGTCCAAGTGGACAAAGTTAGATGATAATAGTGAGCGAGCAATGGGAGGGGACGCGGCACACCCTATATGGTATCCATGTCAACACAAAAAAAAAAAAAAAGGATCATGTTGATCTTTTTCAAGTCAACCTATTGCTTGTGTCATTGGGCTGTGGACCAATAGTGGTCGATCTATCGACTTTCAACCTGATTACTGTGGATCCTATGACCCCTCCTGTGCCCAACAACCCAGTTATCTGAACCGCTCCCTCTGCGCTGCGGGGGTAACAGAATGGGCGGTCTCAGAAGGAAGGGGAGGGGAAACCGATGCATTGTGGTGGCCCAGCGGGTAGCATTGATGATCGCGCATTGTGGTCATGAGTTCAATTGACCCAATCAGGGCACTATCTGTGTGGTATTTGTATGTTCTCCCTGTATCAGCTCTTATATTTCAAAAACATACTAGTGGGGAGGAATATGGTCACTAGGTCGACATACATTAACTGAACCGTTTTTTTTTTGGGTGGTATTTCATGCCCTACCATCCACGACAGGTTGGAGGGAGAATAAAACAGCGGCAGAGCCATGCAAGGGGTGCGGTACACTTTGACGGTGCCCATGTCGACTATGTTGACATTTGGTAAAAAAACATGAAAAACTCATGTCAACTCTTTTGACTGTCGACCTAATGCATGTGCCAACCTTCCAACCCTGTCGACTTTAGCCGTGCCGATTAATTTCAGGAGTCGACCTAAGGTTTTTCAGCCTTCAGTGGTTGACCCAACACATGATCCGTACCCAGTGGGGAAATCTTATTCATATATAGCATATATAGCTTATATAGCAAGTGTTTGCAGAATATGGCCGGTGCTATGCAATCAAACAAAGATACACAAATATATACCATGCAAGTCAAGTCCCAATAAAATAAGAAAAGGAGTAAAAAACACACTGACAAATGCCAAACACAATTTAAACGTATTTATTTATACTAAAAGGTACACTAGTTACATTGTAGAGTTACAGAGTTTGTTGCAAATGAAACACAATGAAAATGCAATGAATACTTTGTCGCAGTTTCATCTGCAATAAAGGAAATGTTGGGGAATACTGCTCATCAGTAATACCGCTCTCAGGCAGATCCCGGGACTAGCTCAGTATCCCCTTCCACACATGAGATGAAATTCCCGGGCCGAGCGTTTGAACCCGAGAATTTTCCTTGGCACGCTGGCTCAGTCCCAGGTCCTTTCTCCGTGTGATAGTGTCAACCCAGATCCATAGTCCCGGCAGAACGATGCTGGTCGCAGCCCTGGAATTCGTGACCCTTTCACACAGCGGTAGGACCGGGGCTGAGCCGGTTTCCCTGGCATATTGCCGGGTCAGAATCTCTGTGTGAATAGGGTATTTAGTACAGTACAAGGGCTGGGAGGGGCAGCCTGTCTCCTGGCTGTGTTATATGGAATACTCGGTGCCCGGTAATACGGAGGCAATGCAGCCTTTTAAAGTAGGATTTCTCGACCGACAGGATACAGGTCGGTCCTAATCTTATTAACCGACATGATCAAAATACCGACATTCATTATTCCGATATGTTTAAAATAACAAATTAAAAATGCTGACATTTAAAAAGTGCCGACATGTCAAAAAAGTCAACATTAATTTCTGGGTTTTTTTTGTTGTCTATGTCAAAATAGCGAGACGCTATTTATATTCCCCATCCAGGTCCACAGGGATGCTAAAGTATGAACAAGTCTGTTTATGGGCAAGAATACCTTTAAAACTCGTGTCGACATTTTTAAATATTATGAACATTTTGATATAATGAATGTTGGTATTTTGACCGCGTCAGTATTTTTAATGACGGAGTTACGATCGTCGGTAAATTGACTGCTAAGCATTGCACAGAGGCACATTCCCATTTAGCTTTTACAATAGACAAAGTTTGCAAACTGCAAAAGGCAGGACATGCCGCCCCCCCACCCCCTAATTGCCATTACTACCATGCCATCATCGGTCAGTGTATACAGTGGAAGGGATTCCACATATCCAGTACACACATGAATAACCGCCTGTAAGATCGGCATTAACAGTGAGGTCATTGCTTTTAGCTGGTGAGGTCATCACTCCCTTTGGAGAACTTGTGTCTCAATGATTTTCTAAGCGATCAGGCCTCTCCCTGTAGAACAGTACTGGGCCGTGTGCCTGTATACCCTTATTATGTCACCAGGGTGATCCGCTGTGACTAAGCTACATAGACTTTACTGCAGCGTTTAAGATCTCTCATAAATGTGAAGTCACCGAAGAAGCACTTTGAGGATTCTTTTTGGGCAAAGCTCTGCTTTTACAATCATCCTCTCCTCCCGGAGTCCTACAATGTAATGACTCCAATCTCACGTGACAAATTATATTTATTCCACAACGCGGAGAAGGCGCGAGTGAGGCCGTCTGTGTGCCCTTACTGGGACACGGTCATTAAGTCCACCCTATTAAGGTTGACAGGCCTTAGACACCTGAAATAGGTTGAAATGGGTACGGTCAACAGGGTAGGAAGACAAAAAAAAGGGAGAAAAACCTCATGTCGACCTTCCCATTGTCGATCTAATGCTTATGTCAACCTTCCACCGTGTCGACGTATTTCAGGTGAAACCCTAATGACCCATACTCCCCCCTTACTAATGCCATATAAGTGAGGGCCAGGTAATCTCAACTCATGTGACATCTGCACGTGCTGTCGCCTCAGTATAAGGACAGGACGAGTCACCTGCGGTTGGGTCTGTGGCATTCGGGCTGGGAATGGAGCCGGTTACTCCACTAGGAGCCTGTGACATCACTGAGGCACTCGGCTCACATTCTTATTGGACAAGTAGGCCGCATTCTCCTAATTATGGCTCCCTCTGCAGCGCATGAAGGTGACCAGCACTGTAATATCCCCAGCAAGCCTGGACAGCTACATCTGGGTACAGTATCATTGCATATAGGCACACTGGCAGCCCTTCTACCTGTCTAGTGCGCTACTCCGCTGCTGAAAGGGTTCATATCAGCTCTCTCTAAAAACACAAAAATCACCTAAAACTTCATCTACGGTCACTTATAAAACATAAGAACTATTCATTATGTGATGCGATAACCAGTAATTGAGTTCTGTTACCACTTCTTTGTAGCAAAGATCAGGGGGGGAGATGATGTATCAAACTTTGGAGAAAGTGGGAAAGTTCCCTACAGCAACTAATAAGCACTGTTGCTAGGAGCAACTGCTTCACTTTTATCTCTCTCGATAGCTTCATACATCTCATCCCAAGTGGTTATATCTAACTTCCAAACAAAAATACAAAAACTCATGAGTGATGAAACTATTCTAAGACCTGGCGGGGCCGGAGAGGGTCGGGAGACTGACCTTATGCGCAGTGCTGGGATGAGGTCATTACTCTCTCCAGCTGCCTGGTACAGTGGGTCTGCAGGCTTCGCAATGCGATGGATACGCTGCACAGACAGGAGGCTTTCATGCAATATCTCCGTTCCCATCTCCTACGGTTCGCGAGCAAAAATCAGCAATAGTTTCATTATGGTAACTGGGGAATTTATGAGCAGAAACATATTATATACTACAGAGCTTTGCAGGGGCTTCAACTGCCGCTAAATAAGGCCTACTGCATGTAAGGCTGTGTGATGTCAGCGCGTAAGGCTGTGTGATGTCAGCGCGTAAGGCTGTGTGATGTCAGCGCGTAAGGCTGTGTGATGTCAGTGCGTAAGGCTGTGTGATGTCAGTATTGTAGTGCTGCTTCCTGTATGTAACACTTTAGCACCTCCTTCTACAACTAATACAACAGCAGTGAATTCTGACATGCGCCGGGCCAATCAGAGCTCACCCATATACTTGTATAATTATTATAAAGGCCTAGATGTGACAGCGGTTATGGTATATTAGATCTACAGTGTCTGGGCCTACAATGAAAAGGTCAACATGACTTTTTTGATATTTTTGGGCGTCTATGTTGAATCGGGTTGACACCGACACCATATAAGTGTCCAAACTATTATAATCTAACGCTTTGCCCACATGGATGGTTAAGAATGTTGTATGTGTATGGTAAAATAATAAAAAATTAAACAAATAACAATTTTTTTTTTAAAACTCATGGACCAATAGTGGTCGGCCTAAGGTCTGGATACCTCCTCATATATTAGTGCTCATACCAGCCCCCTGTACCTTTTTCCTTCCCCGGGGTGTGGCTCTCCGCTTTGGTGCTCTAGCACATTCTGGTCTGTGTCTCAGCTCTGATGTACAGACCAGAATGTGCTAGAGGCACCAGAGCAGAGCACAACAGCCCAGGTAGGAAGGAGGAACTGCACGGGTTTTGAGAGATGCAAAACTCTGGTATGAGCACTATATAAGGAGACCTCGGCTAATGCTAATTTGTTCTCATAGCGGGGGAAAGAGGCCCCATCACTGCTGTGTAATAACACTTAGCAAAGGTGCTTACAGTATACAAGTGATGTCACTATGTATAAACACAGAGCTCATATGTCACCGTGGGAAACCCTTGTGTAGTAGAAGGTACCGGTCACCCCTACAGAAAAACGATGGACATTAAGTCATTTTTGTGGCGTGTATAAAATGGTTCTGCCTACAGCCTTGTTCCTTCATATGGTGACTTAATATCCATATAAGTGGTTATCTGAATACAGAGAGATGCAATACTGTAAATTCACCATATTTATATTAATTATGGTGCCCAACTTCTGCTAAAAAGGAATCTTCCCAGCAGTATCACCGGCAGTAGGGATCCCGGGATTTAGCGCAAAAAGTTCCGGTATTTCAATACCAAGACTGGAGCCAGCAAACCTAAGATTTCGGGATCAAAATGCACATGCACCTATTTTTGCAAGGCAGTGCTGCATGGGGTGTCTGTGTGCCCCCCCTTCAGCCGCACCCGCCCACATAAGGACTGCTTCACAGCAGTTCCCAGCATGGCATCAGGGGGCGGATCCCTGGTATCCTGCTAATAATACGCTTCAAGTGAAAGTTATGCATTTTTTTCCTTATACAAAAAAAAAAATACATTGTTAAAAACTTTATCATAATTACATTTTGTGGATAGCAGCATCTGTACGTATCATTAATATTATTTATACAACTCAAGGATATAATCTCTGTGAATAAATCGATGTGTAATATTCATAATCTATATGTAAATGGTGCCGCTGGCCACGTACTTTCTGCCAGGTTGCTGGTACCAGCAATGCTATGAATCATCACTGACCCGTCCTGGGTGCGACATGGGAAACGTCAGTGTAGAACTTCATTTATAGGAAGATTTCTCTATTATTGGTGACAGATCTGCCGCAGAGTAAACAGCATGGTAAAGTTGTAAGAAGGTGGAGATCGCGCTCAATGGGCCTGATTCTAATTCTGCCCATACACTTGTGAGATATTGCATGCAATCATGCGACCACATCTGTCACCACATGTGCCATCTCAAGATGGCATGCGACATCAGGTGCTGCAAAGGGGGCACTTTAGCACCACAAGATGCGGTCGGGTTCGATCGCACAAGTCACAGGCTGCTGGGACCGCATAAGTCACAGGCTGCTGGGACCGCTTTAACTTCTTGCTATATTAGTCGCAGCTGCGTCTATCTGCTAGTATCAGCCCTTCCTCTAATGTACAAGTGTGCCCCCATGTTCCGACGCACTTTTCGCACTTTATAGCCCGCCAACCCTGGAGGCAGCAAGTGAAAATGACTGGCCTAAAATCCTGTGCGCTGATAAAATGTCCTGCGCCCACCATGTAGGTACAGTGTGTGACAGAGCACCATTAGGACAAAACATATCTTTCACACAGACCTTCTGAACGCCCCCTAAGTGGTCTGAATTGTATAGTAAATGCTCGCATCTGTATATATGGATTATTGCACAGATGCTGCGGTTTACAAGACCCAGCCACCAACCAGATCCGCAATTGTACGGTGTATAGGCTCTTTATCAGATCTGATCAATGAATATTTTATATGGTACTTGTTTCCTAGCACAGCCATCACGATTTCTATCGTGGTGGTCGTGTCGGAAAAAATCGTGTCGGTCCCGTCGGGTGCATACCAAAACGCACACGACGCGACCGACGCGATGTACCCGATTTCTCCATAGGCTTCAATAATTTAACATTGAAGCCTATGGAGAAATCGGGTCCATCGTGTCCATAGGCTTCAATGTTAAATTATTTTAACATTGAAGCCTATGGAGAAATCGGGTCCATCGTGTCCATAGGCTTCAATGTTAAATTATTTTAACATTGAAACTGAGTCCATTTAACATAGGAAAAAATGGTAAAAGGGTCAATATGGGCCATTTCTCATTGGGTATGGCCCCGTCATGTGTGTAAAAAATAATGGCCCCCCATTGTGGCCGCCACCCCCACGATTGACCCGAAGCGTGGCGAGCGCAGCGAGCCCGCGAGGGGCGGCGGTGCGCGTCCTCCGACCTTTTCATTCCCCTACTATCCACGTCGGCGTGGAGTTGAGAATAGATTATTGTGGCGAGCGCAGCGAGCCACCGCGCCCGAAGCGTGGCGAGCGGACGCTGATACCTTCACAGATCCCTGCGTCCCCTCGCGGGCTTCACAGGTATCAGCGTCCGCTCGCCACGCTTCGGGCTTGCCACACTAATCTATTCTCAACTCCACGCCGACGTGGATAGTAGGGGAATGAAAAGGTCGGAGGACGCGCACCGCTGCGCTCGCCACGCTTCGGGTTCGCGTCAATCGTGGGGGTGGCAGCCACAATGGGGGGGCCATTATTTTTTACACACATGACGGGGCCATACCCAATGAGAAATGGCCCTTATTCGGCCTTTTCCCATTTTTTGCTATGTAAAATGGACTCCGTTTCAATGTTAAAATAATTTAACATTGAAGCCTATGGAGAAATCGGGGGCATCGCGTCGGGCGCGCATAGGCTTCAATGTTAAAATATTTTAACATTGAAGCCTATGGGGAAATCGTGGGCATCGCGTCGGTCGCGTCGTGTGCCTTCTTAAGGCACACGACCGACGCGATGTACCCGAGTACTGCTTTTTTCAAAGGAAATCGCGGGCATCGTGTGCCTTAAAGTTAAGGCACACGATGCCCGCGATTGTGGCCGTGCTAGGAAACAAGTACCTTTTATATTATCATTTTATTAATCAGTTCCAGGTGGCCTCCAGTAACGCATAAGGGGGGTGGGGGAGGAATCAAATAAAAATGGAGTGTCAGATGAGCCACTCCATTCATAATACATACCTGTACATTAGACATTTGGGGTTCAGTGGCTCATTTAGGTAGTATCAGCATATAAAACAGGACTCTCGTTCCCTCCCCCTCACACAACCTCCAGCATTTTTACAGCTGAAATACTCCCATAAGTTTCCCGTATGACACTACCCAGAGTGAAGAGCACAGAAAAAGGCCTTTCCCAAAATGACGCGTCTAGCAAAATGGTATACATACATAATTTACTGTAAAAAACAAAAACACTACTACTTAACGGATTAGTCGTTAATTTAAAAAAAAAAACAGAACAAAAACAATCTTATAACTTGGAGTAGACAGCTTTAAAAACAAAAGGTTCCTTATACTTTTTTTCTCCAGGTCCAACATTGAAACTCACATTTCAGATTGCATAAAAAAAAAATGAAAATTTCAATCATTTGCATTTATTCTTAGAGGTTCATATGGTGACCGAACACCAGGACAAAGATGCATAAGCCAACAGCGCGCAAGGCTCTGCCGTAGTGGCGTAGATTAAAGTTCAATACACATTTCACATGTTACCAGGACACTTGAAAAACACGGCTATTGCATATCAGGGCATTTGGCCAGTTTATAGCTACAGATCGTGGTCTAAGAAAGTCTCCACTGATCCAAAAAAACATCTACCCCTCTGCTATTACCAGATTGCAGCGGCCTTGTGGGGCGGGGACATTTAAACCTTCCGCTGCTGACCGTGTGTGACGGACAAGCAACCCGATTGGACGGAGCATGTTGACGTGCCAATCAGCTGTCGCTTAGATTACACAACCGGCAGTGACCGACTTACTCCTATGAACAGGGGCTGAGGTCGGGTAATGGCAGGGCTTGTTGGGGGCAATGATGCCATTGAATGGATACACGGAACATTGGAAACCTTCTTGAAGCACGACCGGAGCTCAGACGGCAGAAATATTACATACACTGTAAATATAGAGGAAAGCAGGTTACAGGATTGGCAGAATATTTTCTTTACATACTCGACACGTAATTCTGATAACATTTAAGTAGGCAGATTATTGAGGCACACGCTGGTTGAAGAAATGGCCAGGAATTTGTGGTGTGGCGGCAAGCAGTGCGTGCACCCTTACGTCAAGCATTCCTACACCGACTGGGGGCGTTATATTCTATACGGGTTATAATACTTAGAAGGATTCGGGGGAGGGGTGTTCCGGACCTGTCACAAGAAGGCCGTAAACTCTATTGTCTACAAGTCACAACGTAGCAGGCGCCCTTTGAAAATATTACATCTGCAGTTATTAGAATAAAGAGTATAGCGGGTAGAATATAGTTGAGAAAAGGCTTCGGCCTAGCCGGCTATATAGGTTGCGGTTCTAGACTTCCTCTCTTTCAGGTCTGGTGGCATGCATCGCCTGACAAATGCATTCAGCCAAGCTTTGGTGAGGGACTTGGTAGTCCTTTCAGCCTCTCTTTAGGACGTAGACAGCCGAAGAAAGAGATCGCTCGTCTAGTGCAATTGAAGAAAAAAAAATAATAATAATAAAAATAACAGTAATGGAACAGAAAACCTGCGTGGCGACTAGGATTGGTTCACTTCCGGGTCCGCGATGTTCCCGTTCTCGGGGATGGTTTCTGGAAAATTGTTGTTATTTAACGTTGAGGTCGGGAACTCTAGCGCGTCGACATTCTGGTAGCTCATGTACGAGCTGAAGGCCTGCTGGGGGAAGGTGGGTGTATCCTGGCCCGCTATGAAAGTCCCAGAGGAGCTGCTTGGCGTGAGGGTTTGCCCACCCAGGTGGAACTTAGTGGGGTCTCTGGGCTCCAGCTGCTGTTTGCTCTCCTCGTCGGTGTCTAGCCGCGTCAGTTTCTCTATCCACATGCGGAACTTCTCCTCGGTCTGTCTCTGCATTTCTGCAAAACAGTTCATAGCTTCTTCCAGGACATTGCCTATGCAGTTTCTATCCCACACGGTGCCCCTTTCAAGCAATCTCGGAATATCCTGTGGCGTTCCTGCAGATCCCCCAGCACGGATGAAGCCAGCTTTAAAGACATTGAGGCCATCGGGTAAGAAAACATTAAGCAAGCAAGCAGATAACATATTAATCTGTGTTTATCCAGAGTAAGCATGCCTTAGTACGAACAGTGATAAGAGAGCGAAGAACTAGTCCGCTCGCTTGTTAATGGGACGGAAGTCAACGCCTCGCGTAACTCTTACCATAATTATTCAAAGTAAAAAAATTTAAAAAAGAAGGTCAGACATTGTTGCTCACTGGGTTCATCTAATGACAACGTAATACAATGATAAAACAATTTATATTGAAATCTAAATTTGAAACATTTAAAAAAAAAAGGGAAGAGACGCTGACAGTTGGGAAATAGACAAATAAAGTTGCTTTAAAAGATTCTGAACTGAATGCTGAGTCCACCAATAGCATCCACAGATTATATTTGGAGCCTAGCTGAACCGGCGATGGTTCCTGAACAGTTCAGGCCAGAGAATCGCTGAGCTACTCGCGTCTTATTGTCCGATACTCGGCCAGGTTGCGAGGGGAATACTTTGATAAGGTACTGTCTCTATAGACTCACTAACACACGTGGTGACCTGAATGTCATAATAATGGGTATTTCATAACTACAACACAAAGATGGAGGATTACAGTGTAAGTAACGCATTGTTTTTTTTATGTACTGTCCTTATATTTGCCTTGACGTAATGGATTATCAGCGGACAGGCAAGCAAATCTCTCTACGCAGCAGTCACTGAGTCCGATTCAGACCTGGTAGCAAGGGTGCAGTTTTCGGAGATAGACAAATCGATGCTGCACTGCAGGTGGGGCAGATGTAACACGTGCAGAGAGTTAAGGCTCCCATACACTATGCGATTTGGGTCCGATTTTACCCGACTGGACCGGGCAGAGAAATCGGGTGAAATCTGCACCAATCGCATGTGTAAGATTACTGGTATGTGCAACTGCCACTCACAAAGTATCGTATCCAATATACGGTCCGATACTAGACTAGGTGTATACCAGCGCCAAACAGTCAGTGAGCCCTCCCAGCGAGCGGTCGGGGAGCTCAGCACGAATTGGGTCCAACTTGTCCTTAGAACAAGTTGGACTAATGTATGGAGGCCTTTAGATTTTGGGGAGTTATTTTGTTTCTGTGCAGGATAAAGACTGGATGCTTTATTCTTACACTGCAACTTAGATTACCATTTGAACACAATCCACTCACATCAATCTCTCTCTGCACAAGTTACGTCTGCCCCACCTTCAGCACAGCATGGTTTTGTCTACTTGCAAAAATTGCCACCTTGCTAACTGATCTGAATTAGGCCGTGTCCCAGATCAGATTCTCAGCTATGTGCTGGATTAGATCACAGTGCCTGGAAAATCTGATTTATCAAAGGGAGTGCAAGGTGCGAGAGTCATACAGTTGCTTAGGTGAGATAAGGTGTAGTGGTGTTGGGGGACCGGTTGTAGTGGTGTTGGGGGACCTGGCGACGCTTAAGTAGCCGGTTAATGCACCCAATTATAAAATATAATATTTGTAAGAAGATCTGTAAATTCTATTCGCCGGGAGAAACCAGAACATTTATCAGGGGGGTTTGGTGGCTACACAGAGGTCTGCAGAGCCCGGTTCTCCATGCTGGTGACTGTATAAGGATCGGAGCACGTTCGCTCTAGAGGTGGAGATCAGATCTCTGTACACCACCCCTTTGTGTGGAAGAAAGCACGTCTGTATGTTAAATAGATTATTAAAATGTTCATAAAACTCAATTACATTCCCAAAGTGCTGTCATGCTTAGGACTTCTAGAAATGCAGCCATAATGAGCGCTATATGGGACAAAAACTCTTTGCAGCAGCCGCAAACCAGCAAGATCAGTCAATAAATGTGCAATACTCTCACTATCAAACAGCGTGTTCATATAGAGACAACTGCAAGCTTGGGAGGATAAGCTACTTATTTAGTATAAACAATTCCATTACTTCAGGCACCTCAGTCCGATGATGTATTATTTACGCAGAATATTCAGCACCATAATCCAAAGTAGGTTTTATTTTTTTATCTATCATCTATATATAATGTCTAGTGTGTGATTGTGTGTGCACAAAACACTGCCATTTGTGGGCAGCGAGTGAAACAACATCTTTCTCTCTCACACATGTACAAACACAGAGGCAAGCACACTAGCTTTCGAAGCATTTGCTTCAAGCGGGCTTACTATATCTATAACGAGAGATGTATTAAACCTTGGAGAGAGATTTTGTTCAATTGAAACTCACTGCACTTGTTCACACTGCAGCTTATGTAGTGTTTGGTGCCAGCGTATATTTACCTACTGCGCACACAAAACTCTTTACATCTGGGCTGATGATAACTGGATGCATTTGGAGCTTGGAGTTGCAGGAGGGGCTTATTGCTATTGTAGTGTGGCACCAGGATGTATTCCCTTTTGATAGTTGCAAATAGTACTTCATTAAAACAAAAAAGTTACAACCTTATTTTTAAACAGTGAAAGATAACGTGCTTTCAAAGTACCATATATACTCGAGTATACTGTAAGCCTACTTTTTCAGAACATTTTTTATGCTGAAAAAAAAAAAAAACCCTCGGCTTATACTCGAGTGAGGGTCCTGCTTGAGTCACGTTTTTTCCCAGTTTTTTTATGTAAAATTAGGTGCCTCGGCTTATATTCGGGTCGACTTATACACTCAAGTATATACGGGTACTTTCCTTTTGTATCTATCCTCAAATGCGTTTGGTAAATGCTAAATTAATATTATTTTAATAACACACATACTACCGCTCTCTCCCGGTGTAACCCAGGCACATGTACTACCTCTCTCTCCCGATGTAACCCAGGCACATGTACTACCGCTCTCTCCCGATGTAACCCAGGCACATGTACTACCGCTCTCTCCCGGTGTAACCCAGGCACATACACTACCGCTCTCTCCCGATGTAACCCAGGCACATATACTACTGCTCTCTCCCGATGTAACCCAGGCACATGTACCACCGCTCTCTCCCGGTGTAACCCAGGCACATGTACCACCGCTCTCTCCCGGTGTAACCCAGGCACATGTACCACCGCTCTCGGTACTCTTTACCTAGAAGGGCACCCATCGCGGGCATTGAATGCACTAAAAAAAAAATCAGGTGCGATGCGACCGGCACGATGCCCGCGATTTCCCATAGGGAACAATGTAGGGGCACCCTGAAGTGTGAAATGGCCCCCACAATTGTTAACGCCAACCCACGATCAACGCCAACCCGAAGCGTGGCGAGCGCAGCAAGCCCAAGAGGGGCGGCGGTACGCGTCCTACGATCTTTTCATACCCCCACTATCCACGTCGGCGTGGAGTTGAGAATAGAAAGTGTGGCGAGCGCAGCAAGGCCCGCGGATACCTTCACAGGTATCCGCGTCCCCTCGCGGGCTTCACAGCTGTCCGCGTCCCCTCGCGGGGCTCGCTGCACGCTTCGGGCTCGGTGGCTCGCTGCGCTCGCCACACTTTGTATTCTCAACTCCACGCCGACGTGGATAGTGGGGGTATGAAAAGGTCATAGGACGCGTACCGCTGCGCTCGCCACGCTTCAGGTTCATGTTGATCGTGGGGTGGCGTTAACAATTGTGGGGGCAATTTCACACTTCTGTGGGCCATTTAACATTGTTTCCTATGGAAAAATCGGGTCAATTGAGACATTGAACAGGAAAATCGGGTCAATTGGGACATTTAACATTGTTCCCTATGGGAAATCGCTGGCATCGCGTCGGTCGCATCGCACCCGATTTTTTAGTGCATTTAATGCCCGTGATGGCCCCGATTTTTTACTAACGATGCCCACGATCAAAATCGTGGGCGCCCTTCTAGGTAAAGAGTACCACGCTCTCTCCCGCTGTAACCCAGGCACATATACCACCGCTCTCTCCCGCTGTAACCCAGGCACATATACCACCGCTCTCTCCCGCTGTAACCCAGGCACATATACCGCCGCTCTCTCCCGCTGTAACCCAGGCACATATACCGCCGCTCTCTCCCGATGTAACCCAGGCACATATGCTACCGCTCTCTCCCGGTGTAACCCAGGCACATATACTGCCGCTCTCTCCCGATGTAACCCAGGCACATATACTGCCGCTCTCTCCCAATGTAACCCAGGCACATATGCTACCGCTCTCTCCCGATGTAACCCAGGCACATATACTGCCGCTCTCTCCCAATGTAACCCAGGCACATATACTGCCGCTCTCTCCTGCTGTAACCCAGGCACATATACTGCCGCTCTCTCCTGCTGTAACCCAGGCACATATACTGCCGCTCTCTCCTGCTGTAACCCAGGCACATATACTGCCGCTCTCTCCTGCTGTAACCCAGGCACATATACTGCCGCTCTCTCCCGATGTAACCCAGGCACATATACTGCCGCTCTCTCCCGATGTAACCCAGGCACATATGCTGCCGCTCTCTCCCGCAGTAACCCAGGCACATATACTGCCGCTCTCTCCCGCAGTAACCCAGGCACATATACTGCCGCTCTCTCCCGCTGTAACCCAGGCACATATACTGCCGCTCTCTCCCGCTGTAACCCAGGCACATATACTGCCGCTCTCTCCTGATGTAACCCAGGCACATATACTGCCGCTCTCTCCCGATGTAACCCAGGCACATGTACTACCGCTCTGTCCCGATGTAACCCAGGCACATGTACTACCGCTCTCTCCCGCTGTAACCCAGTCACATGTACTACCGCTCTCTCCCGCTGTAACCCAGGCACATGTACTACCGCTCTCTCCCGCTGTAACCCAGGCACATGTACTACCGCTCTCTCCCGCTGTAACCCAGGCACATGTACTACCGCTCTCTCCCGCTGTAACCCAGGCACATGTACTACCGCTCTCTCCCGCTGTAACCCAGGCACATATACTACCGCTCTCTCCCGATGTAACCCAGGCACATATACTACCGCTCTCTCCCGCTGTAACCCAGGCACATATACTACCGCTCTCTCCCGCTGTAACCCAGGCACATATACTACCGCTCTCTCCTGTGTAACCCAGGCACATATACTACCGCTCTCTCCTGTGTAACCCAGGCACATGTACCACCGCTCTCTCCTGTGTAACCCAGGCACATGTACCACCGCTCTCTCCTGTGTAACCCAGGCACATATACTACCGCTCTCTCCTGTGTAACCCAGGCACATGTACTGCCGCTCTCTCCCGCTGTAACCCAGTCACATGTACTACCGCTCTCTCCCGCTGTAACCCAGGCACCTGTACTACCGCTCTCTCCCGCTGTAACCCAGTCACATGTACTACCGCTCTCTCCCGCTGTAACCCAGTCACATGTACTACCGCTCTCTCCCGCTGTAACCCAGTCACATGTACTACCGCTCTCTCCCGCTGTAACCCAGGCACATGTACTACCGCTCTCTCCCGCTGTAACCCAGGCACATATACTACCGATCTTTCCTGGTGTAAACCAGGCACAGACAAATCCCAGATTCCCAGGGGATCCGGACTCATGATAGACTGACAGTCATAAGGACGACAGGGTTCAAAGGTCGACCTAAAACGGGTTGACATGCATTTTTCTTTTTACAAAATCTTGAACCGAAATGTGCCGGCAGGCGGTATTTCACCACCCACTATGGCACAGAGGGAGAATAGAATAGTGTGCCAATCATAGCGAGGCACCGAACCCAAAGCATGGCGAGACATGCCAGGGGACGCGGTGCACTTAGACAGTGTCCAAAACCATGAAAAACTCATGTCAACCTTTTCACCGTCGACCTTTGGACCCTGTCAGACCTAGACATTGTAGATCTACAATACCAGAACGGAATCCCAGCGGCTGATTCACAATCGTCAGACGGTCGGTAATATTGCACGTTAGACGTAACAGAGTGCAGGCTGCTGTGTAATATTGCGTAACATCACATATAAAGGTTGGCAGATTAATTCTTTGGATGCCTTTCCAGTCGTCTCATGCATTCCTGTGTTCTGCGCCTGTGGAGTTTAGCAGGGAGACGGGAGGATATGTCCTCAGTCCCTCTGTTCCCTTCCTATGTTCTTTCATTAGCACATTCAAATATATAGTTTTAAGGGGCTACAGCTCCCCTCTAAAGCACAGGTCTTCAACCTATGGCCCTCCAGATGTTGTGGAACTACATGTCCCAGCATGCCCTGAGGTTTTTTGGCATGCTCTTATAGGAAAAAAAATGTGGCAATGCATGCTGGAACATGTAGTTTCACAACATCTGGAGGGCCACAGGTTGTAGAACCATGCTCTAAAGGAACAGGGGCTATTCAATTGTTTGTGCGGAAGAGCGCCCATTACTTCTGCAGGCTAATGGGTGCTTAGTGACTCGCACCCATCAACACAAACAACTCAATATCGCCTGAGAGGCCGCTGCATCAAATGCACAACTGAATTCAATTCTACCCTTAAAGATCAGTTGGAGAGGATATAGTGTCAGATCACCTATTTCTGACACATCACGCATCTCCTGATATACTCTGTGCTGCTGAGAACACGGCTCCTCCCACTATAACTTAGTAAGTGGCTTCCCGCTGACCCAATTCCTCACGTCATGTCACAAGCAACTGTGGATAGGTCACTGCCTGCCACAACTACTGACATACTTTGTGCTGTTCACAGCAACTCTCACTCACTGCAGTCACACAATGAGCCAAGCAATGGAGGACTAGTAACTACTGCACACATTTATTAGGAGACCGTAGATGACGATTGGCGTGCCAGCGCTATGCTACTTAGTCAATAAAACAGATAAGCCATCGTCAATAGGCTAGCTATAAACTCTGCTAAATATTATATAAGTAATCCAATGTTAACAGTAAGAATTTAATGAAATATTAATTATGGATCTTACTGAAGTTTTTCTAATAAACTATCTACTGCTTGAGGGCGGTGAATTCAATTGGGTGTGAAGTTCAAAGCCGTAAAATACTTGTGTCCAATTTTGGATTACCACAGGCACTATATCCATGCGTTACCAGCATCCCGGCTGCGTAAGGATGAGGGGGAAAAAAAGTAATGTACCCATGCCCTCTTTCAAATTGTAACCTTACAATTGCTTAATTAGTCCTCAAGCTCGGCAGGTAGGTGTTCCCAGTGTGATAACTGTGCTGTCTCTGCTTATATTGTTACCTACCTGGCTCCTTGCAATGACCAGTGGCGCCGTTGTTGGCTGCCTAGGCACTGCGCAGCTCAGCGGGTATGCATTCCCTGTGTGATAACTGTACTGTCTCCGCTTATATTGTTACCAACCTGGCTGTTTGCAATGACCAGTGGTGCTGCTGATGGCTGCCTAGGAACTGCGTCTACAATCCCCGGAGCACATGGAATGAATCTATCTATATCTATCTATATCTATCTATATCTGTACTGTCACTGTTTAACTGTTACCTAAATGGCTGTTGCACAGCGACCCAAATCTAATTCCTAGTATACGCAAGTATACCTGGCCAATAAAGCTGATACTGAAGGAAGTGCCAGAACATGTCCTTGGAATTTTTCCTAAAAACAACAATGATTTCAGAAATATTCAGACTCCACTCTGGAGATGCGAGAGAAAAAAAAAAAAAAGATTTCTGGAAAAATCAGTGGGCAGTATTCAATGACGCCGGTGAGGGGGTTTATTTGGCAACCATCGCTGTTAGACCCTTTCCCCGACCACTCGCCCTATTCTATGTTCTGGGGAATGGCGAGGTTCCCCGCATATAGCAGCGAGACTCGCTGTTTTGGCGGATGCACTGCCCGTTTCCACCTCACTAAAAAGAGCCAGCGAGGTGGTAACGGTAAATGAAAGGGGGGGGGGGGGCAGTAGAATACTGACCAGTGAGCTATGATGGCAAGCAATTTGCACTGCTTGCCACCATAGCTCACTAAAATGCATAGAATATACTCCAGTATCTAATTTTTTCTACTGTAATTGAATAGCAAAACCCAGCTTGCAGGATTTTTTTTTTTTTTCCTCCACCTTCAATTGGGATCTCCCGGACTTTGCAAAAAGCCTTTGATACTATGCAACATACTATGGGTGATCAACAAAATGGAGAATTTGGGTCTAGGGCAGTGGTTCCCAAACTGTGTGCCGTGACACCCAGGGGTACCTGTGGACACTTGCAGTGGTGCCCTGGATTGATGGTCCAGGATTAAACTTTCTCAATAAGAAACTTTTGTACTAGGGGTGCCCTGAAATAACCCCCCTTAAGTTTAGGTTGCGGTTGATAGATCTACACAGTGTCTAGACCAGCCATTCCCAGCCACGGTCCCCAAGGCACACCAACACCGCAAGTTTTACTGATATTCAGCCTTCAGCACAGGTGGTTAAATCAAAATAATTCAGGTACTAATTAAGTCATCTGTGTTAAAGCCTGGATATTACCAAAACCTGCACTGTAAAGGCAAGTACACATTGGCCGATATATCGGCCATACGATTGAACAGCTGATACATCAATGCACCTGAACGGCGTCATTCACTGATATATTGTGTCAGCTGTACAACAAAGCTGATGCCTAATATCTAAAGATATACTGGTGCATCGTGCTGTGTATACGGGCGATTCGCAGGAAGCCCGTACAACCTAGCTGGCAGGCGTCGTGATTCACAGCTCAGTCCCAACGGATCGGAGAACACGATGCCCGGTCCATCTGTAGATATCTTAACGTGTACCCAGCTTTAGTGAAAAACCTCACAACCTTTTGGGGGTGAACCCAGGTGTCCAGCCAATAATCCACACCCTTGTGTTTTGGTGCACGAGTTCCCTGGCAGCACTTTTGCCATAGGCAAAGGGTTGTTCCTAGATATAAAAAAAAAAAAAAAAACCAAGACAAGAGCACTAAAAATATATTTAATGGATATTCCAGTGACTTCTTTGTAATCACATAATGTAAGCGCACGGCTAACAGTGCATTGAGGAGTAAATTAAATAAAAAAATATCCTGTTAAGTCATTTGAGAAAATGAACAAATCAGAATGTTTTGATAGTGGCATCAATAATTCGAGGATAAAGGGGGGGGGGGGGGGGGGGGTTTACAACAAATACAGAAGAAAACAAAATGCTTCCTTTTAACCAATTTAAAACTGCAGTCCACACAAGCATATATGCTATGGATTTATCTAGAAGCACCTTGCATTTTACCAAGGCACTTCACGTGTGCTCCAGAACAGGCAGACGATGGTGTCGGTTCTAGGCCTGGCTGGGACACTGCACAACAGGAAATCCGCTGCCAGCTGTTCTCCCGGGCAGAACCCTAGACTCCTGCTAGAGAAAGGCTGGGTCCGTGTACGGCTGGTCGTCCCACAGGATTCACCATTCCTGGTATTATAAGGGGAACAGCAGACTCTGAATGGTCATTAACAACAGAGTAATGTCAGATTATAGCCAACTACTGTCTCATAAAAAAGACATTTATAGGTGCAATTAATGGCTAATTGGGTGCAGGATGCTTTTTAAGAAAGGGAGATAGGTCATTAAATGCCCCCCCCCCCCCCCCCTGTAAATACATCAAAGATATGTATAATCGAAGCCAACAGACAGAACTTAAATAACGCAAGTGTTTATAAATACCTATGTCCAGCATCAGCTGGTGTGAAAGTGCAATTTCCTACCCCTGTAAATAAAATGGGAGATTCCATGCTAGGGAACACTCCAAAACCGCATATTAGATTGTCCGCCCTACTGCAACTCCTCTCCCATGGTCCTTCAGGCTCCGTGCCATACTGAACCATGGCACAGACCACTGGTGTTTCAGGGCCCTCAATCCTAAGACACTTTGATGGGGCACATCATACCACAAAGACACCAGACGGAGCTAGCCCTTTGGCTACCTGGCATTATTGTGTTATTAGAATTTCTCTATATAGAAACTATAGAGGCTGGCACCATTGGGATATAAAAAGACAGTATAAGTACCAACCAATCAGCTTCCATCATTTTTCATGCACAGCCGTTAGAGCAGGGCTGGACAAACCAGCCCTCAAGATTTACAGACAGGTCATGTTTTTCAGACAACCTAGCAGGTGCATGGATTATTGTCACGTTTTTAAACATGGGCTGTATTCATTCATAACCAAATTCTCCCGATCCACAGATGGTTTGGAAAACATGGACTGTTGGTAGATTTTGAGGACCGGATCAACAACCCCTGCTGTAGAGTGACTGGCATAATTGGTTGGTACTTTATCTCTCTCCATCCGAAACTTGATCAAACTAGCCCATATTTTGTTGCTATTAGAAGCAGAAAATGCATCATATTGTCCTTACTTACATTAAATATTGGGACAGGGCATTTCAGTTGGTTGCAAACAGACATGGTTCATCGTCGGTTTGTACCAGGAAAGGTGTATGTGCGTTTAAACCTCATCTACTGGTTAGTGAGTCTATAAAAAAGCCCAACTATAGACTTCAGGGTCAGTGAGTTTATCCGACACGCAGGGCAAGACAAATATCAATGCGTACCTACTATCCATGAGACACTTACAATCCCCTACGAGTGACACGGGCTTCCCCATGCATTAACCCATAGCTACCGAGCGGTAACAAACCAGGAATCTGGCGAGAGATTTCATCTCATGTGTGTGTGTAACCACGGAGACCCACGTCTTACGGAAAGGAAGCAATTTACAATGTGGATGCAAAAGGGTTGAGGCAGCAAGTAAATCAGTTCATGTGAAAAATCCCTGAAACATTTACTCTGGTCACGGTCTGCCTGGAAGGCTTATTCAGTACAGACATTACAGTACAAAACACCTTGCAGAAAGGCGATGATGCGAGTGGCTAGCCGAAATAACTGGGAAAACTGATCAAAATAAAAACAAAACAAAAACACTGCATAGCACCATAGGCCTTGGTAATAGAACCACAGCTCCAGCCGGCTCACTTACACAGCAAAACAGGTTACTTCTGAGGACGAACCTTAACGGAACTCTCTCCCACATTACAATAGGCATTAACAGAACACCAAGCACCATGCAGTAATGTGTTAGAATATTAGCTACTTCTGCCTGCAAGGTCAACCGCCGCCGGCTTTCCATGCCACTAGTCAATTATAACATTAGGGCAGGGGTAGATTTTTACCTGGAATCTCAGCTGTGATTGTCTTACTGCTCCCTGATACCTCCTCATCATCATCGGAGGAGCTTGTACTGGAGTCGCAGGTAAGGTCGCTGTCACTGGTACTACTGTCCTGCAGCAAGTTGTACTTCTTGCGCGCAGCCGCCTCCCTCTTTTGCCGTAATAGCCGAATTCGCTCTTTGTGCTTTTGGCTTCTGTGACCTTTGATCTTGGTAACTCTACCGTTTTGCTTGTCGCTGGACTGGCGGTTTTTCTTTGCAGCCATAGTGGATGTTTCGCTCTCTGACCGGGATCTCCGGGACTTGCGTGCTGTGGCCGCTCCTTGGCCGGCGGCGTCGCAGCCTTCTGTTATTGCTTCGGTGCGTCGTGGCTCGTTCTCTTCTGCGGAAGACAATGTGTCGGAGTCGGCCAAGTGTCCGCTGGAAGAAGGGGAGAGCATGCAGTGGTTGGAAGAGTCACTCTCGTACACCCGGCCTGTGGTGGGCTTGTCACTTTCTGTAGACGCTAGCTGGGACTCTGAAGAGTCCCTTCTAAGTTCCATCAGCAGGCAAGGCATTGAGGACAGTCCTGAAGAGTCCGGGACATCTTGTGCATCGTCTTTCAGGGATGGCTGCTGAAGGTCTAGTGCCCCGTCTTCAGCCCGAGAGTCCGCTTTCTGTTGAGTGACATTGGGAGGCACTTCAGAGTCTAGAAGCTGTTCATCCTTGCCAACCGCCTCCATCTTCATGTCAAGTGTGCGAATCCCGACTGGCTTTCAAATCATGGAGCACCAGCTGGAAGACTTCGGGTCACGTTGCTAACTAGCAGCAAATACTGGCATGTACTGCAGAAAGAGGAGATAAAACAGAACAAAAACAAACCTTAAGTCAAATATTTTATAAAAGAAGCAAAAGAATAAAGCTTCGTAAAAAAGTGACAGTGATGGGGGGACATTTGTTGAGAGAAAATATTTTACCAAAATCCTGACTTTACGAGGAAAGGAGGAGAGGAGAGGAAAGGAGGAGAGGAAAGGAGGAGAGGAGAGGAAAGGAGGAGAGGAGAGGAAAGGAGGAGAGGAGAGGAAAGAAGGAGAGGAGAGGAAAGAAGGAGAGGAAAGAAGGAGAGGAGAGGAGAGGAAAGAAGGAGAGGAGAGGAAAGAAGGAGAGGAGAGGAAAGAAGGAGAGGAGAGGAAAGAAGGAGAGGAGAGGAAAGAAGGAGAGGAGAGGAAAGAAGGAGAGGAGAGGAAAGAAGGAGAGGAGAGGAAAGAAGGAGAGGAGAGGAAAGAAGGAGAGGAGAGGAAAGAAGGAGAGGAGAGGAAAGAAGGAGAGGAGAGGAGAGGAAAGAAGGAGAGGAGAGGAGAGGAAAGAAGGAGAGGAAAGAAGGAGAGGAGAGGAGAGGAAAGAAGGAGAGGAAAGAAGGAGAGAAGAGGAAAGGAAGAGGAGGAGGAGGAGGAAAGGAGAGAAGAGGGAGAGGAGAGGGGGTAAAGGGAGAGGGACTTAAATGTGAAGAATTTGTAGGTACTCTGTAGATGCCAGAGGATAGTAGACCAATCCCTGATTTCCCTCTAAGGTTATACACAGGTTGGTGGCAGACTGTCCCTAATTTCAGTTGACTGCATGTATTCAGCCCATCTCTCGTATAGGAACAATGTTACATTTCAGAAGTGCAAAGTTACCCTTCATAGACACTGATCTGAAAGATCAAATGACCACAGCAAGAAGGCGGCTGCCCAGCAGACCTCCTAGGTTACACAGCAGAAGCTGGCCCTGATCATACAGGTTTCCATCAGGCCACAATACAGTTAGATAATGCAGGAAACCGGCGATTCTCTCATGTAGCAACAGCTGGGTGTGTTGGGGGGGGGTTAAACTGTAAACAGCCGCCTGACACCATCAGCCCCAATAACTGCTCAGTGTACACTGCTCCGCACATGCAGACACACAGAGAAATGTAATCCCTGAGTGGGGAAATGAGTCAGAAGGTGACAGATGTGAGCAGAAATGCAGCGACAGGTTGAGTCATAACGACTCTCACATGCTGCAGGAGGACACGGTACGAGAAAACCGCCAGCTATGTAAATAACACCCCCTCTCTCTTACACTGCATTCACTATAAGGATCGATGTTTGCAGGACTCCTGGGATTATATTGTGTCAAGTCATGCCGAATACAGAGCCTGCGATTGATAAGGACAAGATATCACGGTGTAGGGGGCGGAATAAGTCAGATTTCTGAATACTGAAGAAAGCATTGGTGATAATCCAAAGAACACACACTGCAGGGCATAATGTTAAATGCAGCCTGAAGCCAGGTCAAGTCAGGACAAGGTCAAGAAATGGCTAGAGAAAATCCTGATTGGTGGAATATGAGCAGAACCTATTCCACCAATCACCATGCAAGCAGCAAAAGCACTTAAACCAGGCCTATAAACTGACCCCTGTCAATCACCTGGCTGTACTCAAACCATTAGCAATGGGTGCAGGGTTCTAGCAAACATAATACTATGGTCTAATCTAGTGTTCATTCTAGTACCTTTCAAAACCTGTGCAGTTCCCCTTAGCTGCCTGCGGTGTCGCTCTCCCTATTGTGCTGCTTCTAGCACAGTCCGGACTGTAATTCAGTGCTGAAATACAGACAGGACTGTGCTTGAAACACTACAACAGGGAGTGCGACACTGCAAGCATGACAGAGGAACTGCAAAGGTTTCAAAAAAGTGTAGGGTTCACAACATCTGGAGAGCCACAGGTTGGCGAGGCCTGCTCTATAATGGAGAGAGGGGAGTGGGGGGGGGGGTTGCCATACAGACAAGTGTTATCACAAGTCCGTTCACAATCACCTGACACGCTCCAAAGTAACGTAATTACATAGTAACAGTGATCTGGTGATCACACAATCCGTTGCGATTCTGCAGCTATGAGATGTCTCCTGCTGCTGCTATGTGTGGTGTAATTATATAGTACAGCAACACCTGCAGCTATTTATACCTGCATTGATATAGATAGATAGATAGATAGATAGATAGATATACACTGCTTTAAGCTAGTGAGAATTTATTGCAGCATTGCCCGAGCACATAAACCCGAGACTGAAATATTACCGTGGTGCGGTACCACAGTTTATAAGGACACCTCAGAGACACTATAGAAAGAATCACAATGTTATTGTCCGTTCCACTTAACTGAGCGGCAAGCATGACCAGTGCACTTGTCCTTTAATGATTAAAGCTACCAAACTATCCAATTATAGGACCAATATCCCAATAATTGGGTGCTCAGCCTGCTTTATTGTAGAGTGTGCATGAAGGATCGCTTGTACCTAGCTGAAGTCTGCCTAAAGGGGCGCACACTGGCCGATATTTCAGTTCAATTAAACGACAGATACATCGCTGCCATATGCCTTAAGGCTGTTGTTCAGACATAACACAGCCAATGCCTGATATATCTAAAGAAAGGGATCTTAATGGCTAAATGGAGCCAAAACATGTGACAGCCGATAGTATAAGATCCCATTTTGAGATCCAGGTAAATCCGGACCTGCACATCTCTACTAGAGATATATCGGCACATCGTGCTGCGTGCACGGGCGATCCGACGATCACCCGTAAACCCGCACAGTAGCAGACGGTGATTGACAGCTGAACTGGGCGGGCTCATGTAAGCACGCCCACCCAGTTCTGACATGGCAGGACGGATTGGTCAGTGCGTGCCCAATCCGAAGAAATATATCTACAGATCAATTGCTCTGAATAGATATCACTTAGGGGTGTACCCAACCAAAATCTTGGCAATCACATAATATTTTATTTATTAACAGTTTCTTATATCGCGCACACATACTCTTGCTCATGCGCTTTACAGAGTATATTTGAACAGTCCCATCAGTCCCTGCCCCAGTGGAGCTTACAATCTATATTCCCTACCACATGTACACGCGCACACACAGACATTCTAGGGTTAATTTGTTGGGGAGCCAATTAGCCTACCGGTATATTTTTGGATTGTGGGAGGAAACCCACGCAAGAACGGGGAGAATATACAAACTCCACACAGTTAGGGCCATGGTGGGAATGCTGATGTAGCCACGCTCATCACTGCCACCTCACATCACAAACAGGTGGGCACAGATACATTCGCCCGTCCAGTAGACCAAATTATCGTCCGGCGGAGAAAAAAAAATAAGCTGAACCCAGAGTACGGGTCAGGTGGGAAATCAGAAGCTTTGCGTGTTCGTAAACTAAACGCTGGAATAAAATGACTTCGGAATCCCTGGCACCATGGGAAGAAACAATCTTGGCACATACAGGATGAGCTCAATGTGCCATAGAATGGGCATACAGTGCGAGAGCTGGGACGGAGCGGATAACACAAGCAGGCCGCCCTCTCCTATTGGCAGCTGCCAGGACTGGATACTGCATTAAGGCCACGGTGGGAATGTGAGAAGAGAACATAAGGTTACAGCACTGGGTTTCATGAAATAAATACACCCCAGATACAGACACTTCACAGCCAGGGGGATATCATAGCAGCCTGCGGGAAGCATGCTCAGGGAGGAAGTATTTCCTTTATAAAACATTAACAGACTTTCACTGCATCGAAGTGGAGAGACTCGTCCCGTTCAATCAGCTAATCTGCCTGGTTTCCTATTTTCAGCATTGATACCTCCTGATGCGAGCGATGTGAAGCCGAGGGTCTACAAATGTTGTAAATGCTATTTACAGCTGCGTGAAACCTGCATGTGTAAAACTAGCTACCTGCTGTAAGGTCTAGATACCTTCCAAGTACAGTCTGTGCGCGCACCTATCAACACGAGACGCTGAGGCTCGGATTGGGCAGGATCACTTATACACAACCAGGGGAGGTTGTGCATCATTCGCTGCCAAAGGCTAAGTGCCACAGTTTGCTTTGAACGACAGACTACAAGACTGTATTTAGCACGCCCAGGCCTGCACACATGGGAGGTAGATGTTCAACGTGCACAATCTATAGCCGTAAAAAAGCAGCCTAGAAACACAGGAAAACGGCAGATTCACTGCATCGAGCTAATGAACATGCATTATGGTATTAGAATACACACACACTGATGAGCAGAAGACTAAACACATACAGAACCCAATGCAGATCCTAACAGGATTTAATACCATGAAGCTGAATGCCCTGTTTAACCTCAATGGGTATACGCATCACAGTCCGGCAAAGTTCCACCTCCTGCTGGTTTGTTAGTGAAGGAGGGGTCTTAGTGTTCATTCTAGCACCCGCTATATTTGAAGACCCCTGCAGTTCTTCTTCCCTGCCTGGGGTGTCGCTGTCTGCTGTGGTGTTTCTAGCACAGGTCTGGTTTGCATATCAGTGCTGTTATACAGACCACACTGTGCTAGAAGCACTACAGCAGACAGCGACACCCCAGGCAGAGAAGAGGAACGGCAGGGGTCTTCAAAGTTAGCGGGTGCTAGAATGAACACTAGGGTCTGTATAACTGTGCCCATACACTTGTGTGATGTTATGCGCTACGATTTCCGTTGAAGCTTCCTGTGCGATTTGCATACAATCATGCGCCTTGCGACCTGAAATCTGGTGGAGGAATGGGGGTATATAAAAGTACACACCGCACATCACAATGCGATAAATAACGTGCGTTTAAAAAAACAAAAACAGACATGCGATATTATGTGCAGCACATAATACATTGAGATGCCAGATTTGACCAACGTGCCCGGGTGACATGTGATTGGCCTGTGATCCATGCGATTTGTCACTGCGATTTATCGAACTTGCTATCTCTCACAAGTTTATGGGCTGCATAAGGAGGTGCTTCAAGTGTCATAGAATGAGTGTCCAACCTAGCACCATTCAAAAAACACAGGAACAACCAGCAGTCATTTTGAAGGTTTCCCTTTAGCTCAGAACCAGCCTAATCAAGCGTACACACACTGCAACCTCGCTAATGATATTATACATTGTTTGGACACTAGCGATATTTCGATGCTCCTGTACACACTAGAAAAACCTTCACAGGTAACAAACCACTAGGTAGGGTTTGAAGTAAAGCACATTAAACCTGGTATTGTCGCAAGCGATATCCTGGTCCGATCGGCATATAGTCCAGCTTTAGAAGAACCACATCACAGCACAAAACTACCCAGGCAGAAAAAAAAAGGAACTGTACTGATTTCAACAGGTGCAATAATGAACACTCATTAGTCACTGTGCCTTCCCCAGTACATAAACAGTAGTGACCAGAACAGACCCTGCTGAAGACCAGAGAACAACTGTATCCTGTGACATCACCAGTAATCATTGTGGTGCAATGACAACCTGATTCCTTGGAATTATCCAGCCCTTCTGTTGGCTGTGTCACTAATGTGATCTAAAGGACCATCACTTCCAAGTGACTTACTGCAGTTCTTATCGTTCTATCCACAAAGAGGCTGCGCAACCCGGTTGCTGAAACTGTATTCACAGGTAGCAGAGTATTCAATGTAGGAGACCAGCCTCCATCCATTCAGCTGCAGAACCTTAAGAACGGTCATTTGTCCCATTATAAATAGTTTGAGCCACAGGACTTCTGACTTGTGCTGGCAGCCGCTGATTGTTCCTAGCAGGTAGTTAATGACATTATAATTGTCCTGTCTAATTGCTAGCATTTAAAATTCCTACACCTCCGAGCTGCTCTGTCTTATAACATTCCATACTTACAGGTTCACTGTACACGTGTCTAGCCATGGGACCTGCGCTATGCTGCCAGCACATAAACATCTCCCTGGCAGGGTTCATCAACAGATCATTGCATCCAATCAAATTGAAGACTGTCCCGCATTCATGACTGTCTCCAGTAGGAGGAAGAAACTATTCTGTACTGCTAAATACTAATGAGGTCGGCAACCATGTAAATGGATTCTATCCTTCAACACAGGGGTCAAAATACTGGTTGCTTCACAAAATAGCTAAACAGAGAACTTACAGATATTGCAATAAAGATTTACATGGGCATCTTTAAAAGATAACATTGCTCCACCGCTCCCAGGGTTAGGCAGCAAGACTAGGATCTAGGCCTGGGCTCCTCGGGAAGTTAGGGTTTGGCAGCAAGAGGTGGAGGTAGAGGAGGTCTAGATCCAAGTGGGCTTAAGGACTAACTATCCCCTCAAGAACATCCATGGTGAAACGTCACCCATCACAACAAGATGATAAAAGGAAGCACGTAAACGGCTGCATCACCTGCAGTTAACCTGTCATCCGCATAGTGCAATAAATCACCATCTGCACCACAGGAAGACTATGCTCCACTGCGTCTGCTTGTAGAACGACAGATACCGGCATGCTGCACTACAACTTTGTTAAAACAGCGGCAGGGCATGCTGTAATGTGCTGTTCCACAGCAGCTGGAGTGCAACACATCACCTGGTATATATGAATCACACAGAAAAGCATTAGTGGGTAAATTAACTAGACGCTATGTAGGGGTCAAAGTAGTGCAGCATTTCAAGCCCAGCAACAACGCTCTAGTTCTGCAGCCCCACAGATGTGTATTAAAATGTATAATGCAAGTCAACGATATGTACGCACCTGTGTGCACATCACAATTACCTATGAACCGTATAGGAATGTGCAATATACTGTAAGTCTATGGTATGTGTAGGATCTACGCTGGACACCACCACTGCAGCGCACAATTTGCCTTACAGACCCATTAGGCAACCATAGAGATAGGACACATCACCCCTAAATGAATGGAGCCAGATGCAGTTTACATGTATACACAGGCTGCTATCTCCTATACACAGGGCTTATTACACCACCACTGGCTGACTGCAGTATATTAGGTATATAACAGTATTATAGGACGTGCTGGGTGCACATTGCACCTACACAAACCTTGTCTGATCCTGTACATTACACAGGTCACCTACACACTTGTGTATATATCTATATATAGGATAATACAGAAACCTAGATATACATGATAACTATAATATATATGACAGATATATAGATATAATCGTCACAGACAGACTTGGGCTGCAGGGTGTTCCGGAGCCGCAGGGTGTTCCGGAGCCGCATGCCCCCCCTGCACCTCCTCCCCCCAAGCGCATAGCTCCCGCTCCCGGCTCAGGCCTCACACATCACACAGCCGGGGGAAGGAGGTCGCCCCTCGGCGCACACTCACCGGCTCGCTCACCCGGTCAGTCAGTGGCCGGACCCCCTCCGTGGAGCGGCGGCCTGGCGCATCCCCGACCTCTCCCGTCTCTCAGCCACCGGCCGCCTAAAGCCAAAATGTCATCGCACAGCCGCTGGCTCCGCTCTAGCCGTCACTTCCGGTGCAGCAGGAAGAGGCGGGACCTGGTTCTCCTTTTTTTTCCCCAGACCAATAGGAATCTGAGGAGGGGGAGGACAGAGGGAGGAACGTACTCCCCGGGACGGTCTGGAACGAGGGTCCTGCGCCTCTATGATCTCGACAGCGGTCGAGATAGAGGGGACGCCATATTGGAGGTGGCAGTGGGAGACCGGAAGTAGCGCGTGCAGGTGGGTCTGTCAAGGGGGTTTGTTATTGTGGGACATGTTTGAGTTTCACTGTGTGATGGTCACTCTGTGACATGTGTGAGGTTCCCTGCGATGCGAGGTACAATGTGTTCTGCGCTGGGTCTGTCAGTGAGAGCATATAGGTGCACATAGTAAGGAGCATCTGATGTATTGTAGCCCTCTGAACTCTCCATGGTGACCTCCTCCATCTCTGCTGCCTAAATAACTCCAGCTGCTGTGGTACTACACATCCCAGCATGCCCTGACACAGATTTAGCTTGCTCTGATAGAAAAACTGTGGCAGGGCATGCTGGGATGTGTAGTTCTCCAGCAGCTGGAGGTTCGCGTATTGAATCCTCCTGCTTATAACATAGTACAGACTCCCTGCGTGCATATTATTATAAGAATGTTTAGGCAGTTTTGCCCATAACATCGGTTTTGGATGTGTCAGACATTTGTACCGTCTCCTTGGCCTGTATAACTAATGACTAACATTATGTAAGTTTGTTTTTACAGGTGCGCTTCCCAGCAAGGATCTGGATTCTGGCATTGTATTATAACATTGGTGAGGGGATCTGAGAGTGGGAGCCCAGCGCTCCTGGTGGGAAATATGGCTGCCTCTCTGATATGGAGGGGGATGCGGGCTGGAGGATTTGGCACTTGGTGTGTCAGGAAGACTGTTTTCTCCAGGATATCACAGATGTCTGCCAGCCTCGGGCAGCAAGGTGCAGGAAAGCTGCAGACTAAGGCCGATGAGGACGGGAGCCGGACCTTCCAGACTACATGTAAGGAGAATCGTTGTACCGGCGTGTGATATTGTACCATCATTGAGGCTGCATGTGGTGCCCATACACTAGTAAGATTTATCTTCAGATCTGGCTGGTTGGAACAAAAACATGGTTATGGATGAGTGACAGTTTGTCAGTTTTCCAGCATTTCCAAGCAAATGGTCAACTGTCATTTGCTCTCATCCATAACCATGTTTTTGTTCCCACCAGCCAGATCTGAAGATAAATCTGCGTGTGTATGGCCACTAACATACATGATTTACCAGAGTAACATAGATCTAGCATACAAGGGGTTATTTCTGGATACAAGCCTTTTTGTAGTTGTATGTGTGCCTGGGATTTCCGTACTATGAAACTTACACTGTCTTGGGGTAAATTTACTAAACGTCGATTTGTCAAAACCGTCGATGACCAATGGATTTATAGCGGCAACAGTTTTAAATCCCGGCCAGTTTAGCTTTTATTTCTGTTGCCGTTTTAAAAATGATCAGTTAAAGCTTCCAATAATTAGTGGCTCTGGTAAAGTCCCCCGTATATCACTTTCACATATAGAACTCCAGCTTGGGCATGGGTGGAAGCCGGGGCTGCCCCTTTCACACATAGGTGACGACCCATCTTTATCCAGTGTTGTCACCCTTCAACCCGGGCGCAGGTCTTTTGGCAAAATCTGGCTAGCTATCAAGGTTGCAGACCCTGGACTCTCAACCCAGGTAGACCCTTTCAGCCACAAACGGGACTTGGGTTGATGCTCGTTCACATGTTAAAACCCCAGGTTTTAGGCTGCAGTATTAGCAAATCTACCACCTGGAGTGTTTTGTGTAACAAGTGCTGCCATTCTGTCCTATATAATACAAGGCTCCTCACTACTACAGGGGGAATTCAAGTGCAGGCAGCTAACTAGATGTTCCTGATGGAGCAATTCAAGTGTTGCTCCATTCAGGCGTGCACAGATGCTGCTGTTACTGGTATTTTGTTCCATCATTGTGGCAGGAGGGTAACTAGTAAGACATATTTATGAAGATCGGACTCCATGCTGGCTGTGCAGAGACTCGGATACTGGTACCAGCAAGGTTTATAACGGGGATCAATATCTTTTATCATGATATTGATCATAGGAGTATTAGCTGATAGAAATTGTATTTCCTAAGTACCCACCTCCTCGCTTTGTACACAAGTAATATGTTTCTAGTCCACTAATTAATAAAGGGACACTATATATGTAAATCTGATGGTGCCATAATTAATATCATAACAGTGTTTAACTATCCAGAGGGGGTGTACAAGGTGCGCTGTATGATATGCCGCATTCCTTTCTACATGATCTGCATCAGAACTGGCCAAACCAGTGCTTGAGGTCTTCCAAAAGTTCACATTTCCCAACCACCTAGCTGGTGCACAGGTACAGGCATTACTAATGGACAAGTTTCCCAGGCACTAGGCTGGTGCACAGGTGCAGTCCTTACTGTCACATTACCAGACCACCTAGCTGGTGCACAGGTACAGGCATTACTAATGGACAAGTTTCCCAGGCACTAGGCTGGTGCACAGGTGCAGTCCTTACTGTCACATTACCAGACCACCTAGCTGGTGCACAGGTACAGGCATTACTAATGGACAAGTTTCCCAGCCACTAGGCTGATGCACAGGTGCAGTCCTAACTGTCACATTTCCCAACCACCTAGCTGGTGCACAGGTACAGGCATTACTAATGGACAAGTTTCCCAGCCACTAGGCTGATGCACAGGTGCAGTCCTTACTGTCACATTTCCCAGACCACCTAGCTGGTGCACAGGTACAGGCATTACTAATGGACAAGTTTCCCAGCCACTAGGCTGGTGCACAGGTGCAGTCCTTACTGTCACATTACCAGACCACCTAGCTGGTGCACAGGTACAGGCATCACTAATGGACAAGTTTCCCAGGCACTAGGCTGGTGCACAGGTGCAGTTCTTACTGTCACATTACCAGACCACCTAGCTGGTGCACAGGTGCAGGCATTAGTATCTGTCACATTGCCCAGACCACCTAGCTGGTATACAGGCAGTACTATTTTTTTGGAACTCCGGGACTGGGGGTGGATCGATTAAATAAAAATATAGAGAGAGATTAATATATTGTATTTAGAAACAAAGGCACTCACAGGGGGACTTTACAATAAAACTTATCTTATGCAAAGTACATTTTGGCCCAGAATAGGTTCAGGAACACAGTTCCTGATCATGTCATATTTAATTAGAGGTTTAGTCATTACTAACAGTCACATTCCCCAGATCACCTAGCTGGTGCACAGGTGTAGTCATTACTAACAGTCACATTCCCCAGACCACCTAGCTTGTGCACAGGTGAAGTCATTACTAACTGTCACATTTCCCAGACCACCTAGCTGGTGCACAGCTGTAGTCATTACTAACTGTCACATGTCCCAGACCACCTAGGTGGTGCACAGCTGTAGTCATTACTAACTGTCACATGTCCCAGACCACCTAGGTGGTGCACAGCTGTAGTCATTACTAACAGTCACATTCCCCAGACCACCTAGCTGGTGCACAGCTGTAGTCATTACTGTCACATGTCCCCGATCCCCTAGCTGGTGCACAGCTGTAGTCATTACTAACTCACATGTCCCAGATCACCTAGCTGGTGCACAGCTGTAGTCATTACTAACTCACATGTCCCAGATCACCTAGCTGGTGCACAGCTGTAGTCATTACTAACTCACATGTCCCAGATCACCTAGCTGGTGCACAGCTGTAGTCATTACTAATGGTCACATGTTCCAGATCACCTAGCTGGTGCACAGCTGTAGTCATTACTAACTGTCACATGTCCCAGATCACCTAGCTGGTGCACAGCTGTAGTCATTACTAACTCACATGTCCCAGATCACCTAGCTGGTGCACAGCTGTAGTCATTACTAACTCAGATGTCCCAGATCACCTAGCTGGTGCACAGCTGTAGTCATTACTAACTCACATGTCCCAGATCACCTAGCTGGTGCACAGCTGTAGTCATTACTAACTGTCACATGTCCCAGATCACCTAGCTGGTGCACAGCTGTAGTCATTACTAACTGTCACATGTCCCAGATCACCTAGCTGGTGCACAGCTGTAGTCATTACTAACTCACATGTCCCAGATCACCTAGCTGGTGCACAGCTGTAGTCATTACTAACTCACATGTCCCAGATCACCTAGCTGGTGCACAGCTGTAGTCATTACTAACTCACATTTTCAAACATGTGCTGCATTCTTTCCTAACTGACACATTCTGCAGATCCACAGGTGATCTGGAACACATGACCTGTTGGCAGATCTCGAGGACTGGTTTAACCACCCCTGATCTACGGAGTACGGTCTTAGCAGTACACTGAGACCTTTTACTACAGAAGTTGGTGAAACATAATATCTAAATAAGGGAACAATGTAAAAGACCTGTTTGCTCTATTTATTAGGTGTTTTATGTAATCTATAACATCAGCTCATGTTTATTTTATGTTGTTTCTTGTATCCGTGTTGTAGATGCGCTGTGACATTTGTATCAGTCGTTTGGCTGTTATGAATCAGTTTCACACGTGGGCTTCTATCTGCGTGTGTCTCCATGATACTAGACTGACAAGCCTGTCCGCTCCATTACTGCTAGTGTTACATACGCAGGAAGTGATGAGTGGTTTATTATGTGCCGCCTACAGTTTGTTACATTAACCCGTAATCTACCAGGCACGCACAGAAGCGTTGGCAGCCTATTTGGGACAATGCCCAGTACCACTGTCACCTTACACTGTGTGTGATTCCATTAGGATCCAGGGGCAGGTGACGGGAAGAGGGAATTTAACAAGGGAAATAAGAGAGAAGCGAGAGGCAATGGGAGAAATTTACTAAGATGTGATGTTGCTATAGGCAACCAATCAGATACTATCTATTATCGCCTAGAAGGTGCTAAGTAAACAAGAAGTAGATTTTTATTGGTTGCCCCTAGCAACATCCGATGTGAAATAGGAATCCCATCTTAACAAATCCCCCCTCCCCCCTCAATGACTGTTGACTTCATTCTAAAGACCCTAAATCTATTTATGCACAAACCCCCAAAGCTTACGCCTTAAGTGAGTTTCACACTTACGAAGCATTTGCTCAAGGATGGGTGGGCAAGGGGTGAAAGCAGGGACGCGCCCATATAAATGAGTGTTCCTTCTAGGAATTGGCCAGGACAGGGCAGTGCTGTGCGAGGGCAGCACAAAGGGGGCAGACCAGGCCTGTCCACATTGTGGGCGGGCCAAGCCGGCGACGTCCCCATTGTGGGTGGGCCTGCCAGCAACATCACCAAGTGGGCGGGGCCTGCCAGCAACATCACCAAAGTGGGCAGGTCAGGCCTTTCTACATAACCAAAGGATGCAGGCTTGGCCCTGCTGAACTCCCTGCAGGGGAAGGGCAGCGCATCTACGGCAGCGCTGGGCTTCCCCGTGCGCATCGTCGGGGACAGGCAGCAAGCTGTTCTAGCAGGGCACAAGCGTGAACACTAGAAATGCTGGCCGTACCCCTGTGAACGCAGACGTGTCGTGACGTCAGCGCCCGCCCCTAATTCGGCCATCTCCGGCCAGAATAAAAGACCGTCTGGACTGATTTTTATGAGCGGTCATTGCTGTAGTTGCTAGTGAGCAGATTCAGGCAATGTGGTGGCGGGCAGCATTTACCTGCTCGCTCAGCATCTAATAGGTCTGAATAAAGCCCTAAGTGCAGAACACCACAGCCTTTGTGGCAGATATATTAAGCGTGATAAAGTGGAAGGTGATAACGCAGCAGCCAATCAGCCCCAAACTGTAATTCTTTTTCAAACCCAGACGGTAATATGACAGTTGGGAGCTGATTAGCTGGTGCGTTATCACCTTTCACTTACATCTGCCCCTTTGATTGTTTTCACACCTGGCGCCTGGTTCATGATCGTGACTGTGTTATTTCTGTTCAGCTGCCTCCCAGTCTGAAGACGACAGCGGTGGGAAGGATCCGTGCGAGGAGACGTAAGTACCTGCTGTGCCTTGTGCCCACGGCTCAGTGTAAGTAACACACATCTCTTGCTGCATTAGCTTGGGCCTAGCACTTACCTGTTCTGCATTAATATATAATCTCTCCACCTTCTGAATGCTCTATGATACAGGCCTCATCTTGTAGCCCTGAGGCTTGTACGGATTAGCTGTCCCCAAAACTTTCTTTTACTCTGACTGCTGTTTTCACGCTTTCACAGGAGGACTGTGAGCAGTGTAATCGCTTAGGGGAAGAGTAGATGCGTAGTATAGAAGAGATTTAAATCTCCCCTGCAGAGTAGGGGGTCATTCAGGTGCCAGGTTACAGGAGAATCCTACTGGCACTGTGAGTTGTGTTTTCTCCCCTCATATAGGAGGTAATTCAGACCTGATGGTATGGCTGCAAATTCACACCGTGGCAAATTATTGATACACTGCACATGATGAACAACTGAATGCTGTGTAAATATGTGGATGGGCGTTCAGGTCGGAATGACCCCTATAGTGTGGTAGCTGCTTCTATTTTCTGCTGTTGTAACAACTGTAGCACAAGTGCCAACACCCATGTAAGTGTAGCTAGTGACATCACCTGGCACCTCTAGTCTGATTGTAACTTGGCGCAGCCCCCGGGGTGCTCACCTGTAACCGGAGCCGGTGCCTTCACTTAGTTCTAGATCACACATGTATCCAGGGTGGACAATATGTCATCTGCCAGTGACACTTATGTAAGAGATGTATTATACATCCAGCCCTTGGTGCAATCTGTGACCTTCTGTCAGCATACATCTATAGTGTCCTCTTTCGCCCACAGGGTGGACGTCGTGTACATAGACAGGGCCGGTAAGCGGATACCTGTGAAAGGGCGAGTCGGGGAAAGCGTTTTATACCTAGCTCATAGGTACGACATTGAGTTGGAAGGTAGGTACAGACATCGCTTACAGTGTATCTGCCAAAATGCATCACTCATGGTAACTGGATGTTATGTGTCATTTAAAAAAAAAGTTGTGAACGCCTTCAGGCGACTTTGATTTACCCTCCTGTATGTGTCTTGCTATGATATTGTACATTTGTTTATCTGTCAGGCCTCATTCTGTAAATGCCCCTTAAGACTTTACCTGGGGCCTGATTCAGACCTGTTGACTTGGCTGCAAATTTGCTTGGCGGCCGATTATCGATGAGCTGCGCGTACATACAGTTGGCAGTATGCTTGCACGAGGACGCGCTGTGATGGAATCCTGCTACTTTTCCTATTTGCGCGCCGTTCGCAAGGTGATTGATGGGAAGCAGGCGTCTTGGGGCGGTAACCGGGCGTTTAGTGGGAGTGGCTAGAAAACAGCTGGGAGTGTCCGAGAAAACTCTACACTCACCCTCTGATCATATTTACACTGGACATAAGTCATCTCAAGCGCCGCGCAGCCCTGAGCGTACCTGAGCGTTTAGGGGAGGGTGTGTGACGTCAGCTCCAGGCCGGATAATAACAATAATATCAATCATTGGACATGTGTCCAGTGATTAGCCACTAGGTACAATTGCAGTGATCAACCACTAGGTGGCACTCAAACTTCACCTTTCTTTTCTACATTGTACTTTTAAATATTATTTGAAAGTTCTTCCATATTAACGCAGATGTACAATCTAAGATATAGCATCTGACACCAGCTAGTACAGAAACATTTTGCCTGGAAACCTACCTAGAGCCCCCCCCCACAGTGACTTCATATTGAAAGTGCCATAGGACAGGCAGCCCCAAAAGGAGATGACGCCTCTCTGTGGGACCGCCAGACCAGGCTGTGATTAGCAGAGAGCGTGCTTCTCTTGGAAAGCCACTCCCTGCCTTTTGTAGAGCAAAATCTGGCTTCTAGGGGCTGCAGCTGTTTCTGCTCAAGCACTGGCCCCAGCGCCTTCCAGATCCATTGCCCACGTGCTGGGACCCAGCTGTCTCCTCCCCCGGCATGGATAGCTGCAGCCACCCCCCCCCCCCCCCCCCCCCCCCCAAAAAAAAAAAAAAAAAAACCCGAGCTGCCTGCCAAACAAGTAATATGGGAGGAAACTGCTCTTGCTGGTCACAATATGATGACAACTAGTATGCACCAGTAATACTAACAAAGGTGGACCTGTTCGCTAGGGTGCGTGTGTTCTCCTGGCTGGATCACCCCCTTAGTACACCCAATAAATGGATCAGAATAAATATTTGATGATCATAATACAAATACTACTATCCTCAGTAAATGGATCCAATGAAACTTTCAGTGCTAAGCCTACAGGGTTGTGTTCCTAGCTGTTGCCTTTATGCTTTTTAAATGCTTCTTTTCTTTTCTCTTACTGTAACTTACCCATTCCCCCCAACAGGAGCCTGTGAGTCGTCTCTCGCCTGCTCCACCTGCCACGTGTTTGTGAGCACAGAGTTTCTCGATAAACTTCCAGAGCCGGATGAAAGGTAACATCTTCACTATCACTTTACACCTCAAAAAAATATATTCCACCAGTACAAGTAAAATAGTTTCATTATCAACACTTTTCCACTACTGGGAAGTGTTAACACAGTGATGCAAATCTATGTGAAAATGGTGCACAAGCAGACCTCGCTGACTAAAATGATATTACCTGTGTTTTACCGTATTCAATATAAAACACTTCTACTTGCATATTAACCATACTGCACCAGCATATATCTCTTTACTTATCACAAAATATCTCCCATCTCGACCGCTCCGCTCTGCACAAGATCTGCGTCTCTCTTCTGCACGGATCACTAGCTCCCAATCACTATTACAGGACTTTCATCGGGCTGCTCCCATCCTATGCAATGCCCTTCCACGCACAATAAGACTCTCCACTAGCCACCAAACTTTCAAGCGTTCCCTGAAAACTCACCTCTTCAGGCAAGCCTATCATATTTATATACCGCACACATAACCCTCTGAGGCACTTATGTATTATATAGCTTCCCTTCTGGACCTACAAGCTATGCTATTACTGGTGCCTGTCCTTTGTTTCCCTCTTATGTCCCTATAGATTGTAAGCTTGCAGCAGGGCCCCTTCTACCTCCCAATTCCAGTTTGTTTTATCTCTGTCTACAATTGTAAAGCGCAATGGAATCTGCTGCGCTATATAAGACAGTGTAACGGAATCTGCTGCGCTGTATAAGACACTGTAATAAAAATCTGCTGCGCTATATAAGACACTGTAACGGAATCTGCTGCGCTATATAAGACACTGTAACGGAATCTGCTGCGCTATATAAGACACTGTAACAGAATCTGCTGCGCTATATAAGACACTGTAACAGAATCTGCTGCGCTATATAAGATACTGTAGCGGAATCTGCTGCTCTATATAAGACACTGTAACGGAATCTGCTGCGCTATATGACACTGTAGCGGAATCTGCTGCGCTATATAAGACACTGTAACGGAATCTGCTGCGCTATATAAGACACTGTAACGGAATCTGCTGCGCTATATAAGACACTGTAACGGAATCTGCTGCGCTATATAAGACACTGTAATGGAATCTGCTGCGCTATATAAGACACTGTAACGGAATCTGCTGCGCTATATAAGACACTGTAACGGAATCTGCTGCGCTATATAAGACACTGTAACGGAATCTGCTGCGCTGTATAAGTCACTGTAACGGAATCTGCTGCGCTATATAAGACACTGTAACGGAATCTGCTGCGCTATATAAGACGCTGTAACTGAATCTGCTGCGCTATATAACACGCTGTAACGGAGTCTGCTGCGCTATATAACACGCTGTAACGGAGTCTGCTGCGCTATATAAGACGCTGTAACGGAATCTGCTGCGCTATATAAGACACTGTAACGGAATCTGCTGCGCTATATAAGACACTGTAACGGAATCTGCTGCGCTATATAAGACACTGTAACGGAATCTGCTGCGCTATATAAGACACTGTAACGGAATCCGCTGCGCTATATAAGACACTGTAACGGAATCTGCTGCGCTATATAAGACACTGTAACGGAATCTGCTGCGCTATATAAGACGCTGTAACGGAATCTACTGCGCTATATAAGACGCTGTAACTGAATCTGCTGCGCTATATAAGACACTGTAACGGAATCCGCTGCGCTATATAAGACACTGTAACGGAATCTGCTGCGCTATATAAGACGCTGTAACGGAGTCTGCTGCGCTATATAAGACGCTGTAACGGAGTCTGCTGCGCTATATAAGACGCTGTAACGGAATCTGCTGTGCTATATAAGACACTGTAACGGAATCTGCTGCGCTATATAAGACGCTGTAACTGAATCTGCTGCGTTATATAACACGCTGTAACGGAGTCTGCTGCGCTATATAAGACGCTGTAACGGAATCTGCTGCGCTATATAAGACACTGTAACGGAATCTGCTGCGCTATATAAGAAACTGTATATAAATAAATATGCAGCATGCTTCTGTTCCTTATACAACTGCAGCTGTATCTGCATACGGAATGCTACGTTACAGTGTTTTCTAGGAAAACATTGCAGCGCAGCATTTCATATGCAGATAGAGCTGCAGTCACATACAGAATGTAGGTACACCGCATATCATTTTAATCAGCAAGCTCTGCTTGTGTGTCTTCTGCACATAGTGATGCAAATCTGTATTAACACATCCCAGAAGTGGAAAAGTGTTAATAATGAAACAATGAATTTACTTGCTTGTTTTCTTGGGAAACACAATAACCTAGCATTTCATATGCAGATAGAACTGTAGTTGCATACAGAAAATAGGCATGCCACATATCATTTTAATCAACAGATGTTGCTTGTACTTCTGATTTGCATAGCGATGTGGATAAGATAAGTTTGTATGACAAAATTTGCACAAAAAGATGTTCAGCGCTATAGAGTTACCAGCAAGGAGGCTGGATGTTATGTAGACACATCGGTAGGTCTATGTATATAGATGAAGATGTGTACTGCGTTTATATACCTATTTCACTTTTTGATAATGGTAACCGCCTGGGGTCTCACAAACAGTCATGACCTCATATCCCCCCACCTCCCCCATACACACACACTTATTCCCCAAATTAGAACTTGGTTTTATGGTCTGTGGTCTGAGGATGGTCCACTTGTTTACTAATAATGTGAAATTGATTGGATTAATATTGGCCAGTTGGAGGAGGATTACGATCATCCTGCACCTATTCTAAATGTATAAATAACCAAGTAGTGTAGTTGTATATAACAATGGAAGTGAATTTATCTGGGGTACGGTCATTTGGTCTACAGCATGATGGTCGACAGTCATTAGGTCGAAACAATTAGGTCGACGTGGGAAAAGTTCGTCATGGGTCTAGGTCGACATAGGAAAAGGTTGACATGGTTCTAGGTCGACAGGTTATTAGTTCGACAGGTCATTAGTTCGATAGTGTCTAGGTCGACAGTCAAAAGGTAGACATGGGGGTTTTCACTGGTTTTTGAGCCAACGTGTGCCGACAGGCGGTATTTCATGCCCTACCATCCACTAGGGCGTGGTGGGAGAATAAAATAGTGCCCAATGCATAGCGAGCGATGCAAGGGGATGCAGTGCACTTTAAACTGTGTCCATGTCGATTATTCAGGTAAAAAAACAGTGGAAAACACCATGTTGACCTTTTCACTGTCGACCTACACATTGTCCAACTAATGACCTTTCAACCTAGAAACATGTCGACCTAGACCCATGTCAACCTTTTCCAAAGTCGACCTAATGGTGTTGACCTAATGACCATCATGCTATAGACCAAATGATCCCAACCCATTTACCTGGATTAATGTTGTAAAGTCCAAGTTCTAGACTGCAGGAATGAACTAATACTTATATTACAGAAGCATACAATTTAAAAAAAATGTGTTCCACCATGAGGACCTCTTCAGGGGGATATATGTATTCGGCTGTTCTATCCACTTGGTTTTTATTTGGAAATGCCACAAAAAATGTTTCTCCCCCCTGATGCGTTGTATGTGCAGTATCGGTGAGGAAGAGACAGCAGACACTTGGTGCTGGCTGTGCAGCAGCGTCTTCCTGTTCCTACTGCACTTGGTGCGTTTCGTGGCCAGGAGAGGATACATAGAGTGAAGGGTTGGATAAGCAATATGGCTGCCTAAATGCAGCCCCCCGTTCCGCTGTCAGATCCACTTTAAGAATAAGGACATAGAGGGTTTAGGCATTTAGTTGGCTATATTGGAAACCTTATTTAATTATGGGTCCTTAATCCTGTGTTCTCGCTGGTATTTGCCTTGGTGACGTTGTCCGAGGAGCTGCTCATGGTCTTTCTCCTTGTACAGGGAAGATGACATGCTGGATATGGCTCCCATGCTCCAGGAAAACTCCAGACTCGGCTGCCAGATCATCCTCACTAAAGAGCTGAATGGAGCTGAGTTCACACTTCCTAAAGTAACTAGAAACTTTTACGTAGACGGTCATGTGCCAAAGCCACACTGAGGACCAGCGCAGGGAAGGCAACGTATAATGCATTACATGACGCACAAGGGGAAATCCAGCTGCTACGCACAATGCTGTATCCGAGTACTCTTAGTTGTATAAAACTTGCAGACACATTAACCTGGCTTTAACTAATGGTGAATTATACCCTATCCGGACAACAGCTCTCCACAGCTCCCTGGTAACCATGCTGATACCTACACAGATGCGCTGTTACAGCAGGTGATGAGCGCGAATCTCTGCAGACCTGGATCTACTGCGCAGAGCAGTTTGTTTTCAATACTATTCGAATAAATGACACTAAAGAACCGTTGGAGAGGGGAGACGACTGTTACATTTAAATGTTGATAATAAATAGTAGATCTTTGTTTAAAAAAAAAAAAATGTTCCTGGCAACTGTTACTGTTATAATCATAATGCAGAGATTTACTGGGAGATTTTAACCCTTTGATTGCCGACGTTGCTGTAAGAGATCCTCAAAATATCTGCTAAAACTGCCAGCGCCGCTCACTATATAACTTCAATGAATCGACTCGGCTGCATTGGTATTTATTTTTTGCTAAAAGAACAGTTGCTGTGAGTGGTGCTGGCATTTTTAGCGGGTATTTTGAGCATCACTCACAGCAATGTTCACACTCAAAGGGTTAATGAGCAATACCGCTTTCACATCACATTTACTGGGTTGGACCCAGGATCTTGGCTCCGGCACTTTGACAATAAACTCAGGGCAGCCTGGGTTTAACCCTGCTTATATCCCGGGTTGAATTGCCGGGCTGGGTTGGTGGACCCAGGATATAAGGTTTGGTGCTTTCACACCGCACCCGGCAATAACTCGGTTTTGAGGTGATGTGTGAAAAATTCATCTGTAAGTGTTCCTCATTATTTACAAAAAGCTTGAGAAGCCGCTGTGACATCACAGACTCCGCCCTTAGCGTAGGCGTGGTCTGCTTCCCAGTGGATATTAGTGCCTCAATGATGCTACTGGGTTTAGTGGATTGATAGACCCCAATGCCTTATCTACGGCTGCCTTCTGTCTATATTGAATTAATGCGAACAGACATGTTTGTTCAAATATTCATTCAGCCAATACCTCCCTCTTAGAAATTCATACATACAGCATGGTATGGTCAGGCCCCCTCACCCAAAACCCACTGCACCCACAGGGACCCCAATGCTCCCATTGTCCATGAGACACTGAGCATTATTCCATTCTTGTATATTGATTTCTCATGATGCAGTATAACGGATTGGCTGTTGCTAAGGTAAACAGCGGCTCCGTTAGGGCTATTTCACACGCTCCGGCTCCTGCCGGGCGGCAGAATCCCGCACGGCCAGGAAGCCGTGCCGCACACAGTAGTTTACAATGAAGGGGATGCCCACAGCCCAGCAGCTGTCCCTTCCAGTGGTGGGATCTGGCTATAACCGGGCAGCTGGGCCGTGGCCGTCCCGTGTGAATGGACACATTTGTATCCATTATTAACTGCTGTGTGCGGCACGGCTTCTTGGCCGTGCGGGATTTTGCTGTCTGGCAGGAGCCGGAGCATGTGAAATAGCCCTAAGAGCTACATATGGTACTTTTATTCCTTGCCCAATGGGAGACTTTTGCCGTCATGGGGCCTACACACAGGGCCATTTTTGCCTATTTTCTAATTGATCGGTCACTTATAAATTAAGCACAACTCGCTCTGTGTGTACACCCCATAGCGATGGCGGTTCACGGCCCCGCACATCCCCGGCTTGGCTATTTAGCACATGCAGGCAAAATCTAGATAGATCGCCTAGCAAGTGTATACAAAATGTTAGGTAGCGCAGATTGCTTATCAAACATCGCTACGTGTGTATGGGCAATGTAGACACTGGGAAGTTCGGGGGGGAATCTCCTAGCCTACATCACTTAGCACACATCTCAATGTGTGTATGACCCTTTACTGTGTTATAACAAATGAGTTTTTATAAAAAAATAAAAAAAAATAGAACTTTTTTTTATTACGGTACAGTGTTTGGGGTAAGAACATTTAGCGCGGTTGGCGTGATGGCATTACCCAGTTAAACTGACTTTGGCAAATGGGACAGAACCGGAATTGGCTCTCGCACTGCCAGATGTGGCCTTGGTGTATATTTAATTAAGCAATCAACCCTCCCATTAAAAATACTTTCTGCCGGTCAGACAGGGCTGTCACTATTGTTATGGCCGACAGTGTAGTGTGAGAGACGTATTACTCTCCCAAACTTGAACACCAAAGCACTAGAATACAGTGCTGGTTTTAAGGCTAGCCCCTCTTGAGCACAGGTGATTAAGTTTAATTATACCATCTATGCACGCGCATGGATATCTCTAACACCGCTCCTGCTGGGGTACTTTGAGGACTGCGTTTGGGAAGCCACAAATAATTAATCTATAGGTTTGGTTATTAAGGGACATGTTCTAGAAACTGATCCGCGTGTGATCTAAGCACTAGCACATTAGTACCAAGTTCTGGTCTAACAGTAAAATTCAGATTGGTTAGAGCCAGGGTTATATCGTTTTGTGTCTTACATTTTGGGGTGTTTTTAAATACTGGTAGTTTAATTTTTGACAATTAGAAAAGATAAAATTGTATCAAATATTTAAGAGAAAAAAAATACATTTATTTCTTAAATATATTCATGGTTGCTTGGAAGCATATGCCCGTAAATAGGACTCGCGGTCAACAGCGTCAACCCTGGATCCTTGGAATTTAAGGCCATCCATATCTGCGCTGAACAGGCTTTGGGCAGTCTGCGGGTTAAAGTATGTAAACCAGTGGTGGTCAAGCCGGTCCCCTAGATCTACCAACTGTCACATGTCCCAGATCACCTAGCTGGTGCACAGCTGTAGTCAATACTAACTGTCACATGTCCCAGATCACCTAGCTGGTGCACAGGTGTAGTCATTACTGTCACATTTCCCAGATCACCTAGCTGGTGCACAGGTGTAGTCATTACTAACTGTCACATGTCCCAGATCACCTAGCTGGTGCACAGCTGTAGTCATTACTAACTGTCACATATTCAAACCTGCTGCAGTCATTCCGACTATAGATCCAAAGGTGGCCTGAGAAGAATGAACTGTTGGTAGATCTTGAGGACAGGTTTTGCCACTCCTGATGTAAAATACTTTGTTCAGACTGAAAAGTACCCGGCCTTTACCTGGCATTTGAATGCTGGGTAATTTTGCCAAGACTAGTGTGCCCCTCATTCACACTGTGCAGAAAGATCCCAGGTCAAGCTTTTCAACACCAGTCTTTTTCTAGCGTGAACGGTACAACCTGGGTCAAAGAAGAATTTCAACCTGAGTTGCACTGTTCACACCAGAAGACAACCGTTGTTGAAATGCAAATTATGAAGTAGAAATGCTTAACTCAGTAATTTTGCTGTGCGGTAAGAACGGGGTGTAATGCAGAAAGCCAGGTAACCATTAGTGTGTTTTATTATTACTGTTACATCATTTCTATATTTATGGGTTATTCGGAGTTGAAAAGAACAGGTGTTATCTGCTGTACCAAAGATTAGAATCTCAGATTAGCACCCAACCTACAGAGAGACAGGAATAGGCCACATTGTTTTGTGTATGTGGTGAGAAATACTGTTCTGTACTGATGCCTTTGCTGGTTGGTGTGTGTATGACTATTGTACAGCCTGCTAGAGAACGCACAATCAATATGTTCATGTTTACAAGTCAAGATGTTCCTAGGACTTGTCAATAAATAAGTTTCATGCTGTAAACTGGGCTCTATTTTCCTTAATGTCAGTACTAAGTTAATACAGTGGTGTGACATTTACATGTGACAAATCTGCAAATATAGAAGGAGGGGTCAAAACTTTCACCCCGTTGTACATTTAATCAAAACTCAAAAGACACCCCATACCATTGCACCCTCCACTGACCCAAAATTTGCCATTTACAGCCCTCTTCACCTCAAAATGCCATTCATACCTACTACACTTTTTAAATCCCCTACTCACCCCTTACTGGCAGCAGCAGTGACCTACAGCTAATTTAAGGACTCCTCCCTGCCTAAAATTCCATATATTGCTGTAATTACGTGCATAGGAGTCTTGCTCTAAAACAAGGAGGGAGGCTGGTATGGTATAAGGGGTCAATAAGTCACAATGAGAAAGATCGACAATAGACGACACACAAGAAGTTTGACATAAGATTTTCATGTTTTTTTGGGGTGTCTACTTGTAGTTTCATCACACCAAATTAGTGGGGTTGGGATCGTTTGGTCTACAGTATGTTGGTTGACACCATTAGATCAACATGGGTCAACGTCGACAGGTCATTAGGTTGACAGTCAAAATGTCAACATGGGGTTTTTCACTTTTTTTTTTACCCGAATGTTGACACAGTTTGAAGTGCACTGCATCACTCGCCATGCTTCGGGCACACTATTTTATTCTCCCAACACGCCCTATTGCCTTGATGGCTAATCTTGACACTCCAGCTGTTGTTGAACTACACATCCCAGCATGCTCTGCATCAGATTTAGCATGGCCAAATAGCAAAACTGAAGCAGAGCATGCTGGGATGTGTAGTTTAAAAACATCTGGCATGTCAAGGTTAACCATCAAGGTCCTAGTGGATGGTAGGGCATAAAATACCACCTGTCGGCTCAAAAAACTGGGGGGGGGAGGGGGGGGTGTAAGCAGGGAACAGTGTTAGACGGGATGCGGGGCAGGAAAGAGCTGATGGGACATAGATGAAAGCCTGTACATTGTTTTCATTTTGATTTAGAATGTTGACTATTATTGAGTCATTAATAAATACTGTGAAAATAACAATATTTTACAATTAAAAAGTTACAAATTACAGAAATAGAAAGTAAGAAGGTAAATTCATCATGGTATTAATCCCCCTTTCCGAGTACTAAATCCGAGATGAGGCTTCCAAGTTGCTGGATTTATGTAGCGTATTCATTTTATTTTTGAGTCCACTTCCTACTTGAGACTCGCGTGACCACTTGCGGCATTTACACAGCGCTAGCAGTGAATGGCGCCTGTACAGTCTAGAAAGGTGCTGGAGATTCCAGTGACTCGTCTGCAGAAAGGAAGGCTGATCAAATAAAGGACGTAGAAATGTTGTGTCCGTCAGGCACCAGGCTATAGGCTGTGTATGGAGGACGGTGGGATTAGGGAACTGGTACTCCCATGGTTGGGACTTTAGTTTATTCGTCTCTTCTGCTCTGGCAACACAAACTCCATCATATCCACTTTCATGTTCAGTTCTCTCTCCGTTGCGCTCTGCGGAAAAAAAACCGGATTAAACAATATTTGATTTGTAAGTTCCTATATGCTGAATGTAGATATAATGGATGACCTCTGACCTCGGTCTGTGCGTACACACTTGGATGCAGCCGTACAGCATAATGATTCTAAAACCTAAATTATACAATTGACACTACTGTTCAGAGAGCGCACATGACACATATTACTTTCAATTAAACACATTAAAATTTTATTATTGCAATTAATATGTAACAGTGTAAAAAATAAAATCACTAAAAAACAGTGACAGAACTCCAACACCTCTTAGTCGAATAACATGGTTTGTATTATGTTGGAAAGTGTCCTGGTGTAACCTTATTGTAAGGTGCACTTACAGCTTTGTGACGCAAACACTGTGTCTGGGAGCCGTCCGCACGCTGTCAAATGGGGGCCGACACTCACAGTAAAGAGTTTGCTGCCGCTGCTCTCCAATCATCAGTCTCTGCGTGTAGTGTGCTGCAGAAGAGTTGTGCCGGCTTATAAGTGAAGCCTGGGGGTCACACCCGTGTTGGGGTCTGTAACCACTTGTTTAGCAAGGTCTCTTCAAGGTCACTTGCTAAACAGTGGTTACAGACCCCAAACACGGGTGTGACCCCGAGGCTTCACTTATAAGCCGGCACAACTCTTCTGCAGCACACTACACGGAGAAACGGATGATCAGAGAGCAGCGGCAGCAAACTGTCCTTACTGTGAGTGTCCGCCCCGGCTGAGAGCGTGCGGACGGCTCCCAGACACTGAACTAGTGAGCTGGTCTCACACTGAGGTCTGATTCCAGCCCAATATTAATAAGCTAGCTGGACTACTAGCTCTGGACTTTGTGTTTGCGTCACAAAGCTGTTAAATGCACCTTACAATGAGGTTACACCAGGACACTTTCCAACATAATACAAACCATATTATTGGACTAATAGGTGTTGGAGTTCTGTCACTGTTTTTTTGTGATTTTATGTGCTATAAAAAATAATTTGTATAAATTTTTATAAATGTTACATATTAATAATATTTAAATGTGTTTAATTGAAAGTAATCTTTAAGTGTCACATGTGCGCTCTCTGAACAGTAGTGTCAATTATATCATTTTGGTATTTTTTGAGTGATACAGAGATCCTCATTGAGAGCACTTTGAACTATATAATTGATACTTATTAAGATAAAGATAATTTTTTGTGTGCCCGATTTCGGCCTCTATCTCCCTCTTTCTGTGTGCCGGAGGGTTGTGTGTCTAAATAGATCACAAATACCCAGAGACACGCGGAGGGGGAGTGACCGTACGGTTTCGAGATTCTAAAACCGTTAGATTTTCATAAATTAACCTAGAAAAACCAGTGTAAGAAATAGATGTTCTGTAATAAGTTGAGAGCACAGTATTTGTTTAAAGATGTTAAGGGGGATATTCAATTGCTAACTACTTGCTAAAATCCCCAGGGTACGAGAAAAGGCGCTACAATTAAATATCCACACATCTAAAAATCAGGGGTCCACACACAGAATAAATGGGTTTTGACATATTCTACACAGATCTGTTCAGTCCATCAGACATTCACATAGGGGTTATAACCACTAATTGAATATCTCCCCCTGTGCAGTAATAAAAGCTTTTTAGATAGTTATGGTGACCACTCCGGATATCCTTATAGTCTACAGTATAGGGGGGGCATATGACCACTTACTCATCTCACCGCTCAACTATTTTAAGATATTCCTCATTGACCTCCCCATTGCTCCCCTCCAATCTGTTCTGAACTCTGCAGCTAGACTTCTCTTCCTCTCCTGCCACTTCCCTTCAACAAAAATCTGAACTGGAGCCCCTACCGAATCCTCTTCCAACTCCTCACATACAGGCCCTCTCTAATGCCACTGCTCCCTGCATCTCCTACCCGGTGACTGTCTATACCTGCATCTATTCTCACTCTGTCCATATCTTCCAAGGACAGCCCGCAAAGACCTCCTTTGCTCCCCTACATTTGCCTGTACTGAGCTCGCTGCCTAGGTGTCATTCTTGACTCTGAACTTTCTTTTGTACCCCACATTCAATCTGTCTGGAAATCATGCAACATGCACCTAAAAAAACATTCAGAATTAGCCCTTACCTTACAAAAGACCTTGAAAAACTCTAATCCATGCTCTCATCATCTCACGCATTGATTATTGCAATAGTCTCCTTATTGGCCTTCCCCAATACAGACTCTCACCACTACAGTCCGTCATGAATGCAGCTGCGAGGCTAATCTTCCTAGCCAGACGTTCATCATCTGCAAAGCTACTCTGTCAGTCACCTCATTGGTTACCTGTATTCTACCGTATTTAATATAAAATTTTATTACTCACACACAAAGCCATAAACCAAACTACACCAACATACATATCTTCTCTTATCTCTAAATATCTTCCAACCCGACCTCTACGCTCCTCACAAGATCTGCGTCTCTCATCAACACTCATTACTCGATCCCATTCCCGACTGCAGGACTTTCTTCGGGCTGCACCCACTCTGTGGAATGCCCTCCCAAGCACAATAAGACTCTGCTCTAGTCTTCGAAACTACAAGCGCTCCCTGAAAACTCATCTCCTCAGGCAAGCTTATCAAATTCCAGAACAGACACCTAACCTTCATATACCATTCCTATCCAATCACATCCCCACTGTATAGGCCACACATATCCACTCTATCCCTTTAACATTTTCCATCCTCCTGACCCCTGACCAAACTGCTGGGTCACCGTATCTTACAGCAGACCAGGAACCTTGCATTCTGGTGGAAATAATGCAATAAAGATTACAGTATCTATCCTTTTGTAACGATGCCTATTTCCCTATAGATTGTAATCTCATACCTTTGACCATAAAATACTAAATGTCAACCTTCCAACCTATTTCATATGTCGAACGAAGCCTGGTCACCCTTTAGTGGTTGATCCAATATCCCAATGTAGTTACTGTAATGCCAAGTTCTGTGTACCCTGTATAGTAATGTGTGCCGTAAGTTCGGCAGTACCAGCCACCTCTGGCGCCTTATAAATAAAATGTAATAATAAATATTAATACTACATTATCCCATATATAATCACTTACAAGTTCTCGCTTTGCTTCTTCTATCTTCAACTGAGCCTGGGACAGATTCTGAAAAATAGTGGTTGGGTTACTAGGAGGTCAGAGTATAACATGTAGCGACCGTATACATAACATCAAGCCGTATATAAACACTGGAAGTAATAACGTAACAGCGGAATGTAGCGTAACCAGTAGGAATGTGCGACAGAAAAGGGTGCACGATAAAACAATCATTTATGTCCTTCAATATTTATAACACGAGACACATTCTAGCCAATCTAGATGGTATATCTCAGGGTTAACTGCGCTGTTTGGACTGAATGCATGCAAAAGCTCTCATCCTCCCTGTACAACGAGGCAGCTCATTACGGGCCTGTCCACACACAACCTGCCGTCACTTCAGTGATCTCGCCAGAACGGAGAATCACTGCACCCAAAAGCTAAAACTATCATCAATTATTGAACGCCGCTAAATAATTACAGTTCTTCCAGTTGTAAATAGGATTACTACATGGAAACAGATGCGCCTCACGCAGACATGGCTGTCCATTCCCCCCACCGACGGTAACTACAGTACTCACCGGAGTCAGGTCCAGGTAAGAGTTCAGCTTCTCCTTGGCAACCGTGGATTGTGACGTAAGTTCATTCAGCGTCTGAGACAATGAGAAGAATCGATCATTTGGGTCAGCGATTAACCCCTCGTTCTAGCCAAACACAACCTGTAACACTGACAATCGCAGTGTAAGGACAGACCTCAGAGAGAGACACCAGCGATCGGTGTGTTAACGAATCCTCCATGCCTGCCGCAGACAGCTTCTCCTACAGAGGAAACACATCGGTGACTAAAGGAAGAACAGTTACAGTCACTTCAGGGGGGCAGATGTAACACGTGCAGAGAGAGTCAGAAGCGGGTGCTCTGAAACATAACCTAACTTTTTCATATAACCACTGCTTAGAGAAACCAATACTTTGAAGGCCTCGCCTATGGTATTGTATTTCTATTATCAGGAGATATCACATATTTGTCAGATCTGTATTACATCTCCCTTTAGATCCTATACTAAGGATATAAAAGTTACTCCTCTCAAGTCCCGTATTTATGTTATCAGAGCCTTAACCGCCTGCATTACGTATTCCTATCAATCAGAAGCAGCCACACCCCCGAGGATCTTGCATTTCTATTCAATGGCAGCAGCCACACCCTTGAGGACCTTGCATTTCTATTCAATGGCAGCAGCCACACCCTTGAGGATCTTGCATTACTATTATCTGCACGGGCCCCACATACCTTAGCAGCCTGGATCATGTATTTATATTCCTCTGATTTATCTTTGAGTTTCTTTAGATTTTGTGATCTAATCTCCACTTTCGCCTTATCCAAACCACACTGCTCCTCTGCTTTCCTGAGGTCCCTGAAGTCAAAATTACATATTAAGTAAATGTTAAATCTCATCATATGAGAAACACAAAGCTGCAGTTACTGCTCTCCGCTAATCAAATGTTAAGAGGCACCATTTTCACAGACTCGCACATACCTACCAACATGCATACAATAATGGGAAACTAAATACAGGCAGGGACAAGCGGTGAGGTCAATGGCTGAGGAGGCACTGGCTAGTACCACAGCCAGATTTACACACAATATATGAGCCAAAAGGTTCATGTGGGCATTACCCCAGGTTCAGCAGTATATATATAGCAATTTTAATAACTGGGCTTGTATAGCCGCTGTAGCGGTGTACTCACTGTTGCAAGCTTTTCTCCAGCACCAGAGTGTTTGTAAGCTTCTTCCTTAGGTTTGTCAGCTCCGCCTCCAGTTGCTGGTTACTGGCCTCAATGGTCACCAGCTCAGAGCTCAGTTCATTGACAGCAGGAATGTAGCTGGGATAAAGGCAGCAAGCTGTATTCAGTTACAATGATCGGACTCCAATAAAACAGCCCTAAAGCTCATCACATCGTCACATTAACCATCCTTATCTACAGGGGCAGGAATGAATGAATTGGTTCTGTTACTTACCATATACTATCAGGGCGTCTGTCCCTTCCCATGAGAGGAAGGATGGTAGTGCTGCCATGTGAAGGCAGTGGGCACCTAATCCATACGCCGCTGCAGAAACCGTTCACGTACAGTGAACTAGAGAAGACACACTAGTTGTTGTTCTGAAGGGTGGTGAGCATGGCTGTGGTATACTACGGTGACACTCATCATGTCAACTATCATAGAACTGACGAGAATATCAACATGCATGTCACCACTGCTGAAATATCGACATGACGAACCTTCCCTTGTGGGGTTTTCACCAGCAGTTTCCAGCGGTCACATGAGGAGCGGTTCTGGCAGAGTCATCTAATGTGCAAGTGTGCATACAGTCCCCCATACCCTAATCCTACCCCTCCACCCTAGTGCCTAACCTCACCACTGGTAGACTAACCCTAAGAGTTCACTAGTGCCGCACTCTAACCTCTAATAGCTTAATCCCAACTGCCCAACCCATCATCTAACCCTAAACATCCCCTAATGATGAACCGTGAACTCCCCCTAGTGATCAACACCCCACATACAATGTACACAGGGAGATGTGCTGAGCGATGCTAGATCGCTCAGCACACAGTGATGTGTCAGCGCTGGGTGCTGAGCAATCTGTCAGGGCCAGTGTTCTCCAGTGAGAGACACTGGCCCTGCCCGGCATGCTGGATATTAATTGCCGCGTGATAGCGATGCACGGGGGTCACGCATTGCTATGGCCCCTACACACCGGGTGATTTCTGGGCATTTTCTAAGCGATTTCACTAGATTGCTTAGAAATCGCCCAGTGTGTAGGGCCCATGACCCTCTCATCCTGGATCTTTACCTGAATGTGGACAATTAACATTAAGGATGTTGACACTTTAAGATCGACATTATAACTGTCAACATTATGATTGTGGACCTTATAACCGCATCCAAGGAAACAGCCATTATAGCACTGGAATAATCAAGTGTCAAATAATGGGAAAGCACAGGAGTTATAGACAGACAGCCTGGATAAGACCAAACTAATAGAAGACTATCCAGAAATCGCACACAAGTAATTGTACCTGGCCAGCGACGAGTCCTTTATCTGCAGCACAAGGCAGCTGTCCACTAGCTGATTCAAGTAAGTGTTTCCCATGCGAGACAGATTGGCATAGGATGGACCCAGACTGTCTGCCAGTAACTCCTGTAAGCTTCTGCCTGGGGAAACACACAGGGACGACAATAATTATAATGCAGAAACAAATACACACAATACATAGGTTCTAGAATTATTGTATTCATATCATTTAGTTATACAACGCCAGCAATATATCCAGGCCTGCATAAGTGCTAATAAAATTAATTTAAACGCAGTCAACATGAGTTGTTGAACAAAGGTGATTGGCGCATAGATATCCGATACACATCAGCTGCTTTGCAAACGTCATCTCACCAATTGTAACATCCGTGAGGGAGGCCAATATCACCATGGCAACCGTCCAAATACCACAGTATGTCACCTGGGTATGACGGATAGTGTCAGTGTGATATTGTGATGATCACCAACCATTCAAAACAAATCGATTGTCCGTGGTCAATGTTTAATATGTTTATTAATGGCAGAGAACCAGATGGTTTGCAGACATCGATGGTGGTTAAGTGCCTGGGGTTTTGTGTGGGTTTTTTTGCTGTTTACAGAGTGCTGCTGCCCAGAGCCGATAGGCGATCAGCTAGCAGTCCTGAACAACCCTTGATTATTAAGCCTGGTACACACAGAGTGTAGATTGGCCCGATATATTGCTCCGATCTGGACACATCGTTCAGTGTATATTCCAGATACGTGGGTGACCGCAATCGCATGCGATGTTGACCAGTCAGCCGTGATATCACATGTGGCACAATGTATGCTAATTAAGGACAAGACTGTGATCTTTTCATCCTTCATTAGATCATTCTGATGTCTACCCAGGATCCAATATTTTAACTATAGTTACTTTCCATCTGTGGTGTGTGCCACCATTGACATCGATGGAGGCCACACCAATGACCATGCCTAGCGTTAGTCCTGTAAACTATATCATTGGTAATCAATCTGATCCTATATAATATATTGCATACGTAAAACCCTTACCGCGTCTGCACTCACCAACGCCTAAACAAGGCTGCATCTCTTAGTGACACACACACACACATTCATTTTGCTTTTATTTGGATCACCTATATCATATATAGAAGTTACCTTCAGCTTTGACCTCTGCAGTTTTCAGTTTCTGGTCTTCTATTACTAGGGTCAGGTCTTTATCCCGAGCCTCATTCCACTCCGCCAGCTGGTACAGGATCTCCACTGTGCGGGTGTTCACTTCATAGGACGGCAGCGCTCTGTCCCCGTAGATTTTTTTCAGCCACATAAAAATCTGTATGAAGAACAGAAGTCAGCGCAGGATACGTACATTATATAAAGCAGGTTGTTATTTTTCTGTCTCTGGCTGCAAACTGAGCAGCTGAAATAACAGCTATGCTGAAAGCAGGCACCCAACTCATAGAAAAGGGGTCTGGGACATGTAGTGCACCCACAGAATGACAGGCCATGCTGGGAAATGCAGTGCACCCACAGAATGACAGGCCATGCTGGGACATGCAGTGCACCCACAGAATGACAGGCCATGCTGGGACATGCAGTGCACCCACAGGACGACAGGCCATGCTGGGACATGCAGTGCACCCACAGGACGACAGGCCATGCTGGGACATGCAGTGCACCCACAGGACGACAGGCCATGCTGGGACATGCAGTGCACCCACAGGACGACAGGCCATGCTGGGACATGCAGTGCACCCACAGGACGACAGGCCATGCTGGGACATGCAGTGCACCCACAGGACGACAGGCCATGCTGGGACATGCAGTGCACCCACAGGACGACAGGCCATGCTGGGACATGCAGTGCACCCACAGGACGACAGGCCATGCTGGGACATGCAGTGCACCCACAGGACGACAGGCCATGCTGGGACATGCAGTGCACCCACAGGACGACAGGCCATGCTGGGACATGCAGTGCACCCACAGAACGACAGGCCATGCTGGGACACGCAGTGCACCCACAGAACGACAGGCCATGCTGGGACACGCAGTGCACCCACAGAACGACAGGCCATGCTGGGACACGCAGTGCACCCACAGAACGACAGGCCATGCTGGGACACGCAGTGCACCCACAGAACGACAGGCCATGCTGGGACACGCAGTGCACCCACAGAACGACAGGCCATGCTGGGACACGCAGTGCACCCACAGAATGACAGGCCATACTGGGACACGCAGTGCACCCACAGAATGACAGGCCATACTGGGACACGTAGTGCACCCACAGAATGACAGGCTATGCTGGCACTGGCAGTTCACCTCACAGACTGGCAGGCCATGCTAGGACTGGCACTGCCTCCACAGACTGAGAGGTCATGATCGGACTGCCAGGGCATGCTGGGATCTGTAGTTCCCGCACAATGTACAGCGGCGGGGAACACACCAATCATTACCTTAGTGCTCTTCTCGTCCATCTCTCGCCTCTCACTCACCGGCGCCGCCAAGCTCGCGCCACACAGGTTCATGCGGCACGTGACCACAACGGCAGCCAATCAGAGAAGGGGAGATGCTGCCAGGGTACGCGACTTCCCGCATCTTAGCCGAGCCGCCATGTTGCTTGGGGAAGGCAACTCACAGTACGCTAGTGCCGATGATCGGCGCCGCTACGTCACCACCATGACGTCATCCGCGGTCACGGTGATGTCAAAGTTCACCGCAGTCAGCCACCATCCTTCCATGTTACTCAGACTCTCATATATAGCTGTGTGTGTCTATATGGGATAGTGCAGCACTTCTGCTTTGCTGTGTACATAAATATATCATCTGGTTTGGGTCTTAGTACATGGAGAGATGTTTATATTCGCTGTCATGGTCTAACTGGCAATATACAGACAAAGGGGCATCCTGTTGACCTAGTACATGGAAAAGGTCTATAGCCTTCCCCCAAATGCATACCCTCCAACATCTGAAGGGCAGAAATCAGTACACATTAAGAAAGGGGTGTGGCCACATGTACACAGGGCGTGGTTATGTGTAAATGGGGCGTGGCCATACCTCCTTTCCGAATGTGTACTGGGCATTTTTTTTCTTTCATAAGGTGATACTCCTTAACTTTTAAGAAGCACTAAGTGCTGTTGGGCTGAATTCCTTTAAAGGGACGTGTCACAGATTTGTAATAAATGAATTTATTTTCAATGTTCTTTTATTATGAAATGAATACATATTTACTAAGTAGGACAGTTTACAGGGGCAGTGTACACTGCATGTCACATCCATCACAGGCATCCAAGTGCCGCCCTAGGCACGTGCCTCATGTGCCTAATGGGAAATTTGGCTCTGATGTGAAGCTCCCAGTGGATTGCTGGTCAAATAAAAGCACAAGGAGATGCTGATGACGCTGCAGACAGATACGGAAGTGACACAACGTGGTCCGTCTCCGTGGCAACAGGAGACTTCTTCAGCCATCAGAAAACTTCTTCCACCATTACCAATATTATTTTCAAGTACTCCCAACTGGTCTAGAGTACACCCACGGATACGTGTACCCAGTGCTATTTTTCAGCAGGAACCAGCAGGAACTCAGATCCTGAACCTCTAATTAAATATGACATCATCAGGAACTAAAAATGTACTTTCCATAAGATAAGTATTATTTTAAAGTCACCTGTGAGTGCCTTTGTTTCTAAATACAATATATACATCTATGTCTCCCTCCCTCTCTATTATATATATTATTTTTTATTTAATTGATCCACCCCCAGACCTGGAGTTCCTGCACCTGTTTTTCCAGAAAAATAGTACTGCCTGTACCGCATGTTGGGAACCGCTGCTTTAGATGTAGGCCTGCTGGATTTGTATCTTGATGAACCGTTCAATAAAATGTTATAAAAAAATCCATATTGTACAGGAATAGGGGGCCGATTCAAACCCATTTTCAATGGTGGGGTATATACGCATGTGCACACCCTCTGTGCGAATGTCCTCGTCAAGGCTTTTGCTAGTGCAGGGGAGGGTGCGGGCAGGCAGGGTGCATTATTAGGGTAACGCCCAATGTTTATGGTTGTCCCCATGAAAATGCTGGGTGTTTTTTTTTAAGGGGAAACCATTTACAAGGCATGGTTTTACTGTGTAAGTGATTGCCTCTTTTCCCGCGTCTATTCCCGCAGCCAGGGGGCTGGGGGCATGGCTAGAGGCTCACAGAGCCTCTGGGTCATGCCTCCATAGCGGCAAAATGGGGGTGTGGCCTTGTGGGGGAGTCGTGAGTATAGGCCACGCCCCCGAAATGTCAAGCGCGCCTTCGGCGCGCAGCAGCAGCGTCCCCCCTTCGGGTATGGCAGAGTTGGGAGGTATGGTACTATGTAGAGGGTGTAGCAGGAGAACAACCTGTTGCAAAGGCACCAGAGCATTGAGGGTCCTTTATCAGTGATAACGTTTTATTCACAGCTTATCGCTATTCACGTAGCCCGGACCATAAGGAAATGTAAGATTTACTATTCGGCTTTCTTTTTTTTCATTCACTTTTGGTTATCCATACACGTACAGTGTCAATGTGGCATAATAAGAACTGGGGACAATGGCCCTTATTCAGATCTGATCGCAGTACAAATTTGTTCTCAAAATGGGCAAAACCATGAGCACTGCAGGTGGGGCAGATGTAACATGTGCAGAGAGAGTTATATTTGGCTGGGGTGTGCTGAAGCTGAAATCTAAATTGCTGTTTAAATATAATGCAGCCCGTATTTACCCTGCACAGAAACAAAATAACTCACACAAATCTAACTCTCTCTGCACATGTTACATCTGCCCCACCTGCAGTGCACATGGTTTTGCCCATTTTGAGAACACATTTGTACTGCGATCAGATCTGAATAAGGGCCAATGTGGCTTAATATGAACTGGGGGCACTAGTGGCATAAAGTGAAGTGGAGCACATTAGCTTTATCAACACATTTGTGGTGCTGGCCACTTCTGGGTTGGGCTGTCACCTCATTAGGCCCTACAATGGGAAATATGCTGCAATTTGCTGGTCCATGAACGAGGGGCAGTGTTTAATTACACAAATCACACCACTAAGCCCCAGGATGCTGGATGGTTCTCCGACAGTCGGGATTCTCCAACATTGGAATCTCAACTGCTAAATGGCAGACAGTCGGTATCCTGACTGCCAGGGGCTATTTTCCCCTGTGGGGTCCTCGACCCCCATAGAGGGAGAATAGAACCGTTAGCTAGCGCAGTGAGCCACCAAGCCGGCAAGGGGCTCTGATGCACTCACCTCCCTGTCGGACTACTGACGTTCTGGATTCTGATATAGGAGAAACGACCGTCAGAGAAACGACCGTCGGAGAAACGACCGTCGGAACCCTGACGGTCAGGGACGCATACCACACCCAAGCCCGTTCCCGCATCTTTACTAGGAAGTGGCTGGGATGTGGGAGCCTACTAGTCTGGGGTTACAAGGACTACTCAAAAATTTGGAGTCTCCTACAACTTCTGGCAAAGTAGGCGAATATTTATCATACATTATACTTCTTAATAACTTAATAATTTAATACTACAGAGACTCGGGTGCACTCCCCATCTCGACACCTACACTGCCTCACTACTGTGCATCTTTTAACTGTGTATGGTTCAATAGATCTACATTAGGGTTAGGTCTACAGTAGGGAGGCGCACCATAATATCCCTTTAATCCGGAACGCTTATGAATGACACAGGTTACTTGATTCGCTGGCATAAGGCTGCATCCCACCTGGTCCTAATCAGCCACAGAACCTGTGTCATTTATGAGTGTCCACAGTTTAAAGGGATGGTATGGTAAGCCTAGCAATAAGTCGATCTCAAATGGTCGACATGGAAAAGGTCATCAGGGTCAAAATGGCAACAGTTTCAAATGATCGAAAAAGACACGGTCGACACAATTTATTTCATTTTGGGTGTTTTTATCCACCAAATCTCTCATTACTGCACCGCCTCTGCCGCCGCGCATCGGGCAAGGTCACTATTCACAATTATAGTCCACGTAGAATGGTAAAGGGTAACATTTTGAAAAACGTGAAACAAAAATTTGTCGTCCATTGTCACGTTGATCATGTCAATGACCCAACTTTGGACATTTGCATACCCTCCAACTGTACCGAATATCCCGGTACAGTGACGTTTTTTAACGGTCTGTACCGGCAAACCAAAACCGTACCGAATGTACCGTTTTTTTTGCCTTTGTCCCGACTCCCGGCTGTCACTCCGGGATGTCACTGAAGGTGCGCTCTCCCCGGGCAAAGCACCCGTACCCAAGGGTCCATTGCGGGTCCCGGGGCAGCGTGCGATGCGTCATAAACGTCATGACATCACGCGCCGGGACCCGGCGCACTCAGTGTACAGGACTCTGTGGTTAGCTCTCTTCTGCATGCGCAGTGGCGTCTGATTTCTGGGCGCAAAACGCAGCAGAGAGAGCTGCCGGGGCTGTATACAGCTTGGGTGCGGTGGCCACCGGACGAGGGGATCCAAATCATCAGGTGCAGCCTGGCGAGGCTTTTAGCACATGAAGCAGCAAGGAAGGTGGCTATACCAGTTATTTATCTCTCTTATCATTTGTGCGACATTTGCTGCACCTCATGTGATATCTGATGGCTGCTGGCATATTAAATAAATAATGAATTTATTTTCAATGTTCCTTCCTATAATATTATGAAGAATTACTTTTTTTTACATTTAAAATGTAAAAAAAAAAAAATTATTCATGTAGGCAGAACAACATGTCACAGTTAGTGGCTTTTCGGTACTTATGTAATATCTGGGCTCCCGTTTTTCTTATGAGACCGCGTCCGCTCGCCACACTATATAAAATCAACTCCATGCGTAGTTGGATAGTAGGGGTATGAAAAAATGGGTGCATTTAACATGGGAGCCCAGATAATACATAAGTACCAAGCTTTTTTTATAAATGAGGGCTTATAAGTAATAAATAAAAATAATACAATTAGGCGGGTGCCTAGGGGCACCTCGTCCCTAAATCCGCCCCTGCCCTCAGACATCAGCGATCATCTTCTGCCCTGCACTGACACAGGTGACGGAAGCAGCGGCATTAATCCTACAGGCGTTAGCGGGAACCCCGGGGACAGTACACAGCCAGCAGCCAGACACAGAGGGACCTGATTCCTGACCGCACATTACTCCTCCGCTCAGGGCCGGCACAGGGGGCTCTCGATAGGAGCGGCCATGCTGGGCGCCGACTCCTAAGGGCGGCCTCAGTCTGAGACGGATACAGGAGGAGGCAGGTGGTTCCTGGGCAGGTCCAGGCAGCGTGAAGCGCCGGGGGGTTGTGGGTGCAGCGGCGGAGTGGGCAGTCCGCATTGTCCAGGAAGCGCTGAGTGAGTGGACACTGCGGACAATCAGCGGCCTCGGCTGCTTATTGGCAACCAACCAGCCCCGTTCTAGCCACATAACTTCCATTCTCTACTCCCTCCACTGGCTGCCTGTAACATGGTAAATAATCAAGATCAAATTACTGAGTTTCAAAGCCCTACATGACCAAGGACCAAGGTACCTGAACCGGCTTCTGATTCCATACTGTCCCACCCAATTACTGTAATCTGTAGATGAAGGACTGTTAGCAGTACCTAGAATCCCCCGTAATTCATCTGGGGGTTGAGCTTTTAGTCATGCGGCTCCCACTCTATGGAACTCACTTCCTCACACAGTTCGGGAGACCCCCACTCTAGAATGCTTCAAATACAGACTCAGGACTTTCCTGTTTACTCAAGCGTTTCCTTAATTCCCTTAAGAATTGTTTATGAAAAGCTTTTCTGTACTTTATTGTTCCTGTACTGTATTACATTCATTCTATCTGTTAAGTGCCTTGGGTCCTATTGGAGAAATAGTGCCATATAAATAAAATTATTATTATTATTATTATTATTATTATTATTATTATTATTATTAAGTACTGGTAAGGATGCCAGTTTAGGAATGTAAGTTTACTGGGAGAAAAACGTAAGGCCTGGAAGGTTAGCACTTGGGGTGTGGGGGGTGTAAGGGTGAAGGGGGTGGGGAAAGGTTAGAGTTAGGCTGTGGGAGGGAGGGTTAGGCACTTAGAAGGTGGGGGTAGGGTCAAGCTGCAGGTCAGGGGGGTTATGTTTAGGCACCTGAATGTTTTTGGGAGCAGAATTCTACTGTACGAACACTGTTCATGATGCTACCAGTGAGTTACTGCAATTGGTAAGTTACTATTATTACTATACAAAGGAAAAGGATCTTGAAATGTTAAGTTCTACATCAGCAGAATCTGCAGCATCCCTGCAGTCAGACGTGTAATTCCCAGCAGGGACGACGAGGGATGAGGACTGCATTAGTGCTACAGATGGGCGGCTTGTCGCTAGCACAGATCGAAAGGGCCTTAGTTTTGGTTAAAACATTTTAAAGATTAATTGTGAGCTCCCTCTCTCCACTTTAATGTTAGTTTATTCCTTACGGTCAGAGGAAAATAATCTTTAATAAACTCAGAGCTGCCATATGCCAGTATTTAAAAAGCTCTCTGACTTTATATCCAAGTTATTTACTATGGTTTAGCTAAGAAGGGGTTTAACTCCCAAGTGTAGAGTACTTAAACTGGCAGGGGTCTGTGCTGAGTGTAGGGGGGCTGTAATCTGATTTATATCTATGTGCATATGTGAGGTCTGATCTGTGACCGCACTGGAGAAGATCTCGGCCGCTGATCTCTGTGTAATCTTACATTACAGCTATACACGAAGCAGCATGTATAGAAATATCCCTGAGATCCAGTATAAACGCACTGACAATATCTGAATGTGATGCTGTTCTAAACATCTCGAAATCCAGAGTTCCATGTATAATGTGAAACAAACCCCTAAACCACTAATCACACCCAAACCTTTACGTGGACCCTAATAACGTAGCATGTACCCTTGCATGGCGCACTCCACTACCGCTGTGCTCAGCTCACTTTACCATTCCCAATCATAGTCCACGTGGTTGGTGAAGTATGGAAATAAAATGAAAAATAAATATCAAGAAAAACTCATGTGTCCACTATTGCCATATTGACCTTTTGTTTAGTTGACCTTGTGTCTAGATAAATAGTTCCTGCATTAAATAAAATTAATTGGATAATTAGCATTTAACACACAAGTCATAGTGCATACCTCCCGACTTTTCACTGCTCCGAAGCGGGACCTTTGGGGGAAATTTGTGGGCATGGCTTAACAGTGAGGGGGCATGGCCATCAACAGGGGCGGATTGGCCATTATATTTACCGGGAACTTTCCCGGGAGGCCGCTGCTACTGAGGCCGAATTAGGCAGCAGGGGCAGCACTGAGCACAAATTACAGCTGAGCAGAGCTGAGCCAGCGCTACAGGCAGGACTCAGGAGGCCGGCAGCTCACCTCAGGCTCAGCCGCCCGCTGAGCAGTAGGCGGCGTCAGTGGCAGCAGGCTCAGCCCAGTGAAGTCCCTGTGTGGTCTCCGAGTCTGACTGTCACTGCTAGTGGCTGCAGTGTAGTCAGACATAGTGGCCCGGCCCCGCCTCCTCCTGCCCACTGTTCTCCTGAGCCAGCGGCGCTAGTCTACTCACAATGTGTGACGTCAATTGCGCCGCCTCCTTGAGGACCCTCTGCGCCGCCCATCGCCTTTGCCAGGCAGTGATCAATAAAATACAAATATGAGAACAGTCCCGCTGGGTCCCCGATCAGCGGCTGCCGACGCCGCCCCCAGTGCACTAATATTGTCTGTGGCTTTGCCCCCTAACGCCCGCTGTTCTCCGGGACTCAGAGAACAGCAGGCTGGACTCGGAGGAGGTGAGGCCGCATCTAGTTACTAGATGCTTCCTCGCCTCCTCCTGCCTGCTGTTCTCTGAGTCCCGGAGAACAGCGGGCGTTAGGGGGCAAAGCCACAGACAATATTAGTGCACTGGGGGCGGCGTCGGCAGCCGCTGATCGGGGACCCGGCGGGACTGTTCTCATATTTTTAGTTTATAATCAGGCCACCAGGGTCACTCACAGCCTCAGGGTGGAATAGATTTTATATTTTAAATGAGAGGACAGAGGGCGGGAGGAGGCGGGGCCGCTTAACAGGGCATGCCAGGCACTAGTAGGCACTGTTCGCCGGGCTTGGGAGTGGGAAGACTTACTATCTCCTCAGTGGACTGGAGAGGTCAGGTGACACTGACAGACAGACAGTCACTCTGCTCTGCTCTGTGACTGTCTATGTGAAATGTGCGTGTTTGGTGACGTCATGACGTCACTGCGCACATTACTAGAAGCGCAACCTGTGCTGGGGCAGGGCGGGAGGAAGCTGCCAGTGCCACTGCCAAACGGTGACTGTCTCTGCTGCGCAGCAAAATAAAGGAGACAGAGAAGACTGCACTACTACCTGCCAGCAGAAACTCATTGGTAAGCACTGCCTGGGCTGCAGTGTGTGTGTTTTAAGTCTACGTTTTCCCTGTATTCTGTCACATTGCCAAGAATTGTATTGATAACCCGGCAATATAGACCCATCCAACTGGGTGGGGGCCCTTGACAACAAAATTGTGCCCCCACAGACACCAAAACCACCCCCCCCCCCTGGTACCTGGGCGTTATGTATAGGCAGCGCTACTAGTGTTGGCAACTGGTGTAAGCAACGCTACTCCTGTCTGCATCTGGTGTGGGTGTTACGCAGCGCTACTACTGTCAGTAACTGGTGTGGGTGTTAGGTATAAACAGCGCTACTACTGTCGGCAACTGGTGTGGGCATTATGCATCGTTACTTCTGTCGGCAACTGATGTGGATATTAGTTATAAGCAGCGCTACTACTGTCAGCAACGTGTGAGCATTCGCTAAAAGCAGCGCTACTACTGTCAGCAACGTGTGAGCATTCGCTAAAAGCAGCGCTACTACTGTCAGAAACTGGTGTGGGCATTAAGTAAAAGCAGCGCTATTACTGTCAGACACTGGTGTGGGCATTAAGTAAAAGCAGCGCTATTACTGTCAGAAACTGGTGTGGGTATTAAGTAAAAGCAGCGCTATTACTGTCAGAAACTGGTGTGGGTATTAAGTAAAAGCAGCGCTATTGTGGGCATTAGGTATAAGAAGCACTACTACTGTCAGACACTGGTGTGGGCAATAAGTAAAAGCAGTGCTACTACTGTCAGACACTGATGTGGGCATTAAGTAAAAGCAGCACTACTACTGTCAGGAACAGGTGTGGGCATTAGGTATAAGAAGCGCTACTACTGTCAGACACTGGTGTGGGCATTAAGTAAAAGCAGCGCTACTACTGTCAGACACTGGTGTGGGCATTAAGTAAAAGCAGCGCTACTACTGTCAGACACTGGTGTGGGCATTAAGTAAAAGCAGCGCTACTACTGTCAGACACTGATGTGGGCATTAAGTAAAAGCAGCGCTACTACTGTCAGACACTGGTGTGGGCATTAAGTAAAAGCAGCGCTACTACTGTCAGAAACTTGTGTGGGTATTAAGTAAAAGCAGCGCTATTGCTGTCAGCAACTGGTGTGGGCATTAGGTATAAGCAGCGCTACTACTGTCAGACACTGGTGTGGGCATTAAGTAAAAGCAGCGCTACTACTGTCAGACACTGGTGTGGGCATTAAGTAAAAGCAGCGCTACTACTGTCAGACACTGGTGTGGGCATTAAGTAAAAGCAGCGCTACTACTGTCAGAAACTGGTGTGGGTATTAAGTAAAAGCAGCGCTATTGCTGTCAGCAACTGGTGTGGGCATTAGGTATAAGCAGCGCTACTACTGTCAGACACTGGTGTGGGCATTAAGTAAAAGCAGAGATACTACTGTCAGCAACTGGAGTGGGCATTGGGTATAAGCAGGGCTACTACTGTCGGCAACTGGTGTGGGCATATGTATAGGTAGCGCTACTAATGGCAGCAACTGGTGTGGGCATTACGTATAATCAGCCCTAAGACTTTCTGCAACTGGTGTGGGCATTACGTATAGTCAGCTCTACTACTGAGGGCAACAGTGGGCATTATGTATAAGCAACGCTATTACTGTGGCCAATAGTGGGCATTATGTTTAAGAGGCACAACTACTGTGGACATAATGTGTGTGTTTGTGTAAGGGTTCTACTACTCTGGGCATTATATGTATAAGCAGCGCTATTACTGTCAGAAACTGGTGTGGGCATTAAGTAAAAGCAGCGCTATTACTGTCAGAAACTGGTGTGGGCATTAAGTAAAAGCAGCGCTATTACTGTCAGAAACTGGTGTGGGTATTAAGTAAAAGCAGCGCTATTGTGGGCATTAGGTATAAGAAGCACTACTACTGTCAGACACTGGTGTGGGCATTAAGTAAAAGCAGTGCTACTACTGTTAGACACTGATAAGGGCCTTAAGTAAAAGCAGCACTACTACTGTCAGGAACAGGTGTGGGCATTAGGTATAAGAAGCGCTACTACTGTCAGACACTGGTGTGGGCATTAAGTAAAAGCAGCGCTACTACTGTCAGACACTGGTGTGGGCATGGGAAATTTGGGGGTTCAGTTACCAAAGTAACTGGAGGGGCGCCTGTATGGGTGGTTTCAACCAGCAGCTGTCAAAAAAGGGATTGTCAGTCCCTACAATAAACAGAAAAAGGATGGGTAGACTGCGCTTATTGATGACAGAATGAGGATGTTTAAAGCATAATAAATTTTAATGCTACAATAACATAAGTAAAATGCAATGTAAATACACAATAAAATCAGGGATGGGTGGGGGAGGGGAATAAAAGAATAGGCTGCATCCACTGTAGGTAAATATCACCTTATGGTATGTCCACAGTTCAATGAGAACCCAAATGCTGGTAGGATCCTTTGTGCTTGGGCACAGCGGTGCTCTGTAAAACTTTATCCAGATGTTGTGTGGGGGTAGCGAGCCTCCCGATTGGAAAGTTAGGTCGAGACGTCCGCTGAGTGACGCTGGGTGGGTGTTAGATAGGCGGCTTGCCTTCAGAAGGAAAAGCAGCGCTACTACTGTCAGAAACTGGTGTGGGTATTAAGTAAAAGCATCGCTATTGCTGTCAGCAACTGGTGTGGGCATTAGGTATAAGCAGCGCTACTACTGTCAGACACTGGTGTGGGCATTAAGTAAAAGCAGAGATACTACTGTCAGCAACTGGAGTGGGCATTGGGTATAAGCAGGGCTACTACTGTCGGCAACTGGTGTGGGCATATGTATAGGTAGCGCTACTAATGTCAGCAACTGGTGTGGGCATTACGTATAATCAGCCCTAAGACTTTCTGCAACTGGTGTGGGCATTACTTATAGTCAGCTCTACTACTGAGGGCAACAGTGGGCATTATGTATAAGCAACGCTATTACTGTGGCCAATAGTGGGCATTATGTTTAAGAGGCACAACTACTGTGGACATAATGTGTGTGTTTGTGTAAGGGTTTTACTACTCTGGGCATTATATGTATAAGCAGCGCAACTACTGCGGACATTTTCTGTAATGGGCACTACTGTGAAGCGTAATGTGAATAAGGGGCACTAGGTGCTGTGCAGGGCAATAACTAGGTGTGTGCCAGTGGTGCCTTGCCCATTTCCACTGTGGGTACATCATGTGGTCCAGCAGCTGCAGTTATTGATTGCCTGTTGGACCAAAAGCTCTGATTGGCTCAAAACCTGGCGCCATATTTGAAAATCAATTCAGTGCCTCTGCAGGCTCTGCTGGGCTCAGGGCTAGACAGGACTAAGAATGCATACTGCAATGGGCACTTCTCTGGGCTTTGTGTAAAGGGAACTACTGGTGGCATTATGTGTGTGTGATCTTCACTGTTTTAAGCCCTATTTATAGCAGCTTTTACACTTTGTTATTACTGACAAAAAATCTGATAAAGATTTGAAACGTTGGAATCTAACACAGTTTGGTCGGTACTTGTGTATTATCACGGCGCCCAAGATTTTCATCGCAGGGCATCTTATCTGATCGCATCGCATGCGATGTGATGCGATCCGATTTTTAATTGTACGGCTATGGCATGCAATTTTTTTATTGTACAAGCACCCTGATGGGTGCTTACTATGTTAAATGCACCCCTATTGTCAACGCCACCCCCACTATTAACACCAACCCGAAGCATGGCAAGTGCAGCGAGCCCGCGAGGGGCGGCGGTACGCATACTCCGACCTTTTCATACTCCCACCTATCCACGTTGGCGTGGAGTTGATTTTAGATAGTGTGGCGAGCCACCGAGCCCGAAGCGTGTCGAGAACAGCGAGCCCGGTGAGGGCTTGGTGGCGCTTCGGGCTTGGTGGCTCGCTGGCTCGCCACACTATCTAAAAGCAACTCCACGCTGACATGTATAGTAGGGGTATGTAAAGGTCGGAGGACGCGTACCGCCGCCCCTCGCAGGCTCGCTGCGCTCGCCACGCTTCGGGTTGCCGTTGAGAGTGGGGGTGGCGTTAACAATGGGGGTGCATTTAACATCGTAATCACCCATCAGGGTGCTTGTACAATAAAAAATTGCATGGCATCGCATGCCATTTTAATGGCATGCGATGCTATGCGATATTTTATTGTACTGTGCGGGTGTTTTGATCTGAAAATCGCATTGCATCGCATACCACTAATTAAGGTATGCGATGCGATGCGATGGGCTTTGTGATAATACACAAGTAGCGTTTGGTCTATTTATTTACTGACAAACCGGGTGAGTGCCGTTCGGCTTCCTGCTCCATATTGACTGTTTTCAACAGACAAACAGCCTGGGAAAGGCACCGGGGTATTATTTCTGTCAAAAACGGAGTGCCGGCCTCCGTCTCCTCATATATATATATATATATATATATATATATATATATAGATATATAGATATATATATCTATATATATATTCGTCCTCATATATGCGGCCACAGCTTATGCTACAGAACTTACGTAGGAATCTAGGCATACTATGTCACTACCCTGGGTCCACGCCACTACCCTCCTGTGTCTATTACCTTTAGTAAAGTTGTGGCAAGTGAAGGTGATCTAGTCAGATCACTTAGAAAAGGGTCTGAAATCGCCCCATGTGTACCCCCCTTAAGGCTTTAGGAGGGGAGCTCATGAACATGTTCCCCCTCCCTGAGAGGTGCTCTCCTTCCTCCCATTGTTCAGAAGTATACATGGGCTGAAAACTTCATATACATATTTTTTAAGTGTATATATTCAAAGTAATGAGCCCTGTTTTCTGCAGTGTCCACGGCTGAATTGCTTGGGCGGCGCAACACTAGTGATTAGGTAGAAACAAGTTCAAGTTTGGCAGGTATACTGATGTAGTAACCCCGCCTACTGTTATGCTGGCCACGCCCATTTTGGTTTGGTGCCACCCACATGAGGCCGCTTTCAGAAATTTTCCAGGGCCACTTTTGGTCCCCAATCCGCCCCTGGCCATCAAATTGCGTCACTCTCGCGACACCACTCCCGTTTTGATGCTGCTGCCCCTCAGCCTGCGGACAGCGTCTATTCACCACTGCCCAGCGGGTGGCAGCAGGGACTCCCAACTGCCCCCCCCCCTTGCCGCGGGACACTGCTGGCACCGGGTGGGACGTAGGAAGTTCTGAAGAGAACGCCACCTAATCTCAATGGGGAAGCCAAGACTGGAGAGGGATCTTGCAGTCCCTCCCTGGTGTGCTGGAGCTTACGGTAATGCGATTGCCATTATCATTTTTGCAGTGCGCAGTAACTGGAAATGAAGTGATTGCTATTACCATTACATTACTTTTGACTCCTTGTATGGATTGCCCATTATTGTAGCTCCAGTTATCTCCACATGATAAATATTTACACACAGTGGCGTAGCTATGGTGTGGCAGCCCCAGCTGTGGCTTGGGGGAGCCAGCAGTCTCGGGGCGCACTGAAAAATACCTGCTGTCCTGTACGAATACACAGTTTGCTTTCACTCATTAGTAGTGGGTGGCGGTGGCTGTGTACTGTAGCTGCGTATCGCAGGTGACAAGCCCCCCCCCCCCGTCTCTTTGCCTCCTCTGCTCCCGGGGGCAGCCGTTGTCATTACCCGCACACACTTCCGGCCGCTAGTATCTCTGGTCGGTCCTTGGTGACGGAAGGCTACAGTATGTCAGCGGACGGGGCAGGTGCTGATGTCATGTGATCATCAGCACACCAGCGGTTTTTCTTTTTGGCCTCCACGCTAAGGATTGTAGCCTTTCAGAGCAGCAGGACTGCATTTTTTGATACATAACCCACCTAATGTATGTGCTACATAGAAAGCTATTGTATTAAATACAGATAATAATAATAATGATATAGGCAGTGTTTATTTTAATATTTTGCAAATAAACTGCATGCATTAAGGTTCTGCCTTACATTATATTAATGAGCTGCCTCCAGTAATACATCATTTAGCAGTATATCAGGTATATACTAATATCAGGTATAGAAAAAGCTCCGGGAATGAACAGGTTAATTTCCCCTCAGCGGAGGCAAGCTCCCAGATCTGCTCTATGATTGGTCAGTTTGTGACCGCTGTCAGCTGCTATTGGCCCGCACGCCGGTCACTCTCCTGCAAGGCACACCTTCTCACTCTGGCTTGGCTTCACCTCACGTTCGGTGTCGCCGCAGACTGTCAGTACGTACCCCGGGCTCCGAGCATGGAGTTATCCTATCAGGCGATGAGGAACGCGTCCCAGAGCAGAGAGGCGGTAAGGCCCCTTATCATGCTGAGGCTGTCCGGCGGTCGGGGGACTACAACTCCTAGCATGCTCCATCAGCATCTGATACGCAGAGGCCTTCTACTGGAATCTGTAGTTCCCCCAGTCGTGCAATACCTAGCGCTATAGCCGCATTATCCCGAGCCCAGGTCCGTTATTAGCGTGTAAAGCATCCTCTGGTTGTCATGGATACTGACCACCATGTGTGTTCCGGGTACTTCCGCGTTGTCTGCGGTGCATGCGCAGATTTGTGCAGGCTGGTCACGTGTCCTAAACTGGTCTCGCTGATAGGTTAGCATTAGCACTGCTGCTACCCTACTACTACTGTGGAACTACAAATGCGTGCAAGACCTGCCTGCCAGTGGGGTTCCTGCTTGAGCATAGGTATTTGGGTTAAAGATTCTGAAAGTGAAAAAATGCGGATGTCTCCATATACCACCCAATCACATTGTAGCTCTAATATTATTGGGTCGACAATGGCAAGGTTGACATTCAAAAGGTCAAAATTAGTTTTTCATATTTCTGTTGTAGCCGACGTGCCGACAGGCGGTATTTCATGCCAGATCATCCACTTCGGTGTTGAGGGAGAATAGAATAGTGTACCAAGTGCAGCAAGGCACCGTGCCTGAAGTATGGCGAGCTATGTGAGGGGACATGGTACACTTTGACGGTGTCTATGTAGACAGTGAGAGCTTTGTAGCGTTTCCTTACTATATTATTATTATTATTATTATTACAATCCTTCTCCTTTATATAGCACAACAGCACCTTACAAAGTTCAGAAACAATATCTATAGATATATCGGGCACAGCCGATGCGTTATATATCTGTGATCAACGCCGATCACGATATATCGCTGGTACACACTGGCTGATGTTCTATTGATGTACCAGTCATTCCATCGAACCATCGGCCAGTGTGTACGCACCTTTTTATTGATCTTGAGATTGCAGATTGAACACACATTATACGTCGATGTCATGCAAAGTAAAGTACCAGCTAATTATCTCCTAACTGCCATCTTACAGGCTGCTTTTGAACACTGGCCCTTATTCAGATCTGATCGCAGTACAAATTTGTTCTTAAAATGGGCAAAACCATGTGCACTGCAGGTGGGGCAGATGTAACATGTGCAGAGAGAGTTAGATTTGTGTGAGTTATTTTGTTTCTGTGCAGGGTAAATACTGTCTGCTTTATTTTTACAGTGCAATATAGATATCGGTTTCAACACACCCCACCCAAATTGATCTCTCTCTGCACATGTTACATCTGCACCACCTGCAGTGCAGCATGGTTTTACCCATTTCTGAGAACAAATTTGTACTGCGATCAGATCTGAATAAGGGCCATTGTCAGGGGCTGGTTGGTTGGTACGTTATCTCTTTTCAATGCTTAGTACATTTGTCCCTATGTGAGAGGTTATATAAGATACAGTGTAACGATATTGCGCTGATACACTGACATCCAATCACACGGCACTGATCTCTGTACCGCTATAGGGCCAGCATTGTTTGGTCACATTGACTTACAGATCCTTTTACAGAGATTGTGTTACTCCTGTATGTGGGGGTTAGTGGGTTACCTGGCTACAGGGACATAGCGGAGACTGTCAGAGCTGCCTCTAATCCCTGTCATTAGCAAATGTTATACAGTTACTCTTCTGAGTAAGTCCTAGGTAAATGATACATAAAGGCAAAGATTGGCAGACACTCGGGCATACACCACACACGCTATTGGACTCATGCAGAATTGGCCAGAACTTGCAAATGCAAAATGCATTTAGGTAAAAAATAAGGGATCCACCTGGGGCAGTACAGATGTGCGTGTAATGGTTACATTACTGCCTCACAGCACTGAGGTCATGGGTTCTATCGCCACCATGTGTTATATATACGGGGCAGTACGGACAGTGTAATGGTTACATTACTGCCTCACAGCACTGAGGTCATGGGTTCTATCCCCACCATGTGTTATATATACGGGGCAGTACGGATGGTGTAATGGTTACATTACTGCCTCACAGCACTGAGGTCATGGGTTCTATCGCCACCATGTGTTATATATACGGGGCAGTACGGATGGTGTAATGGTTACATTACTGCCTCACAGCACTGAGGTCATGGGTTCTATCCCCACCATGTGTTATATATACGGGGCAGTACGGATGGTGTAATGGTTATAGCATTACTGTCTCACAGCACTGAGGTCATGGGTTCTATCCCCACCATGTGTTATATATACGGGGCAGTACGAATGGTGTAATGGTTACATTATTACCTCACAGCACTGAGGTCATGGGTTCTATCCCCACCATGTGTTATATATACGGGGCAGTACGAATGGTGTAATGGTTACATTACTGCCTCACAGCGCTGAGGTCATGGGTTCTATCCCCACCATGTGTTATATATACGGGCAGTACGGATGGTGTAATGGTTACATTACTGCCTCACAGCACTGAGGTCATGGGTTCTATCCCCACCATGTGTTATATATACGGGCAGTACGGATGGTGTAATGGTTAGTATTACTGCCTCACAGCACTGAGGTCATGGGTTCTATTCCCACCATGTGTTATATATATATATATATATATATGGGGCAGTACGGACGGTGTAATGGTTAGCATTACAGCCTCACAGCACTGAGGTCATGGGTTCTATCCCCACCATGTGTTATATATACGGGGCAGTACGGACGGTGTAATGGTTAGCATTACTGCCTCACAGCACTGAGGTCATGGGTTCTATCCCCACCATGTGTTATATATACGGGGCAGTACGGATGGTGTAATGGTTACATTACTGCCTCACAGCGCTGAGGTCATGGGTTCTATCCCCACCATGTGTTATATATACGGGCAGTACGGATGGTGTAATGGTTAGTATTACTGTCTCACAGCACTGAGGTCATGGGTTCTATCCCCACCATGTGTTATATATACGGGGCAGTACGGCTGGTGTAATGGTTACATTATTACCTCACAGCACTGAGGTCATGGGTTCTATCCCCACCATGTGTAATATATACCAGGCAGTACGGATGGTGTAATGGTTAGCATTACTGCCTCACAGCCTCACAGCACTGAGGTCATGGGTTCCATTCCCACCATGTGTTATATATACAGGGCAGTACGGATGGTGTAATGGTTAGCGTTACTGCCTCACAGCACTGAGGTCATGGATTCTATCCCCACCATGTGTTATATATACTGGGCAGTACGGATGGTGTAATGGTTACATTACTGCCTCACAGCACTGAGGTCATGGGTTCTATCCCCACCATGTGTTATATATACGGGGCAGTACGGACGGTGTAGTGGTTAGCATTACTGCCTCACAGCACTGAGGTCATGGGTTCTATCCCCACCATGTGTTATATATACGGGGCAGTACGGATGGTATAATGGTTAGCATTACTGCCTCACAGCGCTGAGGTCATGGGTTCTATCCCCACCATGTGTTATATATACGGGGCAGTACGGATGGTGTAATGGTTACATTACTGCCTCACAGCACTGAGGTCATGGGTTCTATCCCCACCATGTGTTATATATACGGGGCAGCACGGATGGTGTAATGGTTACATTACTGCCTCACAGCACTGAGGTCATGGGTTCTATCCCCACCATGTGTTATATATACGGGGCAGCACGGATGGTGTAATGGTTACATTACTGCCTCACAGCGCTGAGGTCATGGGTTCTATTCCCACCATGTGTTATATATACCGGGCAGTACGGATGGGATGCGGTCATTCGTCAGACTGCATTTAGGTCTACAGTCATTAGGTCGACCCCACTAGGTCGACTGGCAGGAAGGTCGACCTGACTTAAGGTCGACATGGGCCAAGGTCGACATGACTTAAGGTCGAATTTGCATAAAGGTCGACATGAGGAAGGTCCACTGGTCATAAGGTCGACATGGGTTTTTCACTGTTTTTTGAGCCGACGTGCCGACAGGCGGTATTTCATGCCCTACCATCCACTAGGGCGTGGTGGGAGAATAAAATAGTGTGCCCGAAGCATTGCGAGCGAAGCGAGCGATGCAAGGGTCCGATTCTCATTGCCAACTGTGTCCGTGTCGACATTCGGATCAAAAAAACAGTGAAAAACCCATGTCGACCTTATGACCAGTCGACCTTCCTCATGTTGACCTTTATGCAAATTCGACCTTAAGTCATGTCGACCTTGGCCCATGTCGACCTTAAGTCAGGTCGACCTTCCTGCCAGTCGACCTAGTGGGGTCGACCTAATGACTGTAGACCTAAATGCAGTCTGACGAATGATCCCATTCCGTACGGATGGTGTAATGGTTAGCATTACTGCCTCACAGCACTGAGGTCATGGGTTCCATTCCCACCATGTGTTATATATACGGGGCAGTACGGATGGTGTAATGGTTACATTACTGCCTCACAGCGCTGAGGTCATGGGTTCTATTCCCACCATGTGTTATATATACCGGGCAGTACGGATGGTGTAATGGTTAGCGTTACTGCCTCACAGCACTGAGGTCATGGATTCTATCCCCACCATGTTTTATATATACTGGGCAGTACGGATGGTGTAATGGTTACATTACTGCCTCACAGCACTGAGGTCATGGGTTCTATCCCCACCATGTGTTATATATACGGGGCAGTACGGACGGTGTAGTGGTTAGCATTACTGCCTCACAGCACTGAGGTCATGGGTTCTATCCCCACCATGTGTTATATATACGGGGCAGTACGGATGGTATAATGGTTAGCATTACTGCCTCACAGCGCTGAGGTCATGGGTTCTATCCCCACCATGTGTTATATATACAGGGCAGCACGGATGGTGTAATGGTTAGCATTACTGCCTCACAGCACTGAGGTCATGGGTTCTATCCCCACCATGTGTTATATATACGGGGCAGCACGGATGGTGTAATGGTTACATTACTGCCTCACAGCACTGAGGTCATGGGTTCTATCCCCACCATGTGTTATATATACGGGGCAGCACGGATGGTGTAATGGTTACATTACTGCCTCACAGCGCTGAGGTCATGGGTTCTATTCCCACCATGTGTTATATATACCGGGCAGTACGGATGGGATGCGGTCATTCGTCAGACTGCATTTAGGTCTACAGTCATTAGGTCGACCCCACTAGGTCGACTGGCAGGAAGGTCGACCTGACTTAAGGTCGACATGGGCCAAGGTCGACATGACTTAAGGTCGAATTTGCATAAAGGTCGACATGAGGAAGGTCCACTGGTCATAAGGTCGACATGGGTTTTTCACTGTTTTTTGAGCCGACATGTGCCGACAGGCGGTATTTCATGCCCTACCATCCACTAGGGCGTGGTGGGAGAATAAAATAGTGTGCCGAGCGCAGCGAGGCACCGTGCCCGAAGCATTGCGAGCGAAGCGAGCGATGCAAGGGTCCGATTCTCATTGCCAACTGTGTCCGTGTCGACATTCGGATAAAAAAAACAGTGAAAAACCCATGTCGACCTTATGACCAGTCGACCTTCCTCATGTCGACCTTTATGCAAATTCGACCTTAAGTCATGTCGACCTTGGCCCATGTCGACCTTAAGTCAGGTCGACCTTCCTGCCAGTCGACCTAGTGGGGTCGACCTAATGACTGTAGACCTAAATGCAGTCTGACGAATGATCCCATTCCGTACGGATGGTGTAATGGTTAGCATTACTGCCTCACAGCACTGAGGTCATGGGTTCCATTCCCACCATGTGTTATATATACGGGGCAGTACGGATGGTGTAATGGTTACATTACTGCCTCACAGCGCTGAGGTCATGGGTTCTATTCCCACCATGTGTTATATATACCGGGCAGTACGGATGGTGTAATGGTTAGCGTTACTGCCTCACAGCACTGAGGTCATGGATTCTATCCCCACCATGTGTTATATATACTGGGCAGTACGGATGGTGTAATGGTTACATTACTGCCTCACAGCACTGAGGTCATGGGTTCTATCCCCACCATGTGTTATATATACGGGGCAGTACGGACGGTGTAGTGGTTAGCATTACTGCCTCACAGCACTGAGGTCATGGGTTCTATCCCCACCATGTGTTATATATACGGGGCAGTACGGATGGTATAATGGTTAGCATTACTGCCTCACAGCACTGAGGTCATGGGTTCTATCCCCACCATGTGTTATATATACGGGGCAGCACGGATGGTGTAATGGTTACATTACTGCCTCACAGCACTGAGGTCATGGGTTCTATCCCCACCATGTGTTATATATACGGGGCAGTACGGACGGTGTAATGGTTACATTACTGCCTCACAGCGCTGAGGTCATGGGTTCTATTCCCACATGTGTTATATATACGGGGCAGTACGGATGGTGTAATGGTTACATTAATGGCCCCCAGCACTGAGGTCATGGGTTCTATCCCCACCATGTGTTATATATACCGGGCAGTACGGACGGTGTAATGGTTAGCATCACTGCCTCACAGCGCTGAGGTCATGGGTCGATTCCCACCATGGCCCTAACTGTGCAGAGTTTGTATATTCTCCCCGTGCTTGTGTGGGTTTACTCCAGGTACTCTGTTTCCTCCCACAATCCAAAAATATACTTGTAGACTAATGCTGCTTTCACACCGCAAAACCTGCTTAGACCAGCTATTTAAAACATTTTTTTAAAATGGGTCAGAGCAAGTTTAACCCCTTTCACATTGCATGTAAATACCTGGTCTAAAGCAGGTTTGCGGTGTGATAGCAGCCCTACCTGTATATGATAACTGGTATGCAGCCCCAGCAGAACATGACACAGGACAGTGCCGGTTTCTGGGCTGTGATGCCCCACACAGGGTAGCAGGGATGTGACCGGCTATAGGGTGCTGAGCTCAGGGCATGGGGGGTCCAAGTACCCGCTGATACAGGGCACAGTCAGGGCCGGTTGTTGGGAAGTGCCCCCCAGCTGCAGGGTACCTGGTGCAGGGCTGTCAATCCGTCCACATTGGTGCCAGCAGTTCCCAAACCTCCTCCCGGTCTCCACCGGCTCAGCTACTCCCGGCGCTTCTCCTTAGCCGCCCCCCATCCGTCCTGTCTGCCCCCCCCTCTCCGATCATTTCCTTCCTGCGCTGCCCAAGTGTGTGTGTGTGTGTGTGTGTGTGGGGGGGGGGGTCAATAGTGGTCCGCTCATTAGATATGCACAGAGTGGACCACTATTGGCTGGGTCCTAAATACCATTTCAGACCCGTATAGACAGCAAAAAGAAGAGATCTGAAACCGCACATATTACCGTTTTAAACGGTTAAAAATCTGCAAAATACATTTTTTTTAGTGTGGTCTGAAAGGGGCATAATTGGCTCCCAACAAAATTAACCCTAGAATGTCTGTGTGTGCGTGTATATGTGGTAGGGAATATAGATTGCAAGGTCCGCTGGGGCAGGGACTGTTCAAATATTCTCTGTAAAGCGCTGCGGAATCTGTGTGCGCTATATAAGAAACTGGTAATCAATGAAATAATAATGTACGTGGGTCACTTTGTGTAACCATGCCCTCACTGTTTGTGCAAACAAAGTAAAGTGTGGCACTCTGCAACAAATAATACATTACAATTGAGTAACTATGTGTCACCATGCATAGTGGTAGATTGTGTGCACAATACACTGTTGCTGTACTACATAGATAACCTGCATACATTATTGCTACGTTCACCCACTTGGACCCAACGGAGGTGCCTGTTACATGCATCAGATTTTAGCTGGAGTTAATTTTGTGCTTGTTTCATGTTGCGAAGATGAATTCTGGGGACGGGGATTAGCTGTGATGTCAGGTTGACACAAGAAAGGTTGAAGATCGACAGGGACTGAAGGTCGACATGTTTTTTTTTTAATGTTTTTTAATTTAGGCGTTTCGATCTAGATGTCTAGTTCTGGACGCTATTTAAGTGTACGGCAGCCCCTCACATCGCTCGCTGCATTTGCGATGCTTCGGGCACGGTGCACTCAGTTTTACCGGGTCCCGGGCGGCCTGTCAGTGCCCCTGGGCGCAGGCATATAGTCTACCAGTAGGATCCGGACTATTTGTCTACAGCAAAAAAGATAGACAACCATTAGGTCGACAGCATTAGTTCGACATGCAAAAAGATCAACATGCAAAAAGGTCAACACTACCATTAAGTCGACAGTCAAAAGGTCGACATGTGGTTTTTCACTGTTTTTTGAGCCGACATGTGCCGACAGGCGGTATTTCATGTCCTACCATCCACTAGGGCGAGGTGTGAGAATAAAATAGTGTGCCCGAAGCATTGCGAGCGAAGCGAGGGGCTGCGTTTCGCTTCAAACTGTGTCCATGTCGACTGTGTCGACATTTGGGTAAAAAAAAACCAGTGAAAACCCCCATGTTGACCTTTTGACTGTCGACCTAGACACTGTCGACCTAATAGTAGTGGCGACCTTTTTGCATTTCGACCTTTTTGCATGTCGACCTTTTTACGCGTCAACCTTTTTGCTTGTCGAACTAATGGTGTCGACCTAATGGTTGTCTATCTTTTTACTGTAGATTCCTTGTCCCGCTTCCTCTACCGGTGACCAGGAGAAAAGCTCCGCTGAGAAGAGAGGTTTCCTCTATAGTTCTCAGCAGAACCCCTGGGCGTGTAATTGCAGCCGTAGTTAATTATGATACAGGAGACACATTTAATTAACTTAGTTCTTAAACGTTCTGCACTGACTGTACAGTAATTGCTGTTTAATAATAGTTTCCCTTTGTGCATATTTTTTATTGTAGCAATTATTTGTAGGCAGGACAAGGTAATTCTGTGTAATAGCATCGTTTTCAGCCTTAAGATTCTATCCTTTTATACTGTACTTAACATTTAATGTCCATTTGCAGAGTGATGGTAACAGCCAGCTTCATACTCGTTATCCGGTAATTACGCCAAAGCTGACATCCAGCCTGACCGTTATGTATAGATCAAATACAGATGCCACAATGGTTCACGTACTCCATTATAGCAAATTGTGGGCCAGATTATCTAAGCTTCACAAGTGATAAAATGGAGAGTGATAAACAGCCAGCCAATCAGCTCCTGTCTGACATTTTTCAAACACAGTCTGTGACATGGCAGCTGATTGGCTTGCTGTTTATCAGTCTCCATTTTATCACTTTTGAAGCTTAGAGAATCTGGCCCTCAGTCTGCTTGGTGTAGTGGTCAGCATTACTGCCGCACAGCACCAAGGTTCTAAATATACTGTCGGTGTTCTCCTGAAAAGAATGAACCCTAATGTATAAGTGTGTAATGTAGATGGGCCAAGTGGTTCTTATCTGCCTTACAGTCTATTCTTCTATTGTCAGATGCAGGGGAGGGGTGGTGGGGGTAATCACAAATGACCTGGTTCAGTACTGCTCGCTGAAATCTCCCCCACCATCATTACACCACAAAGTCCTCACCTCAAACCTCCCTCACCATGAGTACACCATAATGTCCTAACCTCAAACCTCCCTTACCACCAGTACACCACAATCTCCTCACATCAAACCTACCCCACTATCAGTACACCATAATGTCCTCACCTCAAACCTCCCTTACCACCAGTACACCACAATGTCCTCACCTCAAACCTCCCCCACCATCAGTACACCATAATGTCCTCACCTCAAACCTCCCCCACCATCAGTACACCACAATGTCCTCACCTCAAACCTCCCCCACCATCAGTACACCATAATGTCCTCACCTCAAACCTCCCTTACCACCAGTACACCACAATGTCCTCACCTCAAACCTCCCCCACCATCAGTACACCGCAATGTCCTCACCCCAAACCTCCCCCACCATCAGTACACCATAATGTCCTCACCTCAAACCTCCCTTACCACCAGTACACCACAATGTCCTCACCTCAAACCTCCCTTACCACCAGTACACCAAAATGTCCTCACCTCAAACCTCCCTCACTATGAGTACACCAAAATGTCTTCACCTAACACCTCCATCACCACCAGTACACCACAATGTCCTCACCGAAAACCTCCCTCACTATGAGTACACCATCACCAAAATGTCCTCACCTCAAACCTCCCTCACCATCCATACACCACAATTTCCTCACCTCCAACCTTCCTCCATCAGTACACCACAATGCCCTCACCTCCAACCTCCCTCACCATCCGTACACCACAATGCCCTCACCTCCAACCTCCCTCACCATCAGTACACCATAATGTCCTCACCTCAAACCTCCCTTACCACCAGTACACCACAATGTCCTCACCTCAAACCTCCCCCACCATCAGTACACCACAATGTCCTCACCTCAAACCTCCCCCACCATCAGTACACCATAATGTCCTCACCTCAAACCTCCCTTACCACCAGTACACCACAATGTCCTCACCTCAAACCTCCCCCACCATCAGTACACCGCAATGTCCTCACCCCAAACCTCCCCCACCATCAGTACACCATAATGTCCTCACCTCAAACCTCCCTTACCACCAGTACACCACAATGTCCTCACCTCAAACCTCCCTTACCACCAGTACACCAAAATGTCCTCACCTCAAACCTCCCTCACTATGAGTACACCAAAATGTCTTCACCTAACACCTCCATCACCACCAGTACACCACAATGTCCTCACCGAAAACCTCCCTCACTATGAGTACACCATCACCAAAATGTCCTCACCTCAAACCTCCCTCACCATCCATACACCACAATTTCCTCACCTCCAACCTCCCTCCCCATCAGTACACCACAATGTCCTCACCGCAAACCTCCCTCACCATGAGTACACCAAAATGTCCTCACCGAAAACCTCCCTCACCACCAGTATGTCCTCACCGAAAACCTCCCTCACTATGTGTACACCATCACCAAAATGTCCTCACCTCAAACCTCCCTCTCCATCCATACACCACAATTTCCTCACCTCCAACCTCCCTCACCATCCATACACCACAATTTCCTCACCTCTAACCTCCCTCACCATCCGTACACCACAATTTCCTCACCTCCAATGTCCCTCACCATCAGTACACAACAATGTCTTTAGTCTGTCAAGCTCAATGCCTTGGGATCACTTCTGTGTCTGCCCCCTGCTTGTTCTGTTATCCCCATCTTCGAAATATTACCAGGATACCCCCATTTCTTCCACAAGATGCTACCAATCTCTTATGCATCACACCATCTCCCTCCATGACTACTGCAGCCCCATGCCATCTACCATTTTCTCTCCTACCCTTGTTTCAGTCCACTAAATTTACTAATATTGGAGTTTTATTGAAGATGGGATGTTGCCCCATCTTCAGTAGCTGTAGAGGTGCCTATATGTACCATGGAAGTCTGAGTATAACCCAGAGTAAAAACTGTCATTTCTTTGTTTACAGGATGAACTAAGAACTGAGGCCCGGAGGAAAAACCTTCTAATCCTCATCATGCATTACCTAACGCAGGAGGGGTAAGTGCGCGGGAGGGGTAAGTGCGCGGGAGGGGGTAAGTGCGCGGGAGGGGGTAAGTGTGTGGGAGGGGTAAGTGCGTGGGAGGGGTAAGTGCGCTCTTCCTGTACTGGGATCTGATATAGGAGCACCAGACATGATTATATAACACAGGAGGGGTAAGTGCGCAGGAGGGGTAAGTGCGCAGGAGGGGTAAGTGTGTGGGAGGGGTAAGTGTGTGGGAGGGGTAAGTGCGCTCTTCCTGTACTGGGATCTGATATAGGAGCACCAGACATGATTATATAACACAGGAGGGGTAAGTGCGCGGGAGGGGTAAGTGTGCGGCAGGGGTAATTGCGCTCTTCCTGTACTGGATTGGAAGCTGCCATGAATGTGCTGTATACTAAGTATACACTGACATGGCTAGCAGGAGAGCTTAGTGGAAGGAGATAGCTCAGCAGCCATTGAGCAGGAAGCGGCCAATGAATGATCATTTCAGTGATCAATACTTTCATACTAAGACAATGGTAGAGCGGTTAGAAGCTTATATTACAGTGACCCCTAACCTCTCCTGTGACCTCACGTACTGTATGATGTCACTTCTATTGCATCTTCCAGTTATGTGGACACTGCTAATGCCCTGGAAGAGGAAACCAAGCTGAACCTGAGGCGCTTGGAAGTTTGTGACAACATCGACCTAGAAACCATCCTCATGGAGTATGAGAGTTATTACTACATCAAGTTCCAGCGATACCCCAAGATCACCAAGAAGGCTGCAGATAGTGGTATGTGACCGATGCACATCTCCCGTGTATACAGCGTTCCCCCCCGTGTATACAGCGCTGCCCCTGTGTACATATCCCGTGTATACAGCGCTCCCCCTGTGCACATCTCCCGTGTATACAGCGTCCCCCCCGTGTATACAGCGCTGCCCCTGTGTACATATCCCGTGTATACAGCGCTCCCCCTGTGCACATCTCCCCTGTATACAGCGCTCCCCCTGTGCACATATCCCGTGTATACAGTGCTCCCCCTGTGCACATCTCCTGTGTATACAGCGCTCCCCCCGTGCACATCTCCCGTGTATACAGCGCTCTCCCTGTGCACATCTCCCGTGTATACAGCGCTCCCCCTGTGCACATATCCGTGTATACAGCGCTCCCCCTGTGCACATCTCCCGTGTATACAGCGTCCCCCCCGTGTATGCAGCGCTCCCCCTGTGCACATCTCCCGTGTATACAGCGCTCCCCCTGTGTACATCTCCCGTGTATACAGCGTCCCCCCGCCCATTGTGTATACAGCGCTGCCCCTGTGTACATATCCCGTGTATACAGCGCTCCCCCTGTGCACATCTCCCGTGTATACAGCGTCCCCCCCGTGTATACAGCGCTGCCCCTGTGTACATATCCCGTGTATACAGCGCTCCCCCTGTGCACATCTCCCCTGTATACAGCGCTCCCCCTGTGCACATATCCCGTGTATACAGTGCTCCCCCTGTGCACATCTCCTGTGTATACAGCGCTCCCCCCGTGCACATCTCCCGTGTATACAGCGCTCCCCCCGTGCACATCTCCCGTATATACAGCGCTCCCCCTGTGCACATATCCGTGTATACAGTGCTCCCCCTGTGCACATCTCCTGTGTATACAGTGCTCCCCCTGTGCACATCTCCCGTGTATACAGCGCTCCCCCCGTGCACATCTCCCGTGTATACAGCGCTCCCCCGTGCACATCTCCCGTGCATACAGCGCTCCCCCTGTGTACATCTCCCGTGTATACAGCGTTCCCCCCCCATTGTGTATACAGCGCTGCCCCTGTGCACATCTCCCGTGTATACAGCGCTCCCCCCGTGCACATCTCCCGTGTATACAGCGCTCCCCCCGTGCACATCTCCCGTGTATACAGCGCTCCCCCTGTGTACATCTCCCGTGTATACAGCGTTCCCCCCCATTGTGTATACAGCGCTGCCCCTGTGTACATATCCCGTGTATACAGCGCTCCCCCTGTGCACATCTCCCGTGTATACAGCGCTCCCCCCGTGCACATCTCCAGTGTATACAGCGCTTCCCCTGTGCACATCTCCCGTGTATGCAGCGCTCCCCCTGTGTACATATCCCGTGTATACAGCGGTCCCCCCGTGCACATCTCCTGTGTATACAGCGCTCCCCCCGTGCACATCTCCCCGTGTATACAGCGCTCCCCCTGTGCACATCTCCCGTGTATACAGCGCTCCCCCTGTGCACATCTCCCGTGTATACAGCGCTCCCCCTGTGCACATCTCCCGTGTATACAGCGCTCCCCCTGTGCACATCTCCCGTGTATACAGCGCTCCCCCTGTGTACATCTCCCGTTTATACAGCGCTCCCCCTGTGCACATCTCCCGTTTATACAGCGCTCCCCCTGTGCACATCTCCCATGTATACAGCGCTCCCCCTGTGTACATCTCCCGTGTATACAGCGCTCCCCCCGTGCACATCTCCCCTGTATACAGCGCTCCCCTCGTGCACATCTCCCGTGTATACAGCGCTCCCCCCGTGCACATCTCCCGTGTATACAGCGCTGCCCCTGTGTACATCTCACGTTTATACAGCGCTCCCCCTGTGCACATCTCCCATGTATACAGCGCTCCCCCTGTGTACATCTCCCGTGTATACAGCGCTCCCCCGTGCACATCTCCCCTGTATACAGCGCTCCCCCCGTGCACATCTCCCGTGTATACAGCGCTCCCCCCGTGCACATCTCCCGTGTATACAGCGCTGCCCCTGTGCACATATCCGTGTATACAGTGCTCCCCCTGTGCACATCTCCTGTGTATACAGCGCTCCCCCTGTGCACATCTCCTGTGTATACAGCGCTCCCCCTGTGCACATCTCCAGTGTATACAGCGCTCCCCCTGTGCACATCTCCCGTGTGTACAGCGCTCCCCCCGTGCACATCTCCCGTGTGTACAGCGCTCCCCCTGTGCACATCTCCCGTGTATACAGCGCTCCCCCTGTGCACATCTCCCGTGTATACAGCGCTCCCCCTGTGTACATCTCCCGTTTATACAGCGCTCCCCCTGTGCACATCTCCCATGTATACAGCGCTCCCCCTGTGTACATCTCCCGTGTATACAGCGCTCCCCCCGTGCACATCTCCCCTGTATACAGCGCTCCCCTCGTGCACATCTCCCGTGTATACAGCGCTCCCCCCGTGCACATCTCCCGTGTATACAGCGCTGCCCCTGTGTACATCTCCCGTTTATACAGCGCTCCCCCTGTGCACATCTCCCATGTATACAGCGCTCCCCCTGTGTACATCTCCCATGTATACAGCGCTCCCCCTGTGTACATCTCCCATGTATACAGCGCTCCCCCGTGCACATCTCCCCTGTATACAGCGCTCCCCCCGTGCACATCTCCCGTGTATACAGCGCTCCCCCCGTGCACATCTCCCGTGTATACAGCGCTGCCCCTGTGCACATATCCGTGTATACAGTGCTCCCCCTGTGCACATCTCCTGTGTATACAGCGCTCCCCCTGTGCACATCTCCTGTGTATACAGCGCTCCCCCTGTGCACATCTCCAGTGTATACAGCGCTCCCCCTGTGCACATCTCCCGTGTGTACAGCGCTCCCCCCGTGCACATCTCCCGTGTGTACAGCGCTCCCCCCGTGCACATCTCCCGTGTGTACAGCGCTCCCCCCGTGTACATCTCCCGTGTATACAGCGCTCCCCCCGTGTACATCTCCCGTGTATACAGCGCTCCCCCCGTGTACATCTCCCGTGTATACAGCGCTCCCCCCGTGTACATCTCCCGTGTATACAGCGCTCCCCCCGTGTACATCTCCCGTGTATACAGCGCTCCCCCCGTGTACATCTCCCGTGTATACAGCGCTGCCCCCGTGTACATCTCCCGTGTATACAGTTGTCCCCCTGTGCACATATCCCGTGTATACAGCGCTCCCCCTGTGCACATATCCCGTGTATACAGCTCTCCCCCTGTGCACATCTCCCGTGTATACAGCGCCCCCCCTGTGCACATCTCCCGTGTATGCAGCGCTCCCCCTGTGCACATCTCCCGTGTATACAGCACATATCCCGTGTATACAGCGCTCCCCCCGTGCACATCTCCCGTGTATACAGCGCTCCCCCCATGCACATCTCCCGTGTATACAGCGCTCCCCCCGTGTACATCTCCCGTGTATACAGCGCTCCCCCCGTGTACATCTCCCGTGTATACAGCGCTCCCCCCGTGTACATCTCCCGTGTATACAGCGCTCCCCCGTGTACATCTCCCGTGTATACAGCTCCCCCGTGTACATCTCCCGTGTATACAGCGCTCCCCCCGTGTACATCTCCCGTGTATACAGCGCTCCCCCCGTGTACATCTCCCGTGTATACAGCGCTCCCCCGTGTACATCTCTCGTGTATACAGCGCTCCCCCCGTGTACATCTCCCGTGTATACAGCGCTCCCCCCGTGTACATCTCTCGTGTATACAGCGCTCCCCCCGTGTATACAGCGCTTCCCCCGTGTACATCTCCCGTGTATACAGCGCTGCCCCCGTGTACATCTCCCGTGTATACAGCGCTCCCCCTGTGCACATATCCCGTGTATACAGCGCTCCCCCTGTGCACATATCCCGTGTATACAGCTCTCCCCCTGTGCACATCTCCCGTGTATACAGCGCCCCCCCTGTGCACATCTCCCGTGTATGCAGCGCTCCCCCTGTGCACATCTCCCGTGTATACAGCGCTCCCCCTGTGTACATCTCCCGTGTATGCAGCTCTCCCCCTGTGCACATCTCCCGTGTATACAGTGTTCCCCCTGTGCACATCTCCCGTGTATGCAGTGTTCCCCCTGTGCACATCTCCCGTGTATACAGTGTTCCCCCTGTGCACATCTCCCGTGTATACAGTGTTCCCCCTGTGCACATCTCCCGTGTATGCAGCGCTCCCCCTGTGCACATATCCCGTGTATACAGCTCTCCCCCTGTGCACATCTCCCGTGTATACAGCGCTCCCCCTGTGCACATCTCCCGTGTATACAGCGCTCCCCCTGTGCACATCTCCCGTGTATACAGCGCTCCCCCCGTGTACATCTCCCGTGTATACAGCGCTCCCCCCGTGCACATCTCCCGTGTATACAGCGCTCCCCCCGTGCACATCTTCCGTGTATACAGCGCTCCCCCCGTGTACATCTCCCGTGTATACAGCGCTCCCCCTGTGCACATCTCCTGTGTGTACAGCGCTCCCCCTTTGCACATCTCCTGTGTGTACAGCGCTCCCCCTGTGCACATCTCCCGTGTGTACAGCGCTCCCCCTGTGCACATCTCCAGTGTATACAGCGCTCCCCCTGTGCACATCTCCCGTGTGTACAGCGCTCCCCCTGTGCACATCTCCAGTGTATACAGCGCTCCCCCCGTGCACATCTCCCGTGTATACAGCGCTCCCCCCGTGCACATCTCCCGTGTATACAGCGCTCCCCCCGTGTACATCTCCCGTGTATACAGCGCTCCCCTGTGTACATCTCCTAATTGTCCTGGTTACAGCAGAGGGGATTGTCCCATGTTCTCCCACTACACCTGGATCAAAGGATATACCATGTCTAGTCCAACAGTCAATAAGCTGACCCCCAAAAAAATCAACATTGACAATATGTTGACATGAAAAGATGACGCATGAAAATGCCACCAAGAGTTTTTCACTTTTTTTTTCTATCAGTGTCAACACCTGAGAACATGGCCCCCCAATTATTGTAATGCATTCCCTCGCATGGCTGGCCAAGCCAGATGCCTACAACTGCGCTCAGGTCAGGACACTATCTGTCCCAAACGGAGTACACGTAGATGTTAAAGTAAAGTCCAAAAAATTAAGAAAAAAAAATCATGAAAAACTCATGTCAAGCCTTTTGTCAAGGTCAACGGCCTATGACATAGACGAAAACGCAGTGACTCAGCCGCGCCCCCTATCAGAGGTGACAGTCTTACAGGTAAATTATGCGTGGAATTCACAGCGAAGGAACATAGGAGGAGAGATATCAAAGTTTGGACAGATAAAGTACCGACCAATCAGCTCCTAAGTCTAATATTTCAATCACAGCCTGTAAAATGAGAGAAGGACTGATTCCGCTGATGAGCGCATGGATGTTGGGGCTCAGGTAGTGTGTATCTCTATGGGGGAATATCTTATTGGATGTGATGCCCCTTTCTGGTCATCATTGCCAGACATATTATTGTACTGCGATTTCCCATAAACAGCCTGAGCGCGAGCTATTTAAATAACATTTAATAAACTGACCTTCAGCCTTTGTACATTTGTGTCTGAACCTTTATTATATTTTCCTAGACAGCAAACTGCACTCAAAGCCCCGGAGTGGAGGAAAGCTGAGAAGGTAAATTAGCTGATTCTTACAGGTGTTTTTTTTTTTTTTTGTCCCCACCCCATTCACAGAGAAATTCTCCCAAATTAATCCATTTTGCATAAGGTAGGAGTCATTAGGCCTCTCCTTTATTGCAAGGACCAGAGCAGCACAGATTATATCAGGAGATTAGTGATGTGTCAGTGAGGACAGGGCTGCTTGTGACAGGGGCAGTGACATGATGTGAGGAGGGGGATGGGGGCAAAAAGACACCACAGACCACAGAGTTATATAATGGGAGGAACAGGGTCCCCAGCAGCACAGAGTAGTGTTGTGAGTCCAGTTTTTCAGTTTAAGTTATTTGTGGATTTTTCTTTGCATCCCGAACAATTTTTCCTGGCAGTTGTGGTTGAAATTTTTGTTGGTCTACCTGACCATGATTTGGTTTCCACAGAATCCCTCATTTTCCACTTCTTAAAGTTTGAACACTGCTAATTGGCATTCTCAATTGCTTGGATATCTTTTTATATCCCTTTCCTTTTTTATACAGTTCAATTAATTTTCCCGCAGATCCTTAACAATTATTTTGCTTTCCCCATGACTCAGAATCCAGACACGTCAGTGCAGCGCTGGATGAAAGATGCAAGGGTCTTTCAGGAGACCAGAAACTCACTGACCATTTATACACACACACTGATTCCAAGCAAACAGATCACAGGTGAGGATGGTTACCTTTAGTAGCCATTCAAACCCATTTGTGTCATCTTGTGTGCTAGTTATCAGGCCAAAATCTCCAGGGTATGTAAACATTTGATCAGGGTAATTTGGGTAGTTTCTGTTGTCATTATGATTTAAAAAGAGTAAACACAGTTGTTTGACAATAAATGGCTTCACCCAACCACTAACCATGAGTTAAAGAAATTTTTTTGTGTTAGCATTCATATTCTCTGACAACTGGCCAGAAAATCACACATTCTGCTAGGGTATGTAAACTTATGAGCACATCTGTATATATGAGTGTGTGTATGTGCACTTCTTTTCCTCCCAGAACAGCAAGTAACATTTCCCAGGGACTTCCAAGAATCACTAACCATAATATTGTACAACGCCCAGCTTCGCAGACACACCCCAGGACACCAGAGACGGCAGCAAACAGGGAGATCACCAGGAAGGTGAGGGAATACAACAGCAGTTATATAATGCTCTGAGCCACCGTGCCCTCAAAGAGCCCGCTGTTATATCAGGATTGCCGACTTTATTATTCTCCTCTCCGGGAGAAGCCCGGAGAGGAGAGTTTCAGCAGCCGCTCAGGGGGCAGGGTTAAGCGTGACATCACTAAGCCCCGCCCCCATGATGGGAAACCAGCGCATTCACGGATCTCCGTGGAGGGGGCGGGGCTAAAGTGACGCGATTGTGTCACTTTAGCTCCGCCCCCTCCTCTGAGACCCGAGGATTGCGGCATTTTAATGCCGCGATCCGGGGGACAGCGGGGGTCCCCCCTGAATCCGGGAGGGTTGCCCACCCTTCCGGGGTACCCGATTTTCGGGAGACTCCCGGAAATTCCGGGAGGGTCGGCAACCCTGTGCTATATGTATATGTGTAATTGGTTGCTTCGTTTCACAGTTATGCCAACCAATCACAATGCATCACTAAAAAAATGTGACGGATAGTGAACATTCTCTGTGCACCTGTTTGGTGACCGGGAACATGTGACCTACTGGGTGGCCTGGAAACTGTGACCGTTCCCTGCAGCCACCGGCCAAGGGATTCAAGTTCCTTGCGATGTGCGTCAGGGCATGTCCACTATGCCCGGCTTCCTACATAATAGCCACTTGCAGTAACGTCGGTGTCTCAAGTCCTCCTGGACACCTGTACAGATTTGGAGGCAAACACTTTCCAATGTAGATGGATGTGATTGGCCATTGGCACTCATTGTGCTGAATTGTGCCCTCCCCTTTGCGTTGATGTTACCTTTGTCCTGTTTCGCAGGAGAACGGCTGCAGCACTCCCCCGGAGGTCTCTGAATTTGGATTAAATGTGTCCGCTATAAATAAAGGACAAGGCGGCCCACAAAGGAGGGTGAGTAACCCCCAAAACTGCCCAACAAGCTAACTATGTAGGCGGGTATGTGTCAAAGCTTGAAGAGCAATAAAATAGTGAGAGATAAATGACCAACCAGTCAGCTTCAAACTGTCATTTTTCAAACACAGCCTGTAAAATGCAAGCTAATTGGCTAGTATTTTGGGGGTTATTCAGACCTGATCGCACAGTAATTCAGACCTGATTGCAGCATTGTGACCAGGTATGAATCGGGCCCTTTATCTCTCGCAATTTTATCTTTCTCCGGACTTTGATCAATACCCCTCTATATCAAAGTTGATAGATTATAACTGGGTACAGCCGCTAGGTCGACAGAATGAAGGTCGACACTAAAACGTCTGATACGTTACGTCGACATTCGGGACAAAAAACTCATGTTGATTTTTTGACTGTAAACCTAATGCTTGTGTCGACCCTTTCGATCTTAGGCCTGTTGACCTATTTTATATGTCAACCTAAGCCCTGTCGGCATTTAGTGGATGACATAATGACCATCATAGTTCGACCTTATGACCCATACCCAATATAACAGTGGTGTCAAACTCATGGGCCGCCAGCTGTTGTGGAACAACACGTCCCAGCATGCGCTGCCACAGATTTTATATAATGGTTTGCTAAAACGGTGGAAGGGCATGCTGGGACGTGTAGTTCGACAACAGCTGGCGGGCCGTGAGTTTGACACCACTGCAATATAACCACAAACTACAGTAATAATAGAGGGAAGCGGTGATAGTGTCTGCGGTTACTGGGATATAAAGCCATACATTGATCTGTATAGATTACAGGGCGTCCCGTGCTCTCCAAAACTGCAGGATTTTTAGGATGAATTCAGCAGGTTTAAAGGCCGCCAACATTTTCCAGATCAGAATGGACGTCAGGGCAGACGGTCGGGATAGTGATTAATAAGATGCCACCTGCTTCTATATTAATGGGCTCCTGCCGTTACCCCTGATATCGGGCAGATGATATATAGCAGTCACCAATGCACAGAGGCTCCATGCAGAGAACGTGGGAAGCAGCAGACCGCCTCGTCTAGCCCCACGCAGTATTGGTCAGGGGTGGGAGAAACGTCCCATTACACGGACATCCGCTCCAGGGTGAATACATTGCACTAGAGATGGATGAGATTAGAAAGCGGCTTTTTGTCATTTATTCCTTTATCACCACAACAGGGACAGATAATTGACTTCCGCGGAATGATCCAAGATGCAATCAAAGGGTCATCGAACGAAATCGCCATGAACAGTCTGAACTACAATCCTGACCCCTCGGTAAGTTGGGCGGGTACAGAATTACAGAGTGCTTGCTTAATCCGATGGGCACAGATGGGCACCTCGCATCGGCAATGTCTGCCTACAAATGTGCAACGCAGCTGAATTCTGTGTCCTGCTAATCGGTCATTTAATATTTACTCTAAACTGTAGTCACAAAAGGAGACTTTCAGCTCACATAGAGGAAGAGGTATTCTCACACCTTGGCGATGTCCCTGTTGTGGATATATGAGACTGATTCAGATATGGACTCAAACACAAAGCTTTCATACATTATAGTCCGACTGCGCGCGTGTCTGTGTGCTTGTGCCACGATGGTTTTAGCGATGACGGCAGAAAGGATTTATTAACAAAATGATTGACAGTCAGGCCCCATTTTGGGTTGTTATGTCTACTGGTGGCAATATACGCAGGTGTGCCATGATCAATTCAGGGGGCATCTCTCCTGCAGCCTGCACCTGCGATCCTGTGCGCAGTAACCGTTTCCTCTGGCAGTACGACCATAATCTACTGATCTGTGACAGTCACTGCGACAGTCACTGTCTTTGTCTCAGAATTAGCGTACGTCTCTGAATCCCGCCCACAGTCCATTATTTACAACGTGCGCACGCCCACTTGTATACAAATACTGCACTCGAGCTTCCTTAGCGGACCATGTTTTAAGGATATCCATTGTCAGCACAGGTGACTGACTCGCGATGATTGATGCACTTATTAAGACATTCGTCACCTGCATTAATCGTAAGGGAACGACTATCATACACTCTTGTACAACATATTGCAAATGGTTATGGTATAGATCAGCGATGGGGAACCTTCGGCCCTCCAGCTGTTGTTGAACTACACATCCCAGCATGCCTTGCAACAGTTTTAGCATGGCCAAATAGCTAAAACGTAGCAGGGCATGCTGGGATGTATAGTTCAACAACAGCTGGAGGGCCGAAGGTTCCCCATTCCTGGTATAGAAGATCGGCAGCGTCTAGATCGGCAATGGTTTGCTTGACCAATAATGGCCGATCGCAACTAGTTGACGCAAGCAAAAGGTTGACAAGAACGTGGTCGACAGTGAAAAGGTCAACACAATTTTTTTTGTGTCAACTGCACTCGCCATGCTTTGGGCACGGTGTCCTGCTGCGCTCGGCACATTCATTTATTCTCCGTCTATGTCCACTGGGATGGTACAGTAACAAGTCGGTTTAAAAAAAAAAAAAAATCATGAAAAACTTGTGTTGACCATGTTCATGTCGACTGTTTGCTTGTGTCAACCTTCTATTAATGTCGATTTTAGTGTATGCCGATCATATTTAGGCTTCTCACTAGTTGCGGTCGACCAAATCACTGTCGGGCTAGACAACATTGATCCGTCGACCAGATAGGGTGTAAATTACATTTACGTACATTGGATAATAGGAAAGATGCTACACAGTTGCTGTATCCGTACATTCACGTAACACCAGACCCTCATGATTACATCGGGAATATTGTACTAGGCGACACTTGATGATGATGATGATGATGATACTAGATTGTACTGCCGCTACATCACAGACGCCATCTTGTTATCATTCCCAGGAGCGGTTGCTGAAACCTGTCACTGCCTTCACTGGCGCCAACAGCGAGATGAGAGAACTGGCCGCGGTTATCAGCCGGGTGAGATGGGGTGTGATACATTAAATAACATATTGTCATTCTCTCACTGACTGTACCCAAATCAGTCACTTATGGAATGCCAGCCTATGCCACGCTGATACGTATAACACCAGCCAGTGCCCCAATCTAGCATATAATACCAACATGTGCCTCATCCTATTGTAATACCAGTTGGTAACCTATCACATGCAGCCCGAGCCCCGGTCACACACGTTACCAGTCCCTCCCCCTGTACATTTATACTGCTATCCTGTACCCTGTGCGCATCCAGTGATATTACCAGCCCGAGCCCCGGTCACACACGTTACCAGTCCCTCCCCCTGTACATTATACTGCTATCCTGTACCAGTGATATTACCAGCCGGAGCCCCGGTCACACATTACAAGTCCCTCCCCCTGTACATTTATACTGCTATCCTGTACCCTGTGCGCATCCAGTGATATTACCAGCCGGAGCCCCGGTCACACACGTTACCAGTCCCTCCCCCTATACATTATATTGCTATCCTGTACCAGTGTTATTACGAGCCGGAGCCCCGGTCACACGTTACCAGTCCCTCCCCCTATACATTATACTGCTATCCTGTACCAGTGATATTACCAGCCGGAGCCCCGGTCACACACGTTACCAGTCCCTCCCCCTATACATTATACTGCTATCCTGTACCAGTGATATTACCAGCCGGAGCCCCGGTCACACACGTTACCAGTCCCTCCCCCTATACATTATACTGCTATCCTGTACCAGTGATATTACCAGCCGGAGCCCCGGTCACACACGTTACCAGTCCCTCCCCCTATACATTATACTGCTATCCTGTACCAGTGATATTACCAGCCGGAGCCCCGGTCACACACGTTACCAGTCCCTCCCCCTATACATTATACTGCTATCCTGTACCAGTGATATTACCAGCCGGAGCCCCGGTCACACACGTTACCAGTCCCTCCCCCTATACATTATACTGCTATCCTGTACCAGTGATATTACCAGCCGGAGCCCCGGTCACACACGTTACCAGTCCCTCCCCCTATACATTATACTGCTATCCTGTACCAGTGATATTACCAGCCGGAGCCCCGGTCACACACGTTACCAGTCCCTCCCCCTATACATTATACTGCTATCCTGTACCAGTGATATTACCAGCCAGAGCCCCGGTCACACACGTTACCAGTCCCTCCCCCTATACATTATACTGCTATCCTGTACCCTGTGCACATCCAGTGATATTACCAGCCCGAGCCCCGGTCACACACGTTACCAGTCCCTCCCCCTGGTCACACACGTTACCAGTCCCTCCCCCTATACATTATATTGCTATCCTGTACCAGTGTTATTACCAGCCAGAGCCCCGGTCACACACGTTACCAGTCCCTCCCCCTATACATTATATTGCTATCCTGTACCAGTGTTATAACCAGCCGGAGCCCCGGTCACACGTTACCAGTCCCTCCCCCTATACATTATACTGCTATCCTGTACCAGTGATGGGTCCTCAAAGTCCCGATCTCATGCCTTGTATCTTATAGTTACAGCTCACACACCCAGCTCGCCCCACCACACATCACCCTGTGCGCATCCAGTGATATTACCAGCCGGAGTCCCGATCACACACGTTACCAGTCCCTCCCCCTATACATTATACTGCTATACTGTACCAGTGTTATTACCAGCCGGAGTCCCGATCACACACGTTACCAGTCCCTCCCCCTATACATTATACTGCTATCCTGTACCAGTGTTATTACCAGCCGGAGTCCCGATCACACACGTTACCAGTCCCTCTCCCTATACATTATACTGCTATCCTGTACCAGTGTTATTACCAGCCGGAGTCCCGATCACACACGTTACCAGTCCCTCCCTCTATACATTTATACTGCTATCCTGTACCCTGTGCGCATCCAGTAATATTACCAGCCAGAACCCCTGATCCCGCACGTTACCAGTCCCTCCCCCTGTACATTTGTACATTTATACTGCTATCCTGTACCAGTGATATTACCAGCCGGAGCCCCGGTCACACACGTTACCAGTCCCTCCCTCTATACATTTATACTGCTATCCTGTACCAGTGATATTACCAGCCGGAGTCCCGATCACACACGTTACCAGTCCCTCCCCCTATACATTTATACTGCTATCCTGTACCAGTGATATTACCAGCCGGAGTCCCGATCACACACGTTACCAGTCCCTCCCTCTATACATTTATACTGCTATCCTGTACCCTGTGCGCATCCAGTGTTATTACCAGCCGGAGCCCCGTCACACATTACCAGTCCCTCCCCCTATACATTTATACTGCTATCCTGTACCAGTGTTATTACCAGCCGGAGCCCCGGTCACGCACGTTACCAGTCCCTCCCCCTATACATTATACTGCTATCCTGTACCAGTGATATTACCAGCCGGCGCCCCGGTCACACACGTTACCAGTCCCTCCCCCTATACATTTATACTGCTATCCTGTACCAGTGATGGGTCCTCTAATGCTGGGTACACACCAGGACGACTAGGGCCCGATCCCCTCAATCTAGATCCAATTCCGACAAATTGGATGTAGATTGTGTGCTGATTGGGCCCTTTTCTGTCCTGGTGTGGACCGATACCGATCCGATGCGCGGTCCCGCGGGTCGGTCGATCTTTATTGAGATTCTACCTGCTGCAGGTAGGATCTCAATGACGACCATACAGCCGGGTGCGGGGCGCCATCGGATCGGACCCGCTCACGGTGCACATCGTGAGGGGGTCGTGCCCCCCCGCGTCACTGTGAGCGGGTCGGACAGGTGTGTACCCTACATTAGTCCCGATCTCATCCCTTGTGTCTGACAGTTACAGCTCACACACCCAGCTCGCCCCACCACACATATCACCCTGTGCGCATCCAGTGGTATTACCAGCCTGTGCCTCATCCTATATATGTAACCTATACAGCCCCAATCATTGTTACCTTTGCCACCCTTATATTACCATGCTGTGCCCATATCACCCTTATATTACCAGCCTGTGCCCCATCACCCTTATATCACCAGCCTGTGCCGCCATCACCATTATATTACCTGCCTGTGCCCACATCACCCTTATATTACCAGCCTGTGCCCCCATCACCCTTATATTACCAGCCTGTGCCCACATCACCCTTATATTACCAGCCTGTGCCCCCATCACCCTTATATTACCAGCCTGTGTCCCATCACCTTTATATTACCAGCCTGTGCCCCATCACCCTTATATTACCAACAGTCTCCTCATTGGACCTCTCTATATTCCGTGTATGTAGGAATATACAATATCTGTAGTTCTCCTGTGTCTCATTCCCCACCTAGAATCCTATTGTACTGATTGCTATTCTGTTTCTTGCAGGACATTTATCTGCAGAACCCCAATGTAAGGTGGGATGACATCATCGGGCTTGATGCTGCGAAGCGGCTGGTGAAGGAGGCTGTGGTGTATCCTATTAGGGTGAGACAATCATCCGGTCTTATTTTTTGACATTGTGAAAGTGTCCACTGAACTCTGGGATGCACAAGATGCATCCGTTATAAGCCTGCGATCAGACATGAACTCTGGGTAACATCCGAGTCCTGTCCTGGGCAGGAAAATAGGATTTATGGTCTTACCTTGATAAATCCCTTTCTTTGAGTCCATAGGGGGCACAGGAGTTCACGCTGGGTATGAGAGGTGAGGTAGCAGAGCGTGCACCAAAGGGTTACAAAAATGTACCCAGCATGCTCCCTGCCTTCCTTCTCCCTCATAACCCGCCCCCTGACCCTGAGTCACCAGTTTCGTTAGCAAGCCCAAGGCAGGAGCAGAGCCAGAGAAGAAGGAAGAGCAAACGCACACCCACATAGCATACAGGCCCGAAAGCCATGGAACTTTCCTACATAGGAAGCCCCGCTAGCAGGTGCGTCTGGGAAGGCGTCCTGTGCCCCCTATGGACTCAAAGAAAGGGATTTATCAAGGTAAGACCATAAATCCTATTTTCTTTTTCGTCCACTAGGGGGCACAGAAGTTCACGCTGGGACGTCCTAAAGCTGTCCCCTCACGGGTGGGGGACGCTCCTGGACTGCGGAAAGCACAGGTCTACCAAACTGTGCATTAGCCGATGCAAAGGTATCAAATGCATAAAACTTGATAAAGGTCTGGGAAGAGGACCAAGTAGCCGCCTTACAGAGCTGTCCAGCCGAGGCGCCTCGATTAGCGGCCCAGGATGTACCCACAGACCTGGTAGAATGTGCAGTAATCCCCTCCAGGGGAGTAATCAGTGCGGAAAGATACGCTTGGCGAACCACTGATCTGAGCCATCTCGCCAAGGACTGTTTGGAAGCGGGCCAGCCCCTCTTATTGGCCCCATAAAGCACAAACAGTGAATCCGACTTACAAGTTGACTTAGTCCTGCGAAGATAAATCTGCAACGCACGGACTACATCAAGAGAGGCTTCAGCTTCAGAAGAACCTGGAAAAGAAGGCACCACTATTTCCTGGTTAAGGTGAAACTCAGACACCACCTTTGGAAGAAAATCCAGTTTGGTACAAAGAACCGCCCTGTCCGGGTGAAATACCAGAAAAGACGGTTTCCATGATAATGCACTCATGTCAGACCCCCTTCGTGCTGAGGAAATAGCCAACAAGAAGCCACTTTCCAGAATTTCAGATCCACCTCCTCCAGAGGCTCGAAAGGAGATGATTGAAGTGCCCGGAAAACCTCTAAAGAGGGACACCTCAACAGCCAGCCCGTCAAAGCCAGGCGACTCAAGTCCGGGTGTCGGAATGGCCCCATGGGAAATCAGGTCTGGACGCAGAGGTAGACTCAGAGGAGAGGCTACCAACAGGTTCCATAGATCCGCGTACCAACCTCGACGGGGCCAATCTGGGGCCACTAGGATCATCATTCCTCCCTCCTTCCTGAACTTCCACAGAAGGCGAAGTAGGAGTTGAAACAGGGGGAATGCGTACACTATCTTGCCAACTTAAAAAGTCTGCCTCAAAATTGAGAACCCCTGGGATGAAGACTGCAGAGATTGCAGAAATCTGCTTCTCCGCCCACCTGAATATCTTGGAGACTTCTTTTATTGCTCCTTTGCTGCATGTCCCGCCCTGCCTGTTGATAAAGGCCACGGGCGTGGTGCTGTCGGACCGGATCTTTACAGGGCACCCTTGGATGAGGGACCCCAACCTCTGAAGAGCCAGAAGGATTGCTCTCAATTCCAGGAGATTGATCGGAAGGCGACTCTCCTGAGCCGTCCAGCGACCCTGAAAAGATTGAGAATTGCAAACCGCTCCCCAGCCCCGTAGGCTGGCATCCGTGGTAAGCAAGACTCAGGTTGGAATTCAAAACTGACGGCCCTGAGACAAGTTGTCTGTCTTTAACCACCATGTGAGAGACAGGCGAACCTTCGGGGGCAGTGTGATCAATTGACTCTTTAGACGAGTATGATCTCCTGTCCACTGGCTGAGAGTGTAAAGCCGAAGTGGGCGCGAGTGAAACTGTGTATACTCTACCATGTCGAAGACACCACCATACACTTGTGTACTGAGACCCTTCTGTGACCTATAAGGGAAATGAATCTTCCTCTGAAGGGAGTGGATCTAATCCTCTGGAAGATATACTCTCTACAACCGAGTGCCCAGCCGAGCTCCCAAGTGAAGTGTCCTTTGGGAAGGAGTAAGAAACGATTTCTTCCAGCTTATCCTCCAACCGTGAGATAACAGAAGTGTAATCACAACCTGCAAATGACTCCGTAGTAGGTCTGGGGACTTTGCCAAAATCAGTGGGCCGTCCAGGTATGGAATCATCCAAACCCCCAGCCGGTGCAGGTGTGTAGCCCTGACCGCCATCACCTTGGTGAACACCCTGGGAGCCGTAGATAGACCAAAAGGTAGCGCCCTGAATTGGAAGAGTTCGACCCGAAGGGCGAACCTCAAAGTGCTGATGTTCCTGTCGGATGGGGATTTGAAGTATATCTAGCGAGGCCATGAAGTCCCCTGGCTCCAGTGAGAGAATGATCGAACGCAGGGACTCCATGCGAAACTTCGGCACTCGCAGAAAAATAGTGATCGACTTCAGATTCAGGATAGGACGGTGAGAACCATCCAGTTTGTCAATCAAGAATAGGGTGGAGAAGAACCCATGACCCCTCTGCTCCTGAGGAACTGGAACAATGACGTTCGAGTCCAAAAGAGAGCAGATGGAAGACCCGTGAAAAAATAACACTGAGGAGGGGGGAACTGGAATGTCAGGGCATAGCCCCTGGAGACCACCTCCCTGACCCAAGCATCCGTCGAGGTGCCCCACCACTCCGTCGCAAAGGACAGAAAACGGCCTCCCACCCCGGGATCCCCCGGGTGGGGACTCGCCCCCTCAGGCTGCCGGCTTGTCGCTCTGTTTAGCCACTGGATGTCTGGTAGCCCAGGGCTGCTTGGTGCAGGGCTTGGCTCCCTTAGTGGATGAGGAAAATCTAGAGGAAGAACTAGTGCCGTCGGACAAACCTCTCTCCACCTTGCCCGCCCACTCAGACACTGCCTTGGCCACCCATGACGCGGCAAGCGTGGTACACCTAATGGCCCCTGCCTGTGAAAAAGCAGTCCTGAGGAAATTCTCAGAGGGGTCCTTCAAAGATGAAGAATCCGAAATGGGCAGTACTGAAGCGCGAGCTAATCGCGCAACATGATCATCCGCCAGGGGAGGATTTTCCCACTTAGCCCTCTCTGTGTGAGGAACAGGTTAAAAAGTAGTAAGTCGCTTGGAAAGCTGGAACCTTCTAAACGGTTGAGACCACGCAGTCTCCAATAAATCCTCCATGAGGCCGAAGGCGGGAGCTGGGCCGATACCTTCTTAAGACGCTTAAAAAGCAGGTCTTTACTTTTAGGGGCAGGAGCCTCATCCTCCATCTGGAGGACTGCCTTAACCTCCTGCATCAGAGACTCTACCTCCGCTGATGACAAAGTGTCATCGGCCCCTGCGGATTCCGCCACTGAAGAGCAAGAACTCCCCTCTGAGCTGGAATCCGAATCGGAACGCGGAGAACCCGCATCGGGACTCTGCTGCCTACTCTGCCTCCTGGAATCCCTGCCCGCCAGAGTAGCCGTCAACCCCTGCACAGATTGTGCAAAGGATTGCCACCAAGGGGGCTCTACATAAGCAGGAGCTGCCCCAACACTGGTGCTGGCCACTGCCACAGGGGGCATGGGCACAGGGGGCAGGGGCGCAGGAGGTAAGGAGTTGACAAGCGGTCAATATGTCAATACCTGAGTCAAGGTCGAAGCCCAGGCCAGTTCCTGCTGTGAAGGCGGCAGAAGATTTGCTTCAAGGGCCAAACACCTGGAACAGATATCCTCCTCCTGCCGAGAGAGTATGTCTACACATACCCTACAGGTACGCTGCATCGGAGATGGAGTCTCCTTGCCAGGTTTCGCCTTAGGCATACTGTCCATGAAAAAAGACAAAAAACACCAGCAGTTACAACACTGACACCCAAGCAACACACTTGCAGCCTTACCCACAAAGCTTTAGCAAAGCCATTTGGTATGGGCAGATAAACTCAATTCAGCAAGCTGAAAAGGAGACACTGTATATGCAAAGCCAATACTATGAATGGTGACAGTGTTTCAAACTTTCATCTCTTCCAATGATATTGTATGGAAGACAGCAGCAGAGCCCAACAATCCAGCCAGCCGCAGGAGAGGATAAATACCACAAACACCAGGCTCCAGGAGCAGGGTGTGGGGGAGAATCCCAGCAGCCTCCATCTCTAAACCCAGCAAGTGCCAGAATGGCTGCTGATTAGGACCTTAACGAGGAGCTGGGACACCTGGGGCAAAAAATTTTCTCTTGGATTGTGGGAGGAAACCGGAGTACCCGGAGGAAACCCACTCAAGTACAGGGAGAATATACAAACTCCGCACAGTTAGGGCCATGGTGGGAAATGAACCCAGGACCTCAGTGCTGTGAGGCAGTAATGCTAACCATTACACCATCCGTACTCCTACAGCACCTGGTGTTCCTATGTGGTCACCCACTCAAGTACTAACCAGGCCCAATATACAGCATTAGCTGTAGATCCCAGGCTGTTTTCAAGCTTCCAATGAGATTGGAAAGAAGACATCCGCAGAGCTCAACAATCCAGCCAGCAGCAGGAGAGGAGAAATACCACACACACACACCAGGCTCCAGGAGCAGGGTGTGGGGGAGAATCCCAGCAGCCTCCGTCTCTAAACCCAGCAAGTGCCAGAATGGCTGCTGATTAGGACCTTAATGAGGAGCTGGGACACCTGGGGCAATCCTACATCACCTGGTGTTCCTATGTGGTCACCCACTCAAGTACTAACCAGGCCCAATATACAGCATTAGCTGTAGATCCAAGGCTGTCTTCAAGCTTCCCATGATATTGGAAAAAAGACATCAGCAGAGCTCAACAATCCAGCCAGCAGCAGGAGAGGAGAAATACTACACACACACCAGGCTTCCAGGAGCAGGGTGTGGGGGAGAATCCCAGCAGCCTCCGTCTCTAAACCCAGCAAGTGCCAGAGTGGCTGCTGATTAGGACCTTAACGAGGAGCTGGGACACCTGGGGCAATCAGAGAGCAAGCCTCAGCATGTCCCCAGGGGTGGGGGAGGGACTAACCTACAGCACCTGGTGTTCCTATGTGGTCTCCCACTCAAGTACTAACCAGGCCCAGTATACAACATTTCCAATGTGTATGGCTGTAGGTTCCCAGGCTGTCTAACCTCCCCCTCAGGCATCAACCCCCGGGACATAGCCTGACTAATTGTCCCTGGTGATCTAGTGGAAAGGTGGAGCAGTCCAGACCCCCACTGCCTGCCCCCCCGCTGACTCCCATACAAACGGGGGGGGGGGGATCGCTGCTAGACGCGGCTCCCTGCAAGCAGGGAACCGCCGCTTACCTGCCCGGGGACGGAGTGCAGCATGCGGGAGCCTCCGAGAGAGGGTCCCACGACGGAAGTCCCCAGCCCAGTCGCCAGCGAGTGATGGAGCTGCGCTGCCGGTGATTCACTAAAAGAGCGCCCGCCGCAGCAGCTCTAACCCATGGCTGTTCTAACAGCCGCGATAATGGTGCTGCTCTCTCCTTGGCACCAAAGAAAAAACTGGTGACCCAGGGTCAGGGGGCGGGTTATGAGGGAGAAGGGAGGCAGGGAGCATGCTGGGTACATTTTTGTAACCCTTTGGTGCACGCTCTGCTACAGTATGTCATGCTGTACATCCTTGCTGGCGGGTCGCCAGAACGTACGCGCTGGCGACCCGCCAGCAGCCTCGCCAGCGAGGAGACTGAGACGCGCGTGCGTCTCACGCGAACGCGCGTCTCAGTCTCTGTCGCTAGCGCGACGAAAACCCTGTCCGTCTCCGCCTCAGGGAGACGGACAGGGTTAGGGGGGGTTAGTGGGGGGTGCGGGCAGGCGGCGGGGACCCCGGGTTACCGCCGGCAAGCCGGCGGGGACCCGGGGAACTGATGGAAGCGCCGTCGGAAGGGGACGCGCGCGCCCTCTCGAGCGCGCGCGTCCTCTCGAGCGCGCGCGTCCTCTCGAGCGCGCGCTTCCCCTCGAGCGCGCGCGTCCCCTTCTCACCATCGCCATGGCGCTGGCGGGGGATGGCGGCTGGCGACGCCAGCGCCATCCCCTGCAAAGATGGGACCTGACCCATCTGTACCTCACCTCTCATACCCAGCGTGAACTCCTGTGCCCCCTAGTGGACGAAAAAGAAATAACCAGTAACCTCATTCTAGGCTAAATAATCAATTTATCCCTGATTTTGGGATAACTGTTCTATGTTCCTCAAGGAACGCTCCCTCTCTGCCTTCCCCTCCCATTTACCCTGGAGGACATCTACTCTGCCGCAAACAACCATCTATTTGTTTTAGGACTTAAATGTGTGAGAGAGGGTCATTTATTAACACTTGATTTAGATGCAACTATGGCTGCCATCTCTTCTGGAAAAGAAATCTATTCCATGTAATACAAGCAGGAGGCAGCTACTTATACCAGACTCCTGCCACTGCATTACCGTACTAGCGCTATCCCCGCTGCTTCCATGTAATACAAGCAGGAGGCGGCTACTTATACCAGACTCCTCCCACCGCATTACCGTACTAGCGCTATCCCTGCAGCTTCCATGTAATACAAGCAGGAGGCAGCTACTTATACCAGACTCCTCCCACTGCATTACCGTACTAGCGCTATCACTGTCTCTTCCATGTAAGCCCCTACAACCACATCTGACTCTGAGCTGATCTATGGCCACTACGTGTACCAGTGTAACATTGCTTGGTACTTATATACTTTCACGGTGCCACCTTACGCCACGCTGTCAGTGTAGGCTAATGGCAGCCTAGCGTAGTCAGTGTAGTGTCCCCGCGGCAGCCCTGAGTAGTGTCATGTCAGGCAGGTTAAAAATGGTCAATGGTTCCCACACAATGTAATAAGCGGTGACCAACGCTGACTAACTACGCTAACTGCGTAACACTGACTGACTACGCTAACTGCGTAACGCTGACTGACTACGCTATAACTGCGTAACGCCGACTGACTACGCTATAACTGCGTAACGCCGACTGACTATGGTATAACTGCGTAACGCCGACTGACTACGCTATAACTGCGTAACGCCGACTGACTACGCTATAACTGCGCAGCGCTGACTGACTACGCTATAACTGCGTAACGCTGACTGACTACGCTATAACTGCGTAACGCTGACTGACTACGCTATAACTGCGTAACGCTGACTGATTACGCTATAACTGCGTAACGCTGACTGATTACGCTATAACTGCGTAACGCTGACTGATTACGCTATAACTGCGTAACGCTGACTGATTACGCTATAACTGCGTAACGCTGACTGATTACGCTATAACTGCGTAACGCTGACTGATTACGCTATAACTGCGTAACGCTGACTGACTATGCTATAACTGCGTAACGCTGACTGACTACGCTATAACTGCGTAACGCTGACTGACTACGCTATAACTGCGTAACGCTGACTGACTACGCTATAACTGCGTAACGCTGACTGATTACGCTATAACTGCGTAACGCTGACTGACTACGCTATAACTGCGTAACGCTGACTGACTATGCTGACTGCGTAATGCTGACTGACTATGCTGACTGCGTAACGCTGACTGACTACGCTGACTGACTACGCTATAACTGCGTAACGCTGACTGACTATGCTGACTGCGTAACGCTGACTGACTATGCTGACTGCGTAACGCTGACTGACTATGCTGACTGCGTAACGCTGACTGACCTACGCTGACTGCGTAACGCTGACTGACTATGCTGACTGCGTAACGCTGACTGACTACGCTGACTGACTACGCTGACTGCGTAACGCTGACTGACTACGCTGACTGCGTAACGCTGACTGACTACGCTGACTGCGTAACGCTGACTGACTACGCTGACTGCGTAACGCTGACTGACTACGCTGACTGTGTAACGCTGACTGACTACGCTGACTGTGTAACGCTGACTGACTACGCTGACTGTGTAACGCTGACTGACTACGCTGACTGTGTAACGCTGACTGACTACGCTAACTGCGTAACGCTGACTGACTACGCTAACTGCGTAACGCTGACTGACTACGCTAACTGCGTAACGCTGACTGACTACGCTAATCATGTAGGTATGTATGAATATGCAGGCTTCCTGGACTTCTGATTAATTCCTCATTCCAATTCTAAATGTTTTAATGTATGTTAGACCGTTACCAAAGCTGTAACATGTAGTTTTTAAATGTTATTTTTGTTGTGTTTATAATTTTGACCTATTATTATTATTATTATTATTATTATTTCCTCTGCAGTACCCACAGCTATTTACGGGAATCCTGTCTCCTTGGAAGGGGCTGCTGCTGTACGGGCCACCAGGTAAAATATGTTATGCAAATTAAAATATATTAATTTGACAGTTCTTCCCTTAATTAGGATAGGGACACTATCACCAAATATCTGTATCATTTACAGTGTATGTTGCGTATATGGGGCAGATATTTTGCATAAATACAGCTTTGTAGAAAAGCTCTCCCCACATCTGTGCTGTCGCTGCTTCCATCCCTGCATATTAAAAAATAATAATTATATATAACAATACGTGGTACATAATAATATTTACATTACATTACAGTATATCTCCATCACTCTGTGGTGCTGACGTTTACGTGATGTTTCTGTTGTGTTCTAGGTACCGGGAAGACTCTGCTGGCGAAGGCTGTGGCCACAGAATGTAACACCACGTTTTTTAACATTTCCGCCTCCACGATCGTCAGCAAGTGGAGGGGGGATTCCGAGAAACTTGTGCGGGTAGGATCATGGATGGTTCCCCTCCTTTTCACAGCGGTGTTAGTCCATTCACTATCTATAGTCACCATCTACCAAGCACCGGATGCGATACACCAATCCCCCAATCCCATACACAGACCTGCAGTCCTTTTAGAGTAGTTACACAGCAAAACCCTCCCCAAGGATTTTTGAATTTAAGGTTATTTCTAACGTCCGCGTAACCTTTGTTCTGTCGATGAATGGCTCCGATTTTTAGAAGCTTTCTATATTTCTCCTTCATCCACTAGGTGTCACTGGAGTAACAGTGGGGATAGAAGGGCGACCACAGGGAGCATGGGCACTTTAAATATAATTAAGTGTGGCCAACTCCTCCCCCACCTAGGTAGTCTAGAATGTGCCCTCATGGGATTTGGTCACACTTCTGGCTTGCTCCAGGGCACAAGTTTTTTAAAGCTTGAAAATAATATATATTTTCTGCCTGTCTGCATCGCCGGAGCTGTCGTGGGGATCCGGCCGCAGCTGCGTGCGGCTCGCGCCCGGTCCCCGGCTGCAGAGACCACCGTCTCCGGAGAGACAGCCACCACTGCACGCCTTGCGTGTCACGTCCTCCCTCAGCCTCTACCAGCAAGGCAGCAGTAATGTATTCCTGACCTCCCGCTTAGCGCGGGGGTCAGTGCTCAGAAAAATGGCGGAAGTGCAGGTTATTTTAAAACTCGTGGCATATTGGGAGCACGGAGCAGCCAAAGGGCGGAGCTACTGCGTGGTACGCTCCCAGCAGCCCCGGCTTCTCCCCAGCGTGACTACAGCACAGCGGCGGACATCTTTTAAGTGTGCACCGCTGCTAACACGCTGAGGGACTCCGTTTTTCGCTGAGACAGTCTGCAGACCCAAGCACAGCCTTCCTCCCGGTGTCCAGACCTGCAACAGCTTCCCCAAGCCCTGCACGCAGACTGTGGGGTTAGAGCTGGGTGAGACCGTTCTGGGCTGTTTGTAAATTGGGCTATAGCGCTTCCTGGTATATACCAGAGTGTAGTTGACGGCCTCTGGCAGCTTCTTCCTCTGATACTGTCTCTCCTGTCCAGTCTTTCTATCTGACTTCTAGCTGTACTATCCCTGGTGTGAGTGTACAGTTATTTAACCTGTTGATTGCTGCATATATATTTATATATTGTGTATAGATTGTTATAATGGCAGGAGGCAGCTCTAAGAGGTCTTGCTGGAAGTGTAATTCTAAACTTACACAATCTGCTGAGGGTACACTGGTGTGCGACAAATGCACCCCTGATCCCCCTCCTTCTACCTCCCAGCAGCCCTCCCCTGCTTGGGCTTTACAGCTCATGGAGGTGATGTCATGCCTGTCCTCTGAAATCTCTGATTCACAGAGGGACAGAGAATCCTCTAGATCACAGCAGCGGGAATTAACCTTAGCTGTGGAGGGTTTAACAAAGGCCTTGGCCCCAGAGCCCATACGGCCCTCTACTTGTGACTCACAACCCCCAGTACTTAAAAGACTGCTCACGCAGGTCTTAGACACTGACGCAGATGAGGATATGCCTGACCTTGAAGAAGGGGAATACACTGCCCCTGAGGTGGATGTGCAACAAGATTTGCCACCACAGCAACTGGAGCCGGTTGCGCAAGGTATAGATGACCTTATTGATGTGGTCAAGCTGGCATTGGATGTTGAAGATGGGGCTTCAGCCCCCAGTCGCCCCTCCCTGTTTGGTAACAAACAAAACAAGCAGGAATTAGATGACCACGTGCTTCAGGCCTGGAAAAGCCCCGATAAGAAATTCCAGATTTCTGCTGCTGCGGGCAGAAAGCTGGTAGAGACACCCCCCCGTAGTCGACCCTTCGGTCACGCGTCTTTCCAAAAAGACGGTTCTCCCGGTACTGGGGGCCACTACTCTCAGGGACGCCTCTGATCGTAAGCTTGAACTTACTCTTAAATCTATTTACACTGCGGCAGGGGTTGTCCAGCGTCCAGCTCAGGTCGGATGCTGGGTCAATAAAGCTATCGGGGTTTGGGCCTCCCAGATGGTTCAGCACCTAATACAAGGAGGTGAGGTGGATGTTCTGGTGCAATTGGCAGAACACATTTCTGAGGCATCATCTTATATGGTAGAGGCCTCTAACGATGTGTGCATCATTGGTGCTTGCATCTCTGCTCTCTCCATATCGGCACGCCGATCTCTCTGGCTCCGCCAGTGGCAAGCTGATGCAGAGTCCAAGCGGGCGGTGGAAGCCCTCCCCTTCACTGGCAAGGTTCTATTTGGACCCGAGCTAGATAAGTGGATATCACAAGCCACTGGAGGAAAATCCACATTCCTTCCATCCACGGCCCCCCTCTTTCTACACGTAGAACCTTTCAGGGGACATCCTTTCGGTCCTTTCGCCCACAGGCGAAGTTCCGAGGTCCTTCTAGAGGGGGTGCTGCCTCACAAAGAGGCTCCAGAGGTCGTGGCAGAGGTGCTTTCTCCTCCACCCAAGAGGCCAAGGCCTCCACTAAGCCCTCAGCATGACGGGTTTCAGGCTCACCTGGGGGACCCCAAGGTGGGAGCGCGTCTTCAAGGCTACAGGCACGTTTGGCTGCAGTCTTGCCAAGACGCTTGGGTGCGAGATCTTGTAGCCTTCGGCTACAAGATACATTTTCAAAAGCCGCCTCCACCGGTTTTTCAAAACCGGTTTACCAGTTTCAGCAGAAAAGAGCCTGCTACTAATAGCGGCCATTTCAAAGTTGGTCTCGGCAGGGGTGGTGGTGATCCCGGTCCCAGAGGATCAAAAGACCTTGAGGTTTTACTCCAGCCTCTTTCTGGTCCCCAAGCCAGACGGATCGGCGCATCCTATTCTGAACTTGAAGGATCTAAATCCTTACCTCCAACCGGTCAAGTCCCTGCAATCTGTCATTGCTGGGTTAGAGGAAGGCGAGTTCTTGGTGTCACTCGACATCAAGGACGCCTACCTCCATATACCGATTTGGAGGCCTTCCTTCGGTTCGCAATCCGCAGCCAACATTGGCAATTTCAGGCCCTTTCATTTGGCCTCTCCTCCGCCCCCCGGGTCTTCACCAAGGTCATGGTGGTGGTGATGATGGAGATTCTGCAAAACCAAGGTGTGACGGTAATACCGTACCTAGACGACCTTCTGCTGAAGGCCCGATCCAGGGAGGCCCTGTTTGGCAACATAGCCCTGACTCCGAGTACTCGTGTTCGTCACGGATGGATACTCAATTTCCAGAAGTCCCAGCTCCAGCCGTCTCAACGGTTACAGTTTCTGGGAATGGTCCTGGATACCACTCTTCTGAGAGTATTTCTTACAGAGGACAAGATACACTCTCTCCAGGCCTTAATCCGCATGGTCCTTCTGACCAGACAGTTGACGGTCCTCACATGCACCAGGCTTCTGGGGAAGATGGTCGCCTCCTACGAGGCTCTCCAATATGGTTGATTCCAATCGAGACCCTTCCAGCGTTGCCTTCTACGTTTGGTAAGAAACCAAAACAAGCAGCTTCTTTTCCTCCCGCAGAGGAATTAGATGACCACGTGCTACAGGCCTGGAAAAGCCCCGATAAGAAATTCCAGATTTCTGCTGCTGCGGGCAGAAAGCTGGTAGAGACAACCCCCGTAGTCGACCCTTCGGTCACGCGTCTTTCCAAAAAGACGGTTCTCCCGGTACCGGGGGCCACTACTCTCAGGGACGCCTCTGATCGTAAGCTTGAACTTACTCTTAAATCTATTTACACTGCGGCAGGGGTTGTCCAGCGTCCAGCTCAGGTCGGATGCTGGGTCAATAAAGCTATCGGGGTTTGGGCCTCCCAGATGGTTCAGCACCTAATACAAGGAGGTGAGGTGGATGTTCTGGTGCAATTGGCAGAACACATTTCTGAGGCATCATCTTATATGGTAGAGGCCTCTAACGATGTGTGCATCATTGGTGCTTGCATCTCTGCTCTCTCCATATCGGCACGCCGATCTCTCTGGCTCCGCCAGTGGCAAGCTGATGCAGAGTCCAAGCGGGCGGTGGAAGCCCTCCCCTTCACTGGCAAGGTTCTATTTGGACCCGAGCTAGATAAGTGGATATCACAAGCCACTGGAGGAAAATCCACATTCCTTCCATCCACGGCCCCCCTCTTTCTACACGTAGAACCTTTCAGGGGACATCCTTTCGGTCCTTTCGCCCACAGGCGAAGTTCCGAGGTCCTTCTAGAGGGGGTGCTGCCTCACAAAGAGGCTCCAGAGGTCGTGGCAGAGGTGCTTTCTCCTCCACCCAAGAGGCCAAGGCCTCCACTAAGCCCTCAGCATGACGGGTTTCAGGCTCACCTGGGGGACCCCAAGGTGGGAGCGCGTCTTCAAGGCTACAGGCACGTTTGGCTGCAGTCTTGCCAAGACGCTTGGGTGCGAGATCTTGTAGCCTTCGGCTACAAGATACATTTTCAAAAGCCGCCTCCACCGGTTTTTCAAAACCGGTTTACCAGTTTCAGCAGAAAAGAGCCTGCTACTAATAGCGGCCATTTCAAAGTTGGTCTCGGCAGGGGTGGTGGTGATCCCGGTCCCAGAGGATCAAAAGACCTTGAGGTTTTACTCCAGCCTCTTTCTGGTCCCCAAGCCAGACGGATCGGCGCATCCTATTCTGAACTTGAAGGATCTAAATCCTTACCTCCAACCGGTCAAGTCCCTGCAATCTGTCATTGCTGGGTTAGAGGAAGGCGAGTTCTTGGTGTCACTCGACATCAAGGACGCCTACCTCCATATACCGATTTGGAGGCCTTCCTTCGGTTCGCAATCCGCAGCCAACATTGGCAATTTCAGGCCCTTTCATTTGGCCTCTCCTCCGCCCCCCGGGTCTTCACCAAGGTCATGGTGGTGGTGATGATGGAGATTCTGCAAAACCAAGGTGTGACGGTAATACCGTACCTAGACGACCTTCTGCTGAAGGCCCGATCCAGGGAGGCCCTGTTTGGCAACATAGCCCTGACTCCGAGTACTCGTGTTCGTCACGGATGGATACTCAATTTCCAGAAGTCCCAGCTCCAGCCGTCTCAACGGTTACAGTTTCTGGGAATGGTCCTGGATACCACTCTTCTGAGAGTATTTCTTACAGAGGACAAGATACACTCTCTCCAGGCCTTAATCCGCATGGTCCTTCTGACCAGACAGTTGACGGTCCTCACATGCACCAGGCTTCTGGGGAAGATGGTCGCCTCCTACGAGGCTCTCCAATATGGTTGATTCCAATCGAGACCCTTCCAGCGTTGCCTTCTACGTCAATGGCCAGGCTCTCACCTGCACCTTCACCACAGGATACGGTTGTCAGTGCGGGCACGGCACTCTCTCCTGTGGTGGCTGAACCCTGCCAACCTCAGAGAGGGAATGAGGTTCGCCATCTGGAACTGGGTACGGCTCACCATATATGCGAGTCTTCGCGGTTGGGGAGCAGTCGTCCTGGATCACCAGTTCCAGGGCCGATGGACTCAGCAGGAGGCCCTGCTCTCCATCAATATCTTGGAGCTCAGAGCAGTTTACAATGCTCTCCTGCAGGCCCATCATCTCCTTCAGGGTCAGGCTGTCAGAGTACAGTCCAACAACTCCACTGCAGTAGCCTACATCAACAAGCAGGGAGGCACGTGCAGTCGCGCAGCCATGAAGGAGGTGAGTCGAATCCTGCTGTGGGTTCAAGATCACGCACTGGCCATCTCCGCCATATTCATTCCTGGCGTAGAAAACTGGGAGGCCGACTTCTTAAGTCAGCAGGACGTACACCAAGGAGAGTGGTGCCTCAATCCCCAGGTCTTTCAACGCCTGATCTACAGGTGGGGGTGTCCTCAAGCAGACCTCATGGCGTCACGCCACAATTATCAGCTACCCCGGTTCTTCCCTCGGTCGAGGGATCCACAAGCGATGGGAGTGGATGCACTGGTGGCCCCTTGGCCATTCCACTTTGTGTACATCTTCCCTCCGTTTCCACTGATACCGCGGGTGCTGCAGAGAATTCGGAGGGAGGAGGTCACTGTCCTCCTGATAGCTCCGGATTGGCCGTGCAGATCGTGGTACACCAGCCTCACGTCTCTGCTGATAGACGAACCCTGGCCCCTGCCTCTTCAGGAAGATCTTCTCAGCCAAGGGCCTTTCATCTTTCCAGACTTAAGTCGGCTTCATTTGACGGCGTGGCTGCTGAAAGGTCCATCCTGAGACAGGCGGGTATCCCGTGGGTGGTAATACCTACCATGATGAATGCCAGGAAAGACGTCACCTCCAAGCATTACCACCGCATCTGGAGGGCTTATGTGGTCTGGTGTGAGAGTCGTGGTGTGTCCACGACTCTTTTCAAGAAGGCCTGACTTCTTCTTTTTCTGCAGGCCGGCTTAGCAGCAGGGTTACATCTGTCTACCTTGAAGGTACAGGTATCGGCGTTGTCGATCTTTTTTAAAAAAAAAGTTGGCCCTTTTACCTGAGGTACATACCTTTTTTCAGGGAGTATTGCGGCTGCAACCTCCTTTTCCTCCACCCACGGCTCCTTGGGCCTTAGATCTTGTTTCTTACAGTCTGCGGTATTTGAACCGCTAGAAGAAGTGGACCTGAGGTACCTCTAATGGAAGACAGTTCTCCTCTAGGCCCTGGCCTCAGCCCGATGAGTCTCGGATCTGGGGGCTCTGTCATGCAAACCCCCGTTTTTTGGTCTTCCATGCGGACAGAGCTGAACTTCGCACCAGCTGTGCTTATTTGCCAAAGGTGGTATCGGCCTTCCACATAAATCAGCCGATTGTGGTTCTGGCATTCCAAGACGTCTCTCCTGAGGACAGTACTCTCGACGTGGTCAGGGCTCTGAGGATCTATGTATCCAGAACGGCATCTCTGAGGAAGTCGGATGCTCTTTTTGTCACGTATGATCCGGTCAGACGGGGCTGGCCAGCCTCAAAGCAGACGTTGTCTCGTTGGATCCGCCTGACTATTCGTCAGGCCTACGTGACAAGTGCTCAACGCCCTCCTGCCTTCATTACAGCGCATTCTACACGCTCGGTGAGCCCCTCTTGGGCGGCTGCCAGAGGGGTTTCAATTCAGCAGCTCTACAGAGCTGCCATCTGGTCTGGTCGTCAGACTTTTGTTCGGTTCTACCGATTTGACACTTTTGTGGCGTCGGCTTCACAGTTTGGACGCTTAGTGTTACGGGGGTCTCAGCGCCATCCCACCCATGTTGGGAGCTCTGGGACGTCCCCACTGTTACTCCAGTGACACCTAGTGGATGAAGGAGAAAACAGGGATTTTGTACACCGTAAATCCTTTTCTCTGAGTCCACAGGTGTCACTGGACACCCGCCTCGGCGCTGTTCCTTATGTTGTAGGAATTCCTGCCTTGAAACTTTACAGTTTAAAATTGCTAGGTTAAGGAGCCCATAGATGCACCGTTTTCGCCGGCTCCGTTTTGTACTATGCGATGCGCACTCCCGCGCATCACATAGTACGGTACAAAAAGTATGTGCTGCATATACTTTTTGTACTAGGTACACATCGTATCGGATCGCAGTACATGCACAAGGCATGCAATCCTATACGATGTGTACTTTAAAAGTACAAAATGGACCTGCAAAAACGGACCGTGTATGGGGGCTTTAGTTCTACTTATATTGTCTAGAACTGCCTGCTATGTTATTTGTGCGGCATGTTTGGTTCAGTGTTTCTCACTGTTCTATTTCTGTTCCAATCTTTTCTGGTTGATTGTTTGTTCTTGTGTGTTATTCTAACCTCCTCTGGAAAGCGTGTTCTTTCTTCCAGCTCCATTCGGGCACATCCTTGTGACTGCCTAGGTAGGGGAGGAGTTGGCCACACTTAATTATATTTAAATTGCCCATGCTCCCTGTGGTCACCCTTCTATCCCCACTGTTACTCCAGTGACACCTGTGGACTCGGAGAAAAGGATTTAAGGTAAGTGCAAAATCCCTTTTACTTTTTAAAAAGATGCAACATTCTAGGGGATACGGTCATTAGGTCAACATGGCTTTAGGTTGACACAAGCATTAGGTCGACATGGGTTTTTTTTGTGGTTTTTTTGAGCCGACATGTGCTGACAGGCGGTATTTCATGCCCTGCCATCCACTAGGGCGTGGTGGGAGAATAAAATAGTGTGCCAAGCCCAAATCATGGCGAGTGCAGCGGTACACTTAGACATGTGTCCATGTCGACCTATGTCGACATACACCCTGTGCCTTGATGCGAGCGTATCAAGGCACCGTGCCCAAAGCATGGTGAGCGCAGCGGGGGGAAACGGTGGACGATAACCTGTGTCCATGTCGATATTCAGGTAAAAAAACCAGTGAAAAACCCATGCTCATGTCGACCTAGACCCATGTTGACCTAAAGGTGTCGACCCAATGCTTGTGTCAACCTACTTTCTGTAGACCAAATGATCCATACCCCATTTTAGTGATAGTTTACAAATGCGGGAAAGTTCCCATCCCAAGCACTAGACTGATTCTCCTGCCTCCTGTTGTTGGTGTCACATGATAAATAGCGACTGCTGCATTCACAGTACAATCCTGTACGATTCTCATCCGTATTCTATTCCTCATGGCTTCTATTATGCAGGTTCTCTTTGAGCTGGCCCGATACCACGCGCCCTCCACAATCTTCCTGGATGAACTGGAGTCGGTGATGAGCCAGAGAGGAGCAGGTCCAGGGTTGGTACCATTCATTTAAAATAGTTTTCGGTGTAGTTTTTACTTTGTAAGGGACAGCGGGAATACAGTGGGGGGGAATTTACTAAGACAAATACGGCTAAAAAAATTCGTATTTTCATAGTAAAATACGAATTTTTAAAATACGAAAATTTACTATGCCAAAAATACGCATATTCGTATTTGTATTAATGGCACATTTGTATTTACAAATACGAATGTATACGCCATCGGGAAATATGAATAGGACTCACCATTCAAAAGAATGGTGATTCCTGATTTACTAAGTCGCCGTATTAAAATACAGCCGCTAATTATCGGCAAACTGCCGATAATTGCCAGCCAAATACGCCAGGAAAATAGACCTCAATTTCCTGGCGTATTTGGCTTCAGCCTGCATGGATCAGTCAGATCCATCATATCAGTCAGATCCATGCAGGCTGCAGTGTGTAGAAAAATAAATAAATAAAAAACCCGGCGTGGGGTCCCCCCCACAGGCATAACCAGGGGCTGGTTCTAAAAAATCAGAAAACCGGCCAAATAGGGGTTCCCTGTATTTTTTAAAACCAGCCCCAGGCCCAGGACTGGTTCCCAAAATACGGGGGACAAAATGAGTAGGGGTCCCCCGTATTTTAAGAACCAGTCCAAGGCCCAACCATCCAGCAGGGTAATGCCACAGCCGGGGGACACTTATTATATAAGGTCCCGCGGCCAAAGCATTCATCCCTCTGACCGGTCAGCCTGGCCAGGGGTCCTGGGGAAGTGGGGAGCCCCTCTCCAGAACTTACCTGCCCAGGCTGAAGCCTGGTGCTGTCCCCGGTGGCCCTGGAGCAGTGGCCACCGGGCTGATAAAGTGTAAAAAAATAGAATTAACCATTGTCTAAAACTGTGGAACTATGAGTCCCAGCAAGCCTCCCCCGCATGCTGGGACTTGGAGAACCACAAGTCCCTGCATGCAGGACATTAAAGGGCCCGCTGTCACTCGTAGTTCCACAGTAATAGAAATAGTAAAAAAAACACACTGACACACATTAAAAATAATGCTTTATTACATCCTGAGCGCACACATACTGATACTTACCTATCTTGAGCCGTATGTAGGTCCCGGTGTCCTGGGGCTCCGGTGTCCGGGGATCTGGTGTCCGAAGAAATCCTGTGGGGTACCTATGGAAGCAAATTATACTTACAAGTCTCCTCCGGCGAAGGTCACAACCTCTTCGATCCATGTAGGCTCCCCGGGGGTCTTAGCAAAAAAATAAACCGACTACACGAACCACCGGACTGAGCTGGATCTGCACGATATCTTTGTTTACATCGTGCGGCTCCACCCCCGAATAGCGCTATTGGCCGGCTTGCGGCCTAGCAGCTCCTGATTGCCCTCTAATAGTGGCCAATAGTGCTCTTTGGGGATGGTGCCGCATGATATAAACAGACATTGTGGGGCCCCAGCTCAGTCTGGTGGTTCGCGTAGTCGGTTTATTTTTTTGCCAAGACCCCCGGGGAGCCTACATGGATCGAAGAGGTTGTGACCTTCGCCGGAGGAGACTTGTAAGTATAATTTGCTTCCACAGGTCCCCTATGGATTTCTTCGGACACCAGATCCCCGGACCCCAGGACACTGGAGCCGGATCCCCGGAGCCCCAGGACACCGGACCCGGGGACCTACCTACGGGCTCAAAATAGGTAAGTATCCGTATGTGTGCGCTTTGGATGTAAAAAGTTTTATTTTTAATGTGTGTCTGTGTGTTTTTTTTACTATTTCTATTACTGTGGAACTACAAGTGCCAGCGGGCCCTTTAATGCCCCGCATGCAGGGACTTGTGGTTCTCCAAGTCCCAGCATGCGGGGGAGGCTTGCTGGGACTCATAGTTCCACAGTTTTAGACAATGGTTAATTCTATCTTTTTACACTTTATCAGCCCGGTGGCCACCGCTCCAGGGGAACTAGTGACATCAGTGAGTTTCTAATAACATCACTTTGGAACTGGTGACATCACTGGGGAACTGGTGACATCAATGTGTTACTAATAACATCACTTTGTGACTGGTGACACCACTGGGGGACTGCTGACATCAATGTGTTACCAATAACAGCACTTTGGGACAGGGGACATCACTTTAGGTCTGGTGACATCAATGAGTTACTAATAACATCACTTTGGGACTGGTGACATCAATGAGTTACTAATAACATCACTTTGGGACTGATGACATCACTTTAGGACTGGTGACATCAGTGAGTTACTAATAACATCACTTTGGGACGTGACATCACTGAGTTACTAATAACATCACTTTGGTACTGGTGACATCACTAGGGGACTCCTGACATCAATGCGTTAGTAATAACATCACTTTGTGACTGGTGACACCACTGGGGGACTGCTGACATCACTGAGTTATTAATAACATCACTTTGTGACTGGTGACATCACTGGGGGACTGCTGACATCAATGTGTTACCAATAACATCACTTTGGGACTGGGGACATCAGTGAGTTACTAATAACATCACTTTGGGACTGGTGACATCACTTTAGGACTGGTGACATCAGTGAGTTACTAATAACATCACTTTGGGACTGGTGACATCACTGGGGGACTGCTGACATCAATGTGTTACCAATAACATCACTTTGGGACTGGGGACATCAGTGAGTTACTAATAACATCACTTTGGGACTGGTGACATCACTTTAGGACTGGTGACATCAATGAGTTACTAATAACATCACTTTGGGACTGATGACATCACTTTAGGACTGGTGACATCAGTGAGTTACTAATAACATCACTTTGGGACTGGTGACATCACTGGGGACTGCTGACATCAGTGAGTTACTAATAACATCACTTTGGGACTGGTGACATCACTGGGTGACTGCTGACATTAATGTTTTACTAATAACATCACATTGGGACTGGTGACATCAGTGAGTTACTAATAACATCACATTGGGACTGGTGATTGTCACTGGGGAACTGATGACATTACTAAGGGGCTAGTAACACTGGAGGATTGGTGACCTCATTGAGGGACTACTAACACCACTGTGAGACTGGCAGCCTCACTGGGGAACAAGTAACCTTCTATGGGGGTTATTCAGATCTGATCGCACGGCTGTGATTTTGCAAGGCGGGCGATTGTCGATTAGACTGCTCATGCATACGGATCATAGCGCACATGCGCGAAGCCTCTCAGCAATAAAATACTGCTACTTATCTCCGGCCGTACGCAGTTGATTGGCTGGAAGCTGGCGTTTGGGAGATGGTAACTGGTTGTTTTCTGGGAGTGTCGGGGAAAACAACAGGAATGCCCAGGTGTTCTAGTGGAAGTCGTCTGTGTAGCTCAGGACTCACAGCCGCAGAGTAAGTCCCAGGCTACGCACAGACTGCACACACTCAATGGTGAGCGGCTGCCAATGGATTTAAAGGGCAAGAGCAATCCAGCTTATATTCTAAGCAATTTGCAAGCTTGCACGGGTGGGATTTTACTCTGGTGGGGTGGTGATTATCTGATCGCAGGGATCCAAAAATGTGCAGCTCAGCGATCAGGTCTGAATAACCTCCTATGCAACTGGTGATATCACGTGAACTGGTGACATCATAAGGGACTGCTGACCTCATTAAGCTACTATTGACATCACTGGGGGACTGCTGACATCACTGGGGAACTGGTGCCAGCATTGGGAGATTAGTGATATCCATAAGAGGCTAGTGACATCACTTTGAAATTGGTGACCTCAAGTGGACTGGTGACATCACTGCAAACATTCTCAAAACAGAAAGCTTGAGTATTGAAGTTGGGAACCATTGGTCTAGAAGTGATGTTTTGTGTTACAGATGAGAAAGTTCAAGTTAACATTTCTGTTTATTATTATAATGAGCTGTCCATTTCCAATATCTTTGCGGCCAATAACCACCAACCGCTCCTGACGCGTGTCCCCCCTCATTCCCGACAGGGGCGAACACGAGGGAAGTCGCAGGATGAAGACAGAATTGCTGGTACAGATGGACGGCTTGTCACGGTCAGACGATCTCGTGTTTGTTTTAGCTGCCTCCAATCTGCCGTGGTAAGAGATCAGCCCGCCGCTCCCCCAGGACACGTCCGCCGCTCCCCCAGCACACGTCCGCAGCAGATCAGCGGAAAGGGCCTTAGTTTTGCTTAAAACATTTTTAAAGATTAATTGTGAGCTCCCTCTCTCCACTTTAATGTTAGTTTATTCCTTACGGTCAGAGGAAAATAATCTTTAATAAACTCAGAGCTACCATATGCCAGTATTTAAAAAGCTTTCTGACTTTATATCCAAGTTATTTACTATGGTTTAGCTAAGAAGGGGTTTAACTCCCAAGTGTAGAGTACTTAAACTGGCAGGGGTCTGTGCTGAGTGTAGGGGGGCTGTAATCTGATTTATATCTATGTGCATATGTGAGGTCTGATCTGTGACCGCGCTGGAGAAGATCTCGGCTGCTGATCTCTGTGTAATCTTACATTACAGCTACACGCGTATATAAACCAGCTGATGGTATAGAAACATCACTGGACTAGATTTAGATTTTGTTTCAACATTCAAACCATAATTCTGTTTTTACTTTTTCAATTGTTTGGGAAGCTTTGATCCAATGGTAACAGGTGCTTGTGTGTTCGCGGACGGTTCTTCCAGTCGTGGAAATTCGTCCCAGTTGTTGCCCGGAGGCATGATAAATATTGGCACACACACAAACACACACACGCTTCCTTATAGACATACATATATGTATGCATGGACAATACAGAAAATATTTATATAAATCTTGTTACATTTCACCACATTAATTATTTATTTAAAAAACACCTTACAGCTAAACCTATTTGTTTCTGCACTGTAAAGGGGCATACACACGGGCGATTTCTGACCCACTTCTAAGCCATCTGACTAGCTGACTCCGTTGTCTCCCCGAGTTACGCCTCTGCGCTCTTCCACTATACCTGTACGCAGTGCCAATATTCATTTACGCAGTTGAGCGAATATCGTCCGGCTGGGCATGTGTCACAACTGCGGGCACCAAGGCACCTTAGCAATACCGCTTTCAGGGCCATACTGTATGTGTCACGCTACAGAAAGTGATAAACAGCCAATCAGCTCCTAACTGCCATGTCACAGGCTGGGTTTGAAAAATTGACAGGTAAGAGCTGATTGGCTTGGTTGTTCAGGACTCTCCACTTTTTGAAGCTTGATACATATGGCCCTCATTGAGCATTCTGCCCCACCTGAAATGCAGCATGGTTTGTCCATTAGAGAAAGAGTTCACTTTTGCGATGCATACTGAATCAGGCCCTGATCCGCTGAGCAGAGACTGCATATGGCAGTGGTCAGGGAACTCGGTCCTTTTATAAGGTCCGCAGGTGGAGTTAATTATTTCACTTGTGATTCTGTGAGGATACCTGCAAAACATGCACTGCGTGGGGTAATGAGGACCGAGTTCACTGACCACTGGCATATGCGAAGAGGAGCGCACACATTCTGAGAACGCACATACAGTGAAAAGCGTATAGCTGCAATGGGGAGAGCACACATACAATGCTTAACGTAACCCAGTACTATCAAGAAGATTTAGGAAACCTTTGAGAGGGACAAGTTGGTGTTGCCCCTAGCAACTAATCAGATTGTAGCTGTAATTTATGTGGTACATTCTAGAATCTGATAGATTAGTATGTGCAACATCTCCATAAGACTTAAGAGGAGTTATAAGGCCACTTATGGAAAGATTGGGGTTCCCCGGCCACTAGTTGTCAGTGTGTGCGCAAGACACAATCCTATCTGTAGCGTACTTCTCTCCGCTGTACATTCATGTGATTGTACAGACATGTAAGCCTTCACTTGCTGCAGGAAAGGGGAGGAGTTATGTGACGAGAGGCGGGCGTCACTGTTGCATTTCGCCATACACTGCATCGGGTACATACAGATAATAATGATCCGTAAGACCTGTGTCTCTCGGTACGGCAGGGAGCTGGACTGCGCCATGTTACGGCGGCTGGAGAAGAGGATCCTGGTGGATCTGCCCTGTAAGGAGGCCCGAGAGTCCATGATCCAACACTGGCTGCCTCCTGTGAGTAACAGCGGCGGGGTGGAGCGGAGGACACAGCTGGAGTACAGCGTGCTGGGGGAGGTAAGAGCTTCTGTGGGGGCTCCGGAACCAGGGAGGCGGAAAGATGGGTGGTAATTGGGCTGCGATATGTGGGAGACGGCGAGTTACCAACCGGCCAGCTCCTAACTGGCATTTTCCAGTTCAGCCTGTACTGTGATAGTTGGGGGCTGATTGGTTGGTAGTTTATATTTCTTCAAGCTTTGATAAATATCCTCCCAAGTCTTTATACCACATGCGCCCCGTGTGTGTGTGTGTGTGTGTGTGTGTGTGTCTGGGTCAAAGGGTCAACCACTTTTGGTAGACACATGCAATAGGTTGAAGTGTATTAGGTCGACACAAGCAATATGTCTACATTGAAAAGGTCGACATGTGTTTTTCATGTCTTTTTGGTGTCTATGCCGACCTAAGTGAACATGGACGCCATATACTGTAAGTGCACCGCGTCCCCTCACGTGGCTCGCTGCACACACCGCCATACTGCGGCCCCACACGTGGCTCGCTGCACACACCGCCATACTGCGGCCCCACACGTGGCTCGCTGCACACACCGCCATACTGCGGCCCCACACGTGGCTCGCTGCACACACCACCATACTGCGGCCCCACACGTGGCTCGCTGCACACACCGCCATACTGCGGCCCCACACGTGGCTCGCTGCACACACCGCCATACTGCAGCCCCACACGTGGCTCGCTGCACACATTGCCATACTGCGGCCCCACACGTGGCTCGCTGCACACACCGCCATACTGCGGCCCCACACGTGGCTCGCTGCACACACCGCCATACTGCGGCCCCACACGTGGCTCGCTGCACACACCGCCATACTGCGGCCCCACACGTGGCTCGCTGCACACACCGCCATACTGCGGCCCCACACGTGGCTCGCTGCACACACCGCCATACTGCGGCCCCACACGTGGCTCGCTGCACACACCGCCATACTGCGGCCCCACACGTGGCTCGCTGCACACACCGCCATACTGCGGCCCCACACGTGGCTCGCTGCACACACCGCCATACTGCGGCCCCACACGTGGCTCGCTGCACACACACCGCCATACTGCGGCCCCACACGTGGCTCGCTGCACACACCGCCATACTGCGGCCACTATTATAACATAACTCTATGGGGGAAAGTTACTAAGACGCGAGTTCTAGTTCACATGGGCTGTTGCTGTGGGCAACCAATCAGAATCTACTACTTTATTTTTTTAATACCCTCCAGAAGATAGAATCTGATTGGTTGCCCATAGCAACATCCCATGTGAAAGAGAAGCCTTAGTAAATTTCATTCTATGTCCACGTGGATTTTTAAGTATGAAAAATCACCTATTTAAAAAAAAAAAAACATGAAAAACTCCATGTCGCTTTTTTTCATGTCGACATATTGCTTGTGTCAATCTTTTGGCCATGTCAACCTAATGCAGGTCAACCTTTTTCCATGTATCAACATTGTACCTGTTAACCAATAGTGGTCGACGTAATTACTGTCAACCTATCGACCGCGTACCGTGTGTATATGTGTGTGTAATAAAAATTATATATATATATATAAACACAGGGGGCCCAGCACTCACTGCAACAAACTAACTCACCTTAACATTCAAATAATCAATAAATAAATAAATAATGGGGTTTTAATTCATGAATTGATCAATGCATTTAAGCTTGCAGCCCATCGCCAAGGGACCCCATTTCAATTCATGAACTAAAACCCCATTATTTATTTAATTGATTATTTGAATGTTAAGGTGAGTTAGTTTGTTGCAGTGAGTGCTGGGCCCCCTGTGTTTGTATTTACTAGAGTGTGTGGTCACATGCCACTGAACCCCATCCTAGGAAGTGGGTGCTGTTTGCACCTCATTCTCAGGAATGGCGAGTATGTTGGTACGTATGTATGTATGTATGTATATATATATATGTGTGTGTGTGTGTATATGTGTATATATATATATATATATATATATATATATATATATATATATATATATAGCCACACTTTACCTTTCTACGCCTTATGCATCCTATTAATGGGGCTATGTATCAAACAGAGGAGAGAGATAAAGTGCCAGCCAGTTGGCTTCTATCATTTTTCACCTAGCGTTATCACCTTCCACTTCATCACTTCTTCAACCTTAGTACATCTGCCCCATTGATTAATAACTATATTTAACATTACGCATGCAGACCCTCTTTAACTGGAATACATTATCAATGAACTAGTTAAAGGCCTGTCAAAATGACGGCTTCTACAATGTACTTTCACTTTGCGCTGTGACAGTTATTACTTTCACTTTGAGCTGTAACCGTTTTAAGCTCAGGAACTCGCCACCCATACCCCAGTCCCTACCTGCTCCTTCCTCTAATCTGTCTTCACAGCTCCCTCTCTCCATATCCATCAAGTTTGAAAAAGATCAGTGTCCCTGCAAAACTTGCTTTCACTTTATGACAACTATTAGCACACAGTGAGTAATTTGGCCCAACAAGTGGCCTCTAGTGGTCACTGGTCACTCTAGTGTCACCTGTTGAGGAGTAGTTAATATATATATATATATATATATATATATATATATATATATATATATATAAAAAAAAGGACGCACTCTCCAGAATATATAAATGCAATAAAAAGCTGTGTATTTCAATGATACTTGTCAAGAGAAAATTTTTTGTTACTCAACGTTTCCGTCCTCTGGGGGACCTTCGTCAGGAGATAGGCATCAATAACAACAATCCAACACAGGGCACAGCTATGACCACACAGCAGGTTCCTGCTGTGGTCATAGCTGTGCCCTGTGTTGGATTGTTGTTATTGATGCCTACTCCTGACGAAGGTCCCCCAGAGGACGGAAACGTTGAGTAACAAAAATTTTTCTCTTGACAAGTATCATTGAAATACACAGCTTTTTATTGCATTTATATATTCTGGAGAGTGCGTCCTTTTTTTCTTGTACATGAGGACTTTGTTCTGGATGACACCCCGGGAGTTGTTTGATTGCTGGATGGAGTGCGATCCTATTTCTACATTATATATATATATATATATATATATATATATATATATATATATATATATATATATATATATATATATATATATATATATATATATATATATATATATATATAAACAAATAACGGTGCGCAAATAGTCAATAATTAGAAAAGGTCTCTGCCAATAAGAGCTCAGTCATAAAGGTTTCCACTCAGGGACAAATTCCAAATATTAGAGGGAAACAATTATCCAAGAACAATGTTGTCCGTTTCAAATAGATTGCACTCAGTTCTTTATGGAAAACCGGCTGCTCCGTTTAACCCACGAGGGGTGTCCTGTATCCCACAGTCAAACAAATCTACAATAGAAAAAACGGGCGCTTCATAGTGCGATTATCAAATGTATAAAAAGTGTTTATTTTTTAAAACGATGTCCACCACAAAGGTCAGGGTGAACGTACCAAATATGGCGGTATACAATCACCGCAGAAGATAAAGCATAAAATCGGTGCACAGCACCGGGTTACCACTGCTGGAGCGGTCACTCTCGCCTGGGCTCCACAGTCTGAACTTCGCTAGGCCACGCCCCTACGCGTTTCGTCACGCTGGACTTCGTCAGAGGGCTGGCCTAGCAAAGCTCAGTCTCCTCATTTATAGCCACAACTCAGGTGTCATGTGTTCGAGCTAATGACCTCAGTACAACTCATCAGAGTTTTCTGCTGAGTGAACACCTGAGATTGCTGCTAGCAGCACAAACATTGTGTGTGTATCATCTCATTAATTTGAATGAACATACATTATTAGTACATGGTGAAAACTAACAATAATAATAATAATCACTGTAAAATACATATAGCATAAATATACCACGCAAGATGCATATATCCATACGATACAATTAATATCAATGATAAAATTTACATATTCACGTCAATCAATGGTAGAAAAAACATATATAAGAAAGATTGTTTAAAAATTATTATTTAAAAACTATTATTTGAAAATAATTATAGATCCCGATTTTGCGTGTGCATATATATAAAAGATAAGAAAGATAAGAGATAGATTCCCGACAACAGTCCTTGTCTACTTCAGAAAAGGCGTGATTTCTAGACCGTCATTCATTCCATGGGGTGCCACAGTGTTTAAATAATACATCCACCATGATTCTTTTTTTGCAAGAAGAATATCTCTATTACCTCCCCGTATATCGAGCTTCACATGCTCCAGACCCACGAATCTTAAACCAGATGGATCACCTGCCTGGCAGGTTTCAAAATGACGTGGTACGCTGTGATGTCTTACTTTATTTTTGACATTGCGATAGTGCTCTAGTATGCGAATTTTTAGCATACGTTTTGTTTGGCCGATATATTTGGCTCCACAGGGACAAAGAAGGAGATAGACAACGTATGTTGTTAAACAATTAATCACACCACGGATTTTTATCTCTCTCCCATTTTTATCCTTTATACCTTTCATTCCTTTAATGCAATGAGCGCACATCTTGCACTTCCCGCATTCAAAGAATCCCTGGGGTGGTGGCATGTTGTAAATGGTGGACTGTTTCGGGATATCAAGAGGCAACAGACTTGGAGCTAAACAGTTTTTAAGGGTGCTTGCTCGTTTAAAGACTAGTTCGGGGCGATCTCCTACTAAATCTTTTAAATAGGGGTCCATTTTAATAATAGGCCAGTGTTTTGTTAATATATTACGTATTTCTTTGTTTCTTACGTTATAATTTGTGACAAATGGACAAAAGCCTTCGCCTCGAGAATGTTTTTTCTCTTTAGGTTTATATTCAATTAATTGTGCCCGTTCTAATCTTCTACATTTATTGACAGCAGCTTCTACCATATCTGTGGGGTACCCTTTCTCAGAAAATCGCATTCTGTAAGTTTCAGTCTGCTGGTCAAACAGTTCTAAGGTACTGCAGTTGCGCCTAAGTCTTAAGAGCTGGGAATAGGGCAAGTTGTCTTTCCATTTTTTCAAATGGCAACTGTCGTATTCCAGATAGTTGTTGGAATCAACTTTTTTGAAAAAGGTACATGTTTCTATGTACCAACTGTTAGAGGCCGTATCTTGCCTTGCCGTTAGAGTAAGATCTAAAAACTCAATGCTGTTTTTATCATATTTAGATGTGAAAGAAAGATTGTACGCATTTATATTCAAGTGTTGTACAAATTCGCCAAACTGCACCTCCGTGCCGGACCATATTATCACGATATCATCTATATACCGCTTGTAAGTTTTAAGATACATGGAAAATGGGTTATTTTCGTAAATGAATTCTTCCTCCCATATACTGAGATACAAATTAGCGAATCCCGGGGCGCAAACTGTCCCCATCGCCGTCCCACAGTTTTGTATATAGTATACCCCCAGAAAAGTAAAATAATTATATTTTAACACAAATCTTAAACATTGTAGGATAAACGTTATTTTTTCTTTTGTTAACCCATTGTCGCGCAACAAAACCTTTTTGATACAGTCTAACCCCTTATCATGCGGGATAGATGTGTACAACGAGTTAACATCTATTGTCCCCCAACTGGCATCATCATTCCATACAACATTTTTCATAAGTTGCAAAACTGAAGTAGAATCTTTAACATAAGATTTCAAAGATGGTACATATTTGTTAAGATGCATATCAACATATTCGGAAACCCTTGACGTCAGGGAATCCACACCCGATACAATAGGGCGTCCAGGGGGTGAGGTCTGGCTTTTGTGAACTTTCAGCAGATGATATATTGTGGCAATCCTTGGTTGCTCATTATAAATATATATACATCGTTTTAAAAAATAAACACTTTTTATACATTTGATAATCGCACTATGAAGCGCCCGTTTTTTCTATTGTGTATATATATATATATATATATATATATATATATATATATATATAAAATTTATATTTAGAATCTGATCACTGATCTGATCAATCTGACGTTTGTTCTGTAACTGGGGTTGGTGCCATTTCCTGTGTCCCGTGTTTAGGAAACAGAAGGCTACTCCGGATCCGATATTAAACTGGTTTGTAAGGAAGCCGCCATGAGGCCGGTGAGGAAGATATTTGACGCTCTGGAGAACCACCAGCCAGGTACATACAAACATGTAACAGCCAGAAAATCACGCAGAGCTTACACATCAATAGCAAAAGCGGCACATTTTACTTTTTCCTACTTTATTCAGTTTATTTAATTACTTATTTTATGTACATTTGATGTATTTGTGCCGCAGGTCTGTGTGTAACATTTAGAAATAGTTGAGGAAAGTTTACAAGTCTGTCAGCTCCTCTTTGCCTGCCCAGAGAGCTCAGCACCTCCCCTAATGTTCTGCTGTGGGATGATTGACAGTTATTACATGTGTCTGTCTTAGCAGAATGATTTCTGTTCATGTTTTCACTTCACCTACCTTGACATTGCAGTTGGCTTCTCATTTCAGGGAATAAGGATCTGCCGGTAATTCACCTGGACACGGTCACCACATCTGATTTTCTCGAGGTGTTGGCGCACACCAAGCCCTCAGCAAAGAATCTGGCCCAGAAATACAACGCCTGGCAGGCAGAGTTTGAATCTGTGTGAGCGGTGTCTGCCCTCTGGGATCCTGACCCCTTCCTCCCGGACCCCCAGTACTGGTATTTTCACCAGTGTGGAACCACCTTTGTGATGGGGACACAAGAGACAGCTTCGCTGGTGACATGTTACATTTATTAAGGCGCATTTTGCACTTTATGAACTTTTTTTAAAACTGATAAAAGATTATTTTACTTCAGGTTGAGGAGTGAGGGGCGGGGATCTGTTATCACTGTACTGTACTGGATTTCCCGGTGTATCAGGCTGAGGAGTGAGGGGCGGGGAATCTGTTATCGCTGTACTGTACTGGATTTCCCGGTGTATCAGGCTGAGGAGTGAGGGGCGGGGGATCTGTTATCGCTGTACTGTACTGTATTTCCAGGTGTATCAGGCTGAGGAGTGAGGGGCGGGGGATCTGTTATCGCTGTACTGTACTGGATTTCCCGGTGTATCAGGCTGAGGAGTGAGGGGCGGGGGATCTGTTATCGCTGTACTGTATTTCCAGGTGTATCAGGCTGAGGAGTGAGGGGCGGGGGATCTGTTATCGCTGTACTGTACTGGATTTCCCGGTGTATCAGGCTGAGGAGTGAGGGGCGGGGAATCTGTTATCGCTGTACTGTACTGGATTTCCCGGTGTATCAGGCTGAGGAGTGAGGGGCGGGGGATCTGTTATCGCTGTACTGTACTGGATTTCCAGGTGTATCAGGCTGAGGAGTGAGGGGCGGGGGATCTGTTATCGCTGTACTGTACTGGATTTCCCGGTGTATCAGGCTGAGGAGTGAGGGGCGGGGGATCTGTTATCGCTGTACTGTATTTCCAGGTGTATCAGGCTGAGGAGTGAGGGGCGGGGGATCTGTTATCGCTGTACTGTATTTCCAGGTGTATCAGGCTGAGGAGTGAGGGGCGGGGGATCTGTTATCGCTGTACTGTACTGGATTTCCCGGTGTATCAGGCTGGGGAGTGAGGGGTGGGGATCTGTTACCACTGTACTGGATTTCCCGATACATCAGGCTGGTGAGTGAGGGGGATCTGTTATCGCTGTACTGTACTGGATTTCCCAGTGCATCAGGCTGGGGAGTAAGGGGCGGGGCATCCGTTACCGCTGTACTGGATTTCCCGATACATCAGGCTGGTGAGTGAGGGGCGGGACATCCGTTACCACTGTACTGGATTTCCCGATGCCGCTGACAGATGGAACAGAACAACGGTCACAAGAAACCTGCTGCCTTTCATATGAATAATGTGATACAAATGAGCCACTTGGAACCAGGGTCCTATATGATGTGATTGTCTGTATCCTCCAGAAGAAACCCCGGCCTTGGCCTTGATGCTAAGGAGGAGAGAGGAGGTGGCAGAACAACTGTAACACACACGAATAACCATATTATGACATAGTATTTAATAGAAGTCACCCTTTGATCAACCTAGAACAACACAGACAACGATGGCAAATGTCTCATTACCTGGGATTTATGTACTAACCCTTGGGGAGAGAGAGATAAAGTGGACAGAGATAATCTACCATCCAACTCTTAACTGTAATTTTTCACACACAGCCTGTAGCATGGAAGTTAGGAGCCGACTTCCTGCTACTTTAGTACATAGAGCCATAAGCACACACTGAAGTAATGTGAAAGCTCTGAATAAAGTAACTGCCTCAGTCACATTGTCCGTCCATTTATTTGGCCCCTCCCACTTGTGTGACATCACTGTGACCATTCAGCTGATTGTTAATGGTAGTGGGGGGGGGGGGGGGGGGGAGTGCCATTATAGGAGGGTCTTCAGTATGTGATCCACAGCCTGGGGGAAGCTGTCACAGGTCAGGTACGGGGCCGGAGAGATTTTGGCTTCATCCCCTTCTCTGTATTTTCCTGTTTAGTGAAAACAAAAGAAAGAGTTTTTTTATTTTATTTTGTGTTTATCGTCACCGATATTCAGCCAACAGTTCAGTCCGTACCCGGAGAATGTTGCTCGTAATCCACCTTTCACTTTATGGCTTCACTAATATTCATCAAAAGATTGTTGGTAAGATTAGGTAAGCATTAATAGGGGACATATTCACTTTATACTAGGTATTCTATTTCCACAAACCATAATAACATCGGTTATGGTATAAATCATAGACAGATTCATCATAGACAGTCATATGGTCCACCACTAATGGTCAACAGGGTCAAAAGATTGACATTCAAATGGTCGACATGAGTTTTAAAGGTTTTTAGGGTGTCTATGTCGACATAGGTTGACATGGACACTGTCTAAGTCAGGGGTGGCCAAACCGGTCTTCGAGATCTACCAACGGTCCTTGTTTTCCAGATCACCTAGCAGCTGGTGCACAGCTGTAGTCATTACTAACTGTCACATGTCTCAGATCACCTAGTTGGTGCACAGCTGTAGTCATTACTAACTGTCACATGTCCCAGATCACCTAGCAGCTGGTGCACAGCTGTAGTCATTACTAACTGTCACATGTCTCAGATCACCTAGTTGGTGCACAGCTGTAGTCATTACTAACTGTCACATGTCCCAGATCCCCTAGCTGGTGCACAGCTGTAGTCATTACTAACTGTCACATGTCCCAGATCACCTAGCAGCTGGTGCACAGCTGTAGTCATTACTAACTGTCACATGTCCCAGATCACCTAGCTGGTGCACAGCTGTAGTCATTACTAACTGTCACATGTCCCAGATCCCCTAGCTGGTGCACAGCTGTAGTCATTACTAACTGTCACATGTCCCAGATCACCTAGCCGGTGCACAGCTGTAGTCATTACTAACTGTCACATGTCCCAGACCACCTATCTGGTGCACAGCTGTAGTCATTACTAACTGTCACATGTCCCAGATCACCTAGCTGGTGCACAGCTGTAGTCATTACTAACTGTCACATGTCCCAGATCCCCTAGCTGGTGCACAGCTGTAGTCATTACTAACTGTCACATTTCCCAGATCACCTAGCTGGTGCACAGCTGTAGTCATTACTAACTGTCACATTTTCAAACCTGCTGCATTCATTCCGACTATAGATCCACAGGCTGCCTGGAAAACATGCACCGTTGGTAGATCTTGAGGACAGGTTTGGCCACCCCTGGTCTAAGTGTACCGCTGCGCTCGCCATGCTTTGGTCTCGGCATACTATTTTATTCTCCCTCCACATCCTAGTGGATGGTAGGGCATGAAATACCGCCTGTCGGCACATGTCGGCTGAAAATTTAGTACAAAAAATGCATGTCAACCTTTTCCATGTCGACCTTTTGACCATGTCCACCTATTGCCTGTAGACCTTTAAACCCTGTCGACCATTGGTGGTCTGTCTATGATGAGTCGGTCTATGACCAGTTCGGATACCAATAAAGTCTGCTGGAAAAAGTCAGTAAAATGAACACACTCTTGCAGGATTTGAAGAACTGGCGCCCCTAGTGGGTACATGATCATACTACAGGGCCACATATATGCATAACTTTGCAAAGCAATCATTGGGCCAGATGTACTAAGCTTGAAAAGTGATAAAATGGAGAGTGATAAACCACCAGCCAATCAGCTCCTAACTGCCATGGTACAGGCTGTGTTTGAAATATGACAGGTAGGAGCTGATTGGTTGGAGGTTTATCACATTTCATCACTTTCCCAGGCTTAGCGGCTCATGTTATTATGTATTGAATACCTGGGCTGACTACGACAACCTTCCACCAATGAATATACACCTGGCTTAGCTTCACATTAATGAGCCACCTAATCAGATGTTGTATTGTAGTTTTAAAATTAATGCTGACAACCTCATTGGCTTTGCTGGGCACACCCGATTGGTTGCCATGAGCTACAACACATGCCTGATTGGTCGCTGTGGGCTATAACAGAGTTTTAATGCTAAAGTCAATAGTGGCGTGATGATGGATTTATAATGCAATTACTTGGTAGATACGCACCAGTCTTTACCAGTATGCCCAACATGCCAGTGTCCTGTGCCCCTCCGACATCATCCCGGCAGTCCTGAGGTGGAGAGAGAACAGTTAAATTCACTTCATATACTGTAGGTGACCTAAGGTGGCGGCCATTTTGCTTGGCCAGCATTTATACGAATGCAGCCAATGCATTCCCTGGGAACAAGGCCGAGCAGTTGTACTGGGTCTTATGTTTCTGGGAGTAACTCACAAAATGGCTGCTTGGACAGTCCTCAGGAAACCATAATACTTTAATTATAGGACTACAGATGTGTGGTGTGACCAATAAAGAGCAATCCTGTATGCAGTTACCTAATATGCCCACAAGATGTCACTATAACATCAGTCTCAGGTGTCTTTCTGATGGCTTAACTACTAGTCCAATGTATTCCAATTCTGGTCCTCACCCCACATCCTCCCCAATAGGCCAAGGTCTGAGGATTGGTTGCTATGGGCGATATCATCTCTTCATTTTTATAACCTTTAGTAAATTTACCGCTAAGACGGCCGCACCGTCACTGAGGTACAGCTCAGGAAACTATTTATCATATCGGGTCGCACTGTCACTGGGGATCAGCTCAGGAATCTAATTGATCATATCAGGCCGCACTGTACATAATGAGATTCGTAGCGGGATGATATGGGGTAGAACAGGGCAGTACAGATTCCGGGTCAGTGCTGGATGCCTCTGACACAGGACACACCTCCATGTACTCCAAGCACCGCCCCTTATTGCTTATCGTAACCACTTACATCCCCGATCATAACGGTCTCCTCTGGGCTGCAGTTGGTGCCTCTCAGGGCTTCCAGGAAAAACGTCCTCTCCGGCTTCCCCACCACTGTGGCTTTTGTATCTGTGGCATACTCCAAGCCTGTCACAAACGGGCCAGGGCCCAGCGCCAATCCGTCTTTCCTCTTGTAATACCTGGCCTTGTGGATGGCGATGATAGGCGCACCATCCAGCACCAGCCTAAAAGTGACCCAGAATCAGTTTAAGGAGCATAGAACTGGTTTATACAATGTTGGTATGAAAGCGGCAGAGATAACGCGCTGCAGAGGTTCTGAACAAGTTCTCAGCTTTTAGCAACAGCAGACCTTGGTCCATAATATTATATACCGCCAACCTCACAACTGGGACAGTACAATGTCCAGCAAATAGCAGATCCCGCCTCCCTTTCATTACACTGTATATAAATATATATGTCATGTGTATCCAACTGTACTGTACTCATATTATATGGACTTGTTGCTGAGATGAATAAAGCCTTGAGAGAGATAAAGTACAAACCAACCAGTTCCTAACTGTCATTTTTCAAGCACAGGCAACTATGTAACAAGCCTTGGCGAAAGATAAAGTGCATGGAGATAAAGTGTCACACAGCTCTGGCAATGCAGTTTAATTTTCCTTCTCTATACTTTGGCAGGTGTTATGGGGTGCAGTTCAAATCCCGGAGGTCGGAATCCCGGCGTTCAAAATCCCGACCGGCGAAATTCCGACACTTTCTCCCTCCGCGGGTGTCCACGACACCTATAGAGGGAGAATAAATTAGTGTGCCGAGCGTAGCCTGCAAGGGGGGGGCGATCCACGTCCTCCCTTTGTCGGGATTTCGGCGGTCGGTATTTTGAACGCCGGGATTTCATATCAATCCCGGTGTTACCCATAGCAACCAATAAGACTCTGGCTGTCATCTGTTCAGTATATTCAGGGAAATAATAGCTAACGTTTGATTGGTTACTTTGGACAAGCCCTTTATTTGTCGCTTTAGAAGGTTTGATCAATCTCTCCCACGGGTCACATCCAGCCCGCCGTGCGGCCAGAGTGATGCGTCTCGGTGCGCCGTTCAACAGGATGGGGACGCGCGAGTGTCTTGAACCTTTGTGTGTCCATTGCCGCGAATTGGGCCTGCAAGCGTCTCTCACGAGAGCGGTATGGATAAAGGGTGCACTAATGATCTCTGCTGAGTATGACCCTCTGATTATGCCAGACACAATCCTACACAGAGCGCATCCAGATCCTCCGCCATGGTCACATCCCGTAGTGCTGTAATACAGTCCTGGCTCTCCTCCCGCTTCCCTATACGGACACACCCGGTATGCAGTCTCCGGACAGAATGGTGCAATGAGGAAACTGCACATGAAGCCCGAACCAAAGTCCATTCTATAAAATGGGAGGTAGAAGATGATTGGTAATTATGGGAAACTTCTCCGCCCTTTAACAAGCTTCATTCATGTCCCCAAAATATCGGTTGCCAAGTTCCATCTGAACTTCAACGTCTCTTCCCTGTCTGATAACAGTGTCCCAAGTAAGGATTATATAGTGATTACACACCGACCGATACAAATCCCGTTATTCCCGATATTTCCCAGTCTATAATCACTGGAACAATTTGTTATATGATACAAGCCCATACAGGTTTCCGTAGGATAACTATACTGCCTTAAGGGGCATACACACGTAGAGATCTGTGCTAAGCAATTTTGCTGGTATCAAGATCTCCCATGGAGAGCACATACACACGCAGAGATTTGTGCTAAGCGATTTTGCTTAAACAAAAAAAGGCCGGGTAATGAATCAGAATGAGAGATTGCGATCAGTATCTCTCATTCTGTACACACAGAGAGATTTGCTTGCTAAGCAATCTGACTAGATTTTGACTGCATACACTGACTTAGTTAGCAAGAGATATATAATCTCTCGGAGCATACACACGGAGAGATCTGTGCTTACTTTCTAAGCAATCTAGTCAGATTGCTTAGTAAATAGCACAAATTTGCTCCGTGTGTATGGCCCCTTAAGACCGAACTCTCTGCATCGTATATGGTGAATGAAACCATTGCAATAATCCATCAGTCAATGGCACCACTACCTGTTCCCCAAAGCAGCTGCCGACTAGAAAATACGTGGGGCAAACAGAAGCACAAAGCTCCATAGGTCGATATGGTGATGTTGAGAGTCATATTTACACCAACTATTCCTGTAAGTAGGATCTGGGTGATACTACAACCTAGGGCCTTGATGGCTAACCTTGACACTCCAGCTGTCTTTGAACTACACCTCCCAGCATGCTCTGCATCAGATTTAGCATGGCCAAATAGCAAAACTGAAGCAGAGCCTGCTGGGAGGTGTAGTTCAACAACAGCTGGAGTGTCAAGGTTAGCCATCAAGGACCTAGGGATTCCTCTTGTTTTCAGAGTCCATATGGACGGACAAATGGCTTACAGCAGCACAATCTGTGTCCAATGAACTTTACTTGTGGACTGATTCCAAGTAGATCGCAAGAGCGAAATCTTTCTCAATGAGCTAAACCATGCAGTGCAGTGCACCATGCAGGTGGGGCAGATGTAACACGTGCAGAGATAGATGTTGGTGGATTATATTGTTTCTGTGCAGGGTAAATACTGGCTGCTTATTCTTACACTGCAATTAAGATTTCAGTTTGAACACGCCTCAAACAAATTGAACTCTCTCTCTGCACATGTTACATCTGCCCCACAGCGTGGTTTTGTCCATTTGAGAAAAGATTTTGCTTTTGCTCCGAATAAGGCCCCAGATGTGGGAGTTACGGTGTTATACTTCTGAATACAGACTATAACATAGTGCCCACCCCTTATCACGTCTCAGAAAGAGCCGACGTCTGGCCTGGAATATGTACGTGCAGGTATCAGAGCATAGCTGTATCTTATCACAGCAATATCATATAATCCGGCCTCACTGATCTCTGCACGGTTCCTGTAATCGCTGTTCCTTATCAGGTCACTGTCTGCTTACAGTCCGCGGTAACCCTACGCTCTGATACTAGGACACCTGTCTCATCGTTTGTCTATAATTATTACCATTATGTCATTAATGGTAAGATTTGTGGCAATCTAATTGCCCATCCTTCCAAACTACTCCCTTCTGTGTTAACGATTCTCTGTATGTTGGGGGAAAATAGCCACAACCACAACCTCCCGGGACCTTAAATGCGGGCCCAACACTGATACTATTGTTGGAAACTATTGTTACTGCTCCTCTTCTACTCTGCGATTGTGGAGTCTGTGCTGTGCTCCTCAATACTGGTCTGGTACGGCTCCGCCAGCGAGAGAGACAAATGCAGACTCCAAAAGGTAGTCAGAACTGGGGAGAAGATAATCGGGATGGACCATCCCTCTGTCCAGGACCTGTACCTGTCCAGAGCAAAAAAGCAGGCAACGAAGATAGTCAAGGACCAACTACATCCTGGCCATGGCTTGTTTAACCTGCTGCCATCAGGCAGACGCTACTGGGCTATTCCCACTAGAAGCCTAAAAAGTTTCTTTCCTCAAGCGGTTCACCTGTTGAACACCTCACTGTCTAGTCGTGCCATAACCCTTTGCACATAATCTAACACGGTGTCCCCTCGGAATAACTTTCTGTATGACTGTACCTGTTCCCCCACCGGTTTATACTGTACGCTGTTTACTTGTTACCCACCTGGCTGCTGCACAGCAAACCGAAAACAAATTCCTAGTACACGCCAGTATACCTGGCCAATAAAGCTGATTCTGATCTAATTTGGGCAATTCTTAATTTGGAAAATCCTCTATTTGCCATTCCAGGACATTTACAGTCAGGATTAGGGAGCGAGATTTAAAAAGTATTTAATATTCCCAATTCCCCAACCCTGTATGGCACTCCGTTGAGCGCCATCTAGTAGCTTCTGGCATGCAAATCACTTGAATTCCCCCTATAGAGGCGAGGAGCACCCTTAGATTTAGGAAGGTGATACCTTCTGCAGTTATAAGGGCAAATGGCTATGTTTGAAAAATGACACTGTGGAGCTGATTGGTTGGTAGTTTATCTCTCTCTGACATCTCAACTGTGCCGTCAAACACGACACATGGGGGAGGACGATTGCTGAGTATTGCACTTACCAATCAGCCAGGTGTATACCCAGCTTACATCTCTCTGCACATGTTACATCTGCCCCACCTGCAGTGCAGCATGGGATCGGCGTTCCCTATTGCCCTGGGTCACATGGGGGTATGTGGCAGCACATGGTAAACCCTGCGTCCCAGGCAGACGTGCACCACTCGTATCGTACATAGGATACTGCTGCAGAGAGCTGACAGTTTATTACACAGGCAAACGGCAACAGGACCATTGACCTGGGACAAGACTGGGGGTCATTCTGCCATCCGTGTCCTTGTACGCAGAAAGGGAAAGACGGCCGGGAATTATACAGCACATCCGCTAGAGAGCTGCACTGCCATTAAGAACATCGCAGATACAGGGGTGATAAGATAAGCAGCTGGAAGATTAGATAAAATTGGGGATGGTGTCCCAGCCTTCTTTGTGCTACGTTACAGACGGGTGACCTCCCTCCTGCTCTGTGCAGGACAGGTGCGTGGATAGACCTGGAATGCCGCAGTCCTGGGGAGGGGGAAGGGGGGGGGGGTGTTATCAGCAATTACAGCACGCCATGAGCATAGATAACATTTTCACTTTTACAGCACGACATGAGGATTTACTTCTCTCGGCAAAGAGGACGTATGGAAATGTTTCTCGGAATAATGGCCCCAATTCAGAAACCGGGGACCGATGTTTCGAGTCTGCGCGCGCGTGTCCGTGAATATTTGCATGTGCGAATGCCTTCGGCAACTATCACAGTCACACAGCCACGTGCGAATGGATTCATGCAGCGGGCGTTTGGTCGCAAAAGAACACTGCATAGCGCGCGGGTCTGAATCAGGCCCAATGCTTGCCACACGTGTCGATATTGCCGACCTGTGTGGTTAACACGCCGATTCCTAGGGGTAAATTTACAAAGGCTTCTTGAAAATGAAAAGTGGTGCTGTTGCCCATAGCAACCAATCATATTCTATCATTTCTCTATTGCATCCTAGAAAACGATAGACAGAATCTTTAATACTTCTGTGCCCAGAGATGTAGGGGTTTATTTACTAAGATAGAGTTCTATTGAAGATGAGTCGTTGCTATGGGCAACTAATTAGATTCGATCGATTATCGTCTCGAAGGTGCTAAATAAATATGCAGATTCTGATTGGTTGCCATGGGCAACACCCCATTTTCAATACAACTCCAATCTCTGTAAATAAACCCTGTACCTTTTCGGCGCTGTGGCTTCGGAAGCGTACCCTCCTTTACACACGTTTCGCACCTCAGGAGGCTGCGAGAAAATATGTGCGCGCCTGCGGAACTTGCGCTGGATCGGAGCAATGGCCAAATTTTCTGCGTCTGGCGCCCATAAATTATCGCAGCCTGAGAAACAACTGACTCGCCCCAAAAGATCACAGCGCCTCATGAGTTGATATTGGAGATGCGATCGGAAAAATGCGCGCGACTCCTGAATTGATTGCATATTGGAGCCGATTCAGACCAATACGTTACGGGCCAAATTCCTCCCAGCCCTGATGGCCGGGATTCCCCCATAAAAACACGAAGGCTTGGGGCGGGCGGCTGACGTCACACAACGCGCCTTGCCAGATGACCGCTGCGCGTCTCATTGAGTGTTACCGGCCCTTTAAATCGAACACTCAATTTCCCTTTAAACTTTAAAGGGAAGTATAAAGCACACAGGGCTGACTGCGAGCAGGTGATAACTGGAGCAAGCAAATCCCCATCTTTATGCGTTCCTTATTAAACAGACGGAACCACATTACGCGGATTACCCATTCCCTCTGGAGCAACAAGAATTAATCCGTCTGTTAAAAAGTAACCAGCCAATTATTTGAATCATAAAACGCAATCAGGACAGCGCTCACCTGAAGGCCTTATTCATGGTTTGGTAGCTGAAGTGTTCTGGAGCTAATCCTATGAGCACAGCATTGGGACTGGCGGTGGCTATTCCTGAGAGCGGAGAATAGAGAGGTCACCGTGAGAATAATTGAATTGTACATTCAATCTATAATTTAGTCATGCTTGAATACAAAGCCCAAGGAGAGAATTCTCATCAATGCTAAACCTTTAATTCTCAGACCTGTATTAAAATAGTCTTTATACCGGTCATACCTGTCCTCTGTTATATCTATATAACGAGTCATTCCATTATTTTCTTCCTGACGTTGTTATAACCCCCCCTCCCCTTTTCCGCCTCCTCTAGAAAACGCCTCCGGTCTTCTGTGTGGTGCAATGTTTCATTTTCTAGATTATACTAAAACATCTCAACAGAGTTAATTGAGAAATGCTGATTTAATGCTCGGGTAAGACACAACCGGGGAGAAATGGATGCCGGACTTTCTTCACTTAAGGGATATTGCACCGAAACGTTACTTATTACAAGACACAGTAAGCCGTAGTGCATCATCCCGGGTCCGAATCCCAAGTAACTAGAATTACTGGACAACCGCTGCCGACTGAAGCGGACAGGATGCAGGTGTACAGTGTATGTAGGTGGGTCGCTGGATTGGCCCAGCTCTTGCCCAATCAGCTGCCATCTACAGTACACACCCACTCATTGACGAAACTCACCCAATGCTGGACTAGAAAAGCCCTCTAAAGCTGGCCATAGATGCCAGGGGATGTGTGATGAAGACACATCGCCTCGCAAGCCGCCGCCGCCGCTGCATGCATGCAAAGGCTGGGCATTCCCATAGTCCAGCGCCGCCACTGACCCCCGTCCCTCCCTCCCTGCTGAGTAACTCGCAAACCCTAACCACTGGGGCAGGGGCCAAATTCGGATCACTGTGTGTGATCCAGTATCGTCCCCTCAATATTTTTGCGAGATTTAATGACGCCCGAGTTCAGCGGCAGTGCGAGATCTCCGCCGAACGTGGACTTTTTTTTTTAAAGGGGATTTAACTTACAAGGTAAAACCGCGGACATCTGGCACTGCCGCTGAACTCAGGCGGCATTAAATCTCGCCCCTTGTCTTATGGGCCCGGATGTGGGTTTGGGTGGATCAGGGTTTCCTCTAAAACGTCCCAATTTCCCACGTGGGAATAGGCGCAGACACCAGTTTAATCCACTGATCCACAAATGAACGTATGGAGTAGTAGATTAATAAAAGGTCATATTACAGTATATTATTATAGTGTAGTAGATTTAGAGTAAAACAGGTTCAAAGAGGGGGCGTAGCTTTAATAATGACGCAGAGCTGGGGAGGAGCTTAGTGAAGCAGGGGCCAATCAGTGGTATTGACGGTGTCCAGTAATTTCTATACAGGTCCAGTCATGTGACTATAGAGCCCACACTATGGGCAGAAGACGACATTCCAGGGGCCAGCATGGCCCTATAGACTGAAATTTCATGTAAAAGTCTCTACAAGGGATTCCACTGCAGCGGTGACGGGGTGAGAGGGCGAGTGACACGGCAGCAAGCACCGGGTATTGCGGATTCTAGTGCCTGGGCATCATGGAGACCAATGGGCATCACTATTACTGCTGTACCTGCAAAGAGTTATCCCTGGTGCCAACTGGTGCCTAATTGGGCATCGTTACCATTGGATCTGATGGTGTCCCATATACCCCATACAAATCTCCAACCACACAGTTGGAGCAGGACACTGACATACAAGTCTGGGGGCATGTACATGATAGCGTAAGAGAACGAGCTCAGTACCTTGGAAGTCAGGCAGTGCGCTATCATCCAGCAGCAGCATGGGACGGACACTGCTCTGCTCAACCAGGTTCCTCGCTGCAGTCAGAGAGGTGAAGATCTCCTCCTCATCTATATCAAAGTGCAGCCGCCGCAGTCTCTCCAGCAGGCTCCACTTACACTCCTTGGTTGTGTTAGTGACAAAGCGTATGACAACTGGAGCATCCCGCAACCTGGAGAAGAGAGAGAGATGGACAAACGAGATCCGGCATACGCATAGGCAAACGCAGGGGGGTTTCTGGTTGCTCGGAAACCCCCCTCCTCTTGGCAAGTGCCTTAAAATATGACAACAATAGCACTGGTATATAATATGATCAGTAGAGCTGCCACCACATCATGCAGTGTAAGGAACAGAGCAGAGCTGCTGCACATCATGCAGTGTAAGGGACAGAGGGGAGCTGCCACCACAGCATTCAGTGTAAGGGACAGAGCAGAGCGGCTGCACATCATGCAGTGTAAGGGACAGAGCAGAGCTGCCACCACAGCATTCAGTGTAAGTGACAGAGCAGAGCGGCTGCACATGCCCAGTGTACCAGCTTCTTCTACCACATTTACTGTATGTGTGCATCTGAACTCTGAAACATTGCAATGGACCAGGGAGCAGCTGCCAGGAGGAAGAGACAGGAGACTTACCATGAAGTGGGAGATTGTGAGCTTAGAAAGTTCAGTACTGGTTCTAATATGTTTGTGTATTTATGTATTATATGTTTAACCTTTTCCTGACCACTTATCTTATTTAAATGTTTGAACAGACCTATAGACCATCTGTACTGTTAAATATTAATACAGTATCCAGTGTATAAAAATACTAATTTTCAGGGCTGTTACTGCTCCCCCAGACTCTCATTCTAACTCCATTGCGCTGCAGAGTGGGAGACTTTGGATTACATTTGGAAACCTCCCTCTAAAAATCCTGCATTTGCCAGTGGGCATACGTACTGTCCCGGGAGTCCGAAGTTATTAACTACTGGAGTATATATATATACTGGAAGCCATCACGTCAGAAGGGGGTGTGGTCAGCTCCCGAATGATACCAATATGCTGGCTCCTGCTCAGTTGCCTTAGTTGATGCTAGGCAGATTTAACACCACTCCTCTAGTCTGGTTTGCCCTCTCACCCTCCCTATATCTCTGTTGTGTGTGTGAATTTATTGCATTGATTTGGCGCACTCAGATGTAGTTAGCTGAACAAGAATGTGTAATAATACCAGGCTTCTTGTCACAGCGCCGTACCTGTAGTCACAGCATAATAAAAAAAAAATTGGTTTAGACCAGCCAACCCTTCACTGAAGTAATAAAAAAATAATTGTTTACGCTAATAAAGTGGACACCAACGTGGACGCCTTACAAAGCACAGACCACTTACCTTCTCAGCGCCTCCTGTGCCCCAGGAACAGCGGTATCCTCAATATGGAGAGTGCCACTAAGATCCACCAGCACAGCCTTCAGGACTCGACGAGCCGCCATTCTGCAATGACATAGGAAACAGTAGGTCTACAGACATACGGAGGTCAGGTTTGTAGTTACCACACGGTGAGAACTGGTCATTATCAGCCGCTGTTTTGTGCCATTTGGCGGCAACTACAAATATCTTCTGAGCGTAAAGAAGACTTTAGTCTCTACCACGAGTAGTCTCCTGGAGTTCAGTCCATTTGCGAGCTCCTCATGGGGACAGTCAGAGTGATAACAGACAGCTTTCATATAATAGGTGTCACTGGGTTCTGTGACTTTATTACAAGTCTCTGCACTGGACGGTGGACGCTGGGGGGCTCTCTGCACTGGACGGTGGACGCTGGGGGGCTCTCTGCACTGGACGGTGGAGGGGCTCTCTGCTCTGGACGGTGGACGCTGGGGGGGCTCTCTGCTCTGGACGGTGGACGCTGGGGGGGCTCTCTGCTCTGGACGGTGGACGCTGGGGGGGCTCTCTGCACTGGACGGTGGACGCTGGGGGGGCTCTCTGCACTGGACGGTGGACGCTGGGGGGCTCTCTGCACTGGACGGTGGACGCTGGGGGGCTCTCTGCACTGGATGGGGGACGCTGGGGCGCTCTCTGTAGGTATGTCACGGTCAGTGAAGTCAATGGCCGGGTACACCCTCAATAGTTATACTGGGGGACAGTCCTGGACACAGTGGTATCGCCGGTGGGGCTGTGCCCCCTCCTCTGGTTGGCCTCGCCCCCTTATATAGCGCAGCAGATTCAGTTACAGTTTCTTATATAGCGCAGCAGATTCCGTTACAGCATCTTATATAGCGCAGCAGATTCCATTACAGCGTCTTATATAGCGCAGCAGATTCCGTTAAAGCGTCTTATATAGCGCAGCAGATTCCGATACAGCGTGTTATATAGTGCAGCAGATTCTGTTACAGTGTCTTATATAGCGTAGCAGATTCCGTTACAGCGTCTTATATAGTGCAGCAGATTCTGTTACAGCGTCTTATATAGCACAGCAGATTCCGTTATAGCGTCTTATATAGCGCAGTAGATTCCGTTACAGCGTCTTATATAGCGCAGCAGATTCTGTTAGTGTCTTATATAGCGCAGCAGATTCCGTTACAGTGTCTTATATAGCGCAGCAGATTCCATTACAGTGTCTTATATAGCGCAGCGAATTCCGTTACAGCGTCTTATATAGCGCAGCGGATTCCGTTACAGTGTCTTATATAGCGCAGCAGATTCCGTTACAGTGTCTAATATAGCGCAGCAGATTCCATTACAGTGTCTAATATAGCGCAGCAGATTCCGTTACAGCGTCTTATATAGCGCAGCGGATTCCGTTACAGTGTCTTATATAGCGCAGCAGATTCCGTTACAGTGTCTAATATAGCGCAGCAGATTCCATTACAGTGTCTAATATAGCGCAGCAGATTCCGTTACAGCGTCTAATATAGCGCAGCAGATTCCGTTACAGCGTCTTATATAGCGCAGCAGATTCTGTTAGTGTCTTATATAGCGCAGCAGATTCCGTTACAGTGTCTTATATAGCGCAGCAGATTCCATTACAGTGTCTTATATAGCGCAGCGAATTCCGTTACAGCGTCTTATATAGCGCAGCGGATTCCGTTACAGTGTCTTATATAGCGCAGCAGATTCCGTTACAGTGTCTAATATAGCGCAGCAGATTCCATTACAGTGTCTAATATAGCGCAGCAGAATCCGTTACAGCGTCTTATATAGCGCAGCGGATTCCGTTACAGTGTCTTATATAGCGCAGCAGATTCCGTTACAGCGTCTTATATAGCGCAGCAGATTCCGTTACAGTGTCTTATATAGCGCAGCAGATTCCGTTACAGCGTCTTATATAGCGCAGCAGATTCCGTTACAGTGTCTTATATAGCGCAGCAGATTCCGTTACAGCGTCTTATATAGCGCAGCAGATTCCGTTACAGTGTCTTATATAGCGCAGCAGATTCCGTTACAGCGTCTTATATAGCGCAGCAGATTCCGTTACAGCGTCTTATATAGCGCAGCAGCAGATTCCGTTACAGTGTCTAATATAGCGCAGCACATTCCGTTACAGTGTCTTATATAGCGCAGCAGATTCCGTTACAGTGTCTTATATAGCGCAGCAGATTCCGTTACAGTGTCTTATATAGCGCAGCAGATTCCGTTACAGTGTCTTATATAGCGCAGCAGATTCCGTTACAGTGTCTTATATAGTGCAGCAGATTCCGTTACAGCGTCTTATATAGTGCAGCAGATTCCGTTACAGCGTCTTATATAGTGCAGTGGATTCCGTTACAGCGTCTTATATAGCGCAGCGAATTCCATTACGGCGTCTTATATAGCGCAGCGGATTCCGTTACAGCGTCTTATATAGCGCTGCAGATTCCATTACAGTGTCTTATATAGCGCAGCAGATTCCGTTACAGTGTCTTATATAGCGCAGCAGATTCCGTTACAGTGTCATTTGTAGCGCAGCAGATTCCGTTACAGTGTCTTATATAGCGCAGCAGATTCCGTTACAGTGTCTTATATAGAGCAGCAGATTCCGTTACAGCGTCTTATATAGCGCAGCAGATTCCTTTACAGCGTCTTATATAGCGCAGCAGATTCCGTTACAGTGTCTTATATAGTGCAGCAGATTCCGTTACAGTGTCTTATATAGCGCAGCAGATTCCGTTACAGTGTCTTATATAGCGCAGCAGATTCCGTTACAGTGTGTTATATAGCGCAGCAGATTCCGTTACAGTGTCTTATGTAGCGCAGCAGATTCCGTTACAGTGTCTTATGTAGCGCAGCAGATTCCGTTACAGTGTCTTATATAGCGCAGCAGATTCCGTTACAGCGTCTTTTATAGTGCAGCAGATTCCGTTACAGTGTTTTATATAGTGCAGCAGATTCCGTTACAGCGTCTTATATAGTGCAGCAGATTCCGTTACAGTGTCTTATATAGCGCAGCAGATTCCGTTACAGTGTCTTATGTAGCGCAGCAGATTCCGTTACAGTGTCTTATATAGCGCAGCAGATTCCGTTACAGCGTCTTATATAGCGCAGCAGATTCCGTTACAGTGTCTTATATAGCGCAGCAGATTCCGTTACAGTGTATTATATAGCGCAGCAGATTCCGTTACAGTGTCTTATATAGCGCAGCAGATTCCGTTACAGTGTCTTATATAGCAGCAGCAGATTCCGTTACAGTGTCTTATATAGCAGCAGCAGATTCCGTTACAGTGTCTTATATAGCGCAGCAGATTCCGTTACAGCGTCTTATATAGAGCAGCAGATTCCGTTACAGTGTCTTATATGGCGCAGCAGATTCCGTTACAGTGTCTTATATAGCGCAGCAGATTCCGTTACAGTGTCTTATATAGCAGCAGCAGATTCCGTTACAGTGTCTTATATAGCAGCAGCAGATTCCGTTACAGTGTCTTATATAGCGCAGCAGATTCCGTTACAGTGTCTTATATAGCGCAGCAGATTCCGTTACAGTGTCTTATATAGCGCAGCAGATTCCGTTACAGTGTCTTATATAGTGCAGCAGATTCCGTTACAGTGTCTTATATAGTGCAGCAGATTCCGTTACAGCGTCTTATATAGTGCAGTGGATTCCGTTACAGCGTCTTATATAGCGCAGCGAATTCCATTACGGCGTCTTATATAGCGCAGCGGATTCCGTTACAGCGTCTTATATAGCGCTGCAGATTCCATTACAGTGTCTTATATAGCGCAGCAGATTCCGTTACAGTGTCTTATATAGCGCAGCAGATTCCGTTACAGTGTCATTTGTAGCGCAGCAGATTCCGTTACAGTGTCTTATATAGCGCAGCAGATTCCGTTACAGTGTCTTATATAGAGCAGCAGATTCCGTTACAGCGTCTTATATAGCGCAGCAGATTCCTTTACAGCGTCTTATATAGCGCAGCAGATTCCGTTACAGTGTCTTATATAGTGCAGCAGATTCCGTTACAGTGTCTTATATAGCGCAGCAGATTCCGTTACAGTGTCTTATATAGCGCAGCAGATTCCGTTACAGTGTGTTATATAGCGCAGCAGATTCCGTTACAGTGTCTTATGTAGCGCAGCAGATTCCGTTACAGTGTCTTATGTAGCGCAGCAGATTCCGTTACAGTGTCTTATATAGCGCAGCAGATTCCGTTACAGCGTCTTTTATAGTGCAGCAGATTCCGTTACAGTGTTTTATATAGTGCAGCAGATTCCGTTACAGCGTCTTATATAGTGCAGCAGATTCCGTTACAGTGTCTTATATAGCGCAGCAGATTCCGTTACAGTGTCTTATGTAGCGCAGCAGATTCCGTTACAGTGTCTTATATAGCGCAGCAGATTCCGTTACAGCGTCTTATATAGCGCAGCAGATTCCGTTACAGTGTCTTATATAGCGCAGCAGATTCCGTTACAGTGTATTATATAGCGCAGCAGATTCCGTTACAGTGTCTTATATAGCGCAGCAGATTCCGTTACAGTGTCTTATATAGCAGCAGCAGATTCCGTTACAGTGTCTTATATAGCAGCAGCAGATTCCGTTACAGTGTCTTATATAGCGCAGCAGATTCCGTTACAGCGTCTTATATAGAGCAGCAGATTCCGTTACAGTGTCTTATATGGCGCAGCAGATTCCGTTACAGTGTCTTATATAGCGCAGCAGATTCCGTTACAGTGTCTTATATAGCAGCAGCAGATTCCGTTACAGTGTCTTATATAGCAGCAGCAGATTCCGTTACAGTGTCTTATATAGCGCAGCAGATTCCGTTACAGTGTCTTATATAGCGCAGCAGATTCCGTTACAGTGTGTTATATAGCGCAGCAGATTCCGTTACAGTGTCTTATGTAGCGCAGCAGATTCCGTTACAGTGTCTTATGTAGCGCAGCAGATTCCATTACAGCGTCTTATATAGCGCAGCAGATTCCGTTACAGTGTCTTATATAGCGCAGCAGATTCCGTTACAGCATCTTATATAGTGCAGCAGATTCCGTTACAGTGTCTTATATAGTGCAGCAGATTCCGTTACAGTGTCTTATATAGCGCAGCAGATTCCGTTACAGTGTCTTATATAGCGCAGCAGATTCCGTTACAGTGTGTTATATAGCGCAGCAGATTCCGTTACAGTGTCTTATGTAGCGCAGCAGATTCCGTTACAGTGTCTTATATAGCGCAGCAGATTCCATTACAGTGTCTTATATAGCGCAGCAGATTCCGTAACAACAGACAGACTTGGAGGTAAGCTTAGTACATCTGTCGGGGTAATACTTTTGCGCAATAGAGGGAAGCAAAAAACGTCGTTGTCGATACATTGTATTCTGGGGATCGCATGTTGCAGCAAATAATGAGAATTCCTATTACACAGTGCGCCCCTACAAATCCCAGCACAGGATCCATTCTCTGCCTTGTCTCCAGCCGGTCTCAGGCCTTGCACCTTGGGAGAGGCAGTTCACACCTCCTCGCTGTGTCACCAGGCTGTGTCATCTGCAATCAGATCCAGTTATCAGCTGCTGATTAGAGCACCCCGCTTATCTGCCTCTTACATCTGAAGCTTCAATTCAACCACAATTTAACCCTCGGCGGCTGTGCTTGGGTCTCGGCGAGATGCTGAAACGGCGGTGCCTCTGGAGAAGGGAGAGTTAAACCTTCCGAGGCATTTCACCATCATGACAATGGCAGAAAATATTTGGCCTTATCTGGAGGAAATCAGCGAATTATCTCCAGGGCGAAGCAGGAACATCAAGGTAAAGGCTGTATTCTGTGTCCTTGACAATGTGTGGGATAAAGGACAGTGATAAAGGCCCACTGTATGGCACACTATGGGGGTGATTCAGGACGAATTTGCTCCCCTGGCCAATGGTTGGGGTATGCGTATGTGCAAACGCCTTCTGAGAGTGTCACACTCACCGGAGCGTTCGCTCCAGGAGGGGCGGGCGGGGGCCTGACCTGCATTTCATAGGCGTGCTCACAAAAATGGTGGGCGTGCCCTTAGCAACGCTGGACGTAACCCAGGTAACGCAGACGTGTCGATGTCTGCTTGGATTGGGTGGCTGATGTCACATGACATTTGCACCCACCCCAAATTCGGCCATCTACGGGCAGAATAAATGTCATGAAGGGTCTGAATCAGGCCCTGTATGCTATAGGTAGGACTTGTGTATTAAATAGACCTAGCCCACAGCACTCTAGGAACTAATGCATATGTCATAACTGGCTGGATTTAGGTGGGACAGACATGACTGGAGGGGGCTATCCTGACGCCCAAAGATTAAGGTGCCCATACACCGCGACGATTGCGACGAATCGGGCTGTGAAATCGACCCAAATCGGCTCGGTTTGATGTCCCCTCATTTACGATGCGCTGCCGCCCGCCGAATATCGCTACTCACACAGTTCCCATCCGCCGGACCTGCTGACCAGCACCTCATAGGGACCCTGCTGCCCGCCCCACGCCGCAGGGACCCCGCTGCCCGCCCCACGGACACCACTGCCCTCCCCCTGCCAGCTCTCCAGGGATATACATGCAATAAATCACATGCAATTTATTGCATGTATAATTTGGCACAGTGCCAAATCGTAATCGTAAGCTGCCGGGGGTCTTTCAAGGGCAAACTGGTCCAACTTGTTTTAAGTTGGACCCAGTGTATGGGGGCCTTTAGGAATTTAATTCCAGGACACCTGGGAGGTAAAGGCCCGCTGGCAGGTACTCCATTACTGATCCGCATGCCAGTAGTGTTCCTTCTAGCACCTGCATCTTTCATACTGCTGCTCAGCTGGAGGCTGAGCCTCTATATAAAGCAGCCAACCCGCACAAGATCTACGTCTCTCATTCACTCTCATTACTCGCTCCCACTCACAATTGCAGGACTTAATTCAGGCTGCACACACTCTGTGGAATCCCCTCCCACACACAATAAGACTCTCCTCCCGTCTCCAAACCTACAAGCGTTCCCTGAAAACTCACCTCTTCAGGCAGCTTATCAGATTCCACAACCCCTCCCCCCCCAGCATAACCTTCATAAGATGTTGCACCCAATTACATTTCCGCTTATAATCTACGCCAGAGGTGGCCAGAACGCTGAACACGATCTACCGGTCGATCGCGGAGCTTCCACCGGTAGAGAGCAATCAATTCCTGAACATTAGTCCCGTACACTTTTCTAATCCCTTCTGAAGCCTCAGAGGTTCCAGGGATGCATTGCGCGGGTGACATGACCGCGCACCAAAGCACCAGCACACCAAAAGGACTGAGTGGCGTCTGGACGCAAACAGCATCTGGCAAGAAGGCGGAGGAGCTGCGGCAGCGGGAAGGCTTAACTGCCGCTGCGGGCAGAATCGCCGAAGTCAGCATGAAACTGAAAGTGAAATCACGTCGACCTTTTCCGATGTCAACCTAGAACCATGTCGACCATAATGCTGTAGACCAAATGATCCCAACCCGTTAGAGGCATATTGCACTGGAATTAGAATATTTTGCACAGGGGGAGATGCCGGTAGATCACCGGTAAGTACAGTAGGTGTACAAAAAGTAGATCCCGGGTTACAGAAGTCGGGCCACCGCTGCGCTACACCATGGGTGGCCAAACCGGTCCTCGAGATCTACCCTACTACCTTAGATCCTATCTAGTTTTTTTCCCACCAGAGCAATGCAGCAGCTCCCTCATCCAGAATTGTTGTGGCCAAATTGCATGAATTGCGCTATGAATTGTTTCTGCATCCACCGTACTCGCCTGACTTGTCTCCCGGCGACTTCTTTCTGTTCCCTAACCTGAAAACGTGGCTCGTGGGGAAAAAAAAAAAATTCATAGTGCAATTCATGCAATTTGGCTGCAATAATTCTGGATGCGGGAGCTGGTTCGTTGTCGCGGTGGGAAAAAAAACTAACCTATGAATCAATCAGAAATTTGGTATGGCTTTGTTTGAAAGATGGTAGCACACAGTAGTAATACCAACTTTCCTCAGCAGCGCCACCTGTCTTCAAACATGGGTACTTATTGATCCACCTTCGTATACAGATGGAGTGCCAGCTCTGGGAATCGCCAAATCCCCTGAGCTGGCGGAGAGGCGTTCATCTGACGGGGACGCGCGAGCATCTCACACGCTCGCTCGTCCCAGTCACTCGGCGGCGGGAAGCGGAATCCTCCGCTTCAGGGAGATGGGCAGGGTTGGGGGGGGGGGGGGGGTTTATTGGGGTGTGATTTAGTACCACAATCCTGGTGCTCCAAATGGGACCAGTATTACTATAGTCTGTAACACACTACACATAATAGTATGATTCAATACTACATATAACACTCTATATGCAACAAACTATGTATAAGATGCCATATATAATAATAGGAATCCACACTACATATAATAACATGAGATCATACTACATATAAACACACTACATACAATAATATGGTATCCAGTCATTATGTTGACAGATTGTCGACATGGACGTTATAGTAGGAAATCCAATTGCGGCAATTTTCTCTGCCTGGCCAAATCAGTGCGACACTAGCCCGATCTCACACAATCACCCATCACAGCAGCTCTGCTATGCAGTGCCCCCAGACTGTCCCATGCCGACGGGACACTGCAGTCTGTGGGTGAGACTGTACTCGAAAAGCAGGACTGTCCCGCTAAGGGGCGTGGATCGTGAGGTCAACTGTCAAAAGGTCAATGACTACTCGACAGACAGCAGCGTACACATCATCATGCATTAGGTCGACATGGTCAAAGGGTTGACACAAGCAAAAGGTCGACATGAAAAAAGATGACATGAGTTACTCACATTTTTATGTCTATGTCGACATGGACACCTTAATAGCGTACCGCGTCCCCTCAAATGTGCTGAGCACACTATTATATTGTCCCTCTGTGCCCACTGGGATGGTAAAGTGTGTTTAAGTTGGTTCAAAAAAAAAAATCTTTAAAAACCCATGTCGACTTTTTGATCATGTTGACTTTTTCATGTGTCAACCTTCCGTCGACCAATAGTGGTCGACCTTTTTATTGTCGTCCTAGCCACTGTCGAACTAATGAACGCATACCCCGCTGAGATCAGGACGTTTAGGAGGTATGGGTTTATGTTCCGGGACTTATACAGCGAAAAAACCTGGTATGTCCACATGCCGACAGTCAACATGCACAATGTCAGCTTAATATCTATGTCGACATGTCACAAGTAGGCATAAGAACCATGCTGACACACTACAGTAAAACACATGACTACATGCTCCTGGGCTCATTCACTTACTTCACCACTCACCAGTCTGTCCCAGCCAGCAGCAGCAGCAGTGACTCCTGTGCTGTCCTCATCAGGCCTGTCACACCGGCCGCAGGACTTATCTTCCTTTTACCGTTTACTACGGTCTGGCATGCTTACGACAGCCCGACTGTAGCAAGGACCCCGAGGGTCCATTTACAGGAAAGACAGTGGCTCCGCCGTGCGTTCCACGCCTCGGCTCTGAGTAATGTGATCGCTAAGCTGCACGTGGAACGCAGAGTAGCACCTGCTGCACTTCCTGGTGTCTGGTAAATCACGGAAGTCCATGGGTGGCAGGGAAGTTGCTGGGACCTGTATATCCACCACCACACCAGCTATAGCGCTAGTCCAGACGCAGGAGGATGGTGTAGTGAGGGGATGTACGAATGGCGCTGTTACCTATAGCAACCAGGCAGCTGTGTGCTCAGACTCGTGGCAGCCCGCTATACTCAACTGTCAGTGTGTTTAAACTCATGGAAGCCCATTAATAGTTCTATGTTCATGGAGGCTATACGGTGGTCAGCTGTCAGTGTCCTCAGACTCATGGCCCACTATAATCCTATGTTCTGATTCTGCCTCTGAGGATCATTGCTGCACTCGGCGCAATATTTTATTCTCCCACCATGCCGCATGAAATACTGCCTGTTGGCACATTACGGTTGACCTTCCCATTCAGAGGCGTAGCTACCGTAAGGCAGCCACCACAGCTGCTTGGGGGAGCAAGCGCCAGCGGGGCGCCCCCGGTGCCCGGGCACTCTGGTCAGACCCCCCTTACCCCTCCGCATGCCGCCGCCACCGCATTCGTGTCATTTTTCATTACTGCAGGAGACGGAGCCCGGAGGCTATCTGCGGTGCCGGACTGAATGCGGGGCCGGCGGCGGCATGCGGAGGGGTAAGGTAATTTTTTGGCGGGGGGGGGCGCCACAATATTAGTTACGCCTCTGTTCCCATTGTCAACCTATTTCAGGCCTGTTGACCTTAAGTGGTTGATCCAATCCATGTCGACACCATATTTACCTACCCTCCCGGAATGGCCAGGAAGGTCCCGAAAATCGGGTCCCCCTCCCAGCCCCCCGGCAGAATGGGTAAGACTCCCGCATTTAGCGGGGGGCCGCATCAGCTCTGAACTCCCTCCCTCTGCCGGTCAAATACAGGCATTTGCGGCTCTTCGGGGAGTGGGTGGGAGTAAAATTAGGTAAATCGCGTCAGCGTGATTGGCTAACTTCGTGACCCGGAAGTTCTGGTGTCATGGCAACAGTGTATGTAAAAAAACTTATTTTACTTCATATTTTTAAGTTTCTATAATAAATTGTGATTTAATTAATAAATGATTACATAACTATAAGATTGTTCTTTGCTTCCTACTAATATATATATATATCTACAGATTGGTTAATTTAATTAGATCTTCATTGGTCACATGACCCATGTATTTAGGATATATAAAGCCAGACCTACTCATGCATTAAATATCCTTTGATAAAAGGTGTAGCGAAACGCGTAAGGAAATTGCTGATCCTCACAACCAAGTGCTTCTAATTGGAATACAAGCATTATATCTACCGTGGTACAAGGAGGATGAGGACACTATCCCCCTTTGCCAAGGTCTGCGGTAGGAGTTGGTGATTTGTGCCAGCATGGGCCACTCCTTGTAAAATCTACATCACATCAGTTCTCCCTCTGGACCACTGCTTTGGGGACTTATGTTGCTTCCAATGGAACCTTTGAAATCGGGACTCTCTAGGTCACTCAAAATTCCATGGTTGGTGAGGTCTTTAAGGAAACTTTGAACAAGTATCAACCCCATTTTATCTTAGAACATCAATGTTTTTATCGCTGGCTTAGTGTTTATTTAGTATACATTAATAAATTATTGTACTAGATCCACCAATCTGTTTTTCTAAATGTAGCGCTGGTCAGGTTTTTCTTGTTTCTTTTGTATTGCACAGGACTGACTATCCTGTTGTAGAGCAGCAGCTGGTTAACACAACTCCTGTCGGGCGCCCTTGGCCCAATCTCACCTAGAGTAATTTGGGCCACCATCTTGTTTTTTCCATCTACTGCATGCACCCTGTCTAAGGTGCAGCATCCACTACAAAACCATTCCACTGATGTATTCGTAATGGGTGCAGTGATCATGGGCCTCTCAGGCCAACGGGACCTAAAACGCACCCATCTCTTTAATACATTTCTTGAGTCCTCCGTCGGTGGTAGCAAGAGAACAAATCACTGGCAAAATAGCTTGGTGTTATCGTTTGTAAACAATATCATCTTGTGTGTATGGGGCTTTAGTCTTTCTGGGTAAGTTTTTTGGTGTAGACCTGCGGTTCCCAACCTTTTTTCTCTCCTGTATCCCTTGATTAGGCTTTTCATTTAGGAGTACCCCTTTTCTCAATTTGAGATATCCCCAGTACTTATGAGTGGAGTGGAAGTGAGCGGTATGTATGTCCTTATATTAAGGAGTAGCGGAGGAGTGTGCGGTCAGGAATCGTGTCTGCCGCTGGCTGTGTACTGTCTCCGGGGTTCCCGCTAACGCCTGTAAGGATAAATGCTGCTGCTTCCTCCACATGTGTCAGTGCGGGGCAGATGATTGCTGGTGTCTGAGGGCAGCGTGGGTAGCTCCCAGTAGCTCCTGTTCAGATGAAAGCATGAGATGCTGATGACGGTACAAATGGAACTGGAATTGACGCAACGTGGTGCATCCCCATGGCAATAGAAGACTTCTTCCACCATTTGGAGACTTATTTTTCCACCATTATCAATATTATTTTCAAGCGCCCGCAACCAACACACTCCACGTACAATATAAACAACCAGCGCTGACTGTCTTGCAGAATGTTAATCCAGTAGGTTGACACAATGTTGACAGTCAGGTCGACACCTGAATGCCAAATGTAATTATGTCCACATGGTTAGCACTAGGGGGTCTTCAATCCTGGCCTCTATTTCTACCTGTAAAATAGCGGCCCTCGCCTATTTAATGCTGCCTTTTCTGACAGCACTGAAGGCAGATTACGACAAAACAGATCCGACTTTAAAACAAGTTGGTTGTTTTGTTGGAAACGTCAGTGGATTGTCAAATTCACGTCTGTTTTCGCTGACACGCCCACTTTCCGACACTCAAAACCCGGAACACTGAATTCAGTCTTTCGTTACAGTTGAGCGACAGTCGGAATCCCATATTAAATACCCCCTTAAACTGGCCATACACTTACAGATGTATTGTCTGATAAAACCTGGTTATGGATGAGAGTAAATGACAGTTGGACCATTTGCTTGAAAATGTTGGAAAACGGACATTCAGATATTACCAGATTTTTGTTCCAACTGGCCAGATTTGACAATCAATCTTTAGATGTATGGCCAGCTGTAATGTTTAAATCCTCGTCGACACTTACAGGTTTGGCATATTATGTCAGCATTGTAACAGCTGCACTTCTCCATATCCCAAAACAACTCTTTGTGAGATTCATTTTTATTTGTCTTCCCTGCTCAAGTAACAATATATAAAAAAACAGAACGCACGTGAGAAAAAGAGGAGCACATTTAAAAAGACAGCATTGAGTTTTATACAGTTATCAGGCACCAATGGCCACCTGACGATCCGGGCCGCCATGTTCATGTACCAAATCATTTCACGTCATCCATCCTCCTGTGATCTCTGTATGGTGGGCAGTGAAGGACTGAGAATAACTAAGTATGGGCTCAACACATTGAAATGCAACCAGTTATTCCTTAAGAACCAGAAGTGACATCACTGCTCAATGAGATCATCAGTTCCTACAGAGGATTGTCCGATAGAGTTCACTGCACCTGGCAGACCATTAGCAATGCAACAAATGTTTTTGAAGTTTTGTTTCGGTGCAAGGACGAGTGATTTCGGAGAACTCTGGTTTTTAAGGAATGGCTGGACTGCGTTCTCAAGCACGCTGGTTCAGCTCATTAATAGCCCCATCAAGAGTTGGCATAATATCAATTAACAATATTGAACAATTATACATCGGATAGTGTTAGAAGTGAATTGATCTCTGTCTTATGGTGATTCTAGCACGCTCTGGTCTGTATCTCAGTACTATGTTGGAACAGCCTGAGTTTGGGCACTGATAATTACAGTATAACCCAGCCCCATAATGGCTGCACTACCCATCAGTTGTTATTAATGTCAATGGATATTTTGAGATGTGGGAGTCTGAGGAGGATGGTGGCTTATGGCAGGAGAAGCATTGAGCAGATTCCAGTAATGCTCCCGGCACCTGGTTGGGTGTAAATTGGAGACAGTATTTCCACACATGAAACACGTTCATTTTCAAGAGCTGTCGTCACAGGGATTCTGGAGTCCGATGTTTCACCTCCCACCGGAGATGTATGATCATCTGTTCAGCTTGTCTTTTATGTGCCGATCTAGGTCACGTCAAACGAGTCTTTATCCGAATAACAGAAGCAACACAATTGTTACGGAGTTCACAATGATTAGAGGAACTGCAAAGAGGACAAACACATACTGCATCAGTGAGTACAAGTGAACGATGAAGGCATATAGGACACATATCTTTCTAGCACACCTGTCACAACCTGCGCAGTTCCTCTTTCCTGTCTGGGGTGTCACTCTGTTCTGGTGCTTCTAACACACTCTGGTCTATATCTTAGCACTGAGATACAGACCAGAGTGTGCTAGAAGGAGCAGAGCAGAAGATAATACCAGGCAGTAAAAAGGAACCGCGTGGGTTGTGATTGAACATTGTTATATCTGCTGGGAAAGGGGTGTTCGTGATGTAAAAATGGGCATTTCATGGATGTATTGGAGCACAGCATAATTCCTCCCAATCAGAAGTATTGAGATGTATGATTTAATTTGGGTACTTATGTATTATCTGGGCGCCCGATTTTTTGATCGGGTCGGAAAAATCGGGTCGACCGCATCGCATGCAAACAAATCGCATGCGATGGACGCAATTTTTACATTGGATTCAATGTTAAATGGTCCCTGAGACCTGATTTTTTATTGTATACCCACCCTGTTCATATCACCACTATCCAAGTGGGCATGGAGCTGATTTTATATAGCGTGGCGAGAGCAGCGAGCCCGAAGTGTGGCGAGCGGACGCGGAATACATGTTAAGTAATCTGCGTCCGCTCGCTGCGCTCGCCACGCTATATAAAACAACTCCATGCCCACATGGATAGTGGCGGTATGAACAGGGTGGGTATACAATAAAAAAATGGGGTCTGGGGGGCATTTAACATTGAATCCAATGTAAAATCGGGTCTCAGGGACCATTTAACATTGAATCCAATGTAAAAATTGCGTGCAATGCGTTCGACCCGATTATTCCGAAAAAATTGCGTCCATCGCATCTGATTGTATGCCTTAAGTTAAGGCATACAATCAAAAAATCGGGTGCCCAGATATTACACAAGTACCTTAATTTGTCTACACCACTACTTTCTGATTGGTTGCATCACGTTAATAAACTGAATAGTCTTGCTACACGTTTTTATAGATTTTTTTCATATTGCTGAATCAAATAACAAGCAACTACACTTACAGGTGAGCCCTCAAACATATACAATATTACAGGATTAAATGAAAAAAAGAAAAAGGAATTTATAGAAGTTCTGTTTATAATTTAGGGCTTTTGAAGCACCATTTATATTATTTAACAGCAACAAAAAGGAGTCATATCTGCCATGTGGAGATCAACAAATACGCTGAACATGGTTCTCCAAAATAGATCATTTTATGAGCATGGAAGATTTGCTTTTCTCATTGATGGGAAGGTCCTCGCCTTTTAATATTTTTTCTTTTAAATTCTGCCTCCGCTGGCCACAATGCAGCTGCTGCTCAGCGCTTGCTGGACACTGCCTTCCCCGCTGCTGCCGGGACCCACCACTGCGCGGTCACCCCCACCCCCTGGGCTCTCAGGGCAGCCCGGCACCCACCGCTCACAAGGGTTTCTTTTTTTTTTTTTTTTATCTCCTGCCCCTGCGGATCCAGGGAGATTACGTGGTATAAATCGCATGGGATTTATCACATTTAACAAATGGCACATAAAGTGCCAAATGGTTAGTGAGCTCTCTCGGGGAGCTCAGGGGAAATAGTGTATCGGGGCCTTTATTGTATTTATGATTCTCGTGTGGTATCACTGTGCTGAGAACTGCTTCTCAATGCAGCTCAACTGCTTCTCAATGCAGCTCAACTGCTTCTCAATGCAGCTCAACTGCTTCTCAATGCATTCACAATGTTCCGATTGAGAAACACAGTCCAGCAAACAATCTCTTTCATAAAAATAGATTATACAAAACAGAAAACAAAACAAAAGCAGAGATGAAACATTAAGCCGGGTCCACACTAGAGTGACCGTAAATCGGGATTATTGATGGAACGATTTCCCTTGAGCCTCTACACACTAGAAAGATTGAATGAAAGTTCACAGTTAGATCCATCATTAGCATACGCCAGCTTGCATACAATATTGTCCGGTTGATGATGAGCCACGCCTTTCTGATTGGTCCCAGGTAACGCCAACTCGTGACGTAAATCGCAACAGCCAGTCAAACATCAGATTCCATATTCTAAACTGCATCAGAAAAATCTGATTGGTGGCTACACTACCCCTTTCTTGTACACCAGTTCCCCACTATAGTGTTTTAGTGTTGATCATTTCCAGCGTAAATCACTGTCTATCCAGCTACTGGCAGTGACTAGCATGGGAGAGTGGGGCCACTGCCAAGCCATGAATATTGGGTTTACTCCCCGGGAGAACAGTATAATATAACAGTTACCTCGCATCACCGTCCGTACTGACCGCACAAGATTCATCATCTGTGACTTTATTCCAGGTTCCTCTCCGAATCCTCCAATACCCTGATCAGCTCCCCAACCAACTGCACGTCAGGATGAGAAGAGACAAAACACAGCTATGAACCAATGCACCACATCTGACTGAATATCACACTGGAACTGGGACAATGAGACCAACCACAATGAGTAGGTTATACGATGGTTGTTGTGATCCATCTCGCATTGCAAGTTTGCAAAATACATGGCATATTCTGTAACAACCTCTGGTTACAAGAAAAACATTTAATAGCAAGGCCGTCCTACATAAGAATGCTAAATGCATACTGTAACCCTGTAAAATGTATATACGGTCTGTATTTATGTATTCTGCAGAACCCTTGTTGCGCCATATATATATATAATAGTAATAATATTACCAGCCTATATCCTTGCATTGCCATCAGACCCCGGTTATACAATATAATAAGCATTAATAATGTACAAAGGTGGCAACACCTGCAATTAGAAGCTATCACACACTTAATGTCATTGTAGGAGCTGACCCCTGATCTGGGGGTGCTGAGAGTGACAGTAAGCTGTGAACCCCTGCACCCTGGGCTATACTGGTGTATGCTGCTTATGTGTCAGTACCCCAGAGACCCACTGATGGCTGACCCCCAGAACCCAGCAGCTCCCCCGCCCTCCCCAGTCACGCCAGGCTCTCACTCTTGCTCAGGAAGCGCTCCTCATGCAGCACAGCCACTGCATTGACACACAGCAGGGCGGCCTGGAGCAGGGTGTACAAGGTGAACGCCATCTTCTCGGAGTCTGTGTGTGTGTGACGTGGCGGCGACACACAGCTCCATCAGCTGGGACGGGCCGTCCGGAGGGACAAACATCATCAGACGCGAAGATGCTGCCAGGAGCTTATGCTCAGTGCTGCCACTGTGGCTTGGAAGCGTCACTGCATCTGCACTGAGAAGCAGGTGGCATATGGTGTATTATGGGGGCTGTGCTCTGCAGTTCTCGCTGGAGAATGACAGGCAGGATGGGCGATTGGCATTCCTGTCGTTTTGGGGGAAAATTTACTAGATGAGAGTTTAATTGAAGATGGGCTGTTGGTTGCCCATAGCAACCAATCAGATTATATCCTGTACTACCTATGCAGAGTACAATTGGATTTTAACAGATTTACAAATGATTGGCAGAAGTGGAGAGAAATAAAGGAAATTTAAAGCGTTTAAAAGGTGATTTGAAGACCTGTCGTGGGGTATGGGTAAAAACCGGACCAGGACAATACCCCCGGACCGGACACCAAAATCTGCAGTACGGAGCTTGTAGTGTCCGGTCAGTGTCCTGTCCGGGGGACTGCCTGTGACACCTGCCACCAGGTAGAGGAGGAGGGGGAGAATAAAGCCTCCCTCTATAGTCCGGGCATGTAGCAAAAACCGGACGGTACGGACCACATGGGGAGGCTGTAATCTCCCCTTCCCCATGTCCCTGATGATAGCTATCACAGCGACCCCCCCGGACAAGACACCCCCCGGACGGGACACCCCCCAGACCGGACACCACAAGCTCTGGACTGCAGATTTTGATGTTCGGTCTGGCGGTCCGGGGTTTAGTCCGGGTCCGGTTTTTACATAGTCCCCCTGTCATGTCTCCATTATTTCCAGATGTCTCCACCCTAATTCAAGGGCTTCTGGTATAATTCTCCGAGCTCATGTGTTATCACAGGTTCCGGCAGTTAATTATGGGGGATTGTTATGTATGTCTCAGGCAGGCAAAGCAGAATACCCGATAACAGTGGCTGTTGTGGGGGCACACATGCCAGTTTGGGATTAATAGGATAGTCTTGTCTGAACCTATTAAACACTGCTGCTAATAGGATATCAACCTATTATATTACATGGGAAACGCCTAGATAATATCACAGAGATTTACAAGTTTTGGTACTTGTTTCCTAGCACGGCGCCCACGATATTCAGTTGTATGGCATTGTATTAAATTTAAAATGGTATACCATTGTATATGGCATACAATGCAATGCGATGTGATTTTAAATTGTATATACAATTTTTAATTGTATAAGCACCTTAATAGGTGCTTACAATGTTAAATGCACCCCCACGCCACCGCCACTATCAACGCCAACCCGAAGCGTGGCAAGCACAGCGAGCCCGCGAGGGGCGGCGGTATACGTCCTCCGACCTCTTCATACCCCCACTATCCACTTCGGCGTGAAGTTGTTTTTATATAGTGTGGCGAGCCCTGCGAGGGGACGCACATTACTTCACATGAATTCGCGTGCGCTCGCCACGCTTCGGGCTCGGTGGCTCGCTGCGCTCGCCACACTATATAAAGTCAACTCCACGCCGACGTGGATAGTGGGGGTATGAAAAGTACGGAGGATGCGTACCGCCGCCTCTCGCGGGCTTGCTGCGCTCGCCACGCTTTGGGTTGGCGTTGATAGTACGGGTGGCGTGAGGGTGCTTTTAACATTGTAAGCACCTATAACGGTGCTTATACAATTATTAATCTTATAGGGGGCACATTTAACATTGAAAACACCCATTAGGGTGCTTATACAATTTAAAATCGTATACCATTGTATATGCCATACAATGACATACAATTCGATGGTATACAATTTAAAATTGTATAACATCGGCTAACATCATATCGCATTGCATCTTATGCCTTATGGTATGCGATGCGATGGGCGCAGTGCTAGGAAACAAGCTCCCAAGTTTTCTTAGTTGTAGAACTTGGAGATGTCGTAGATATGATTATTGGAGCATCCACCATCCACGAGCAGGGCAGCCGAGAGGGGGGGGGAGTGGGTACTAATTACCCGGGCCCAGGCTTGCCCTTGTCTGACCCCTCCCTTCCCCCTCCGTCCCACCCAGGTAGCAACAGCAGCACACAATTCTACAGCATGTGCTGTGATGACAGCAGGCTCAGCATGAGCGTCTCACTGACAGTGTGAGAGGTCATGCTGAGCCTGCTGTCAGCACAGCACATGCTGTAGGTGTGTGTTGCTGCTGAGATTACAGTTTTTAGAGTTTTCTTTCACCCTCCTCTAAACATTTTGGGGGTGTGGCCTAAGTGAGGGAGGTGCCCACACCTCCCTCATTTATGCCACGCCCCCAACATTTTACCTGGGCCCGGCATTCCTCTTGGCTGTCCTGTCCACGAGTGCACCTGGTTTAACTCCTATAATGTATTTATGACCAATCATGGACTATTTAGAGGCATATAAGATTCAAACTGAATGCTTTAGTTAGTAACGAGCATGTTAATTTGAATTTAGGCATTTCTCCTATTGCTCTATAAGCCACTTAACACACAATTTAGAACTAGTAGTGTGATTGGACTTCATGACATTCCGAATTTATAAGGAATTCAAATCCCAACAGTGTCACCCAGATGGTGGCCCAATATTAGGAGATACAATTAATTTGATATCCACAGTTAATGTTGGTTACAGCTGAATTTTTTTGAATAGATAACCAGAAGGACGAATTGGGACACAAAAAAAAAAAAAAAATTAATATATTATTAAAAGGACTTCATATGTCTTTTAAATTCTATGAAATAAAAGGTATATTTTAGATCACAGTGTGCCTATCAGCCTTGCTCTGTTTTGAATATAATACTGGTGATAAGAGCTTACTCTTAAATAGTGTCCAAATACATAGGAAAATATTGATTAATAATATGGAGTGTGCATCTGCACCATGTGTTTTTCTTTGCAGAACTACAAGTCCCAGCAGGATAGCACCTCATGTAAATCGGGTGTGCATTCTACGATTCCCCCCCATAAGCTAATATTGTGTACACCTGAAGGTTGGGACTCCTTCAACTTAGAGTAGCACCTGCCCACCAGATCGGAACATTAGTTTACTAGTTTGGTCCCTGGTAGCCACAGACTGCAAACTGAGGGCACAATGAAGGTGAGACCTAAAAATGTACACTAATTGCCAGTCTTGGAGATGGATTTGGGGCGCGGCTCCCCTTGGGTTGGTGTAACCGAGTTGCTTTCGGGTGGCACACCCTAACAATTATTTAGCACTATTTATTTTCACTAATATTATACTTTCTCTAGCACTACACTTTTTAACCTCTAGCTCCTGCTTCTTTCTTATTAACACACTTATAGCTTAGTTTTTCACTTGTGTGCTGCCCTAGAGTGACTGGCTTTTGTTGGCCTTTTTGGGGTTCCGCGCCCCAGATTCAAACTTAGTATTAGGGACCCACCAGAAATGAGGTCACCGCTGGTTGGTGGGCAAATATTTCTTGGCCAATGAATATATCAAGAACCTCTATTATTGATTGATTAATGATATGGAGTGTGCATCTGCACCAAACATTTATTAAAAAATATATAAAAGAAGGTAATACACTTGGAATTAGAAGAACTTTCTTGCAATAGGGATTATACCAAGTACCCAACGCGTTTCGACTCTTTATGAGACGTCATCAGGGGTTTGATATTAATCTTTAAGCAATTAAAGATGTTTTTAACTTATAAGGAAGTTTGAATGATTTATTCATGCTGGATCTTCCAAATGTAACGAAAATTATACTGTAGTAATTATTCCTTAATTAGAGGATTTTTTATAGAATTAGTCTTTATTCTGATAGTAAAGCTGAACCGTTTATGCGTAAAATGTGATCCCAATCACTAAAAAACTTTAATAAAAAAATGACCCTCTGGATGGGTGAATCATACTTATATGGATCAGGGAGGCCAATTATGGCAAAGTCCCTTATTTCCTAACCTCCAACAAAAGATCACTTCATTTACTTTAGGGTTTGAGACAATGATGTAAACTGGTATCAGGGCTCTAGTTCTCAAACCTCAAAATAAATGGTGTAGACACTTTCTAGTTATATCGGGGTGGAGTAAAAAATCCCCTCAGTATCGCCTGTGCATGTGTACTCTCCAATAACTAAAGGGCAAGTTGAAATTGAAACAATATTTAACTTTTACACATTTGATTTGATTAAATATCGCTACGGCAGTTGGCTTGGCTGCACTTTTATCTTTTTGAAAAATACATAAAAATTTTTCCTTCTGGTGGCCACTGGTGCACACAACACTTGAATTCCCCCCTTGGAGGTGAGGAGCACGTTAGCCTTTTATTAGACACAATATTAAATTCCATTTATGGACACTATAAGCACGAAGTAAGATATTTCCACCAACTATCAGAAATGTATATATTTCCCTTGTGCCTGCAGAGATATAACACAATCACATACTGTTCTTGGTGTATAAATTCCCAGGACGGTTTGTCCTATCTATAATATAATACAAATCATGTATATTTTAGTTTTTTTATATTAATGTTCTGCAAGGACCTTGGTCACATGGGGCAGAGGAGAATTGGGTGCATCGGACCATGCAGTGGCAATATCCCAGCATTCCCGTGCCCAGCACCGGTGCTCCCAGCATTCCCAATGCGGAACGCAGCACATATCTGGCGTGTTCTCTGTTCCAGCTGAAAATGACATTTTTGTGTTTAGATTGTTTTCCTTTGATTCTTCTTCTGTGTTTCTGTCGGGGAAGTGACCTATTTGCATTCATTATTTTGGTACTGTATCTGTCAAATGTCCAATCAGAGTTTGCCTGCAGCAGTCTAGAGGAAACCAGGTTGGTGCAGCTCTCCAACTGTACCAGGTTTGAGTCCAAGGCTGCCTGCTGGGACTTTTAGTTCTACTCTACAGACGGAGAACAGTTTGGGGCCCGGATGGACCTTGTTTGATTAGAGCTGGTTCACACAAAGCAAGCGATTCAGACGCGCTTGGTGCGGTATGGGAATTCAATTGCGAGCAAAGGGGCTGAATTGCCATTGCTGCGGCATTTGAAAGTTGGCTACAAAACTGCATCTTGCACTCCCCTTCACCCTATGGGGGCAGCGAGCAGATTGGTGCCAGTGTTAACTGCCATATTGCCGCACTGGTTCAGCTGGGCGGATGTTTTTGCCCACAATTGAATCCCCCAAATAGAGTTACACAGGTGGGTCGGTAGCTGCAGGCAGAAGCTCTTCCTCGGCCATAGGACCAGGACATTGCTGAAGCTGTAGAGAGCTGGCTGTACACGCAGCATTATGTATCCCACATAGTCGTGGGAGAGGTGGCCATACACGAGCAGATTTATCTTCAGATCTGTCTGGTTGGAACAAAAACCTGGTTATGGATGAAGGGCCCCATACATCAGCAATTAATTGTGACAATTTTCAGATATGGAGATGATTGCCACAATTAATTTTAGATGTGTGGGCTCCCCCTTTTGGCAATCCCAATCAAAATCGCCAATCGATTGCTTAATCTGGTTTTTAAACATGTTTAATAATCTGGTATTATCTGCGGATCTTTTTTATATGTGTGGGCGTTCCCAATTCGTCTTCTTCATCTATTTACATTATGAACAGCTGAAATGACAATCGATTGGGCAATTTCCAGATATGAAGATGCAATCTTTAGATGGAAAAATCTGCCGATCACTGAAATAAATCTGTAATGTGTGGGCAAAGTCAGATAGATTGTAAAATCCATTTATCTGGCCAAAAAATCCCTGTATCTGGAAATCCATAAATTGTGATTGCTGATGTATGGGGCCCATGAGAGCAAATGACAGTTGACCATTTGCTTGGAAATGCTGGAAAACTGACAAACTGTCACTCATCCATAACCATGTTTTTGTTCCAACCAGCCAGATCTGAAGATAAATCTTACTAGTGTATGGGGCTATAGAAGGATGTGCGGTGCTTATCTCACGTACAATCTCTTTATTATCTGAGCTAGAAATGATCAAGAGATAAAATATGTTACAAATTGTTCAGAACCGATTAAGCCGATGACCGCAGCTCTTGTTTGCATTTAGCAACAGTTTCCTTTATTGCCTCTACATTTATATGATATTGTTGTTAACCCATGCTGAGGATTTCTCGTCCCAAGGTTGACTATTGCTGCTGTTGTTTGAGAACTAATGACGCGACTGTATACATACCTCCCAACTTGTGATAAAGTTAAATCGGGGGCCTGAAATTTGGGGGTGTGACCTAACGGCAAGGGGAGGGACCTATGCTTGTGCCCCCTGCCCCCCAGAGCCCATTAAAGCCATTGTGGGGGCATGGCCAGTGGCTCTATGAGCTGCTGCCCATGCCCCTAGCCCCCTCTGTCTTCAGGAGTAGGCGCTGTGCGCGTGTTTTGCTCAGGAGAGCAGGGGGGGGGAGGTGGTCTCCCAACTGCATCCCCAAAAGTTTGGTGGGGCGGCTGGGTGGCATTAACCTGCTCGCTACACAGCAGATATAGACAGCCTGGTTAAGTATGAAGGGAGAATAAGGGATCATCACCAAAAGTCACCTTGTAGAAATAATACGAATGGGGCACAAGTCAATTTTTAATTTCGATGTGTAAACAAACAATAAAATAGGCAATTGTAAATTAACAATTCGTCAGAAGAACTTAATCTTTAGAGCAGTATTTATGAAGATTGTCGCCCATGAAGGAAGCATAATTGGCATGTAACGAGTTATAGTCTTTCCCAAACAGCAGATTACGTAATACAGACAGGGCTGGTGCAAGGCACCGGAGCGCCCCAGGCGAGTCGGGGTGGGGGCGCCCCGGTGCCGGGGGGAGGGGGGGTGGTACCTGTGGAAAAAACTTGCGGCCCGGCGTCCCTGCAGTGCTGGGGGCGGTCAGGGGTGTCCGTGCCGCAGGGGTACCTGCGGCGCCGTCATGTGTATAAAGCTGTCTGTGGCCGGCGGGGTCCCTGCAGTGAATAGAAAATAACTAGCGCTTCCCGCGCTGCGCGCGCATAGCCCTAGTTATTTTCTATTCACTACAGCAGTGGTGGGGAACCTCAGGCCCGGGGGCCGCATGCGGCCCCTGTAGCCAGTCTGAGTGGCCCTCCTACCCGCCCGGCGGCTTTGCCGGGAGTCAAGTACAGGGGACTTCTTGCGAGAGGTCGGTAGTTCTTGCGAGATTCCTCTTAATCAACAGCAACCAGAGACTGTCAGTCCTATTCAGCGGCAGCCGCCGGAGCGGTGGACGGCTGCAGCAGGACAATTTGTAAGAACATTTTTTACATATGGCCCCCCAGGGCCGTTTCTAGAGGCGGACAAGCCGTGCAGCAGCCCGGGGCGCCGCACGGCTTGTCCGCCTCTGAAACAGCCAGGGCGCCCGGCAGTCTCCCCCCAACCCCAACCCCCCCCCCCCAAAACCCTGTAGCCGCCGCAGCCGCAGCTACCATAGCCGCCGCAGCCGCCGCCGCTGTCTCCCCGGCCGGCCCGACTACACGCTGGAGAGGGGAGGGGAACGCATCGTGCGTCTCTCCGTCCCCTCGCTCAAGTCACTGGGCTGCCGCTGTCAGCCAATCAGATCTCGGGCGCGAGATATGAATGGCTGACGGCTCAGCTCAGGTACACACACTGAAGGGGAAGGAGAGAGGCAGGATGCGCTCCCCTCCCCTAGGAAGCAGCATGGAAAACGAAAAAGTGAGTTTGGCACTGTGGGGGCATATATTTGTGGCACTGTGGGGGCATATGTGTAGCACTGTGGGGGCATATATTTGTGGCACTGTGGGGGCATATGTGTAGCACTGTGGGGGCATATATTTGTGGCACTGTGGGGGCATATGTGTAGCACTGTGGGGGCATATATTTGTGGCACTGTGGGGGCATATATTTGTGGCACTGTGGGGGCATATATTTCTGTCACTGGGGGCATGTGTGGCACTGTGGGGGCATATATTTGTGGCACTGTGGGGGCATATATTTCTGTCACTGGTTGCATATGTGTGGCACTGTGGGGGCATATATTTCTGTTACGGGGCATATGTGTGGCACTGTGGGGGCATATATTTCTGTCACTGGGGGCATATATTTGTGGCACTGGGGGCATATATTTGTGGCACTGTGGGGGCATATGTGTAGCACTGTGGGGGCATATATTTGTGTCACTGTGGGGGCATATGTGTAGCACTGTGGGGGCATATATTTGTGGCACTGTGGGGGCATATGTGTAGCACTGTGGGGGCATATATTTGTGGCACTGTGGGGGCATATGTGTAGCACTGTGGGGGCATATATTTGTGGCACTGTGGGGGCATATATTTGTGGCACTGTGGGGGCATATATTTCTGTCACTGGGGGCATGTGTGGCACTGTGGGGGCATATATTTGTGGCACTGTGGGGGCATATATTTCTGTCACTGGTTGCATATGTGTGGCACTGTGGGGGCATATATTTCTGTTACGGGGCATATGTGTGGCACTGTGGGGGCATATATTTCTGTCACTGGGGGCATATATTTGTGGCACTGGGGGCATATATTTGTGGCACTGTGGGGGCATATGTGTAGCACTGTGGGGGCATATATTTGTGTCACTGTGGGGGCATATGTGTAGCACTGTGGGGGCATATATTTGTGTCACTGTGGGGGCATATGTGTGGCACTGTGGGGGCATATGTGTGGCGCTGTGGGGGCATATCTGGCACTGTGGGGGCATATCTGGCACTGTGGGGGCATATCTGGCACTGTGGGGGCATATTAGTAAACGGCATCAGTTGTGCGGCAGCGGCACATGGGGCATAATGTGTAATGGGCATTACGATGTGTGGAGTATTGTGTAATTGCCATCACAGCGTGGGGTCTAATGGGCATCTTGGTGTGCGGTGTAATGTGTAATTGTCATCATGGTGTGCGGCGTAATATGTAATCGTCATCACAGTGTACGGCGTAATGTGTAATTGGCATCACGGATAAATAGTGTATAATTATTTAAGTAGCCTGTCATTGTTTGGCCTTGATCTGTGAGGCGTACTAGGTCACTGTGTGTGGCCTTCAGCCGGCCAACCTAAGTGCGGGAGGACAATAACAATTCCTGCAGCAACCAATGTCTGGTCATGCAGGTTGCAAAAGTGTGATATAAGGTAATTGTTTTCCTGCTAGACCACGCCTCACATTAAGCCACACCCCTTTTAAAATTAAGCCACACCCCCTATTTCGGCGCGCGCCTAAGGCGCGCGTAATTTCTATTATCCCATGTTATGTATTGGGGGGGGGGGCGCATTTTTTTTTCTTCGCCCTAGGAGCTAAATTGTCTAGAAACGGCCCTGTGGCCCCCCGAAATGATTTTTCCACCATACAATTGGCCCTTGGCACAAAAAAGGTTCCCCACCCCTGCACTACAGGGACCCCGCCAGCCACAGCCAGATTTATACACATGACGGCGCCGCAGGTACCCTGGCGGCACGGACACCCCTGACCGCCCCAGCACTGCAGGGACGCCGGGCCGCAAGTTTTTTACACAGTTCGCTGGGGGTGAGGGGCGAACTGCCGCCCTCCAGGTGCCGGCGCCCTAGGCAAATGCCTAGAGCTGCCTAGTGGTGGCGCCGGCCCTGAATACAGACGCAGTGATCCTGGCAAGTCACTTATTAGACTCAGTCTCAGGTGTGATGAATGCTGCATGTAGTGGCCTCTGGGGGGTGGACAACTGGAGGCTGTGTTTGCCTATGGACTGTGGGCACAAATAAATATGCCAATATAAGCAATAACACACAGCTATGAGCATTCCCATCCCACAGATCATTCCTCTGACTCACAGGAGGCGCAATTATACCTTATCAAGCTGCACCATAAAGATGAATGGAGAACAGTAATCTATACACAGTGATTTCATCCAGGAAACGTGTGTGTGAGTATTGTATGTTCTCTCCCCAGGTCACATTGTTTGCTGTGTGATATGCAACATGACTGAGTCACGCTACCCAACATGACGAGATGATTGTAACTAGAGGCCGTGTGACTGGCATCCGCTGACTGGCATCCAGCAACACTAAGGGCGGGCCTTCATTTCCTTATCTTGTTTTGCGTCAGAAGAAACATTTTGTTTGTTTCCCCTGATAGGGATTGATGTAGAGATTACCCCAAATGCACCCCAGTCTCAGGAGACACTTGCAACATTATGCAAAGCGGCTTCTGTCTTATACTCCATTCACACCAGCATAATTTCCCGGGTGTGAAAGGTACCCGGGCCAAAATCCCGGCAAAAATTGCCGGGATTTCAACCCTGCTATGGACACTGTGAATCGGGTAGGGGATACTTACCCGGATTGCCGGTCCTCGGTGTGCTGTCTGGCCGGTGTGCACACAGGCGGCGGGCGCAAATGACAGGACAGGCAGCGGATGAAGATGACGCAGCTCTCTGGCGGCAGTGAGGGCACCGGAGATCTGCGTCATCTTCATCCGCCGGCTGTCCCGTCATTTGCGCCCGCCGCCCGTGTGGATCCCTGGGCTGCACGGAGGACCAGCAACCGGGGTGAGTATTCTACACACCTCCTGCCCGCCTCCACCGCCATCCCGCCTCCTGCCGGCCTCCTCCCCACCTCCTGCCCGCCTCCTACCCACCTCCTGCCGGCCTCCTCCCCACCTCCTGCCCGCCTCCTCCCCACCTCCTGCCGGCCTCCTCCCCGCCTCCTGCCGGCCTCCTCCCCTCCTCCTGCCGGCCTCCTCCCCACCTCCTGCCGGCCTCCTCCACACCTCCTGCCCGCCTCCTCCCCACCTCCTGCCGGCCTCCTCCCCACCTCCTGCCGGCCTCCTCCCCACCTCCTGCCGGCCTCCTTCCCGCCCCCTTTAAACACCAGAAAATGCAGAGACTTTTCTGGTGTGAAAGGGGCCAACCCAGGAATGGCCCGGCATGATTCCCGGGCCATATTCCTCGTGGGTCCCTTCATTTTCTCGTGTGAAAGGGGTATGGGTCATTGGTTCAACCCAATTTAGGTTGGAAATGCATTGGGTCGACCACTGAAGTTCGACAGCGTTGGAAGGTCGACACAAACATTAGGTCGACAATGGCAAGGTTGACAGTCAAAAGGTCGACATGAGTTTTTCACTTTTCTTTGTCCTGAATGTTGACATGGACCACACCCCCTCCAAGTGTACCACACCCCCCTCGCATGTCTCGATTACACTTGCCACGCCTTGGGCACACTAATTCTCCCAACGTGCCCTAGTGGATGGTAGGGCATGAAATACCGCCTGTCCGCACATGTCGGCTTTAAAAAAAAAGGTAAAAAAAATCATGTCGACCTTTTGACTGTCAACCTTGCCATTGTCGGCGTTCCAACCGTGTCAACCTTAGCCATGTCTACCTATTTCACGTGTTAACGACGTAAGCCTTGACGAACTTCAATGGTCCACCCAATGCGTGTGGACCTAAATGGTTGATCTAGTGACTGTTTCCCGTACCTGGTGTCTGTCAGACACTTGCTGATACGTGATAACCATTTATATTACTTTATTTGCAGTTAAGCCACTTTCTGGCTGCTCCATGTGGGACAGTGCGACCAGGTCAGTATAATAAAGGGCGTGGCCTTTACATGGGTGGGTGGTGTAGGGGCGTGATTGCATCATTGTAGCCCCGCCTCCCCAGTATTCAATGCCCAGATTACCGATATTGAATAGCAGGGGGCGGAGCTATGATTATGTACGAATCCTCTGTCCCTTACACTGCATGATGTGGTGGCAGCTCTATTGATCAAGTGGAGGGGGGGTTGCAGTCAACCAGAACACCCCCCCCCTCCCCTTCCCCAGCGTTTGCCTGTGCCCATCTCCCTGTCTGACCTGTACTTTAAATCTGCCACTGATGGAGGGGACATTTGAGATGGAATTGCCAAAAAAGCGACCAACACCTTTATTTTTTACAACATTGACCTCATCTCCTGTATTTAAAAATAAGTGAAACACAGCTCCAGGAGATGTGTCGATGTAAATGTGCGGGGAGGACAACTGGGTGACTGGTAAAGGAAACTGGTTGCAACACAACATTAGATGATGAGGAAGGAACAAGGTGACAATGACAAATGAGTGAAGCCAGAGGATCGGTATGGTACAGGAGTATACAGCAGTGCTATAACACTGTGGGCCCAATTCAGATCGGTTTGCTGGGTTGCGCATTCGCAGCACGAGCAAATATTGGATGGCCGTGCATGCACATGGTATACTGTGAGCATGCGCAAGCCATCCACCCCAATGCACCCAGGCGAAGTTTACCTGCTCGCTAGGCTCCGAACACTTGTAGCCCAGCGAGCAGGCCTGAATTAGACCCAATGTACTGAGATATTCAACGCTGGGCGGGGGCTGGATGAAGTTCTTCAGAAATCTGCTAATCCCTGCGGTCAGATTGGAAACATTAAACCTTAATGCCGCCAAATCTAGCATCATAAACCTCCATAATAAAACCTAGGTGAGAGTGGAAACTGCGCCTCGGGGTTTTATCGCCAGAGATCAGAATTTGCAGATTTATGGAACTGATTGTATTGATAAACCAGATAACAGGAGACCTTTGGCAAAAGTGATTCTTACATGTTCCTGGTATCAGACCACACAAAGGGGGCAAAACTCGTCAAGTTATATCCGTGTTCTAACAGTATACTCACATGTAGGGCTGGATCAAGGGTGATGTGGGCCCAGGGTGACCACGTTGTGGAGGACCCCACAAGTAAATTTGATGACAAACACCCCCCCACACACACACACACACACACTGTCAAACACACACACTATCAAACACACACACACACACAGTCACCTGGACGTCACAGCAGCAGGAACAGCGAGGAGAAGTCACAGACAGCTCAGGCACAGGTGTCCAGGAAGCCTTCAAATTGGGGGCAACATGCCCAGTTTTGAAGTGCGGTGCCGTGTGCTGGCCCAACAACACCCCAAAGCATAATCCCTGATAGGGGGGTAATTAATGCTCTCCACAAACAAAAGTGCTTTTCGCAGGACTGTCCCAGTTGTTTTGGGACAGGCCTGCGTCCTGCCTGAGGCCAGCAGTGTCCCGCGGTGGGGGGCAGTTGGGAGTCCCCCTGACCGGCATTGCAGAGCGGGGAATAGACGATGTGCATATTCAGAGAGGCAGAGAAGCTGAGGGCAGTTGGTGTATTTCCCCTATTTGAATATTGGACAGTGCTGTTGCCCCACCTCTGCCACTGCATCTGGCAAGGAAGACCAGGGACAGAGTATTTTGTACCTGGTGGAATGGGTCATGTTGGAGTATATGGCACCTGGGCTTGTTGGATGGGCCTGGCCTGGGTCAGCTGCCAAGTGCCCCATAAGTGAAAAACAATTTTTTCTCTCCTCCCTGTATTCGGACATGACTCTGTCAATATCCGGCCCATGGCCACTTATGGCAGCCAGACCCACCTGCTGAGTTTAGAAGCAGTAGGCAGGGCTCCCATAAAGCTTCTTCTGACCCCACCGATGGATAATCCCAATTCGTTCAAGACCCCCCACAGGGATCTGGGCACATCGCCATAGGTGCAGTTATGCAACAGCGGCTGTTATGACTCTGGTAGGACCCCTAGCAAGGTTGCTTGTGAGGAAGGGCCACAATCCCAACCCTGACTCTGTTAATCCCTCCAGAGATTATGGGCACCTGCAGAGCAAAGACTTCACCTACAGTATAATAACCATGTTTGAAGGGGCAAATTAGGTCTGCCCCAACTCCGGTGCCACCAGTCCTTGCAGGGAGACAAGGTGCCCAACACCTCCAGAGCAGACAAGAGGAAGACTAACTAAAACCTGTAAAAATGGTAAACAAAACAAATGTGGCACAGCTGTCCTCCACGGGAGGGAATCCTCCAGCAGTCCAACGTACACGTATACAAGCAGGTGACCCCCTAAGAAGGACTATTCAGGAAGGTAGTGAAGTAGGAAATAGTGATACAGTTTCCTATCAAACTACCATAAATGTAACAATGCATGAAGGTGTTAAACATATACACAATACTTTTAGAGCTAGACCACAATATTAATAATAATGTTAGAAAACTACCTATGCAGTGTGAATGACAACCTGAAGGTGAGCAAGAGAGACAATATAACTCCACACAGATAATACACAGCATAAGAGACAACAGAGAAAATGCTAAAGATGGTAAAAATCACTTATCTCGAGGGGCGTGGCTACGGCGGCAAGCGGGTAGGACGTGTCCGGCAGGAGCTCCCTGGCTGCCCATCCGAAAACCCATCCTGAGCCTACCAACTCTCCCGACACCACTACAAAAAGCTGCCTGGTGACCCCACTACACCTCGCCTGTGCAGCCCGCCCGGAAAATCTGGTCCCGGCGCCGTAGTTCAGACTGCCGGACCGAAGTGAGGACTGCGGCCCTCCTCCCCACGCCGCACAGCCCGCGCCCATCCCCACGCCTGCTGCCGGGACGGAGCAGCGGAGGAGATCCCTCTGAGCATCCGCCCCCCGACAGCTTCCGCCGGACAGCGGCGTTCACGGAGAGAGGGATATCCCTGCGTCTGCCGGGACCGTGGTGAGTCCTGAGTCCTGTGCCGCGGCCGCCATTTTGGCGCGAAGCAGCGCCGTTAGCACGCTGCCCTCAGAAGCCCACTCTGCATCCCCAGCCCGCTGCACCAGCCCAGAGGACGCCAATACAGGCTGCCACTACCCTCCAGCATATGCCCAACTGAGGGTAACGCTGATCAGTCGGCACCCCTCACCCCACAGGGCGTCTCCAGTGGGTGGGCAGCCTGCCTCCATTACCACATAGCATAGCCTTGTGCTGCGGGCACCATTCTATGACCACCAGTGTATACATACAGCACACTGGGACACAGGCTTGTGGTGACCCCTGAGCGGAGTCTTGTATCTCATCCCTGCTGAACTCTCCTATATATACCATCACACATCACCTACTGCCCTGCACTGCATTCTCCTAGCAACTCACTTCCTGAGCAAGTAATATAACCCACATCAACAGATTTTGTCTTGGCTGGAGAGGGGGCACACCAGCCTGACATCTATCAACTATGGTGAAACAGAGCCAAAGCTCTTCCGCAGCAAAGCTTGCCAAATATGCAAGAGGACAAGAGGCGCAGGGCCCGCAGCCACCCCCAGGGGACCCCGGACAGAACCCTGGCAACTCAGCCGACTCTGAAGCCCCCCCTGGTGGGGATGTTGTACCTGAGCCCCCCTCTCTCCAACAAATTTTGGAGGCCATTGCTGGTACTGAGAAACGTCTATCTGACAAAATGGAGAAGGTGCAGTGTGACCTATCCCTCCTCAGGCAGGATGTGCAGCGAATTAGGGAGCGGGTGGGGGAGGTGGAGACCCGGGTCTCAACAGTTGAGGATGCCATTGATCCTATGAAAACCACGGTATCCACACTGACTCAACAGGTCACAAGCATCCAGAACAAATTAATGGACATGGAGGGCCGTCTGAGGAGAAATAATGTCCGCTTCGTAGGCCTGCCAGAAAAGGAGGAGGGCACTGCGCCAGAGGCATTCTTGGAGGCCTGGCTCATTGAGACTTTTGGCAGAGAATCCTTTACCTCCCAATTTGCTGTCGAAAGGGCACACAGAATCCCTACTCGCCCACTCCCTCCTGGCGCTCCACCCAGAACCCTCATAGCTAAACTTCTACATTATAAGGACCGGGACACAATCCTGCGCCTGAACCGCACCAAAGGCCCTATGATTAGAAATGGCGCCTCCATTTCCACATTCCCTGATTTTGCTATCGAAGTGCAGAAGGAGAGAGCCTCATTTGTTCCCGTGAAGCGCAGATTGCGCGAGCTGGACCTCCCATACTCTATGTTGTTCCCGGCCCGGCTGAGGGTGGTAGCAGAGGGAGAGACTAAATTCTTCAATAGTCCTCGCGAAGTGGCAGTATGGCTTGATCGTTTTGCACCAGGCGCCCGCCAGATGGCCCAGGCCTGATACCCCAAGCTGCCAGAAGCAGGAATTAATCCTCAAATATTTGGACATTTCTCTTATTCCATTTGAGATCATCAGGCGGTCCCAAGCCACCCGAGTGGAGCTGTCGCTGCTGATTACCGTGAATATGAATAGAACTGTGTTATAATAGATTTAACGTATCTACTATAGGCGGGGTGGGGGGGGGAGGGGGGAGGTGGGGGGGTATACCGATATATACTGTGCATTTGTTTTTCTGTTTATTTGTTCTTTGCTTATATAACGTTGTAGGCAAGTGTAGGCAATATATGGCCAGGGGGCCCCGGAGCTTGTATTGGTAGCTATTAACTGATTGCTCTCATAGTTTGGTAGTTTACTAGGTATTAGGTTTAGGGATATAAGTATGCCTAGGTTGGGGGAGGTATACAGGGTGGGGGTGTACTATGTTGGGATTGTTTCTTCCATTTTTTCTTGTTTTTCTTCTTTTTCTCTTCTTCTTCTTCTTCTTCTTATTAGTCACACTAAATACCATAATCTACTATGTATGCAATTGGGGGATGTGAGGTTTGCTCAGACACTAGCTGTAGTTTACTCAGACCCGCAAGGTGACAGTGTCACCACCACAAGTCCGCACGGCCCATACCCGATACCCCCGACATGACGCAACTTAATATTCTAGCCTGGAATGTCCGGGGGCTGAATGATAGAGTTAAACGCTCTCTAGTTCTCAAGATGGTTAAGCAGTATAGGTCGGATGTCACCTGCCTGATTGAGACCCATCTGGAAGGTAACAAATTAATGTCACTACGTAGGCCCTGGGTGGGGTGGGTCTACCATAGTTCACACTCTACTCACTCTAGAGGGGTCTCAGTACTAATAAACAAGTCTGTGCAATTTGTGCTGATTGATGTTAAGACTGACCCTCTGGGCAGATACGTTTTCCTCCAGTGTAAGCTATACTCCCAACCCTTCTTTATTTTAGCGGTCTACGTCCCACCCCCCTTTAACTACGATGTTCTGAAACAAGCGGCTGCCTACGTGGCCCAATCCCCTGATACGCCAGTCATATGTCTCGGGGACTTTAATAAGCTAATGAATCCTAGGCTAGACAGATGGTGGCCCCCCGATTCCGTCCTCCCTGATGACCGCACCACAGGTTTTGCTAAATATGTAGAGTCAATTGGCTACAGAGATGCCTGGCGACTAAAACACCCGGCGGTCACCCAGTACTCCTGCTTTTCCAAATCTCACCACTCATTTTCGCGTATCGATCTGGCCCTCGTTACTCCCTCAGTACTGCCCAGACTCCAAAACATTTGCTATAAGGCGAGGGGCGTCTCAGACCACTCTCCTCTATTACTGACGGTGGAGATGGAATGCCAGAGGGGACAGTCCTTCTGGAAGCTACATCCCTCCTGGTTACTGCAGTTTGGAGAATCTTCGGACCTCCAGAATCTGTGGGACGGGTACTTTGACACAAACACTGGCACAGCCCCTGCCCCGATAGTGTGGGAGGCATTTAAAGCATTCTTACGAGGCACCCTTATATCCAAAATAGCCTCCACTAAACGAACGTATAAGACAAAGGGTATTGCACTGGAGGACGAATGTCGGGACACAGAGATTGCTCACCTGGAGGAGGGGTCAGAGGAGTCCAGGGCAAAATGGGAGTTAGCACAAAACACCTGGGTCTCCCACTTGGAGGAGCGCAACGCTCGTAGTCTACTGTTTAAATCCCACAGACTGTACATGAGCGCTGACAAAACAGGCAGCCTCCTGGCTCACCTGATACACTTGGACCGCCCTGCAAACTCTGTGGCCCAAATATTTGGCCCTGACGGAGTGCTGAGGACGTCCCCCAAAGAAATAGCAGATGTATTTCTAGACTTCTATAGGGAGTTATACCGCACACGCCTGACATGCACACAGGAGGAACTTACTGAATACTTAGACCGTATTGACTTACCCACACTGTCTGAGGAGGCTAAGTCTTCCCTCGAGGCGCCCATCACAACTATTGAGATAGAAACTGCGGTTCGGTCGTTCCCCGGGGGAAAGGCTCCGGGGGTAGACGGAGTCCCAGTGGAACTGTACAGGATGCATTTAGACTCATTTGCCCCTAAGCTTTTGAAGCTATTTAACGAGCTCTTCGACCTCAATACTTTACCGGACTCTATGTCCGAAGCGGTTATAGTAGTTATACCCAAGCCCGGGAAAAACCCCGAGTACCCCGACTCATACAGACCCATTTCCCTGATTACCACGGATATTAAGATCTTGGCGAAGGTCCTGGCCGTTCGGTTAAATAGTGTAATATTATCAATCATTCACCCGGATCAAACCGGCTTTATGCCGGGTATGTCCACCAGTATAAATTTAAGACGGCTGTTCACCCATATTCAGGCCACCCATATTGAGGAAACCCACTCAGCCATTGTTTCGTTCGACGCAAATAAGGCCTTCGACTCCGTTGAGTGGCCTTATCTATGGCAGGTAATGAAGCGTATGGGCTTTGGTCCACAATTCTTAAGGTGGGTCCAGTTGTTATATGTCTGCCCGATGGCCAGGATCTCTGTCAACAGTCATGTCTCATCTCCTTTCGCGCTGGGAAGGGGCACTAGACAGGGATGCCCCCTCTCTCCTAGTCTCTTTGCCATAGCAGTAGAACCGCTTGCCTGTCTCCTTAGGTCACACCGAGATATAGTCGGGCTCCAATTGGGTCAAAGAACGGACACAGTAGCACTTTATGCTGACGACCTACTCCTGTTTTTAAAAGACTACAGATTGTCTGTGCCGACTGCCCTGCAACTGATGGGTGAATTTGGCGGCTTCTCCGGTCTTACGGTGAACTGGTCCAAATCCTCCATCATGCCCCTGAGAGGTCCACCACCCGTGACCACGAGCACCCCTCTTCCACTTAGTTGGGTTTCCCAATTCAAGTACCTGGGGATTATTATCACTAATACTAGTTCAGATTTTATACCCAAGAACCTAGCTCCTTTGCTATCCATGGTTAAAGATAAATTGTCGGTATGGACCAAGTTACCCCTGAATGTCATTGGCAGAGTCAATTTGGTCAAAATGATCTTACAGCCTAAAATAACGTATGTCCTAAATCAGTCCCCGGTGTACGTCCCTGCCTCCTTTTTCAGACACTTAAACAGCTTGCTGTCCTCATTGATATGGGCCAACAAACGCCCCAGAATTAGTATCAGCACCCTTACTAGGCCACGGGCAGATGGGGGCCTGGCCCTGCCACAATTCAGACTATATTACTACGCTGGCCAGTTCTCACTACTTAGGCATTGGGCGCAGGACACCGACCAAAGTTCACTCCCGACCACATTTCTACACCAAATATGCCCTGACATCACACCCACGCAGCTGCTACTGGGTGGGAGGGTGCCAAGAGGCGCCCCTCCCCTGGTGGTCCAGGCTGTCAAGATATGGCAGGAGGTCCAATCCTTGATGGGATACACAGCTATAGACCCTGGAGCTCCCCTCTGGCATTCCACCAAATTACCTGAACTTGCCTGCTTGTCAGGAAAGAGTCTGTGGTCGTCTGGGGGAGTGGTGACGATTGGACAAGTATATGAGGCAGCTGTGCTGAAGTCCTTCCAGCAGTTGAGGGAGGAGTTCGGGTTGCCCCGGGTGCACTTCTTCAGGTACCTGCAGTTACGCCATGCCCTAAATACCCAATTTAACAATGGCCCCCCTGAACTACTAGCTTCCCCAGCAAAAATATTCCTGGCCAATCTCGGACAAGTCAAAACCATCTCTCTGGCCTATTCATTCTTATTGTCCTTTATACACAAAGACTCACTTCCCGCCCTGAGGATCAAGTGGGAGAACGATGTTGGCACCTTTGAGGAGGAGGAGTGGGAGGAGGCATTGGCCTCACCACGACATGCCACGGTCTCCGCGAGGTTTCAACAGGTTCAGATATTTATCATACACAGAACATACCTGACTCCATACACCCTGGTTAAGTTTGGAGGACGGGCCTCCTCGGCCTGCCCAAAGTGTGGAATTTTGCAGGCGAACTTGTGGCATCTCCTTTGGGAATGCCCTCTAGTTAGCTCATTCTGGGTGGCGGTTAAATCGATTATAACATCTACTGGAATACCTGGACAGGCCCTGACCCCCAAGATGTGTGTTCTGGGTAGTAAAGCAGGCACTTCACTAAATAACAATGAGGGTCAATATGTGACAAACTTATCCTCCCTTGCTAAAGTTGTCATAGCTAGGCACTGGATGGCTAGCCTGGGACCCACGGTGGCGGAGTGGAGGGCACTGGTTAACACCACAGTACAGCATGAGAAATACGTGTACATGTCTAGGGGCACTCTCCCTAAATTCGACAAGGTATGGGGCAGGTGGTTGGAATCCCCGCACTCAGCTCATATTTGATGAATCCAGGGTCAGTATATATCGCGGGATGCGGATGCTGATAACCACAAGACCAATATCCATCTCCAATGTATTGTGTGAAGCCCACTGATATGCTATTCTGGGTGAGACTGAACCCCCCCATATGCGCTCTCATTAGTGACTTAAGATTCTCTACTTTCCATCTATCTCTTCTTCTTATCTCTTTCCTTCTCTTTCCTCTTTTGTTTGTATCTTTAAATATGTAATTTAAAAAACAAAATAAGATGGCTACTCAGTCAGAGAAAATTGGCAAAATTATATTTATCCTTTATTAATCGGTTGATTTACATTGTTGCAAAATAATGACACTGTATGTGAACGATATGTACATTCTGATGCTTTATTTTGATTGATTTGGACTGATTGACCTAAATGCACAATGTCTGATTCGCTGTTTTGCTCTGTCTTTACTACCTGCAAAAAAAAAAAAAAAAAAAAAAAAAAAATCACTTATCTCTTGTTCAGACAGGGTCTGGGGGGGGGGGGAACCAGGAGTCGCGACCAAGAAGCAGGACTCGGACAGGAACCCCGGCATCAGGGCCAGCGGCGGACAGCAGGGGACCAGGGACACAGGCTGGACAGGCTGGATGAGACAGGAGTCTGGACTGCAGACACACGGTTAGGAACTCCGGCTGGAACTACACAGTGAGAAGCACATGCTCTCTTCACTGAGGAGCTAAACAGGAAGTATAACCAGCATGGAGCAGCCGGTCAGAATCCCTAATGAAGGGTAACCAGCTAATGAGAAATTCAGTGCAGGTGTGCTGCTGCACAGAAAATCCAGTCCAGGTTGCTTAGCAACAGCTTCATAACAAAACCAGCAGCAGCACACCTAACAGCGGCATTGGTATCACAACATTATTTGCATTTTCTAAAATGACCATTGGGCTATCTACCGTTCAGGTTCCTGAAGATTCAAATGACAGAGTCCCCCATTTAATGGTGGTAAATACAATGGTGGTGAATTTATTTGAAATATAATTACATGTAACATACATAAGATTTGTATTCTGCAATATAAGTAATAAATTAGTTACATTTTTAAATATACAAATGTTCATGGAATCGCTTCCTATCTTATAACGTATATGAAGATTCCTGCAGTTACCGATGTGACTCTGCAATCCGTAATCTGCTGATATATCGTACAATACCCGTAGCCTTAGCAGCAATGTGATTAAATGTATTCGGAGTTTATACTGCTAAATATATGCTAAGATTATGTTTAGCCTGTGAATTGTGCTAGTACCACTGTAAAGTCCACAGCACCGGGAAGCATAGTATAATTTTATAATGTTTATTTTTAATGTAAGAGATATGACCACACCTCCCAGATATGGCCACACCCCCTTCAGTACCCAGGCCGAGCAGATGTCTCATTGACCCTGTACCCTCTCTTCTAATACAATCTTTCCCGCATTTCTAGGAATTCCGACCACTACCTCTTACAGTAGATCTCAACAAAGTTGTTTGTATATCTGTATAATCTCCCATTGAATAATACATATCTGGTCTATATTGAAGTCCATGATTGTCAAGCGTTGGTCTAACCATTACGCTTCTCACTGGTCGAGGGACCAGTTACTTATCAATGATTTCTTGGGTTGATGATCAGCTATCAATGTATTGTGGTGACCAATTCCAGACTCGTATTATCGTATGTCAGCTCCAATAATTCGTATACGGTTGGCCCAAGGTCCGATTGGAGCACTCAGAGGGTCTCCTCCGTGTCTATGTTATCAGGCAGGTTCATGCAGGTGATGAGGGAGATGTAGAGGAGAGCGTCTCTGGAGAGAGTCACCTTGCCGATAGGGATCTCTGTAGGCGCGTTACTCTTCTCGTTAATGTAGCCTACGTGTACTGGCCCTTGCAGGTCAATGGTGGAGATGTTGTCCTGAGAGTTCCGGGTCACGTTGACAGTGGACGCTGAGCCGCCTGTGTGTTGGTTGTAATTCAGCCTCCAGGGATTACAGCGCCTGCCCAACAAAGAGGGGACACATGTTATACTATGTGGTGGAGAAAGCTGTCTACATCCCATTAAATACATGTCTATAAATAATTTGGTTTTAAATTTACATGACGGCCATTTTAGCATAGGAAAGACCCGCTATATCTGAGGTATAAGCTTCTTAACCTTATACATAAGGGCTCTCTGACTGTATGTAGGCTAGGGTGTAACTCCCCACTTGCATTGCTACCTCTATAGTTCAGTCCTCCACCCCATTGCTAACCTGGCCCTGCTCCAGTGACGTAACTACAAATTTTGCACCCCCTGCCAAAATACTTTCTGGCACCCACCTCTCCTATGTTACTTGCTCATTGTCAGGGGTTCTACGCATTGTCAGAAGACCCCCCCACCCCTGCCACAGGTCTGCAGACCCAGCAGGAGATGCTGTTCGCACCTGACTCCTTTATACTATTGAAAATGTCCCTCCCAAAATGGCCACCACCACTTCTAGCATTCTTAATAACTTAAAAAGCGGCAGTCATTTTGGGTGGGACATCTCTCCCACAGTGCTGCTTCTCAGGTAGGTGGTTTCTCTCTTCTGCACTGACAACGGCATGGTGGCCCGGGTCATTTGTCCCCACAGTACCCCCAGTGCCCACAAGCCACCTCCCTGTGGTCCAGCTACATCTCTGCTTCCAGTGAATGGCTGGCGGGCCTGTGATTGATGGATAGCTCCAGTCATTCACCAATCAGCATGTTGATAGCCATTTGCTGTTTGGCTTCAGGTTGGGAAGCAGATAGAGAATGCTGTCTCACTGCTCTGTGTGTGGGACTGGGTGCTATCCCCTGTTTGGTGGCCCCTAGAACCGTGGCGCTCTGTGCAGCTGCCTATACATTAAGGTGGCCAATGGGATAAATGTCAGATCTGTGTTGGATAATCCGTATACACATGATTATAGTCTTACTTCAGATATGTTCACAGTTCCACAATACATCAGATATATATATATATATATATATATATATATATATATTACTTAATGCTATGAGTGACTCCTTTATACAAGATATTATGACAGTTATTGTGCCGCGCTGCCAGCACGTAAGGTAATAACAACCATCTGCAGATCCTCTATTGGTGGGTGAGATGTTATTTCCCCCATCCTCGTTTCTGTGCCCACCTGCTAACTAGAAGAAATATGAACACCGCTCCGCAGACCAACATGATCCCCGCAGCCACGGCCACCATGACAATCTCGTACGTTGTATTTGAGGTCTCTGAAAAGAGAATGAAATCCAAGATTTCAATACATTTTACCCTGCAAACTCTCATATTCTGATAGTACTGTATATAATCTCACATGTATTCACAGTACTGTATATAATATCACATGTATTCACACTACTGTATGTAATCTCACATGTATTCACAGTACTGAATGTAATCTCACATGTATTCACAGTACTGAATGTAATCTCACATGTATACACAGTACTGTATGTTACCTCACATGTATTCACAGTACTATATTTAACCTCAAATGTATATACAGTACTGTATGTTACCTCACATATGTACACAGTATTGTATGTTACCTCACATGTATTCACAGCACTGTATGCATATACAGTACTGTATGTTACCTCACATGTATATACAGTACTTTATCTAACCTCACATGTATACACAGTACTGTATGTTACATCACATGTATTCACAGTACTGTATGTTACCCCACATGTATACACAGCACTGTATGTAATCTCACATGTATACTCAGTACTGTATGTTACCTCACATATATACACAGTACTGTATGTTACCTCACATGTATTTCCAGCACTGTATGTAATCTAACATGTATATACAGTACTGTATGTTACCTCACATGTATATACAGTACTGTATGTTACCTCACATGTATACACAGTACTGTATGTTACCTCACATGTATTCACAGTACTGTATGTTACCCCACATGTATACACAGTACTGTATGTAATCTCACATGTATATTCAGTACTGTGTGTAATCTCACATGTATTCACAGCACTGTATGTAATCTCACATGTATATACAGTACTGTATGTTACCTCACATGTATACACAGTACTGTATGTAATCTCACAGGAATACATAGTACTGTGTGTAATATCACATGTATACACAGTACTGTATGTAATCTCACATGTATGCACAGTATTGTATGTAATCTCACTTGTATTCACAGTACTTTATGTTACCTCACATGTATGCACAGTACTGTATGTTACCTCACATTTATACACAGTATTGTATGTATGTATCCTCACATGTATTCACAGTACTGTATGTTACCTCACATGTATACACAGTATTGTATGTATGTATCCTCACATGTATTCACATTACTGTATGTTACCTCACATGTATGCACAGTACTGTATGTTATCTCACATGTATACACAGTACTTTATGTAACCTCACATGTATGCACAGAACTGTATGTAACCTCTCATGTATGCACAGTACTGTATGTAATCTCACATGTATGCACAGTACTGTATGTAACCTGACATGTATATACAGTACTGTATGTAACCTCACATGTATGCACAGTACTGTATGTAACCTCACATGTATGCACAGTCCTGTATGCAATCTCACATGTATGCACAGTACTGTATGTAATCTCACAAGTATGCACAGACCTGTATGTAACCTCACATGTATGCACAGTACTGTATGTAATCTCACATGTATGCACAGTACTGTATGTAACCTGACATGTATATACAGTACTGTATGTTACCTCACATGTATACACAGTACTGTATGTAACCTCACATGTATGCACAGTACTGTATGAAATCTCACATGTATGCACAGACCTGTATGTAACCTGACATGTATGCACAGTACTGTATGTAACCTCATATGTATTCACACTACTGTATGTAATCTTACATGTATGCACAGTACTGTATGTTACCTCACATGTGTGCACAGTACTTTATGTAACCTCATATTTATGCACAGTACTGTATATAACCTCACATGTATGCACAGACCTGTATGTAACCTCACATGTATGCACAGTACTGTATGCAACCTCATATGTATTCACACTACTGTATGTAATCTCACATGTATGCACAGTACTGTATGTTACCTCACATGTATGCACAGTACAGTATGTAACCTCATATGTATGCACAGTACTGTATGTAATCTCACATGTATGCACAGTACTGTATGTAATCTCACATGTATTCACAGTACTGTATGTTGCCTCACATGTATGCACAGTACTGAATGTAACCTCATATGTATGCACAGTACTGTATGTAACCTCATATGTATGCACAGTACTGTATGTTACCTCACATGTATGCACAATACTATATGTAACCTCATATGTATGCACAGTACTGTATGTAACCTCACATGTATGCACAGACCTGTATGTAACCTCACATGTATTCACAGTACTGTATGTAACCTCATATGTATTCACACTACTGTGTGAAATCTCACATGTATGCACAGTACTGTATGTTACCTCACATGTATTCACAGTACTGTATGTAACCTCACATGCATACCTTCCAACTTTTTTGTGTGGGCGAACAAGGCGCCCTCCAAGAATTTGGGGTTTTGGCTGTTGACAAAGGGGCATGGCCTATGATTGCAATACTCCCACAAGGCCACGTCCCATTTTCGCGACTGTGAGGGCATGGCCAGTGCTCTGTGAGCTGCTGGCCATGCCCTCTGTCCCTCATTCTCACTGACAGATAGACAGCGTCTATTCCCTGTTTCTCTGCTCAGGTAGAGCAGTGGCAGGCAGAGGGGACTCCCAACTCTACCACCCCCCCCCCACACACACACACACACCCCTTGGGACATTGCTGGCCCAAGGTGGGATGTAGAACAGTCCCCAAAAAATCTAGACTGTCCTGCAAAAATCAGGACAGTTGCGAGGCATGCTCACACATATTTGTTGTACTGTATATGTAAAAGGTTCGGTCAACAAAATGCCTAGATCGACAGTCAACAAAAGCAAACAGTCGACATGGCAATGGTTGACATATGAAATGTTTGACAGGAGGTTTCTTTTTACATTTATTAAAACTTTTTCAGAACTTTTACATATTCACAGATGCAAAAAAACTATGTGACCATCAACATTATATATATACGGATTACGTGGGGCCCTGAATCAGGCCCTTTGTGTTTGTCTCATGTGATATTCCATTTGGTGGAACTATCCCCTATCCTGCGGGAAGCTCCTGTATTTGCCATAAATCTCCTGCTGTCTGGCATTGTACTACTGATCTCCCTTCAGGTTCTTCAGATTCTGCCAGCGGTGTCACTGAGGAGTTTCTTTGCAAGGACAGTATTTTGCTGTAATCACTGGGATTTGCTGTAGCATATTGGTAAATATTGTGACGGCTGCGTGAGCCGTCACAATAGTGGAAAGCTGGCCATACACTGCTGTGATTTCTCGCAGCAGTGTATGGCCAGCTGATTACCTGCGAGCAGCCCGGGTATGGGGGCCTTAAGACCCCCTAACTCTCCGTAATGACGCTATATACTGTACATATATAATGAACAACCTGTATATACTGTACCTGGATCATTCCCAGAATCATTGTCATTTATGTCCTGAGGCATCCTGCAAGTAACAGAAAGGAAACAGCTACAGTAGTAGTAGTAGTACGTTTATTTATAAGGCGCCACAAAGTGTCCGCAGCGCCGTACATAGCAAACAAAAAACAAATGACAAGGTAACGTACAGGGTGTGTTGATAAAATACAGCATAAATAGGGGTATAGCTGGTAGAACTAAAATCAGCATCAGTTCTGAAGTAGGTGTGGAAATTGTGGAGGAGACTGAAGATGAAGGAGAGTAATACCTCCCAACTTTAGAAGATCCGGAGGAGGAATGTCGGGGGAGTGACCTAGCAAAAAAGAGGGTGTGGTCTATAACCACGAGGCTACGCCCCATTTTTGCTGCTGTGGGGGCATGGCTAGTGGCTCTGTGAGTGATTCTTATTTTCTACGTAGAAGATATAGCGCTCGGAACACTATTACATTCTATGGCCCTACCATGAAAACACTGAGCGTTCCCATGGAAATTGCCTAGTGACGTGGGCGCCAGGGGCGGTCAGCTGACATCAGCTCTGAGCAACCGTAGATGTGCCTGTGCCTTCCACATGAATCGATGGACCATTGAACGATGTGGGTGTTCCCCGCAGGCTGAGAATGGATGTGCGTGCGAACACAGCCTTGCGAATCAACCAAAATAATCCCCTTATTCTCTACTTTAACGTATAACCAGAAACATTTATGTTCTGTATAATGAAGAATCACAATACTTTCATTACTGCAATTTTTTCATTATTTTCATAAACATAGGCAGAAGCAGGAAAATGTGATAGGGTCGGAGTTCGCCTGAGGTGCAGGAAACCGTCCAATCTCGGATGGTATTTTAAAGCGCCAATCATGATTTTGACCTTTAAATGCCGCTTAAAAAAAACACGTGAGATCAACTGGCATCCCGCACACCGGACCCTATTACATATGCCCAAAGATTCCTTATGCGGCCAAATATGTTTTCAGTTATGGTTTTGCCCCAAATTTGCTGTAAGTAGTGACTTAATGAAAAAAACATACTTTTATTTTCCCACAGTCCACACGCTTGCTATACCCAAATAAACAGAATGAGGGAAATTTACAGTACTAGGGATCATATTTGGGCGAGTTTACAAATTGCCCCTGATCTCCCTCCTTCCCAGAACAAAGAGCGCACATTTACCAACAATGACTTTCGATGATGTATTTAGCAGAATTTTGATACAAGTGGGATTTGTAACTATTTGGTCGGTTTAATGTTTGAAATCACCCTGGAATGTGCTAGAAGTCACATTTACAGTAAATGACACAAGAATGCACCCGAAGTCGCCCCTTAATTTGCCGTAGAGCAATAAAATCACTAAACACATTCTGATTGGTCAGAAATGTTTCGCAATAATTAGAATGATTTTCCACGCTGCTATTTGGAACCGGTCCGTTGAGGTACGTTTTTTTGGGGGAGTTTTTCACATGTCAAGAAGCTAAATCAGACCCACGCATTGATTTTGGGGTGCGATTTTTGGTGCGAGTCCAACCAATTTTGCAAACACAAATCTTGGTAAATTTGCAATTTCCAGTGACACCAATGTTATTCTGATAATGTATGTTCTGATTTCGTTGGGGAATTTGGGTTTCACAAGCAATTTTCATGCAAATTAACCTTTAGTAAATTTATAGAAATCGTTGGGGGGGGAGGAGCGCTATTGATTTAACTCTATAAAATATGTCTAATTGATTATGGGCTTTGAAATCTGAAGATAATTTTGGGTAGGAAATCATTGTAATAAGTATATGAATTAGTAATGAGCTTTGCAGTTTAAAATTATTGTGAATATAAAAAATGAATATAAAAATAAATTAGTGGTACCTGTGGAAAAAAAACTTGGTTAGTGCCAATGTTTACGCCCTTTCAATGAAAGAGTTTGGGTTTTGTAAAATAAGTCAGTCCGGCATTACTATCCCTATCTTACCCTTTGCTCCATTTTGACCCTGTCTCGGCTGTTTGGTCTCTTGTGGGCTGTGAGAGTCTTGTTTCTCCAAGAGAAACAAGACTCTCCAGCAAGCTGTCACCACATCTCCATCCCCAGCTCCATTGGCGATCGCATCCCAACTTCCGGCCACTTCCGGTCCGCACGGCGAAGACGGAGCATCGGCGCAGCGGCTGCCACGTGCAAACGGGGTCCAGCCGGCTTCTGCGCTTGGAAGCCCTCACAGCCCACAAGAGACCAAAGAGCCGAGACAAGATCAAAACGGAGCATAGGGTAAGATAGGGATAGTAACGCCGGACTGACTTATTTTACAAAACCCAAACTCTTTCACTGAAAGGGCGTAAACATTGGCACTAACCAAGTTTTTTTCCACAGGTACCACTAATTTATTTTTATTCTCATTTTTTATATTCACAATAATTTTAAACTGCAAAGCTCATTACTAATTCATATACTTATTAAAATTATTTGCTACCCAAAATTAGATTTCAAAGCCCATAATCAATTAGACATATTTTATAGAGTTAAATCAATAGCGCTCCTCCCCCCCAACGATTTCTATACTAAAAATACAGGAGCTGCTTAAATCTAAAGCGCAGGACCACACAAACTTCCTTTAGTAAATTTGGGGGAAATTTACTAAAGGAAATTTGTAAAAAAAAATAGGTGTATTTGTATCCAGAAATACACTTATTTTGGACATTTACTATCCCAAAAATACGGCAATTCGTAGTCGTATTGATGTGCTATCAATACGAATACGAATTGCAGTATTTTCGGGATAGTAAATGTCAAAAATAAGTGTATTTCTGGATACAAATACCCCTAATTTTTACAAATTTCCTTTAGTAAATTTCCCCCTTTATGTTAAATCACCAAAAACGGCAAATCGACTCGAAAAAAAACCCGGAATCACAGTGTCGTAAATTTCCCCTGATCAGTGGGATAGATTGTTAGATTTACAAAAGCTTCTAAAACAAGTGATGGTGTTTCCCATAGCAACCAATAAGATCCTATTTATCATCTTTTACGGTGCAATAGAGAAATGATAACTAGGGGTAGGTCTACTACAGCTTCTAAAACAGGCAAATAGTCATGTTGCCCATAGCAACCAAGGCATGGTAAATTCAGAGTTCTATCAAAAATGGAAAGTTGCCTATAGCAACCAATTCTATCTATTATCTTCTAGAAGGTGCTAAATATGTAGTATCGTATTGTTGCTATGGAAAACATCCCATCTTCAATAGAACTCACATAGAAGTTTACCCCTCACAGTCTAGCTAACATTCTCTATTGAATTCAAGAAAATGATTGACAGAATCTGAATAGTTGCTAAGGGCAACATCACTACTTGTCTGTTTTGGAAGCTTTAGTAAATCTACCCACTAAACGCTGAATGGTTGCTACGGGCAACAGCAACAATGAATTTTTAGAAACTTGAGTAAATCTACCCCAAGATTCCTATAAGTGTTCCAGCTCATTTGGGACCTAGAACATATTGCGGGATTGATTTTATAGACTGAGCGATTCTCGGCTTACCTCGGCGTCTGCGGCTTTGATTTCAGAATTCTGGAAGCCGTATACTGTATATTCCGTAGTGATTGGCCGGTGTTACCTGCAGCGATACGGAGGGAGTCTGTCTCCTGCACTCAGAGGGAGCGTCCTTATCTAGGACAATTTACGAGGCGTTAATGACACAGAGGTAGCACTTTATGTGTTTTTATTATGGGTTTTTTTTTTTTTTTTTTTTATACACAAATTGTTCCAAATTCCTTTGCAAAAATTCCACCTACTTACACAGAGGTTAGAGCTCCCCCTGCAGGAATATATGGTAATGTATTCCTTGCAGGTACCTGTGACCTGCAGAGTACAGAATTGATTCTTCACTTCATCATTAACTGCCTTCAAGCCTCAGACCCCAATCAGGGCTGAGCTATGCGTCTCCATGGAGACGCATCGGCCAACCAAGTATGTTGGTGTAAAAGTGAGGTGTGTATTTGTGTGTGTAATAAAGTTATACTTTTCTGTGTGTGTTTTATTTTAATATTCTTTTTACAGGTGGACTCCAAGTCCCAGCATGCAGGGGAGGCCTGCTGGCACCTGTAGTTCACCTGTATAAAGCAATGTTAGGAATGTCTGATTTAACCCTGTCAGGTAAGCGTCCAATGCCCTGGGACGCCGGTGACAGCGCCGGGCTTCAGCCCCGGAAGGTGAAGCCTTGGGGGTGGGGACCCCTTTATTGGGGGGGTACCCACTCCTCCAGGTACCCCGTCCAAAGCTGACCAGCCACGGTGCTCATGGTACGGCCGGGGGACCTTATGTAAAAAGTGTCCCCCGGCTGTGGCATTACACCGCGGGCTGTTGAAGCACGGTGCTGGTTTCAAAATATGGGGGATCCCCAGATTTTTTGTCCCTGTATTTTTGGAACCAGGACCGGTCCAAGAGTCCGGGGCTGGTTTCAGAAATACGGGGGACCCCTACGCTTTTTGTCCCCTGTAATTTTGGAACCAGGTCCGGCTCAATGAACCTGGGGCTGGTTATTCCCAGGAGGGGGGGCCCCACGCCATTAAAAAAAAAAAACATTTAACACATTTTTTTTTACACAGGACCATGCACAGATCTCAATGATCTGTGCAGGGTTCTGGCCAATTCGCATATCAGAACCTGGTCCGCATGTTTGGCGATTTTTAGACACATTTTCCCAAATTCGCATCTCATTAAATATGCACATTATATACTTTTCAATGGGTAAACATCTGGATGTGAGTTCTGGCGCAACTAATCTGGCCCTAAAGAAATGTCCTTAGTGGAGGGGACTATGTAAAAACCGGACCCAGACAAATCTGCAGTCCGGAGCTTGTAGTGTCTTGTCCGGGGGGTCCCTGTGATAGCTTTCACCAGGGACATGGGGAAGGGGAGATTACAGACTCCCCGTGTGGTCCGGACCATCCGGCTTTTGCTACATGCCTGGACCATACAGGGAGGCTTAATTCTTCCCCTCCTGCTCTCCCTGGTGACAGTTGTCACGTGAAGCCCCCCCCGGACAGGACACCCCCGGACAGAACACCCAGGACCGGATGCTATAAGCTCCAGAATGCAGAGTTTAAAGTCCGGTCCGGCGGTCCGGGGGTTTTGTCCTGGTCCGGGATTTACCAATACTCTTGGTGGAGAGGTTATGGCCATTGGGATGGGGGCATGTCCCTCATATAATGAGGCCACAACGTAAAGCATCTCTAAGATGTATGATCAAATGGGTCTGGGTCATAGGGTCAGCATAGTATTGTGACTGTACCCTGATCACACTCAACATGAGAACTCTTGGAGTAGACAGAAGTATTAAGGGAAGAGAATACAAACAATGGCACCTTGTTATTTGAGAAATACAGAACAAAAGGAGAATAAATAATAATATAGGGTGGGGGTCAGCACAGATAATGTAAGAGAGAGCCAGGAAAGCTTCCAATGTACACATAACGTGATGGGAAACCCAAGGAACACTTGATAGCTTTTATTATAGATTCTCGTCCACATAAATATTAAAGAAACTACAAGAACAGTCATAAATACTTTTGGAATGAGAGATTATATTCTTAATTACACTTAAATATTAAACTGTAAAATATTTCCAGAATGATACAGTTTAACCCATTCAGCAGGCAGAGTAAGATGACGGAGGGGCCAACGCCGGACATCGTCGGGGGCCAGAGACGTAAGCTTAGCTCGTCCTACAGCAGCATTATATTACCAGCATTGGATGTGGCATACAGTCCTGTTGTTAATGCGGGCTGGGGATTCAGTATCCAGAAAAGTGCAGTGGCTGTCCGCCTCCGGTCCCCCAGAGGTATAGTGCATGTTAAATGGTCACACGTACTTTGGTTCCACCAGTAGGTCCACACAGACAGGGTTTTCTGTTGTCTACTAATAATTCGCTGCTAGATGCAATGACGTAAAAGTGTCTGATCACTTAAAGGTCCTTGGAACTCATCGAACCAGGGGTCCCAACCAGAATCCTTTTGCTTTTCGGAATTTATACAAGTTGGAGGATTTGATTATTTTACAAAAAAATGTTCTTGTTGCAGCTGCTGCAGTGTCGGCTGGGAAAGGAAAAATGGAAATGGTTATTTACAGGGTCCGAAGTAGTACATACTGGGGAACAGTTCTAAGTTGCCAAGCTTCTCTTTCAGGGGAAATAAAGATAGTTTGGGGACCACTGGTTCAGGCTATACAGACGCAAAACATCGGTCCTCTGTGCAAACATGCGGAGGACCGAATCAACCAGTATAAGGTCCATTGTCCTTAGGGCTCATTCACACATGGTAGGGATCAGTTTAACGCCATATTCTTACCTTTTAGCTTTTGCTCAGGTGAGTACTGAGCTTTTCTTTCCTTATTAAACTGGCTGCGTACGGGATCTGTCAGAAGAAATCACAGTGTCATTGTGTTATTACTAATTATTACACAGACACGTGTATCTAGTATTAGCTGGTGCATGGTCATACAATAAACTTATACCTACAGAATACCCTTTCAAATCTCAAGACATGAGCCTCATTTATCCTGTATCACTGTATTTATCAAACTTAGTAGCGTTTGCTCGGCAGAGTTAAGATAAATATTGAAACTTTTTATTTTAGGCGCCAATGACCACATACTTAGTGACTACATTATAATTGTTACACGTTTGCTTGAATTCTCCAAACAGTAGAAAATGTCCCAGTATAAGCTCCCAGTATACATATTACAACCTGTAACTAAAGTAAACACTAGATGGCGCTGTAGGATTAGCCTATTTCAGTGGTTCTCCAATACCGTCCTAGAGACCCCACACAGGTCACGTTTTCCAGGTCTCTGTGTATCACAAACTGTCATTTAAAAAAAAAATCCACATGTGACCTGGAAAACATGAAGTGTATGGGGTCCTGAAGACAGAGTTTGAGAACCTGTGGTCTATTATTAAGTAACAAAATGTAGTAGAAATAAACGATGCCGGGTCAGTAACCGTTTTAGAAAATGGATAAATTGTTTATAAAATGCCACCCCCTTCTAGCACGTTGTAATATACAGAGAGCCTAGATCAGATAGGCAACTTGTCTAGACTGTAAGCTCTTTGGGGCAGGGCCCTCTTCCCTCCTGTTCTCACAGACCTCTTCTTGCATTTCAATTACAGCTCTCTTACTCACCTACCATCTAGGGTGGCCAATCCGGGGATCAGGATTGACGGGATCCCAGGATTCGGCCCTAAAATTCCCGGGATTTAAATCCCAGGATTGGCCATGCATACGCAGTCTAATTCCCGGCTGTTTCTGAGCACCCGCCCCGACGATGTCCAGCGGCTCCCGTCTCCGGCTGGGCAGCTCTGCGCAACATGACATGTCAGAGGTTATGCTGTGCAGCCCGCCCACTGCAACCCGCATAGCCGCTCTCACCAGCACCGTTCCCCGCTGCATCGCCCGCCTATGTGAGTACATGTGCTCAGTGGACAGTTTGTTGGGGCGGACGTGTTTGTCTTATTAGGGAGGCCAATCCTGGGATCCTGGGAATCTCTGAATTTAATTTTTCAATCCTGAACCCGCCGGGATTGAAATAAAATGCAACGGGATTGGCTTCCCTACTACCATGTATACCGGCTCTCCTCACTTGTGTTCATTCATCTTTACCAATGACAACCTGCCCCTGGGGATGCTATGAGCAGGGCTGATTCGTCCCCTTCTCTGGGTAAATTAGCTAAAATGGGCATTCTATTGAAGATTGGATGTTGCCCATAGCAACCAGATTCTACTTATTATTTATTTATTTAGCACCTTAAGATAAGAGATATAATTTGATTGGTTGCTATGGGCAGGGCCGGATTAACAATGGGGCTGATGGAGCTACAGCTCCAGGCCCATTCTCCAAATAGGCCCATTCTGTAGCTGAGGGCCAGAGCTTTCCAACGAGCCCAGCCCCATGTCGGTAGCCCCCCGGGAACCGGAGATACCGACAGGCAAACCTAGAACGTTTTCCCCATAGGATAACATGGGACCCGCTAATTCCGACCTCCACCCGGTTCCAACGGCTGCCAGTTCCCCCTCCGGCATCACAGAAGCTTGAGGTTGATCTCAGTCGAACCCAAATCGCTGGGCCTTCAATCTGATACCTGGTCCATATGGGTTCATTGGTTCTAGAGATATTGCAGGTAAACCAATTTTTTTCATTTCTGAAATGTAATTTCATGGCTGTTCATGTTGTTTGACAGATTTCTCTGGAACCAAATGGCCCAGTTTCACGGGACCAAAATCATTTGAAGCCTACATGTAAATCGGTCAGTTGGTTCCGAAGATGTAGCTGGTTGTTTAAAGGGGGCGGGGGTTGTTTCCTCTCCCCCTCACACAAAAAAATGCAGGGACTAGGCTGGTGTAAAACGGTCCAGTCCGGGAATGTCCCTGCATGATCTTGGGGCCATATTCCCGGGTAAATCCCTGCATTTTCTGGTGTGAAAGGGGTATTATTTCAAATAGCCGGGACATGCAGTGCTCTGAATACAGCCAGGCAGCCCCCTGCTCTCTGCCCAGCTGTCAATGGCTGTCATTTCTGCCCGGTGGCGGCTATCCCCCAGTTACCGCAAGAATATATTCCCCCTTGGCAATGAGCATGTAATCCCACATGGCAATGAGCATGGAACCCCTGGCAATAAGCAAGGAACCCCTGGCAATGAACATGTTGGTAAGCAACACTTAAGTAGCATCATTTTTCATAGGCATTATGGTGTTTGGCATAATACGTAATGGAGAATATGGTGTTTGGCTTAACATGTAATGGGCATTATGGTGTAAATTTTTAATGCGTGCCTTCAGTGCGCAATGCCCCTATTTATGAAGCATATTGTGCATTATTGCTCAATCTGTTTGGTATAATAATGTGTATTTTGGCTCAATCCATGTGGCAAAATGTGTATTTTGCCTTAATCTGTGTGGCATAACGTGAATTTTGACTCAATCTGTGTGCCATAGTGTGAATTGTGGCTCAGTCAGTGTGAATTTTGGCTCATTCCATGTGGCACAATGTGTAAGAGGCAAGTACAGTATAAGGGGGTTACTATTGTGTTGCATGATTTGTATAAGGGGTATATGGTGTGGTAAATTTAGGTAGCCACATAAAAGGTGCTGACATATTGTCTACCAAGTTTCGGTTTTCAGTATTTTTTTATGACTGGAGTGCCGCCTCACCCCGCATGTATCTTAGAACATCGGTATCCTGCATGTGCACCTTTGGAGTGCACCCGCCAATATATCTCCCTGCATTTTTCTTATGCCAGCCCCCTGCCTTTTCCAGGCATATATAATTAGTTGAAAGTATTTACACAAATACAGACACACCCATGAGCAGACCACCCAAACAGAACACTGGTCCCGCCCCCCCCCACATTATTAGGTGCTGGCCACAACCCCTATTATTGTGCATAATAGGCCATTGATAATTTTCAGCTCCAGGCCCATTTAGACCTTAATCTGGCTCTGGCTATGGGCAACATCTCATCTCATCTCATCTTGTCAATTTTATTGCAATATATTTTCCAGATTTCAGCCCTCCAGCGCCACTTAGTGGCCCCACTGGGAACTGCACAGTAGATGAATACAGTGGGCCTAAATCAGAGGTGAACTCAGAGAATGTGATTTTCAGTGGGTGTTCCTGGGAGGTCACAGGGAGGTGGCCCAGCAAATGACCAATTGGGGATAATAAATCTCCCCCCTTGGAAGGAACGCAATAGGACCGGGATTAGAGTTACGCTCTAAACCAGGGGTGGTGTCCTCAAGATCTACCAACGGTGCATGTTTTCCAGGCAACCTGTGGATCTATAGTAGGAATGAATGCAGCAGGTTTGAAAATGTGACCGTTAGTAATGACTACAGCTGTGCACCAGCTAGGCGATCTGGAAAACATGGACCGTTGGTAGATCTCGAGGACCGGTTTGGCCACCCCTGCTCTAAACCAACTAAACATAATGTATTTGAGAAATCAGCCCTTGAGCAGCCAATAGATCGATAACTAAATCCAACAAACTCAGCGGACATCTTACAAGTAAGATGCAGTTAGGGGCAGATGCCTGCTAGGGGCGGGTGCCTGACATCACATGACCATTTATAATAAAATGTATTAAACTTAAAGTTTTCAATTTAAATAATATTATGCACACACCCAATAGAACTACCCTCATTTGTCATATATGCTCGAACCTTTCGGTTGTTCAGGGCAGTACCCCATCGTAACACATATGGGGTATACAGGAAAATAAACCCCCAAATTATTGTATGCAGATAGACTCTTTGCCCTTGATGGGACATCCTCTATACTCAGAACTTAGCCTGACATCATCCAGGAGTATGGAATATATACACGGAGCGCTGAATATGTATATACTGTATATACAGGCCCTTATTCACATCTGATCGCAGTACAAAACTGTTCTCAAAATGGGCGAAACCATGCTGCACTGCAGGTAGGGCAGAAGTAACATGTGCAGGGAGAGTTGCATTTGGGTGGGGTGTGCTGAAACTGAAATCTAAATTGCAGTGTAGAAATAATGCAGCCAGTATTTACCCTGCACAGAAACAAAATAACTCACACAAATCTAACTCTCTCTGCACATGTTACATCTGCCCCACCTGCAGTGCACATGGTTTTGCCCATTTTGAGAACAAATTTGTACTGCGATCACATCTGAATAAGGGCCATAGTGTGATTGTCACTTACAATTTGTAACTGCTGGACCATTTCTTCTCTGTACGCCAGCTCCCGCTTCATTTGGTCATGGAAGTTATCTGTTAATAAATGAAGGAGATCAATTGTATTAGAATGGACATACATGGGGTAATGTGCAGCACATCGTCATATATATATACTGTATATATATATATATATATATTTATATATATATAAATGTGTGTGTTAGTTTATAGATAGTTTGGAAATTCTACTACATCTGTTTTATCTATCTATCTATCTATCTATCTATCTATCTATCTATCTATCTATCTATCTATCTATCTATCTATCTATCTATCTATCTATCTATCTTATCTATCCATCGCCATTCGCAGTCATGTTCCCTGCGGAATGATTGGCTAAGAAGGCACCCTGCATTGAGCACTCTGCAGAGGAGACAAATGGACCAGCTGAAAGTGCAGCTGCTCCGGCAGGAACTGGAAGGCAGCCAGTAAGTAGAAATTATTAAAGAGGCGAATGGCCGGGCCTGTACCTAGTGCACATAGTGACTGTCAGTGTACACAGCGCTGGCTCTCAGTAATGGATAAGAGCCTTCAGGCTGCAGGGCGCACATTAAACAGCCACTCTCCTTACAATTATAACCAACCTTATAGGGAGAAAACAGGAAACAAGCGGGCGAGCCAAGTTCTCAAACAGCGCTCCTGGGACCAGGCTATAAATATTATATATATAAGATATAGGTCCTGATGGGGATAATCACTTAGAGGTGGTCTGAGAGGACTGTAACCCTTTATGCACTATGCAGAGGATGCTTCAAAAGGGTGTGGTATAGGGTTCCGACATTCGGGATCCCGACAGTCATTAGCCCGACGTCGGGATCCCGACTGCCCGGACTCAGACAGCGTGGTGCTGCTCCAAAATACACCATATCAACATTTGTAATTATTTGGCCAATAATGTCATTTTTTGGGTGAGAAAATACAAAATGTATTAATTTGTGGGTAAAGGTACCGGACAGGTATACAGGGGCGCCTTATGAGTGACAGCTGTTTTTAGGCTTGCAGGTGGGAGTGACTTAAAGTGGCTCAATGACCCAAATATGTTCTATATCTCATGTATGTACCGATAATGTAAGTAGAGCATTTATTTTACAGTAAAACACTTGTATTCGATCATTTGTTCGCTGTTTGCGAATAATACACATAGCGGCTAGAATTCCTCATCTATCTGTCTCTTTAATCTATCTATTTATCTGTCTCTAATATCTATCTATCTATCTATCTATCTATCTATCTATCTATCTATCAGATATATTATTATCTATCTATATAATATATATGTGTTTATGCAAGGACGCTGTAATGGTTAGTGTTGCTGCCTTATAACACTGAGGTCACGGGTTCCATTCCCACCATGGCCCTAACTGTGCTTGCGTGGGTTTCCACCGGGTACTCCACAATCCAACAATATAGTGGTAGGTTCATTGGCTCCCAACGAAAAAATTAACACTAGAATGTCTGTGTGCATACCTCAAAGGGGCGTGGCCTATGTAAACGGAAGTGGGGTCTGTGCAAATGAGGGCATCGTCTGGCCACGCCCCTGTTTCTGCCCTCTGCGTCGCTGAATAGACGCTGTGGGGGAAATTTACTAAAGGAAATTTGTAAAAAATAGGTGTATTTGTATCCAGAAATACACTTATTTTTGACATTTACTATCCCGAAAATACGGCCATTCGTATTCGTATTGATAGCACATCAATACGACTACGAATTGCCGTATTTTCGGGTTAGTAAATGTCAAAAATAAGTGTATTTCTGGCAGAGCCGGCCCTAGCCTAAATGACACCCTAGGCAAGATTTTGGCTGGCGCCCCTTAGCACCGCCACTAGTCCTGCCTCTGACCCTGCTCCCCTTTCCCAGCACCATCAACCCTCATCATAGCAGTCATCATTTTGGTGCTCCTACCCGCAATATTTTAAATAGAAACAGTGCACACATTCTGTGCACAGCCCAAACAGGGGCAATGGCCTCACTCACACACAGAATATAGGCATGCTGCATATCATTTTAATCAGCAGAAGCTGCTGATGCCCCTAAGCATTCCAAATGCCCTAGGCAATTGCCTAGTTGGCCTATGCCTAAGGCCGGCCCTGATTTCTGGATACAAATACACCTATTTTTTTACAAATTTCCTTTAGTAAATTTCCCCCTGTGTGTCTATTCCCTTCAGGCTGGGGGGACTCCCAAATGCCCCCCCCCCCCCCCCCACCGTGGGACAGTCCCTAAAAACTGGGACGGTTGGGAGGTATAACTGTGTGGGTACGTGTACATGTGGTAGGGAATATAGATTGCAAGCTCCACTGGGGCAGGGACTGATGTGAGTGTTCAAATATTCTCTGTACAGAGCTGCGGAATATGTGTGCGCTATATAAATAACTGGCAATAAATAATCTATTTCTTAAAGATCTATCTATCTATATTTCTGTCTCTCTCATTATCTATCTACCTACAAACATATTTTTATATAGACGCATGGTCCCAAAAGTGCCATATGAGATAAGTGTACAGTAAAGATGTGCTACAGAAGTGGGTGGTTGGCGCCAGTGGCATGTGGTGGGGTGAGGCAGGTGAGGCACAGCCTTTCCTATTATACTAGCGTATATGCCGGCGTTTTTAATTGATAAAGTATGTAAAAGATACAAAGAATATTTAAAAAAAATTCTTATTTTTTATTATTTTAATAATTTTTATTGACAAAACTCTGGAGTAAAAAGTCTATGGTAGGTGAGGCAGTGCCTCACCTACAGTGCCTCACCTACAATGCCTCACCTACAGTGCCTCACCAGGTTACCTTTTCTGCACATCTCTTATTAAAACTCAGCAAATCTGTAGCAGTGTATACTGCAGCACATGTGTATAATGCCGGCATGTACCCCTGGGCTCATATATTGTGTGCAAATCTGGCTCTGGTACTTGCCAGGGACTCTTCAGCCATTTACCTCACCGCACGTCCCTGGTTGGCGCTGTGTTATAATGCCTGTGTGTGGCATGCCAGGATGTGCAGTTTGCACAGGTGTATACAGGAGATATAACACAAACAGCAAACATGACACCACAGAGGAGTAGACAGGGAATGCTCCTTACTGAATACGGGGAAGGACGGGGTCCCCTTTAACACCTGGAATTCCTGCTCCAGCCTCCGCCTCAGATCGATCTGCTCAAACAAAACTTTCTGCAGTTCTTCTGCAATGAGAGAAACACAGCAGGGTCTCCTTAGCACGGCTGCAGGGGCTGTTACATGCCTCTATTTATTAATAGAAGACAAAAGAGACTTTAACCAGCTTTCAAGCGTTCCATGAGCAAGCCATAGATCTAGTGCTGAAATCCATGAATATAAATCAATGCAATATATTATTTTAAAGTATTATATTACCGTGTCATGTATTGATTGATATGCATGCATTAATCTCAATTATATCCACCCAAGCCCTATATATTATTCATATGTTGCTTGTCAAGCGTAAAATATGGTTCAAAAGCCAGTTGCCCGCCTGACGTTGCCGCTAACCCTTTCAGTGGGGGCTGGCCAGCGATTCGCAGCTTTCAGGCAGACTGATGGCTTCTGAGCCCCGGGGCAATGAAGGAGTTAACCACAAGTATTTAAAATGCAGACGTACAATGAAGGGCGTATTGTAATGGACTCTAATGTGTTCAACCTTTAAGAGAGAAGTAAGGTATAAAACCGGGCTGTCTATTGTAGACTAGACCTGGTCTAGGACAATATATATATGACCTTGTTTAAGTCCTTCCTTAATACATTTGCAAAGATTGCTTTTAAGTGGGATTCTTGATACATGGCAATTTACTGACGTAGGGCAGAGAGGGGCATTCTAAGGCAAGGGGTGGTATATGTACCCCATGTAAGTAAGCCACTGAGGGCAGGTGACCCGGACGTCTTCTCAATAAGGGTACAGGGCTTTCAGTTATTAGCGAATAAGTACAAAACGTTAGTTATAAATGTTCGGTCTGTTGTTCGCCCTGTTACCTCCTTGCCACATACTGTAATGCCCTCTTCTAAATGACCTCCTGTAATCATCGTATAAATGGGGTGATCTGTGTTTACTAGGCAGGGCCGGCACCACCACTAGCTCTAGGGCGCCGGCCACTTGCGGGTGGAAGTTTGCAGCTGCCCCCCCCCCCCCGGGATGGAGATGAGTGGCACCGGCGGCGGCTGCAACTCTCCTCCCCCTCCGGGGGGGGGAGACTAGACGGCCGACGCATCACCAGATCCCCCCCCCCCGTGGAATGATGCGGCACACTGACACCCCCTGCCAACAACCCCCCTGTGGAACGCCGCGGCAGCCTGCCGCCTCAATTACCGGCACCCCCCCAGCCGGTTTGGAGCACAGCCCACCCCCAGCTGGGGCTCTCCGGTGCCTTGCACCAGCACCGTTACTAGGCCATTCATCGTTAATACCATCTTTATTGTGATCAGGGCACTCTATGGACCATCTCGCTAAGTAGCGTTCTTTCGCTACTTTCTTACGAACGCCCCCCCCCCCCCCCTTCGCCAACCGAACACCCGCATCAGCATGCAAATGGATGTGTATGTTGATACATCCTTTCACATGCCGGTGCATTTCAATGGGAATGCCCAACGGTTTTCTGGGCACACCCACCGTATTTATGAGCGCACCCATCAAACGCTGAGCAGCATTTTTTTTAAGAAAGTCTTGTTAAAAAATTATTGCTAGACCACATAAAAAAAACCTCTCTGAACAATTAACATTATTCATTTAGTTTATGCACCAATGGGCCTGATTTATGTTTAAATAAAGCAAAAAAGCAAAAAAAATTGGGAAAAAACACGCTGCGTTGCAGGTGGGGCAGATGCAACATGTGCAGAGTGTTTTAGATTTGTTGAGTCAGTTTGGAATGGCAGTTGGTGGCAGTGGGTATTTGAATTTTGAATTGTGCTGCAGCCACTTCCTTGGAACCACCACTGGCCGCCATGAATAATCTGGAGTACGGCCATGTTTGTTATAGTTTGGTATAGGGATGGCCAGTCGGAGGTTGCATATCAATCTTTCCGAGTCAACACGGGGGGGGGGGGGGGGGGGCAATTTCTTAATCTAACACAGAGAAATCTCTGTACAATATTATTAATATACCCCCCAGGATGGATATTATTTTTGGAGGGTGAGGTGGGGGGATTAGGACAGTTGCACATGCTCAGTTAAAATAAGGGAATTATTCATGCCGCCTGCTGGGGGCAGGGCCATGGAATCTTGGATGCCCCCATTGTCAGACTAACCCCCATATCAGTGCCCCCTTTGAAATGCCGTAAACACTGGCAATAAGGCCTCCGCTGGGCCGATATCCGTGACATAGGCTGCAAATAGTTAAGAGATGCTATTACCTTTTCCCATGCTCCCGACGTCCTTCTTTAGTGGGTGCGATGTGCTGTTTTCCTGGCTGGCTTCTCCTACAGACAAAAAAAGCGAGAAAACCTATTTTTTAAATGGGTTTGTTGATGTTGAAATTTCAGCCATCTATCCCCCCCTCCCTGGTCCATTTATGGCTGCGGAGTAATTGCCTTTTTTAAAATTAAAACAGTTTCACGGGCAGTGAAGTGACAACATAAATTTCAGTTTAAGGGCCCATTCAGAGCGGTACATTGCCACCGGCGGCGAGGAGGTCACTGCACCCTCTCGCTGGATTAACCACCGTATCCTGCTTTGTGCAGATGGAGTTTTACTTATTTAGTGGTGGCTGTTAGGAGATTATTGGCATCTGCTAGTGTGCGGAAGGAAGCCGGCACTACTTTTATTATTCCGCCTCTCTTTTATTTTTTAATTTTTTTTATATCCTGTTTTTATCGCCGACATTTCAACAAGTTGGGGCAATAAAGGTGGAGGAAGGTCCGCGAGATAACGATGCATCGGTGACCCGCTGAGAACATGATGCAAAAGTTAATCAAACGCATTATGAGACCGATATCCCGCCAGAAATGTTTTTTTTTTTTATTATTTCTTGTTATTTTGTTGAATTGACATCCAACTTTATATACTTATAAAAAGAGTAACCGGCAAAGTCTGCGGTGGAGGCGATGACATTATTGTTACATTGTTATGGATAGAAGAATATGTTCCAAGGCTCCCAAGTATACAATATACAGTGAGGACTTTGCAATATTTCTATACATTTCTACTCTCTATAGTTAAAAACTTTTTGTTTTAGTGTGCGTGTTTTACACCAGAGGCTATTGCTGGACACACATTGTCATAAAACCTGTCTGTCAGACCAACAGACATGTTATCTTATAGCCTGGAACCCTTCAAATATCCTGGCCATTGACCGAGGAGCCATTTCTTCGGTCCTCCTCTGTGAGATATCTCACTGTGTCTGGTCACATGATATCTGGGCTCCGCCCCTGAGGAGCAGGCATTTAGGTCTAGTAGAGATTTGTCTTTATTAGAACTGACGCAGAATATACTGGAAAGAGTTTCTCATACATAATTTGTCTCCAGATTTTTTTTTTCAATAAAAAGTAATGATTGCAATAGTATTCAACTCCTGTTCTGTGGAAGCTCCAACTTTAGTTTTTTTTTTTTATTCATGTCGATCTTTTTTTTCATATCGACCTTTTTCATGTCAACCTTTTGCTTGTGTCGATCTTTTGACCAGGTCGATCTGTCGGCCTTCTCACTGTCGACCTAATCCCCGTCAATCTAATGACTGCCTCCCCTCCCAGCCTAAACAAGGCTCGCTGAGTAGATGAGACAAAAACAGAGTCTTTTGGCCCCAATTCTAAACAGGTTGTAGCACCGACTAAATCCAACTAGAGAGAGTTCACCAGCATGTGATCTCAGTGTTTAACTGAATAGGCTTCTATGGGTTTCATATACCGAACACCGCAGCGCCTATTACCCAGCAAACTCCATCCCAACGGTGAAGTGTGGAGGTGGCGGCATCAGAACAACCTGCTGCAGTCTGCTAGAAACCTCCAGAAAACTCCAGATTGCAAACCATTGGAGAATCTGTGCCAATATCTGCAGACCACAAGTGTCATCCAACCACCATGAGCAACCTGGAGCAAATCCACAGGAAGAATGGGCAAAAGTAATTCCCCACAGTGGGCCTGGTTCTGATTGGTGAGAAGTGCAAGGAAATGATAGTAGCTGTGGGACTGATTCAGGCCTGTTGGTTAGGCTGTGTATATTCTTTATTCCCAAATCAGAATCAGGCCCGATAGTGAGCAAACCCAGACGAACTTTAAAACTGTCCAGGCTATAGAGGGAACACACGGTGAGATATTTTTCTATTCGATTTTGCGTACAGTAGCAAAATCGAATTGAAATCAAATCGAAATCAAATACACATCGAATGCTTTTAGCAGCAATCGATGCAGATTCGATCCCAATGTACGTTCATGTATAGCAGACATCAAAAAGAAAAAAAGTCTTGCCAGGCAAGACTATATAATAGAAATCGACTGGCATATCGAACCGAAATCGAATGCCAAATCGAATCAAATCGAATGCCAGATCAAACCCTGTGTAGATGTGGAATTTCATTCAATTTGAGTTCTATATGCAACACTTTTTTCTTTTTGATTTCCACTATACGTGAACACGCATCGGGATCGGATCTGCATCGAATGCCACCGAAAGCATTCGATTTCGATTCCATTTCCATTCAATTTTGACTATGTAGTTATATTAATAGTGGGTACACACGGTGAGATGTGGCTTTCGATTCGATATACCGTTAAATCGATCTGGCATTTGATTCGATTTCTACTATATCGTCTTGCCTGGCAAGACTATTTTTCTTTTCGATTTCCAGTAAACGTGAACGCACATCGGGATCGAATCTGCATCAAACCATTTGATGCCCAATCGATTTCGAATAGAAAAATAGTGGAAATCTCACCGTGTGTACCCTATATACCTGTGTATACACAGCATTACTGCAGCAACAATGGTTGTACAAAGCACTACCCAGCAGGGGTGAATACTTATGCAACCAGCATTTTACAGCTTTTCTAAAAAAGAAATATATTCAAATAATGCTCAGTCCCTGGGGATACGGTGCAAAAACTGAGCAGAGGTCCCTTTTCTGTCACCTCATTATGTGTCCCCATCTCATCTTAAGCATGTCTCCCCACTGTCCCTCTGGTCTCTAATGGATGATGCAGAAGATGAGGTTTTCTAGCAAAGAGATGTGAAGCCTGACATCATCATGCATCAGTGCTGAGCGATGATATCATCGCATCATCAGTGTAACTGCATCTTCATCCTCGTGATAATTCACAAAGTGCAAACCCTTTCTCCACCAAGCAGGGCCATGCTGTAATCTGCCATATTTCCTACTGTTCTGGTTAGTGGCCTGCATCCCAATAGGATCAGCTGTACATGCATCTGCTGCCCTCTCCATTGTTATGGAACTGACGGCATATACTGTATGGTAGAACTTCCAACATGCATACATGCATACACAGTACATACAGAAATACATGCATACTTTATACACATAATAAGGCCGTAATAAATAACTCAAGGTAATCCTGATTGGACAGCAGTAGTGAGGAAACACTTCTATTGCTGTAAACTATGAATAGAATATCACAGGGAAGCTCAGCAGTACTCCAACACCGCTGCGATACTCCGACACCACAGCAATACTCCAATACCACAGCAATACTCCAATGCCACAGCAATACTCTGACAGCAGTACTCCAACACCGCTGCAATACTCCGACACCACAGCAATACTCCAATACCACAGCAATACTCCAATGTCACAGCAATACTCTGACAGCAATACTCCAACACCGCTGCAATACTCCGACACCACATCAATACTCCAACACAGCTGCAATACTCCAACACTGCAGCAATACTACAACACAGCTGCAATACTGGGCCAGTGAGGTAAGAGATAGACTTGGAATTTCAGTTACAGTTAGTGAACATTTTAAAATTTCATAGATACCTGCCATTAAATAGTTATGACAGATACATCTAAGGTGGTAGACATAAAATGATAGATTAGATAGATAGAAAGATAGATAGATTAGATAGATTACATAGATATATAGATAATGAGTTGATAGATAAGAAGGTAGATACATAGAAAAATAGATATGAGATAGATAGCTATATATATATATATATATATATATAACCAAGAGGGGTCCGGCACTCCCCGTAACTTGTAGATATCTGGCCGGTGCCTTCACAGCAAAGAAGAATGCAGGTATAGTATACTCCAGGTGTGGCACTCGTCGCCCATTCACTTCAATAAATGCAGGATGCCTTTATAATAACTTCAACGTTTCAAAATTTAATTTTTTCGTCAGGAATAAATACAAAGTAACAAACACCAACCTTATATGCAATATCCCAAATGAGACAGAAGCCGTAGCGCGCCAATCGACGCCCACTTCTCCCTCCCCGCATACATATGACGTCATAGCAAAGAGACAAAATTGCATACAATGAAATCACCATGGAAACATATATACAAACATTTAAAAAAGACATATAAATGAGGATACTGGAAGCATTAACATTGCAGAAATATATCCGTATACATGTGTATAACCAGAATTAAGTAGAATTAAGTATTCATCTTCTAAATACACTAAGAGGTAATACCTCGTTTAAACCTTTAGGTGCGAGTGCATCCAATTCATGGATCCACCACGCCTCTCTTTGCAAGAGCCATCGGGCTCTATCACCACCTCGACTTGCGGGGGGGATACCATCAATGGCTCGGAATTTAAAGCTGCTAAGGGGATGTTTATTTTCAAAGAAGTGTCTTGCGACTGGTTGGTCGCTATGACCAGTTTCCCATGCGCTCCTAATACTACTTCTATGCATAGATATACGTTCTATGCATAGAAGTAGTATTATCTATGCATAGAAGTAGTATTAGGAGCGCATGGGAAACTGGTCATAGCGACCAACCAGTCGCAAGACACTTCTTTGAAAATAAACATCCCCTTAGCAGCTTTAAATTCCGAGCCATTGATGGTATCCCCCCCGCAAGTCGAGGTGGTGATAGAGCCCGATGGCTCTTGCAAAGAGAGGCGTGGTGGATCCATGAATTGGATGCACTCGCACCTAAAGGTTTAAACGAGGTATTACCTCTTAGTGTATTTAGAAGATGAATACTTAATTCTACTTAATTCTGGTTATACACATGTATACGGATATATTTCTGCAATGTTAATGCTTCCAGTATCCTCATTTATATGTCTTTTTTAAATGTTTGTATATATGTTTCCATGGTGATTTCATTGTATGCAATTTTGTCTCTTTGCTATGACGTCATATGTATGCGGGGAGGGAGAAGTGGGCGTCGATTGGCGCGCTACGGCTTCTGTCTCATTTGGGATATTGCATATAAGGTTGGTGTTTGTTACTTTGTATTTATTCCTGACGAAAAAATTAAATTTTGAAACGTTGAAGTTATTATAAAGGCATCCTGCATTTATTGAAGTGAATGGGCGACGAGTGCCACACCTGGAGTATACTATATATATATATATATATGAGATTAATAGGCAGTTAGATAGATAGATAATGAGATAATAGAGAAAAAGATAGACAAATAGATTAATAGATATATATGAGATACATAGATAGATAAATATATAGATAGATAATGAGATGATAAATAGAGAAAAAGATAGATGAATAGATTAATAGATAGATATATATATAGGCCCTTATTCTGATTGACGCGTACTTTACCGCATACTTTCGGATCGCGTCTTTACGGCGTCTGCGCATGCGTGGAGAACGCTACGCGCATGTGCCACGCCTTGACTCCGTACCTGTTCGGGCAAATCCCGTACAAAACTGGTCACCGCAATCATTCGGGAAATATGGGCGTATTATGGGCGTCATGCGGAATGACACATGGGCGTAGTTTCAAAGTGGGCAAAACGGGGCGGAAACATGGGCGGACACGGGGGAGTACACTTATGTTGGGGGGCGTGCATTCGGATACCACTCCGAATGCACGCGAACAAAAAGGGAAGAAATGTGCGGTGTCCAAAAGGCCACTATTGCTTTGCGGACACCACTCGTTCCTGCGGGAGGCGAACGGACCGCCTAATGACTACAAGCATTAACACCTGAACCCAATAAAATCGACTCCTTTACTCATTACTCACTAATAGGACGCTTGTCAGTGCTTTAATTGAAACCATTGCACTTCAATTGCTGTAAGGGTTAATGTGTGCAATGCATGTGTTAGGCATGCTTGTAAGGATATATTGGAATCTAATTGATTCCAATTCCAAATAAGCATTTTTTTATGAGGATAGGTAATTGAATAAGTGGGTCATGTGATGTATTGCAGAATTGACATAATAGTGGGTTGTTTGGCGTAAATACACCGCTTACGGGCGGTAGCACCGCTTGGCTCCCGTTCGGATGCGGTATTCCCGAGCATACTCTGTAATACTCTGTAATACCGTGCAGAATCGGAGTGTTTCTCCCGCACACGCATGGTTTGTATGTCGTCCGTAAACACGCCCTGTTCTTAAAGAGTGAGTCCGTCCGAATGCGGAGGACACGTGGGCGTTTCTACGGACGATGGCCGCACGCGGCAGAACACCGTGGCGTGCGGACCGCTCCGTAAGAATGCGGGAATATCCGCACCGATCAGAATAAGGGCCATAGATATGAAACACAGATAAATAGTTAGGTAGTTACATAGATAGATAGATATAGATAAACAGAAAGATAGATAGATTAGATAGATAGATTATAGAACGAGAAAAAGATAGACAAATAGATTAATAGATAGATAAATATATAAATAGATATGAAACAGATATATAGAAATATATGATAGATAGATATGAAACAGACAGATAGACAGATAGATAGATAGATAGAATATGAAAGATAGATAGATAGATAGATAGAATATGAAAGATAGATAGATAGATAGATACATACATAGATACATAGATAGATAGAATTAATATGTTGTATGGAGGTAAGTGCATTGATTTGTCCTCTTCCTGTGACCGCAGTATCACACACACAATGCACGTGTCTGTACATAAGGAGGTTCCTGGGCTCCTGGTGGCCCCTGGCTGTCAGTGTAGCTGCCCCCTGATCTCACTGCTGCACACAGCCATCCGGCTCCTCTCTCCCTGCCCCTCTCAGCCTCTCTCTCTCTGCTGCCTGCTCTCTCTGTCTCATTTGACAGGCAAATTTGCAGACATTGCCTCAGGATAACAACCTCGTTTGACAGTCAATTAACCGTGAATAGTCAAAGGCAAGGCAGTTTGCATTACATAAATGGAAAATTAGATTTCCCTGCTCCCAAGAAAGCAAAACCTTCTCCTTAAGACACTGCAACAGACAACTTAGTATCAGAACTTCTAATCACGTACTCCCCAAACCCCTCGGAGACGTTTAGCAATCAGTAAAAAGGTGGTTTCATTTAATTTGTATAATGTAATTTTTGTAAATGTATTATACATTTTGTGTAGAGATCATTATCATGAAGATAATATAAATGTTGAAAGAGATGCAATAAAACACCTTTAATGTCTGTCTGACAGATATAAAAAGCAATAAGCTTTGATCCTTTTTAATGGAAGGTTTGTAAGAAACATTTCAATTATTGTCATTTCATGCTCTCGCCGGCTATCTCATTGTATATGTTCTAAAATCCCCCTTTCATGCGTCCTCTGCAATTAATAATCCGACAGCTATTAGCTGGTTGTTATTGTGTTTTATCATTTTTTTTTTTCCTTTTGAATTTTTTTTTTCCTTTTTATATATTTGCCGATTCCCCTGCAAATCACCCGCTTCAAATGCTATTTATTCCGGACCTTTGCTCTAAACATTGCAGGCAATTTCCTTTATCTCAGGATGACGGATATCAGTGATTTTATCCGAATGCAAAAATACCTGGTATTTCTCTCCAGAATTCACCGCCGGACGTGTCGGATTCCGTGACGTAGAGATGCATCTCCTTACTTTTATCTGGAATCACAAACCATATATTCACTTTAGCACAATTGATGCACAGTTGTGGCTGTAAAATATCACATCGACACCGTCGGGCTATAACCTGTGGCTCCTAATTACGGGGGGAATCTTGGGCGTAACTACCATAGGTGCAGGGGTTGCAGCTTCTATACAGCTAAAAGAGGCCACCTTCCATTAGGGATGGCCATCGTTGCCATTGCCATCGATGGTTGCCATCGATGGCAATTCTGCAACTGGCCATCGATAGTACTAAACTATGCAATGGCTGACCATCGATATTTTTACATATCGATGGTCAGCCATTGTGTTTGATTGATTGGCCTGTGGGCCAATCAAAACACGGGGGCGGGGCTTTGCAGGTGTCGGGGGGCGGAGCTATGCTCCGTGTCCCGGCACTTTGAAAAAAATAAAAAAGCAAAACATCGTTTTGCTATTCCATCGATGGAGGGAAACCATCTGGTTCTCCCCCATCGATGGCAAAAATATTCGACATCGGCCATGAACCATTGATGATTTTGAATCATCGATGGTCGATGGCCATCCCTACCTTCCATGTCAAAAAAAGCAGCTCCGCCAAACACACGCCTCCCCTACCATGCGTGTACGCTTCCACTTCCACTCGAATGTGGCCGCGAGGAAAAAACAATCGATGGTAACTCACCATCGAATGATTTTTTCACCCTTCAGTGTGATAAGTAAGTCTCTACTTACTTTTTCTGATGGACACTTTCCGCCGATTTAGGGGTGGACGATGAGGCCTTGAGCAGGCATGGGCGTGCCTGCATTCTGATGGGCACGCCCAGTGTTTCAACCAAGTTTTTTGGTAGGCTTGCCCATGAAATGTTGGGGGCGCCTGTTGGAACACGTCACTCAGACAGCGGTGCACTGGCGAATGAAAAATTAGCCATAGGTGCTTGCTGTGGGAATTTGCACATGTGCATAATCGCGCATGCGCAAACACCCAACGTGGGCCGGGGGAGCAAATTCGGACAACAGCCAGCATGTCTGAATCGCCCCGAACATGTGCTATATACATGGTTCATCATTGGATGATACATGGGACCCCTATAAACATTAGCCCTGGGGCTCTACAAATATCTAGTTGCGCCAATGCATGGAACTACAGATTCCAGCAAAATCTGAATTATGTTGGGAAACAAAACATTCTATACAATTAAATCACAGATTACGGATAATCCCGATCGCATTTATTCCGTTTATTCGAAGTTTTCAACTTTATGATTATACATTTTTGTGGCACATCTATCCCAATGTATCATGACATACTAATGTGTCTAGAATGGCTGGAAATGACAAATCCAAAGTGATCACAATTAGGTAGCATTCACATACTTAAAATGCGCAGGTAGAAGAGCGCTTAAAAAAGAGCTTCAGAGTTTTCTAATGAACAGGAATTTACAAACCGCAGCATTTGCGTCAGACCTATGCTTAAGCTTGTCCATAGTGCAGCCATGTGGACTGCAGGGGGTAGTACAGAGTGACATTACCCTATTAGTACACAATCTAATAATGCTAGGAAGTGTCATATACACAAGAGATAATATTGCCTGGACAGTTATTAATACATGCAAACGTCACATTTTCAGTATAGAACGTAATCAAATACATACAGTACACCCCCGCATATGTTATTTACTCCTTGAAAACACAAACAGCCAATCAGAAGCAGCTATACAGCCCAGCAAAGTCATCACCATCATTATTTTTCCTTACACCAGTTCCAGCAAGAGCACAGCCCCAAGCGGACATTTAAACGTATCTGCCCTCACTAATAGTTAGGCAACCGAATGAGGTGGTTGGCCACACCCCCTCTGGAGACTGGCCACACCCTTACATCCACCCCCTACCACTGCATTCCCCCCAGAGAGCCCTCTTGCCCCAGTCTGACACTGATGACAATTTATATATGTGTAAAGAAGATGAATATTGGGTATTTATGTAATATCTGGGCTCCCGTTTTTCTTATGAGACCGCGTCCCCTCGCGGGGATCGCTGCGCTCGCCACGCTTCGGGCATGGTAGCTCGCTGCGCTCGCCACACTATATAAAATCAACTCCATGCGTAGTTGGATAGTAGGGGTATGAAAAAATGGGGTGCATTTAACATGGGAGCCCAGATAATACATAAGTACCGAATATTGTTCTATTGTACGTCTAGAACAGTAATGGCTAACTTTGACTATACATCCCAGCATGCCCTGCTACAGTTTTGCTATTTAACCATGCCAAAACTGATGCAGGGCATGCTGGTATGCTGGTATATGCAGGGCATGCTGGTATATGTAGTTTAACTCAGTGTACTGTATTCATAAGGAATTAAACATACCCCTGGAAGTGGTATCTATACAATCATCTAAAGAAAGAAGATAATAATGTACAGTCACGATGGGGGACGTTATAAATAAATTGCTTGGAAAGTCGGATCGGGCACACATGGTGTATTTATGATAAGAAGTGACAGGAGAGCGGTGACATTATTCCCTGTAAGTCCTGATTCACCGGGATGAGGATCATATTGCTTCTGCAGTCATGTAACCTCTTGTGTTAATAGAGGAAGACAGACATAGTGAGGTTTAATGTAACAGATATTTAACATGGCAGCCGTGGACCCTGAGCAGGCAGCTGATGTGCTGGGTCAGAGAGTGCACCAGGTGTAGGCGGAGAGGGGGCTGCGTAATGGGGTCAGGTGGAGAATAAGGGAGACGTACACTGGCAGGGAAAGGGGTGTGCAACAGACAGAAGGACCAATAGATACATACATACATACATACATACAAACATTACTTATAGACAGATTAGTAATAACATCAGATAACTGATAGAAAGAAACATCATATCATTTATAGATAGATAGATGTATAGATAGATTATTTATAGATAGATAGATATATAGATTAGTAAAAACATCAGATTACTGGATAGATATATAGATTACATATAGATAGATAAAAATATCAGATAATTGATAGATGATAGACATAAACACTATATAAATATATTTATATAGAAAAAGAGAGATAGATAGATAGATATAGATAGATAGTTGACATATAGATAGGTAGATATATAGATATAGATAGATAGATAGATAGATAGATAGATAGATAGGTGATAAGCCCTGTACACATGCATCCCGATTTTCGATTCGATTTTGCTTATAGAAGCAAAATCGAATAGAATCCTGAACGAAATCGAATGGTTTTTGTGTCACTTTCGATGTACATTCGATACGATGCGCGCTCCTGTTTTCACAAAATCGAACAGAAAGATCTACTGTGCAGCCAAGGAAATAACAAATTTGATCCAGTAAATTGAATGTGTACAATGTACCATGAATGTATATCGAATTCGATATCTAATGCAAAAGTACAGATCTAATGCCAAATCGAATGGAAAGATCTAATGCCATAATAAAAATAGAAAATTTAATCTAACATTGAATCAAAAGCAAATCAATGTGTGTGTACAGGGCTTAATATCTATCTATCTATCTATCTATCTATCTATCTATCTATCTATCTATCTATCTATCTATCTATCTATCTATCTATCTAAAAAGAAAAATAGATAGATAGATAGACAGACAGACAGATAGACAGACAGACAGACAGACAGACAGATAAAAACATGAAATGATTTATAGATAGATAGATGACATATAGATAGAGGAAGTTAGATAGAGGTAGATAACTAGATAGACAGATAGATAGATAAATAGATAGATAGATGACATATATATAAATACTGTAGATTAAAACATTACAGAATTTATAAATAGAAAGATAAATAAAAACATGACTGAGATAGATGGATAGATAGATGGATATATAGATAGATTATAACAAATAAAAGCTCAAAAAACATTATTGCCGGTACCATGTACAATACAGCAGAGTCTCCTGTGCTTTGTATTTACACATTTTGCCTAGTGTGTCCATGTCTATATGAGGCCCAGTTAGGTGAGAGGTGAGTGCATTTACAGGCAATGCAATGGTGTGCTGGACATATGTGCTAGTGTAGGGACTTGTAGGGACTTGGGGTCACTTGACGCTGTGCTGCAAGGTGAAATGTTTTAATCAAAGTATGTTGTGCGGACATAGTATAGTACGGACATAGTATAGTGCGGACAACAATCGTCTTTGTTTTATTACAATATACATTTTATTTGCCATAATAAAATTACTGTTGTTTTTTTTTACATATATATTAACCACTTTTGTGCCAGGCAAATCATGCCAGAGGCAGGTATTCTCAAGACAATACCATTCCCATTACCTGATACATATAATCTACATAAATTTAACCCATGAGAAAATATTAAGGTTCTTGCTTAGAACTGTACAATCACAGTCATACGTCTTGGAAACAGAACAGCCATTAACCCTTCCACACAGCCCCAGAAAGCTTATTGTAAAATGATTAAAGGTTTAGCTGTACCTGAGTACAATTCTTCTTTTGAGGATAAGGTTCCAGCGTCTTCTTTGCTTTTTTGCGTCTACGATACAAGAAACGCACAATATAAACTACACACAGATGACACCCATATAACACAGAGAATACTGCAAGCACGAAAAGTTCTGTTTAACCCTTTGAGTGCCGACATCTCTGTGATCCACATTTGTTATATAAATTCAAATAAAAAATGTGTAAATAAAATAAACTGGGTGAGATTTAATAGGATGAGAGATTCAAAAAGTGAGATATTTGGTAAGAAATCTCCAGTTTTTTTTAATGCGGCAATCATTGACACCTAGTTTTACAACTGGTTTTGCAGTGTAAATGATTGCCGCTTTAAATAAAACTGAAGATGTCTTACCAAATCTCTCACTTTTTGAATCTCTCATCCTATTAAAACTCACCCTATATGTCCGATATAAGGTAATATTACAATTCATTATGATGAATAAAAGTGTTTGCTTAGCAATTTTCACACCTATTTTGACAAATTCCTTTGGCACTCAAAGGATTAAAAGAATAATTAAAAAAAAATTCAGAGTCCGGTTATAAGCCTATGGTGGTCACAAATGCCCTATAATTGAAGTCAACTAATTACCCATGCATGCAGTTGATTGTATATGGTTATATGAGGTACAGTTCCCACCATATGGGCCCGGGCTGGCGTCCCAGGGATAGATTGGGTCTATTTGCATGTAGAACATTTGTTCTCAGTGGCATTGTGTTAAAAAGCTAAAGACATTGAAGATTTCATTTCTGTAGGGGATCTAGTTATCAATCTTATTATGCATACATAACCCATTCAGCCTAAAGCTGCATTTAAATAATAATAATTAGCTGAGTTGCCTGAAGGCGATATTTACTTCTTTGTAGCAAGGCTCCTCCAGTGATGTATGACGGGGGCTGGAATCTTTTGGGGTGGATGGGGGATGCTCTGGGCTCTGGCTTTTCTCTGCTTGGGCCTCGTTCCTAGACCCGGAGAAGGGGGATCTGGATTTGCAGGTTTTTTCGCTGCTGTCTGCTATCCCCCTGCTCTGTAGAAACTGGCTGCTAAGGGTCTCCTCTTCTTCTTCTTCACCAGGCTGCCTGTTGGTCTCCACGTCTACATCCTGCTCTTCGTCGGAGTCTGAACTATCACTTTGGTAACTGCAGCTGGTGACAGGTGAGACATGCCTTTCACTTGGGAAGTCCTCCATGTTGCCGCCATGAAGCTTGGCAATGCTCTCGGTGTCTTTCACCACTGGCCTGAAGGCTGAGTGATAGCTCTGTTTTCTGATGGGGAACGGTGGTACATCCAATGCAGTTGTTGCCCTGGCTTCAGGTGAAGGCCTGATGTCTCCAGATGCCGGAGAGCTGGAGCACTCGGTCTCAAACAGGTTGTCTCCAGTGTTGCTGAGGCTGCTGGCATCACTCTGGTCAGCCAGTTCCAGGAAGGCCTGTCTGAGGCTTGGGTTGTCTGTGATAGAGGTAAGGGCACTGGGTTGAGGCTGGAGATAAGTTGGGACTGGGAGACCACCAGGAGTTCTAGGTGGCCAGAACATACAAAAAGGTGGATAAAATGCATCTTTCCTACCAGGCCAGAAAAGTCCAGACAGTGCATTGGTTTTCTGCCCATTGACTGCCTCGGTGTCATCTTTCTTCTGACACAGGCCGAAGGCAGGGAAGGTGTATGGACTTGGGAAGAGAGTGCTTCCTGGGAACTTCTGCAACATGCCGAAGCCTTTGCTAGGGACTGGGATAACGGGATAACTTCTCTGGCTCTTACTCGGGATGTTAGCAGGCTCTATCTCTTCCTCTTCTTCAAACCGAGGCCTTTTCTGGTTGAGATCTTGACCGATCATATGTGGCAAGACTCCATTGGTGGACTTTACAGAACTCAAAGAGTGACAGTGTCCGTGAGTTAAAGCCCTCTTCCTGCTGCCACCATTAAACATGGCTTTAACGTCCTCCCAGGCAAATACCATTTCATCCGGAGGAGTTTTATCTGTGAGTTTTAAGTGTCTTCTCCAAGAGTTGAAGTTGGCTGCATCTGGCTGGGTGTATTTAGCCTCCGGTGTTCGGTGTGAGTGGAAGATAAACTTGTTTGGAGAGAAGTACATGTTGCAGTAGGTACATTTTATACACTTCGCCCTGGAACTGTTGTACCTTGCTGGGATGAAGTTACCCCTGCAGCCCCATGCACATTCATGGGTGACATCAAAGGCAAAATTGTCTGGGAGCTTTGGTGGCCTGTTCTCTCCTAGGAAGGACTTGCACAGTCTCTCTGCCTCCCTCTTGGTGATCATCCCACATCTTCTGGAAGAGATGGGCATAGCACCAGCCCTTCTTAGGATTTCGAGCTGCACTGGGGTACACTGTACACAAGTGATGCCCAGGGCCACCCGTCTGTTGTGTATCTCGTTATAGCTATAGTTCTTTAGGAGGGTGTTTGAAATCTGGGCAAGACACAGCCTTTCCTGCCCGTCGATGACCAGGGAGACGATGGGGATGCCATAGAGAATAACCTGGCTGACTTGGTTTGGTTTCATGCTGGAGTGGTTGACTCTGGTCTGGCCAAGGGAGTCTTGCTGGTATGTGCTTGGAGGAGAGTTCAGGAGAATGTCATTCGTTACTGTGAGTGGGCTGGTGGCCATCTCTACAGGTGACAACTCCAGAAACTTCTTTGGTCAGGTTGATGCCTGAAATAGGAAGAACATAAAACCCAGATTGGATTAGAAGTTGACATAAATCTGAAAACAAGAAGACAGGAAGTTGTAAAAAGACTCTAAAGTCAACTTTCGATGTTAAGAATCAGCCCAAAATTCAACAAACTCAAGATGCATTGGAGGAACATTAGTGCCCATAATCTTAGTATATGCAATACATTCTAAACGAAAGAATGGGTCTACACATTATTGAAAAGTAAAATAATATCATGTACCACAAAACAGCAATGATACATGTAATAAGCACGCAAATATTCAATCTAGTCCAAACTACTGCATGCTCTATGAGGGAGTTATGTGCTATAAAACCGTTATTGTAAAATGATATGCTATATCGCTGTGCTACATATAACCATAAGATAGTATACAATGTAACAACCTGTATATACAGTACTGTGTGTGCAGATAGGCGATGTGCCTGCAGAAACAGTAGGTGATCCGCGGTTTGCTAAAGGTTATCCTACCCGCACAGCAAATGCGCCCGGTACTGTAACTATTAATTAAGACACAATTAACCTACTCTCCCCGGCGTGTGTAGCCCGTGTTCATTAGCCGGAGATGAAACACCCGTGGAAGTGTTTGTGCCCCCTGAGATACTGTGCCACTATATATAGTGCCACTATATATATATATATATATATATATATATATATATATATATATATATATATATATATATATATATATATACATACACACACACGCACACACACTAAATCCTGACGCTTTACTGGGTCATAGTGCTGAGTATATAGTGTACATTTAAAAAAGGTTGTAATGACAAATTTTACCATTTTATAGTGGTCACAACATTAATGTTGAGAATTACTATTTGTTAGTTGTCATGTACACAAAATTTGATTTAATGACATTTAGCCAATTTTTACATGTGAAAAGCATTACTTCCGTTATTCATACATCATACAGACCAACGTTCCGCATATATATATATATATATATATATATATATATATATATATATATATTACATAGGTACATAGATAGTTGATAGATGATAATGAATAGATATATATTGTCAGTGTGCAGACAATAATAAGTACCCATGCTTGCTATAGTTTAGTTAGTATATAGATTGATATAACGATGTCAGATAAATATTCCTTCAACAATATCGGGTGAGGGAAAGCCGGTAAATTGATTCGTCCATCGGAATCTGCTGGTTACAGACATCGATAGGTAAATTAATAGCGAAAAAGACAATTGTAATATTCCCATCTACTGAGCAGAGTGTAACCAGGGAGAGCAGTACACAGAGTACTACTGTATGTAATCGGCAGATGTCTATCGGAGAGTGTGTACGGGGTCTGACTCCGACAGTCTGACAGAGTCGCACCATGTAGCGTGGAATCAAACTAGTCTGAGAAATAATATCAGAACAATTTCCATTGATTCATTTCCTAATGTCATCGTTATTAAAGTCCATTTATAACATATATATATATATATATATATATATATATATATATACACAGTATATATATATATATACATACATACATACATACATACACACTACACACACACACACACACACACATACATTTATAGAAAGCTATATCTATATTTATAGATAGATAGATATACAGTATATGGATATATATATATATATATATATATATATATATATATATATATATATATATATATATATCGATATTTACACACACATATTATATGTAAGTGCTGTACCGATGTTCATGTACAGTACAGTTAGTGCCATTGTGGCCCAGAAACTTTAGCTAGTAATTGTATCTCTGTAGCAGTTACTCCGAGTACGGGAACACAACATTATTCTGCACCTATATCCTAATACCCATCTTACCCCATGCAGACCCCAATACGGATAACAGAGCAGCAAACCCCTATAAGTACTATACAGTATAATATGTTATATGTATATACTATAAATATATATAAACTCGTTATAAATAAATAAAAATGATTTAATAATAGCAGTGGAGGTCCATAATAAATAGGTAATAATCACCTTGTAAGATCAGGTCTCATGCAGAGCAGGTCTGAGCATCCTGCGGGGGCTATGGAAGAAGGGATCAGTCCTCTTAGTGAGGGTTACAGACCTACCCCCAGATCCTCTCTCTATTAATGACAGGCAGAGGGATGATCAGTCCTCCCCCGATCTAGGTATATGGGAGTGCAGCGCAGTATATAGGGCAGCCTCTCCATCTGCAGGCTATCCCGGACCTTGCTGAAGCAATCACCTCCCTATTAACCCTTTCCACCCTTTGACACCCTTTGACACCCCCCCCCCCCCCCCACACACACACACACCGAGGAGCTGATGCATTCATGGCATTTCCGCCTTTACCCAACCCCCTGAAATGTCACCAACCCCCAAATGTAGAAAAGAGCAATCGTTCCAATAAAGCAGGTAATCCTAGAGGTGGGGGATTATCTGATCTTTATTGCAGACACCTCATGACAAGCAATACAATGGGATTTTGTCAGGGGAGGCAGCAATCCCTTCTCACCTATTCATTTATGGGGGAATTCCAATGGATATATAAACGATGCAATTCATATCGATATTTACTTTTACAGTCGTTTTTTTTTCTTTTAAAAAAGTATTCAAATATTCAACTCACTTTTTCGAAATTTTATATTTTAAATATTTTATTGGGAAACAAACATGTGAATGGTAACTAGTAATTATTTGTCAAAAAGGGGGAAAAAATAATTTCTGAACTTTTTTAAAGGTTTCCGTTTGGTCTAAATTCCAGAATATAATTGATGTCATTAATCAAATCTTAGGGGTCTTCAAAGTTTTAATGGGAATGTTTTATACATTAAGTGACGCATGTCTATACAGTTCTTAGAAATATGTATTTCGTCATCATTAATCGCTTCTGTGAAATCATAAAGGTTACGTTTCCAGTACGGTATGCATTAAAAGTAAAGTAACAACAGTAGTAGTCTCCCGATTATTAAGATCATACAACATATATACCTATATAATGCAAGGATATTGCTGTCCACAGTAGGGGAGAGAAAATCTCAGTGGTCCTCTACCAAATATATATATATATATATATATATATATATATATATATATATATACACACACACACACACTTATAACTTATATAAAGATAATAAAGAGGGAGACTATATATATATATATATATATATATATATATATATATATATATATATATATATATATATATACATTATAGTGTGATCTTTCTACGAAAGTTTTACTGTCTGTTGCTCTAAAATATTTTGAAACGATCGAATTCGTCAACTGTGTCCGACTTTGCGCAACATTTTTTTTCACGGGTAACTTTACTGTTATGTTTTACTAAATTATAAGACTAAAATGATGATTTAAAATAAAGGAACCGACAGTATCTGACCCTCATCAGCACCACCAGATCAGAGACAATTTGGAACATTAGCTGTCGCAAGAAGCCGGTGAGATAAGTGATGGATTTCTGACTTAAATTATTTTATTAGCACATGTAACACTTTAAATGTTGAAATAACTGTCATTAATTTGCCATCGAATTACAAAGTACTGAGAGTATGGTGGGGAAAGTAAAGGGAAATGATAGAACAGAAGGTGTGCCACTTGCAAATGAACAGTACAAATCTAGTTTGAAAGCAAAGTTTTTTTTTTTTTAAATTTATGATGAATATAACACAAGGTTTACATAAAAGATCGTTTGGTCTTATTTGGTTTATTATAAGGCGGTGTGACTTCAACCACAGGTCCAGGACTGCGTTCCTGTGACTTTACTGGGAGTTTGCCAGGTAACAAGCAACATGGGCGGAAACTTCTTCTGTCATTTTTTGATCAGTGTGAACCAGAGGGTAATATGGTTTTGGGATTCAGTGGTTCCTCAGTGTCCCGTAGGACAGTATGTGACACCTGCCCCAGCATCACTGAATCAGATCATCACATGGTTGTAGATTATAGCAGGTCCTGACCTGGCACCTAACAGGTTAAGCGATCAAGTGTCACCCACTTATCCAGATGTTCGTTGTTATTTTTTTACTTTCCTTTTTTTGAAAAAAATAAATCATCTTTTTATTCTTTTAATTAAGCGATCAATGTGGCCGGATACCTGGAGTACTGTGTCTGCTGGCAAGCCCCATCTGGGGAACTCTGAGACTCATTTCATCCCGGCTCTCCAGGCTTTGTCTGTCTTCCTGAGTGACCCTTGGTCAGTACTGACAAAAGCGTTTCCTGGGGAAGAAATAACAATCTCTTGTCTCGTGTGAGTGTGAGTGTGTATGTATGTGTGTGTGTGTGTTTGTGTGTGTGTGTGTGTGTATGTATGTATGTATGTATGTATGTATGTATGTATGTATGTATGTATGTATGTATGTATGTGTGTATGTATGTATGTGTGTGTGTCTGTGTGTATCTCTGTGTGTATATGTTTTTTCTCTATCTATCTATCTATCGATCTATCTATCTATCTATCTATCTATCTATCTATCTATCTATCTATCTATCTATCTATCTATCTATCTATCTATCTATCATCATCCATATGTCTCTCTCTCCATATACATATCCAGTGTGTGTGTGTGTGTGTGTGTGTGTGTGTGTGTTTGTTTGTGTGTGTGTGTATATATGTATCTTTCTCTATATGTCTTTTTCTTTAAAGATTTTATATATATATATATATAAAATCTTATTTATGTGTTTATGTGTATATATATATATATATATATATATATATATATATAAATAGATATGTGTGCGTGTGTTTATGTACGTTAATACATACACTATATATATTCATTTATTTGTGTAAGTTTACTATATTATACACACACACACACACACACACACACACACACACACACACACACACACACACACACACACACACACACACACACACTGTATATATCTCAATACGCACAATATGTTTGTGTGTGTGTGTGTGTGTGTTATTCCTTCTGAAAGTGGAATCTTCCAATTCCTTTCTCAAATCCCCATTATTATTGCTGACTTTGGGGTGCTGTTAAATCTACACCAGGATCTCTCCCCGCAGTTTCCAGTTTTATTTGAATTTTGAATGTACAAATGAGAACCCATAAAATGATTTATTACTGGCTCCGTCAGTGAGAGCCCAGGAAATCGGGCTCATGAGATGCACTTTGAGGAACAGATCTCCAATAGTGGTATTTAATTAAAAAAAAGGAAAAAAAACAACAACAACAGTAATAACTTAGATACAGTATACACAAAAACCCAACAACTTCTTTCTGCAGGAAATTAAGAGCTACAAAGTAACAATTAAGAAGACTGATGAAAATTCTTCGAGTACAACAATGTAAAGTTAATTACTATCTGAGAGGTATTATATGCAGATGTGGACTCATGATGAGGACACGTTGCTCCTAAAACAAATTACTAAGTGTTATGCACTAAAAAAAAAAAAAAAAAAAAAAAAAAAAAAAGGCAAACTCTGCGTGGCTTCCCAAAAGCAGTTCCAGGGCTGACGTTACACGGATGCATCCATCATTACTGATGACCACCCACTGGGATATTATTGGTTTGCGAGAGAGTATTACAATCAGGAGATTTCTTTACTTACTGTTCACAATCACTTAAAGCTGACTGCTAATGACTGTTCTGAATGCACAGCAGAGATTCCTGGGGTACTCTGCAGATGTACTTACATCTCCCACTTACAGCACACAAGCTGTACCCTATTGGCATTAATGTGGTCACCAGTATAAGGTTAGGTTTACTTCCTTAAGAGATTTATGACAATACATTATCTATTATTAATAAGTCTTTATAGAACTTTCTGCTTTTAGGAGATCTCCTCCGTCACACAATAAACTAGAGAGGCCTTGGGTATGTAAACGACCTACAGTATTGCCTAGCTATTAGGATATAATAAAAGGCCCTGAGAGTCTCAGCATAGGGGTAGAGAAGTCCAGAGGACACTTAATGATGTAGGAGTCAGTGTGTGCCCATAGATTTACTCAAATGGATTGTGGGATTCCATTGGAACCCTGATAGGGTCTCTGTCACAGGGCGACCAGAGACACAACATAAGACACAAATATTAGGTGCAGTAATATAAATTACAATAATACATGGTATAGTAATATAAATTACATTAATACATGGTATAGTAATATAAATTACATTAATACATGGTATAGTAATATAAATTACATTAATACATGGTACAGTAATATAAATTACATTAATACATGGTATAGTAATATAAATTACATTAATACATGGCATAGTAATATAAATTACCCTAATACATGGTATAGTAATATAAATGACAATAATACATGGTATAGTAATATAAATTACATTAATACATGGTATAGTAATTTAAGGGACCGTAATCTAAGATGCAGTAATATAGGTTAAAATAATACAAAATACAGAAATTTAGGGTGCAGTATTATAGGGTAAAACAATACATGATACAATAATATAGAGTACAGTAATATAAGGTACAGTAATATACAGTATAATCTTATAGGGTGAATAATACAGTGAGCAATTACCCAGGATACGTAGTTACATGTTGATCGCACACTTTACTTTGCAAATCTAGAACCCGACAACCATTGGTTGGTTTACAAATACTCCTATTACACGTGTTAGTGATATGCACAAATACTATCCCACCATATGCTCTAAACTACGATACACCCCACACCTGTATTCCTGCTGACGTTCCCCTGTGTTTGTAAATATGCCAGGATGGTGCAGGGAATGTGCTTAGTACAAAAGTGGTATCCCATATGTCCTATACAGTACATCTCATGTACCCGGCCCTTTATTACTTATATAGCATGTATCCCATATAAAACAGGTACCCCATATATCACATATAGCCAAGGTATACCAAGTACCCTAAATATCCCATGTACACCATACTGTATACCGCATATATCCCATGTACTTCATATATCCCATGTACCCATATAGCCTATTTACCCCAGGTATCCCATGTACCCGTGCATACCCCTCATGCAAACTAAACACACCCTATTCCCCAAACAACCCATGTATAATAATAATAATAATAATAACAACTTCTGATATAATGCCAGTATATTCTATTGCACTTTTCAATTAGTAACAAAATAGTAGCAAACCAAATTGGGTTAATAACAGACTGACAATGAGGTAAGGGGGCCTTGGTCGCAGGGTGACACTCAGTAAAATCCTATGCAGCCCATGTAGATAATGACATTCCTCATATCAGATATAACACATAGTAATTCGTGCATTACATTGTAAACATACAGATGTACATACAGTTCTATAATAAGCAAATAATAAATAATCAGTTAGAAGCCTTACTTTGCTCTATTAACTATATAGTAGGTTTGATATAGACTTAGGTTAGAGCTCAGATGGGTATGCTTATTCTTTTGGACACATGACCCTGGTCAATACAAACACTAAGGGCCTACGGTGGGCATAGTCGTTAGCATTGCTGCCCAGAGGTCACGGGTTCAGTGCCTGTCCAAGGTCCTATCTGTATGGAGTTTGTACGAAAGACTCCTATTTGAATGGATTAACTCTCGGTGCTACGATTCCTCTCTAGCTCCAAAAATATATTGGTAAGATAAAGGTCCCCTGACGAAAAATAAATTAATAAATTGGTGAACGCTAGGAAATATAGATTGTAAGCTCCACAGGGGAATGGACAGATGTGAAGGATTGAACATTCGCTGTATAGCCCTGAGGAATATATACATATATCAAAACTGTTAATATATACGTGATGAACATTTCTAGGTGCGTGGTGCTGAAGATGTTATACGCAGCGTGGTGCTGAACGGACGGCGCTCTATATAAGATGCTATATGCAGCGTGGTGCTGAACGGACAGCGCTCTATATAAGATGCTATATGCAGTGTGGTGCTGAACGGACAGCGCTCCATATAAGATGCTATATGCAGCGTGGTTCTGAACGGACAGTGCTCCATATAAGATGCTATATGCAGCGTGGTGCTGAACGGACGGCGCTCTATATAAGATGCTATATGCAGCGTGGTGCTGAACGGACGGCGCTTCATATAAGATGCTATATGCAGTGTGGTGCTGAACGGACAGCGCTCCATATAAGATGCTATATGCAGCGTGGTTCTGAACGGACAGCGCTCTATAAAAGAT